>NC_072393.2:33375000-33975000 GCF_028885625.2 Pongo pygmaeus
TCCATCTATGACCTAGAATCCCCTGGCTTCAAGACATCCTGTCTTTCTGGGTCAAACCAATGTATACTTTCCATGTATTGATTTATGTTTTTGCCTACATCTGTCTTCCTAAAATTCATAAAACCAAACTGTAACCCAATCAATAGGTTCCCAGGACCTCCTGAGACTGTATCACAAACCATGGATCTTAACCTAGGAAAAATAAAACTCTAAATTGTTTGAGATCTGTCTTAGATAGTTTTTGGTTTATACCAACAGCACATCGACCAGCTGTTTTTCTCACTAGGTCAACCAGTAAAATGCAATCACTTTCAATTTCCTCCTCACCCACAGATCTCTTCTTTGAGCAAAACTTTGCACGTCTACCATGTTGCTAAGACAGGCTCTTGAGGACTCCTCCCAAGGGAAGTAGCTAAGCCAGGTGTGGAGGCTAGGGAAGAGGCCTTTGGGGGCAAAGGGGGAATCTCCCTCTGTGGATGGATGCTGGGGTATGAGCACAGATAAAATCTGCCTGTTTTAGCCTATTTTTCCCCAATATCTGTTTTACTTTCATATCAATTCCTTAAACATTCTTTCATCACAGTCTTAACAATGACTTTATGAACAGGAATTCTTAAAAATGTTTGCAATAATGTCACTTCTGAAGAATGTTCTCCTGCCTTCACCTGCCTTCCAGACTCCAACAATCTTTGCTTCTCTCTCCCACCCACATGCACCCCCAATGTCTCTTGTGAAAGGAAAATAAATCTTGAGGCCCCCAAATCATTAAGCTTAAGGTAAAAGTCCAGCTGGGAACTGCTTAGGGCCAACCTGCCTCCCATTCTACTCAAAGTCACCCCTCTGCTCCCCTGACCTAGATGCATATCTGATTTGCCTGCTTTTGTAAGGCTAATCAGAAACTCAAAAGAATGCAACCATTTGTCTCACCTGTCTTGACCTGAAAGCCCCCTCCCCACTTCAGGTCTTCCTGCCTTTGCTTCAAGTGTCCCACCTTTCCAGGCTGAACCAATGAAATTTTGACATATATTGATTGATGTCTCATGTCTCCCTAAAATGTATAAAACTAAGCTGTGCCCCGACTGCCTTAGGCACATGTCCTTAGGACTTCCTGAGGCTGTGTCACGGATGCGTCCTCAACCTTGGCAAAAGAAACTTTCTAAATTAACTGAGATCTGTCTCAGATTTTCTGGGTTTACACTCTGTTGTCTTAGTCTGAGCTCCTCAGAAGCAGACCCTGAGATAATGTGTCTCTTGAGTGCAAGGGGAATATTGGAAAGACAATCTCAGGCAGCATTTGTAGATGAGTCGGGTATGGGACAGGATGGGAAGGCAGCCAGCACAGGGCACATTCAGGGATGGTGTGGCCTCAGGCAGCTGTGGCCCCATACCCTCAGGGGGACCTTTGGGAAATGATGTGACACAGGACAGTCCCACAGTAGGGGCAAGGATCCGAGGTGTTTCCCTACCACTCCTATTGGTTATCACTGAGGGTACTCCCCAGGGTGTCAATGTCCTGAACTCCCAACTTACCCTGCTTGTGATGCAGGAGAAAGCCTTCAGGTCTTGGAGAGTGACAGACACTCACAGAAATATACCAGGAACACATACAGGAAGCACTGAGGGGATCCAGGCAGGACACCGACAGCATCTTCAAGTCCCCTAGCCTGCTGGTTTCAGCTGTGCCGTGGCTGTCACTCCTGTGAACCCCACACCCTCCTGGGATCAGAAACTGCCTGCCAACCCTCTGTCTCTACGCCACCCCTCAGAAGATCCAGTTCATAGCAGATGCTCAGCAAATGCTTTCAAAAGAAACAGAAGCAGTAGTATGAGGTAATTGTTGACCAAGAAAAATCAGAAAACATTTATTTGGGCAAGAAAGTAGAACCAAGAAACCCACCAATTCCTAGTGGAGGGGAAGGAGATTGGAGAGGGATCTTCAGGGCATGGCATAAAGCCTGTTCTGATGGAGAAACCAACCATCCTGGTTCCCCCTTGCGGCCCTGGGAGCCACTTGGCATCAAAAGGTAGCTTTCCAGGGCAAAGACTTCCCCTGGAGAGACTGCAGAGATCTCCTGTCCTCCCTAAAAGCCAGCAAACAGGCATGACTGTACGTTTTTGGTTTTGTTTATGTCTTTCTGGTCTTCCCAGCCGTCAGAGAAGAGAGGACTGGGCTTTCTTCCATTTAAGTTCTGAGCTGTAAAGGCACTTCCAGAGTAGGCCTGAGGGGCTGTGGTGAGAGAAGAGGGCTTTGTGTAGAGGGGCAGCCTGGGTGGATGCTGCCTGGGAAGCAGGCTGTTGGGAGGGTGTGAGAAGGTCCCCTGCAGCACAGTTCTTGCCTGAAGACCTCCCGGCCCTCACCTGCTTCCCCACATCTGCTACTAGCACTGCTCCATCTGGTTGCTTTCAAGGAAACCCTCCAATAGCCCCTGTCTCCTTCCCCAGGATAACTTTAAGATCAAAAAGTGTATGGCAAGAGATGGAGAAGAGGAGCTTCTGCACGTGGTTGGAGAAAAGAAAGGGAACAAGTGGAGTTTGTGCCAAGGAACCTGGAGTTTGCATTTAATTCAGACTCTGATTCAGCTGGGCTAGGCTCTGTGACTCTGCACTTATAACGAGCTCCAGGTGATCCCCATGGTCCTGGTCAGAGACTTCAGTGAGCAGCAAGTGACCAGGTGCCTGAGCTGGTGCACTGCAGAGTGCACACATCTATTACAGCCACAAATTACACAAGGCCCTCTCCTTTGGCTAGAAATTACGCCGGGCTTTGATTTGCATTTCTCTGATGATTAGTGATGTGAGGCATTTTTTTCATATGTTTGTTGACCATTCCTATTATGTCTTCTTTTGAGAAATATCTGTTCATGTCCTTTGCCCATTTTTCTATAGGATTGTTTGGTTCTTGTTACTTTGTTTAAGTTCCTTACAGATTCTAGATATTATTCTTTTGTTGGATGCATCATTTTTGAATATTTTCTCCCATTCTGTAGGTTGCCTGTTTACCCTGTTGATAGTTTCTCTTACTGTACAGAAGCTCTTTAGTTTAATTAGGTCCCGATTGTCAATTCTTGTTTTTGTTGTGTTTACTTTTGAGGACTTAGTCATAAATTCTTTGCAGAGGTCAGTGTGGTACATATGTACCACAGACTATTACAGCCATGAAAAAAGGATGAAATCCTGTCCTTTGCAGCAACATGTATGCAACTGGAGGCCATTCTCCTAAGTGAATTAATGCAGAAACAGAAAGCCAAATACACGATGTTTCGACTTGTAAATGGGAGTTAAGCACTGAGTATACATGGATGTAAAGATGAGATCAACAGACACTGGGGACTCCTAGGTGGGGAGGGAGAAGGGGGAAGGTTGAAAACTAACTATTGGATACTATGTTCTATGTACTATGCTATTTGTGTGATGGGTTCAATAGAAGCCCAAACCTTAGTAACACACAATGTATTTATGTAACAAACCTACACATGTACCTCCTGAATCTAAAATAAATGTTTTTAAGGAAAGAAACTATAAAAAGCTTTAATTTGTTATTGTGTCAATCAGAGTCCTTGCAGTAAAGAAATGGCTCACCTAAATTGGACAATTTGAGGAGAGAATAATATTGCTATTTTATACATGATATCTTAATGAAGACATCATGTGTAAAAGTGTGGGCAGAGTGTAGGAAATCCACAAGAATAGTGCAACATCCCACGGCCAGTCACACAGTAGAGGAGAGGGCCTTTGATGGGAGCCTTGGCCTTTGACCAAGAGAGACAGCCAGCCCAAATAATCCAGAAAAAACCCAACTCCCCTCCTTCCCTCTGATCTCCTCTGCCCTCTTATGAGTCAAACCCAAACCTGGATCAAGGAAACGCTGCCTGCCCAGGTCAGCCTCCTGGGGCCTTAACAGAGTGGAGCAGGGTAAAGGGGTATGAAGTGGCACAATTAAATACCTATATGTTGTAAGTCCTTGTTCAGCTGCCTAAGCTTTTTCTGAACAAGTTCAGGAATATATTAATATAAACTAGGGATAGGCAGCGCTGTTTGTAAATAACCAGCTAGCAGATATCTTAGTCTTTGCAGACCAGACTATCTCTGTCACGGACACTCAACTTAGCCTTTGTAGTGAGAAAGCAGCTGTATGCACCCAGTAAACCATGACTGTAGCTGCTTCTAACACAACGCCACTCACAAAGGCAGGCCTGTGGGTCAAATGCACTTTGCCCACCCTGATAGAAATACACTCACACATTCTCTCTCTTCCTCCCCACTCCTCCTCGTTCTTTCTCCCCTTCCAAGCCTGTGCTGCAACAGGAGGAGGTGAAACTCGATCTGATTTGGGGACAAGGATGGTTTGCAGAGAGGAATCGGTGACTGGTGGTGGGAAAGGAGAGGAAACATCCAGAGGAGATTGGTGAGCAAAAGTAGGAGTCATCTTTGTGTAAGAGGGAAATAGATTTTTTGAAAAAATGGTTTAACTGTGAGGACTATGTAAATCAGGCAAAAACAATCAGGGCCACCTTCAAGAGGAATTAGACGGACACAGGAATGGGGGTCCCAGGAGGATAGCCCCAGCAGGAGGATAGGCCACTGCATAGCATCCCCACATCAGCCCCAGTGAGGGCTGCAGAAAGGCTGTTTACTGTGTTGGATCCCACACCAAACTATTGATTAACTGTGTCACAGCTTAAATGTGTCATTTTGTCAGCAAACTTTTATCTTCCTACAAGCTGTTAATTAATGTGTCAGAAAAAGCGACTTGCAGAAGGCTTCTCAGTGCAAAACAGGAGCCCAAAACCAACCACTAAGCAGCACATTCAGAAATGGCTCCTGACAGACATGCACAGATATGGAGCAGATGTGGTCTGCCAGCCAGCGGGATGGGGCACAAAATGCACGAAGGGCAAGCTCCTTGGGAGTCTCAAGGAATGGCCAGCTGTGCATCATGGCGAAAGGGCGGCAGTGGGCAGAGGCCCAGGACAGCTGTGCTTAAAGCTCTAGGAGACTGTAGTGGAGACAGCCCCCCGCCCCATCCTCTCTGCGTTAATCACCTACAGGCATCCTGCCATTGTCCACACTGCCCCACTTGGTGCTCTCTCTGCACAGGGAAGGGGTCAGGTTGGATACAGGAGGGCACTAATGCCACTCCCCTCCCCAGCAGCCCTCAGGCAAAGACAGAGACAAGCAGAAGTCAGAAGACACATAACCAGCATTCTCAGCCCTCAGTGGAACAACTCTCATGTGATACCCATGTCCCTTACTAAAGGTCTCATGCTAACGTTGAACCCCTGCTGCCCACAATGACAGATAATCTGCTCATATTGTCTGTGGCACCACTCTCCCCCGCCCCATCTCACTTCCATAGTTCCTGCAAACGCTTGTGTTTACATCCCTGTCTCAGGGCCTGCTTCTTGGAGAGCTCAGCCTCAGGCACTCATGTCCCACTCTCCTGGGGATGAGGAATTGAGTGCCCAACCTTGGGAAAGCCTTTGCTTCCCAGCCATGATCAGAGGGAAGCATGTTAACTCATCTGGGCAGTGGCATCAGGGCATCCAGAGAGGAATAAACTGGTTCCCATCAGGAGATCATCATAAGTTAGGGTTAAGTAACTGCCAGTCATTGACTTGTGGCCAGCATGAATCTCTGCACTCACCATGAAGTCTCCTCGCACCTGTCTGCCCCTTCCTACCTGGCGAATCCCAACCCAAAGCCATGGTATGTCCAAAATGTCACATTTCTGTTTTGTTTTTAAGTTACCATAATTTCAACTCTGAGCCCACATTCCTCTAGCTTCAGTCATTCTCAGAACTGCCCATTCTTTGAAAACCACATTCAACCTCACCCAAGTGGCACAAAGGTCCTAGTTAAGGCATGAACCATAGAATCGGATGACCTAGATCTTAATTCTGCCTCTGTAAATTAATTCTGCTTCTGCTGGGTCACCTTGGGTGAGCAGTTGACTTTTGTGAGCCTCAGTTTCCCCATCTGTATAAAGAAGATAAGAACAGTAACTGCTTCATGGGGATGTTGAGGATTGAATGAGGTAATATGCACAAAGCACGTAGGACAGCACCTGGAACTCAGTGAGCTCCACAGAAGTGTCCATCCCAGGTACACAGCCCCTCCAGGCTGGCCCTTCTGCAGCTGAACTTCAGGTTTATAAATCTCAGGAAACAGACACATTACAAGTCTCCGATCCTGAAAGCCACAAGCCTCCCCCAGCCTTCCATCAGGAAGGAATCTAATTTGAGTCCTGGAAAATCCTTCCCACTCTATGTTCCTCCGTGACGTCCCTCTCCAATCTCCTCCCTGGCGTACCTCCCCGAGGGGCTTCAGAGACAGCAACCAGGACAGGCCGCCTTGCCAACTATGCTGTGCTCTGCCCTCCATTCCTCCTCGAGGCAAGAAAGAAGGGGCTGTAGAGCCCTGGGATAGGGAATGGCAATAAGAAAAGTAGAGAGAAAGCTCCCATGAACATGAACACCACTGAGGGAACTGCCTGCTGCATGTTCGTCATTGTGGAATGGTTATGAATGACCGAGTGTGCAGCAGGCACTGTGCTGAGCCCTGGAAAACAATGCCAGGGAAGACAGTGCAGGGCGGGTCCCCTCCCTACTTGTCAGGAGGCAGTGTTGCTTCAATGTGAATGTGCACACAAATGCTTCCCACAGCTTCCAAGCCCCATTCACAGCAATCACTTCAGAAAACCATGAAGTTGCCCAAAATCTCCTTTTATTTTTATTATTATTTTTTTTTTTACAGAGTCTCACTTTGTCACCAAGCTGGAGTGCAGTGGCGCAATCTTGGCTTACTGCAATTTCTGCCTCCCAGGTTCAAGCGAATCTCCTGCCTCAGCTTCCCAAGTAGCTGGGATTACAGGTGCACACCACCATGCCCAGCTAATATTTTGTATTTTTAGTAGAGACTAGGTTTCACCATGTTGGTCAGGATGTCTCGACCTCTTGACCTCGTAATCCCCCTGCCTCAGCCTCCCAAAGTGCTGGGATTACAGGCATGAGCCACCGTGCCCGGCCAGAAATCTCCATTTTTAATAAACATACCTGTGGACTGGAATGTAGATGGTCCTCAGGCCCTACTTTGAAGACAAGCCTAGGCCTAAAATGTTAAATACCAGGGGAAAGCAGCCAGTAAGTGCACAGAGTTCAGAAATTGCAGTTGAGCGCATTATGGTGTGACTTTATCTGTTCTGTCGGGTGCTGGCAAGGAGAAGCTGCCTCCTATTTCCTTATGTTCTGCAGCAAGCACGGTGTCATACAAGGAAGCTGCGAGGTATAGGTCCCTCAGATGATTGACTGGGGAAGAGACGGGAGGGGCTGGCAAGAACACAAAGTACAGTCATTTACCCACCCCCTGCCACCAACGTTGCATTGGCAGAGCAAGCTGCCAGCTTCTTGATGATCCTGAACTCTCCTGCAAGTAGAGACAAAGCAAAAGCAAATGTGAAACATGCACGCATGTTCTCCGAAGAGGTTGACCCATGAACATGCCTGGCATTGGCCAGTCCCAACAGCCTTGAGCTACTTGTGTGACACCACCACAGCTCCAGCGTAATTATCTGTCTCTCCCTTTCACCTGTCTCAGGAAGCCGGGCCAACCTGAAGACAGCACATGTAGGCTCTGGCTATGTCTCTCTTGGTGATCTAGCCCAGCCCGGGACAACTCCACCTGTCTCCGTCTCCTGGAAAAAGGGCCCCGGGACTTTGGAGTATGGCCTGCCCATAACCAGGGAGGTCTTTGGCATGATTCTCAGTTGTAAGCTTGGGCTAGACTTGCAGATTTAGAATTTTTTCTCTGATTAAAAATGCACATTCATTCAGAAGATAGGAAATATCATCAAACAAATCAGGGTAAACGTTTGAATTGTCTAAACATTATTTGTTTGCCTCAATTTTGTGTAATATCCCTTTAAGTGATTTTATTATTTATGTATTTATTTAAGAGACTGGGTCTTGCTCTGTCACCCAGGCTGGAGTGCACTTAGGCTCAAGTGATCCTCCCACTTCAGCCTCCTGAGTAGCTGGGACCACAGGTTAATTAAAAAATTAACCAAACTTGGCTAATTATTTTAATTTTTAATCTTTTTTTTTTTAGAGATTGGATCTCCCTGTGTTGCCCAGGCTAGTCTCGAGCTCCTGGCCTCAAGCAGTCCTCCTGCCTTGGCCTCCAAAAATGTAGGGATTTCAGGCCCAAGCCACCATGCCTGGCTTCTTTAAGTGATTTTAAATAAGAAAGGAGGAAAGGTGATAATAAAGAAAAGAGAAACAGATTAAGAAGAAAGTGGAGATGGAGGGAAAGGAAGAGAGAAAAGAAGCAAGGATGCATCCGGAGGCTGGTGGCAGGGGAAGTGTGTCTGGCCCGCCCTCTGCCATGAAATCCCAACCTTGCAAAGTTCCACGATCTTGCATAGGGAATCATGAGACTTCAGCTTTTGTCTCCATCAGAAACTAATCAGAGCCAGGTACACTGCTGGAAGCAGTTCCTGTTTGCAGAGGCTGCCAGGTGGACAGTGGCAGTCCCCTCCCCACTGAAGCCTCTGGGTGAGCAGCTAATTCCCACCCTGACACATAGACATCTGAGAAATTTTGGCATTCTTTTCCAGTAGTAGCCACCTACACTGTACTCTGATGACAGCCTCCCTTAAGCAGAATGCCAGAGCTCGGCAACACAACCAGGAGACTATCACTGTCTCCAAGGCTTGGGTTTGTCGTGCATTTTTGTTGATTTCAAAACAAGGCAAAAAACCACATCCCTCATGTGAAAAAGTAAATAAATAAATCAGGCTGGACCTGCCCCTCCTGCTATGAAAAATCAAGGTGTTCATTTTCTAGGTTCTATTAGAGAAAGGAGCAGCTCAAGTTCAAAGCCTGAAGCAGGGGAATTGAAGGAGGACGTGGAAGCATTCTCTCCTCTCAAAAAAAGTCCAGGTCCCATGAAGGTTATCTTTCAGGAACTCTAGTCCCAACTTGATTAGTGTCTGTGCAAGGATTGAGAAGTCGAGGGGAACACGTGCCAGGGTTGCATATGGGGCTGAGGAGGGGAAGCCTCATGCCTGGCAGTCCCTGGCCTGGGGTATGCCATACAGCACCTTGGTTCCAAGCCTTTCTCTTTCATCATCTGCTTCTCTCTCACCCTTGGAATACCCTGCATACCAAACCCTATCAATCTCCATAAAACACCACTGCATATACAACACCCCTTGCCCATAATGCTTGCTTGGTTCTCCACTTCCAAAAACCCAGCCTTTTGGGCCCCTGCTTTGGCCCACTTGTCATTTCCTCTGGGCTAGTCAGGCCAGAGGCCCGCTCAGACAACAAAATGACAGCATTCATCACCAGCTCCAAACTTGGACCTTGCCCTTTCAATGTGCTCCTCCCCTTTCCCATTCAAATCTCCCCCAACTTTCAAGCCCCATCCACTCAGGAAGCCCTTTATCCATCTAATTGCTGAGTCCCAGCTCCATGCCAGGCACTGTTCTAGGCACTAGGACTGTTGGTACCTCCTTTCCCCAAGATCTCAAAACACCTGTTTGTTCCATGTTTTCAGCCACTTGTTGAATACTGTCCCAGAGTTTCCCTCATTAATCATAGGAGATCATTCAATAAGTCAGTGCCTCATATGTTCCTTTTTTTTTCAGACGGAGTCTCACTCTGTTGCCCAGGCTGGAGTGCAATGGCTCAATCTCGGCTCACTGCAACCTCTGCCTCCTGGGTTCAAGTGATTCTCCTGCCTCAGCATCCCAAGTAGTTGGGATTACAGGCGCCCGCAACTACGCCCGGCTAATTTGTGTATCTTTAGTAGAGATAGGGTTTCACCATGTTGGCCAGGCTGTTCTTGGACTCTTGACCTCAGGTGATCTGCGCACCTCAACCTCCCAAAGTGCTGGGATTACAGGTGTGAGCCATCACGTCCGGCCACACCTTCCATTTTATACCCAGCCATTATTTTCTCTCTGGAAGCTTAGGGGGATGACCAGCATGCCAGCAAAGAGCAGATTTTCATGCAAGCAGCCAACAAACCCATTTTTAAAAGTTCAACATCACATCATCAGAGAAATGCAAACTAAAACCATGGTGAGGTAACATTTTACACCAATCAGAATGGCCATTATTACATGGAATCAACTAAATGCCCATAAATGGTAGACTGGATAAAAAATGTGGTACATATACACCATAGAATACTATGCAGCCATAAAAAGAACAAGATCATGTCTTTTGCAGGGACATGAATGGAGCTGGAAACCATTATCCTTAGCAAGCTAACACAGAAACAGAAAATCAAATATTGCATGTTTTCACTGTTAAGTAGAAGCTAAATGATGAGAACATATGGACACACAGAGGTGAACAACACACACTGGGGCCTAATGGAGGGTAGAGGGTTGGAGGAGGGAGAGGATCAGGAAGAATAACTAATGGGTACTAGGCTTAATACCTGGGTAATGAAATAATCTGTACAACAAACCTTCATGACCCAAGTTTACCTACCCAACAAACCTGCACATGTACACCCAAACTTAAAACTCAAAAAAAAATAAAATAAAATAAAAACCAACAGATCTTGTCATGAATACAGAGAAAGGGAAAGGCTCATACCATGTTGGTAGGTATGTAAGTTAGTTCAACCTGTATGGAAAACAGTATGGAGATGTCTCAGAGAGCTGAAAATAGAACTACCATGTGACCCAGTAATCTCACTACTGGGTATCTACCCAGAGGAAAATATATCATTGTATTAAAAAGACACCTGCACACAGATGTTCATCACAGCATTATTCGCAATAGCAAAGTCATGGAACCAACATAAATGTCAACCAATACATGATTGGATAAAGAAAATGTGGTAAAGATTCATTGTGGAATACTATGCAGCCATAAAAAAGAATAAAATCATGTTCTTTGCAGCAACATGAGTGCAGCTGGTGGCCATTATCCTCAGTGAAGTAACTCAGAAACAGAAAGCCCAATACCACATGTTCTCACCTATAAGTGGGAGCTAAATTATGGGCACACAGAGATACTAGGATGAAAATAATATACACTGGGGACTCCAAAAGCAGTGAAGGTGAGGAGGTGATGGTTGAAAAATTACCCATTAGGTGAAATATTTACTATTTGGGTAATGCATACACTAGAAGCCCAATTCCCACTACTAATCAAAATATCAATGTAATAAATCTGCCCACGTACAGAATCTAAAATAAAATATTTTTTTTAAGTACATTTTTAGGCCAGGTGCAGTGGCTTTCACCTGTAATCCCAGCACTTTGGGAGGCCAAGGCGGACGGATCACAAAGTCAGGAGTTCGAGACCAGCATGACCAACATGGTGAAACCCCATCTCTACTAAAAAGACAAAAAAAAAAAAAAATTAGTCAGGTATGGTGGCACTCACCCATAATCCCAGCTACTCAGGAGGCTAAGGCAGGATAATCCCTTGAATCCAGGAGGTGGAGGTTGCAATGAGCCGAGATTGTGTCACTGTACTCCACCCTGGGCGACAGAGAAAGACTCCGTCTCAAAAACAAAAAACAAAACAAAACAAAAGGGTAGATTTTTAATGATGGGAGATAGCCCCAGAATAACTGCTGTGGTTCTTAGAACAAGAGAAATAATAGCTATGGTTCCTAAAACAACAGAAAGAAAATCATGGGTGGAAATCCTGTGTCTGTTTTTGTTTGTTTTTAACCTCTCCAGGATGCACCTTGAAAGATATGTCAATGAGTTGATGTCTGCCGCTCTGATGTAAGAGGGAAAGAAGCTACTTGGGAGAAACAAACTAGAAACCAGAAGAGGAAGGAATATTCTTCCCCAAACACCTCTCTTAGGAAGGGCGGCATTTGTTGGAAATACCTTCAGATGCTGAGGATGGGAGCTGTCCAGCCTCAACCCTGAGGCAGAGGAACAGTGGAAATGAGCTCTGCACCAGACAAAGAGGGGAACAGGTTTGCTCTGAAGGGGGTGGGAGAAAAAGGTGAAGGAAAGCAGGTTAAGAAAGGAGAAAGAAGATATTTATGGTAGGCAGCTGTGCAGTGTGCAAAGTTACCATCCCCCATAGCCTGAAATCCTCCAAAAAGCATTAAAAAACCCATAAAATGTTTTCTGAGTTGATTTTTTACAATACTTATAAGTTTTTTTTATTATACTTATAAGTTCTAGGGTACATGTGCACAACATGTTGGTTTGTTACATATGTATACATGTGCCATGTTGGTGTGCTGCACACATTAACTCGTCATTTATATTAGGTATATCTCCTAATGCTATCCCTCCCCTCTCCCTCCATCTCATGACAGGCCCAGTGTGTGATGTTTCCCACTCTGTGTCCAAGTGTTCTCATTATTCAATTCCCACCTATGAGTGAGACCATGCAGTGTTTGGTTTTCTGTCCTTGCAATAGTTTGCTCAGAACGATGGTTTCCAGCTTCATCCATGTCCCTACAAAGGACATGAACTCATCCTTTTTTATGGCTGCATAGTATTCCATGGTGTATATGTGCCACATTTTCTTAATCCAGTCTATCATCGATGGACATTTGGGTTGGTTCCAAGTCTTTGCTATTGTGAATAGTGCCGCAGTAAACATGTGTGTGCATGTGTCTTTATAGCAGCATGATTTATAATCCTTTGGGTATATACCCAGTAATGGGATGGCTGGGTCAAATGATATTTCTAGTTCTAGATCCTTGAGGAATCGCCACACTGTCTTCCACAATGGTTGAACTACTTTACTGTCCCACCAACAGTGTAAAAGTGTTCCTGTTTCTCCACATCCTCTCCAGCACCTGTTGTTTCCTGACTTTTTAATGATTGCCATTCTAACTGGTGTGAGATGGTATCTCATTGTGGTTTTGATTTGCATTTGTCTTATGGCCAGTGATGATGAGCATTTTTTCATGTGTCTGTTGGCTGCATAAATGTCTTCTTTTGAGAAGTGTCTGTTCATATCCTTCATCCACTTGTCGATGGGGTTGTTTGATTTTTTTCCTGTAAATTTGTTTAAGTTCTTTGTAGATTCTGGATATTAGCCCTTTGGCAGATGGGTAAATTGTAAAAATTTTCTCCCATTCTATAGGTTGCCTGTTCATTCTGATGGTAGTTTCTTTTGAAAAGAAGAAGTCAAATTGTCCCTGTTTGCAGATGACATGATTGTATATTTAGAAAACCCCATCATCTCAGCCCAAAATCTCCTTAAGCTGATAAGCAACTTCAGCAAAGTCTCAGGATAAAAAATCAATGTGCAAAAATCACAAGCATTCTTATACACCAATAACACAGAGCCAAATCATGAGTGAACTCCCATTCACAATTGCTTCAAAAAGAATAAAATACCTAGGAATCAACTTACAAGAGATGTGAAGGACCTCTTCAAGGAGAACTACAAGCCACTGCTCAACGAAATAAAAGAGGATACAAACAAATGGAAGAACATTCCATGCTCACAGATATGAAGAATCAATATCGTGAAAATGCCCATACTGCCCAAGGTAATTTATAGATTCAATGCCATCCCCATGAAGCTACCAAAGACTTTCTTCACAGAATTGGAAAAAACTACTTTAAAGTTCATATGGAACCAAAAAAGGGCCTGCATTGCAAGAAAATCCTAAGCCAAAAGAACAAAACTGGAGGCATCACACTACCTGACTTCAAACTATACTACAAGGCTACAGTAACCAAAACAGCATGGTACTGGTACCAAAACAGAGAGATAGACCAATGGAACAGAACAGAGCCCTCAGAAATAATAACACACGTCTATAACCATCTGATCTTTGACAAACCTGACAAAAACAAGAAATGGGGAAAGGATTTCCTTATTTAATAAATGGTGCTTGGAAAACTGGTTAGCCGTATGAGGAACACTGAAATTGGATCCCTTCCTTACACCTTATACAAAACTTAATTCAAGATGGATTAAAGACTTACATGTTAGACCTAAAACCATAAAAAAGCTAGAAGAAAACCTAGGTAATACCATTCAGGACATAGGCATCGGTAATGACTTCATGACTAAAACAACAAAAGCAATGGTAACAAAAGCCAAAATTGACAAATGGGATCTAATTAAACTAAAGAGCTTCTGAGTGGATTTTTAGTAAAATTCAGGGAAGAACCAGAGACATGGGTCAAAGCAGCAACAGACAGCAGAAATGAGGAATCCAGGTGAATTTGCTAAGAGTTTAGGGAGGAGTAAGTCTTCTCTAAGTTATGAAATTGAATGTACCAGAACAAAGAAAACAAATGAAAAACTCACAGGCAGGGTGCAGTGGCTCATGCCTGTAATTGCAGCACTTCAGGAGGCCAAGGTGGGAGGATCACTTGAGCCCAGGAGTTTGAGACCAGCCTTGGCAACGTGTCAAGATCCTGTCTCTACAAAAAATACACAGATTAGCAGAGTGTAGTGATGCAGGCCTGTGGTCCCAACTACTCAGGAAGCTGAGGCAGGAGGATTGCTTGAGCCCAGAAGTTTCAGGCTGCAGTGAACTATGATCATGCCACTGAACTCCAGCATAGGCAGCAGAGTGAAAAATTCTCTCAAATAAAGGAAGGGAGGGAGGAAGGAAGGAAGGAAGGGAGAGAGAAAGAGAAAAATTCACAAAACATCATAAACCTGGAGAACTTCCAACACCCAGTTTCAGAGATGTAGACTCTCGAGTGTGTAGGTGGGGCTGCATCCTGGAAGGAGCTAGGTTCCTCAGCATCCTGCCTCCAGGAGGACGCTGCTGAGAAGGAAAGGCCAGGCCTAGGAGCTTAGGCACCCCAGCTTCCCATGCACTTGATCAATATCACCTCTTCTCCTTGCTAGAGCTCTTTTGATAAGTACATGTCATCAGGACTGTGGGTAGCTTAGAGGTGCCAGGCCTTGTGTCTGCAAGTACTGACGATGTGTCATAGGCTGTAGCCTGTCTTTCTACAGCTTGATAGACACCCCCATGGAAATGTGGGAGCTCAGCCTCCTCTCTTCAAGGCTTCTCCACGGTCTGAATCAGAAGTGTGCATCAGAATAACTTGGGAGCAGTTCTGGGTCTTACTGCCCTTGCAGGTCTGTCCTTTCCACTTCTCAGTGCATTGCTGCTGTGTTGCTCTAACTCACCTACAAGCCACTCGCCCCAGGGAGGCTTGGGCCACCCCCAAACCATGACATCATTGATGCCACAGTCGTGTTCAGGACAGCTGTTTATTCCCTTACTGTGGTATGGGTAGGAAAATGATGCCCCCACCTGTGTTAGCCTCACTTCAAGAGGCCCTGTAACAGGATGGATCCCACAGGATTACTCCCTTTGCTTAGAACATGTCC
This sequence comes from Pongo pygmaeus, assembly GCF_028885625.2. Classification (NCBI taxonomy): domain Eukaryota; kingdom Metazoa; phylum Chordata; class Mammalia; order Primates; family Hominidae; genus Pongo; species Pongo pygmaeus. The sequence goes on from NC_072393.2 coordinate 33,390,312, forward strand.
TGCTTTCTCCCCCGGAAGAGGCATACATGCTGCAGCAGGGCAGGTCAGGAGGGGCTCAGAGCCTTGCTCCTGGTACTGAATCCAACTTTTTCTCCCAGACCCTCTTTCTAGGGTACTTCTTTCCCAGGGCCTCTGCTGCCTGGGTTCTCAGCTTGGCTTCCACTGGGCCTCTCTCAACATGCCTGCCCCAAACTGAATGTCCATCCCTGACATCAAGTTTCCATGTTAATGGAGTATTTATAGACAGAGGAAGTGAGAATGGCCCCAGGACTCCCATGCCCCCATCCCCCTTAGTCAGGCTCAGCCAGGACACCTGGTTACGTCCTCAGGTACCTGTCTCTTCACCCAACGATGAGCCTCTGGGAGATGAGGAACGCAGATCCGGGGGCCCAGCAACACTGTTTTCCAAATCCCCCTTGTTCCCACTCTGCCTTTTACTCAGTGGGTGACCTTGAGTAAAGGCCTCCCTCTCTCTTTGCTTCCATCCTCGCATCTGTAAAATGGCGAAGCAGTTGATACATAGAGGTGCCAACAAGGCACCCTTGAAACTCTGAGAGCTAAATTACAAAACTAAGGCATAATAGATTGAGGTAGGATGGAGTCAAGGATATCTGAAAGACAGGCTGCCTTCCAGAGCCTGAACAAGAGAAGCCAGGAGATCAGCTGGAGCCTAAGGGACAGAGCCGTTAACAAACCTAAAGACCATGTCAAAGGCAGGGCTGGCAGCAGCTCTGAGGCACTCTCTGGGCCCTTCCCCAGGTCTGCCCCAGGGGGAGAGGGGTGGGATGTGCTTATGTGGTGGAGCCTGATCCCGTGAAATTTTGAAGAAGTCCCTCTAATTCCTCTAGCTCTGACTTTACCCCTGCAAATAGAGTTCCGATTTCTTTTCCTCCTTTTGGCTTTTTGTGGATGAACTAATGTTTTGTAAGCACTTTGTAAACTAGAAATCATTACACAAAGTTAAGAGCTCATTATTTTAACATGGAGGATCGAGCCTGACATCAGGCCTTTAGGGCACGTTCACCATGCCAAGAAGAGAAAACTACCACCTTGTAAAACAGCAGAAGCATTTGCTACCAGCTGGCATGTAAAGTCCCCCGAAAACTGAACAATAGAGATATTTTCGAGAAAAGACAAATGATTCCAGTCTTGGGATCCTGACCCCTGCATTGTCATTGTGGTTTGAGGGCTTCTTGAGCATTGCTACACCCCAAAGATGCCTTGGGACAGTGGTGCACACCTTTTCGGAAGGCTATTTTACTTAGGGCACTACTAGCTGTTTAACAAATAAACCCTGAAATGTCCGTGGCTTACCACAACAGGAGCTCACTTCTAGCGGGGTGCTACTGTGGCTGTTGTGGGTAAGCAAGCCGCATTCCTCATGTGGAGGTTCAGTGACCGTTTCCTTCCATCTGCGGCTCTACCACCCCTAAGGCCTCAGAGGCTTCTGCAGTCAATCAGCCAAAAGAGAAAGATACAGTGTAGGGGGCGTGCCTGCTCCCTAAAAGCAGTCGGGATGTGACCCATCTTACCGAGGTAGGACATCAGCACTTGTTTCTCAGTCCCAATGAGATGAAGTGAAGAAATCAGCAGAGATCAGCAGATGGCAAAGAAAGGGACCCCTGGCTGCCCTCACTGTGCATTAGCACAAGAGCACAAGGCACTCCCATCACTGCCACGACAGTTTACAAATGCATGGTAATAACCAGGAAGCTATTGCCCCTTTCTCTGGCAGCGACCTGGAAATTACCACCCATTTCCTAGAAAGCTCTAAATAACCCACCCCTCAATTTGCATGGAATTAAAGTGGGCATAAGAAAGTGTAAATACCATTGCCAAGAGCTCACACTATGTGGACTCTGGGAGCACTGCCTATGAATTATCCCTGCCCCACAAGGAACAGTACTGTTCAATGAAAAATTGCCATCTCACACCACTGGCTCACCCTTGAGTTTCTTCCTGGGCAAAGCCAAGATCTCTGCCAGGCTAAGCCTCAATTCTGGTGTTCACCTGTCCACCTACATCATTACTCTGCTCATGCGGCACTGCCAAAAACCATTCACATGGCCACATCTGGAGGTAAAGGGAAACGTATCCCTGGCCAGCCAGCTTCACACTACAGAAGGAGGCACAGGCTCTAGGGGACGGCTAGCTGACACTGCCATGGGTCATAATCCCCCTTCAAAAACAGATGAAAACTGAGAGCTCTCTCCCCATGGAAGGAGAAAAAGACATGGCTCCTTAAGGGACCCATTCATTCATCAACATTCCATTGATTAAATCTGCTACTGAAGGTTTTTGAGCAGAGTAAACACATTCATATATTATATTCATATTCCTCCCCCCTCTGTCTCTCTGTCTCCCCACCTCTTCCCCTAAAGAGAGAAAAATGAATTTTAAAAATAGAAAAAAAGGAGGGACAATTCAGGAACAAGATATTTCAATCAATATTTCTGGAACACCAAGTAGAGGGAAAAGTATTTACTGATGTAGAAAGAAGAAAATTAGTCCCAAGAACTGTGGAAGAGAGGTCAGCTCCTTAAAACAACAGAATGCTTTTTAAAATAAGAAATTAGCCAACAAGGGAGACTAAACATATAATTACTGAAATTAAAAATATAATTACTGAAATTACAATGCAAAAGAAAGTTTTGAGGGTAGGGTTGAGTAGAATGACAACAATCTGGAAAATAAAAACAATATGAAAAATAGAAAAAAAAAAGAACACTGCCGGTTGACACCGTAAGCTCCTAGAGTCACCCCACCGCAAGGGCACAGGTGACTAGTGATGGGTGCATGTCCTCAGCACTGCCATGCAAGCCCAGGAGCTATTAGAGATTGTACTGAAGTACTGGAGTCACTAATGGAAATTGGAACATCTGGAAAAATGGGGGAGGGATTTTTAAAACTGTATTTTAAATATGACTTTTCCTTTGTCTAAATTAAAGTATTCAAGTAGCTAAAACTCTGGGGCATGGAGGGTGATCCCCTGGTTTGTGACCTCACTCCCCAGCCTTAAGCTCTCTGAGAAACCGCATGCTGGTTCTGGTCTCAGGAGGATGTATAGCCATGAACTTGGAGGCACCCCACCTTTTATCCACCCTGTGACTTTCTCTTCTTCTCCCAAGTAGTACAGTTCCCCAAGTGGGAGTCAGTCCATCTAGAATAATGCAGTAGGAAGTCTGTGGTTCTGAGTCCACTGTAATCCCCAGGTTACATGCACAGGTGCCCCAAATCCAATCACCTTTAAGTAGTGTGAGGTTCAAATACACTCTATCTTATAATTATCCAGCAGGTAAATTTTTAAACACACACACACACACACATACACACATACACACACACACAGCAAATGTTCAGATACACATCCAAAGAGAAAACTTGAAATCTCAGAGATAGCACAGGCTCTGGGACTGCAAAGTCAAATGACTTTTAATGACCGAGTCCAGGCAGTTAACCCAGTCACTGTGTGCAGTGGGCAGAGTGGAAACTGGCAGGGCTCATGCCCTCCTCCATCATGTAGAGGAACAGCTGTTATTTCATCCCACTGCACAGCTGCTGTGTGTAAGTTGAACTAGGTTTGTCAGATCATATGACTTTCTGGGAAAGGATAGGAATCTAGATTTTTTTTTAGTCAAAGTATTCCCTCCATTAGTCTTACTTCTTTATAAGGCCATAAAAAGAGACTTCCCTCCATGTGAGGGTCTGAATTTGTTTTTTATTATACTTTAAGTTCTAGGGTACATGTGCACAATGTGCAGGTTTGTTACATAGGTATACATGTGCCATGTTGGTGTGCTGCACCCATTAACTCGTCATTTACATTAGGTATTTCTCCTAATGCTATCCCTCCCCCAGCCCCCCCACCCTAAAGCAGGCCCCATTGTGTGATGCTCCCTGCCCTGTGTCCAAGTGTTCTCATTGTTCAGTTCCCACCTATGAGTGAGAACATGCGGTGTTTGGTTTTCTGTCCTTGTGATAGTTTGGTCAGAATGATGGTTTTCAGCTTCATCCATGTCCCTGCAAAGGACATGAATTCATCCTTTTTATGGCTGCATCGTATTCCATAGTGTATATGTGCCACATTTTCTTAATCCAATCTAGATTTTTATATAAAATCTTCAAATATTTGAATTTGTTAAATTCAAACAAAACATTTTGGCCTACATGTGGATGTCTGTTTACTGTTTCTGGTTTGAATTCATTGTTTTAAAAAGAGACAATGTATGAAGTCTTCTCTGCCTTGGACAGTGGAGTGGGCTTCTTTGTGAACAATGTTTAGTAGCCTTGCTGCTTTCCTGAGTCACTGCTCCCTTCCATGTGGCACACAGGGGCCAGATTAAACAGTTGGGGGTGGTGGCACAAGGATGTGTCTTTCCGGGGGTCATTTTTTGAAGTAAAATAAAAGACACAATCCTGAACTAAAGCAGGTGTACACGTCAGATACACAAGTGCAGCACAGCACAAGATAGAAAATGATTCATTCTGTTCTGCAGGTGCTACAGGAATTTGAAGAAGAGAGGTCAGTTCGGACCAGAGACTTTCAGGCTTCCTGGAAGAGGTGGGGTTAGAACTCCATGTCACCCCATGAAATGTGGGCTGGCTTTCAGGACAAGTTCCTGCCCTGGAGATAAAAAGAAGTGGGGTGTGGGACAGCAAAGAACCTCAAGGGTCTATGCAGTGAAATGTTAATTATGATGCTCATTCATTTATCTCTGGGTCTATGAAAGGAATAAAATGGAAAAGAAGTTGGACAGGAGCCTCCACACTAGCCAAGGACATGGACAAGGAGAGAGAAAAACGCAGTTTAAATTCATGGTGTTCAGCAGAGAAAGGAGATCTTGTAAGCAAATGTTAATTAAGTACAATTTGAAAATGAGTTTATAGCGTCAGTGCCACACTGTGGTAGTACCAATTAATCTCCAGCATTCCTTTAATGATCCATGAACTTGTACCTTTTTATCTGTGATGGAAGAGTATAGCTTGAATATGGTCACTATGGTTCAAATTAAAATAACTCGTCTCTAACATATGAGATATATGAGTCACCCATTTTCACAACTTAATTTAGACTTGATTCTCAACAGCAAAAAACAAATATGTGATTTAGCTCTGCTCTAAACCCAGACTCCAGTCCCTATCTCCTCCAAATCATCTATCTTGCTGTAACCAACATTTTTATTTCATTTTATTTTATTTTTATTTTTATTTTTATTTTTTGTAGAGATGGAGTCTCACTATATTGCTCAGGCTGGTCTTGAACTCCTGGCTTCAAGAGATCCTCTCACCTCAGCCTCCCCAAATGCTAAAATTACAGGCATGAGCCACTGCACCTGGCCCTGAATTTTCTTTTTAAATCACAAATCAAATCATGTCACTGCCCTACTTAGCATACTTCAAAACTGACCCATAGACACTGAAGCTTTGGTTTAGCACAAGGTGGGGCCCTCTCTGAACCAGAAGCATACACATTTGAGGAGGAAGTGGTAGCTGACTATAACACTTCATGTCTTACTACTCTAGTTTTTGACATGCTTTTTTCACTCCAACCCAACAGAAAATGACACACCCATATTAAGGGTGAAAAACAACCGCTGTGCTAGCTAGTCGTTATTAATAATGAGCATGTATAAGAGCCTTCTGGCAAATTTGGGATAGGAGAAACACTTGAGAACAGAGAGATGAGTGATTAAGACAGATAAAGTCCTAGTTCCAAAGACTGGCACATGATGACCTGCTCTGATATTTTCCAGAGGGTGCATGAAATATGGTGTTAGAGGCTAATAGACCCAGCATTAAATCACACTGAAGTGTAGAGAAAAAATATTTTTAGCTTTTAAGATTTATTTTGTCCTATTTTATTTTACAAATTAAAAAGAGAAAGTTTCCATTTGGGCAAACATGTCGTTAGCAGTATTTTAGCCGAAGTATTTTGACTGCTGTTTTAAAAAATTCCTAAAATCTCAGTGAATTTACACAATCCAAAGTCATTTTTTATTCAGTGAGTACGATTATGGGGCTGCCTTTCACATAGTGACTCATGATCCAGTTTCCCAGACTCCCTTGCTATGGGCTGTGGTTATGTGACTAAGCTCTATCCTACGAAATGAGACAGAAGTGATGAGTGCCTCCTACACTGTGACTCAAGGACCACATTTTCTGCCATCCTGTGGCTCTGCCATCTGCTAGGGTCTCAGAGATTTTTTATCTGGCTCTTCTTTATTCAACTGGCAGAAAAGGAGAAGAGACGGAATGTGAAGGCGAGCATGGAAGTTTATTATGAAAGGCCTTGAAGAGGTACCCATCATTTCTGTCTCATTTCATTGGCTAGAGCTCAGTCACATGATCACAGCCCACAGCAAAGGAGTCTGGAAAATGCAGTCATGTTGCATGCCCAGAAAGAAGCCTTCAAGTAATCTCGTGGAGATGCTCCACAACATGGCAGGCAGTCAGACCTCAGGCATGGAGCCTTCCCAAGTAGTGCCATTTTCACTAGAGTTTAATAACATTGTTTTGTTTTCATTCTACTTATTTTATGTTTTCCATTTTTGGCAATTGAAACTGGTTTTTCTTCTATGGCAGAAATATAAAATTTTCTTTCAAAATGAATTTAAATTAAGAAAAGTGAATCTATTTAAGAAAAAAATTGAATAAATAAATAAAAGTAGAATACAGAAATCACAAAATCTACTATGGAAACACATCAATGAACACTTCATTATTTGATCTACTTTTGAATTAGTTTTTCAATCTCATTTTCAGAGACTCTGCTTCTGCCCAAAACTTCTCACAGTAAGTCAGCTTGCAAGCTATCCTCTCATTGAATGCTGGCTGGCTATGAATGAGGAGACCAGTTTTCTACTACCAAAATTTAAAACAGTGACCTTTTCCCAATTCTCAGGAGCAAACTATTTACGTAATAAACCAAATATTCTCCTACTTTTAATTTCCCTTTATTAATTTAAAAAAATGCCTTGGCACTTAGCTGCTAGATCTAACAGGCTTAGAATGAAATCATATATTGACTTATTTGAAATTACATTTAATATATCTCAAGTTCATGATATTCTACAACAACAGCAAAAAAACAGTAAGGCATCCAGGTGAGCTGTATTCCAAACAAGTTACAGAATTATGCCACAGCATTTGCTGATTTCATCCACATGTCTCCCTGTCCCTGCTCCCCCTCCCAAATCCATTCATGTCTTTCTCCTACCTCCATAAGGTCACTCAAATATGTCTACCTCCCCTTACCATCCACCACCACTACTGCCTACCTTCTTGTAATCCTCAATCTCCTTCTCATTCCTACTGTTTTCAGACCCATCCTCCACCCCCGTGGCCTTTGTGACCTCCCTAAGATCAAAATCTCTTCATGCCCTTTCTTGCTTGAAACTCTTAAATGTTGCTCCATTTGTCCACGGAAAAAACATCACATTTCTGACCTTGACCCATCTGGCCCATGAGGACTTTTTCTGCTGACATGGCCAGCCTCACCTCCTCTCAGCTTCCCAGCATCCCCACCATGCACAGCCCCAGCCTCCCCTCTCCGTGGGCTACTGCCCAAGGCTCTCTCTCTACTTAAAAAATTATTCCTTTCCTTTCTTTCTGCCAAACAGCCCACTTTCGCCGATGAAGCCAGGTGAGAGCTTCTCTTATGAGCTCCCATAGCACACTGTGCTCATTATTTTTATATCAGACATTGGAAACCAGGCTTATTTTGAGCTCCAGGATGATGCCGATTATGTGGGTTTTTTTATTTTTGTATCCCCAGTGTTAAATTGAACTACTTATAGTAGACACTCAAGTGTATGTAAGAAGGTTTCTGTTTTGTTTTGTTTTTTTTTGTCTGTCCAGAAACTCTCCTAACTTCTGTCTCGAGCACCTCTTGTTTGGGAGAATTGCTCCTTTCCCCTCCAACTGAGAAGGTCTTCAGAGGCTCCCACGTGTAGTCTCTGGCCAATCCAAGTCAAGCCAATCACTGTTCTTCCTGGGGATTTTTCAAACTGAAATTCAGGAAAAAGTACTAGTCCTATGATGGTAACAAAGCTGAGAAGTGTGAGTGGGCCAAGGGCAGAGCAAGGCAAGCAGGAAGAAAGGCCACATGCAGAGCAGGGAGGTGCAGAGGAGATGTGGTCAGCACTCGGCCCTACGGTCCGCTTGACTCTAAGGTTGGATGCACAGTTGCTTCTTCTCTGGTTGTTGAGTTTTCTCATAAATTCTCTCTTCTCAAGCAGATCTGTGTTTGTTTCTGTTTCAGGACTCCCAGGACCCTGATTTTAAAAACCTTTCCTAGACTTCGAGCTTCTTTAGGGCACAGATGAACCTCAACATAGCAGTGTTTTGGTGCCCAGCACAGTGACTGACAGATAAAGGTGAGACCTAGAGTGATGAGAGGTGCCTGAGTCTGCCCTGCTGTCCACTTGAAGCTCTGCTTTCTCTCCAGTTATTTCCTGGTGAGAAACATTCCCAACACCCTCTGTATTCCCTTAGTGCAGAAAAGTCATGTATCAATGCAGAAGATGGCCAGCAGCAAAGAGATTGTCAGCACCCCTTTGTTTTAGGTATAAAAATAAAATGTCTAGAAGTGGTTCAATCGCACTTTAACCAAATCCAAGCTACTATTAAGTGAAAAAGCAATTCAGTGCACTAAAGTAAGAATATGCAAGGTTCACGTTTTGAATATTTCAAACTTTCTCATGAGCTTATCTCCCCAATGAGACATTAAATTGCTTGAGGCATAAACTGTCTTTATGTTACACAGAACTCAGTGTAAGGCTGGGCACAAAGTGGATGACTTATGAAAAGAATCAGATGGAATGAATGAGTAAAGGAAGGAAGGCATGAATGTAATGTCTCAAGTTATATTACTCCAGAATGTTTAAGTGCTTTATAGCCATAATGCAAATGTCTGCTCTGCCTCGACCAGGTTGACCTACGAGATCTTGTTCTCAAACCCGAATTCCATCTCCCATGAGATCTGGAGCTGGGTGCAGTGCTGCCATTCTCTTGCCCATGCATTTCTCAGCTTCCTGCAGCCATGTGCACTCTCCAATTCATTCCATATCAATTTGAGTTTCAAAACCTAGAGTCACCACAGGTTTTTAAATGGAGCAGCATCACACTAAGTATCTCATGTTTTTGTTTTTGTTTTTTGTAGACTTCATTGAGATTTATGGGAAAGTTCACAACACAGAGTACCTCACTCCCACCCTCTCCCAGCCTCTCTTTCCCTCTCTCTTTTTCTGCCCCCGCACCCCCTCCAGAAGACAACAACAACAACAAAAACCTGAATTCTTCCCCTTGGGTCATGCAAAACACACCTGCCCACACCCAGGCCCTCTAGGACCCCAGTCCTCTACTTTTAGAAGCTTATCAAAGTTCGTCTTCCAAATGCATCCAGCAGCCTTCCCAGAAAAAATAATGGTCAGTGGCACTTTCTTCATTACACTATATAGTTATTCTAAAATTCCAATAGGAAGTGAGAACTTTCCAATAAAATCTTCGAGGATTTACACAGCCTGTGCAAAAATACTCATGACAGAAAGAACAACAGAACCCAGCGTGCAGGAACTAAAAATATTTTAAACATTAATTGCAATTAAAGCAGAACTCTAAGAGATGACGAGTTACCTAACACACATTCATCTGTGTGAAAAGAAACCTTTCAACACATAGAAGCTCCCTGGTATGCTGCCTCAAAATACTCAATCAGGGAGAAATTCAGCTCCAAAGAGGTATTTTGATAGATGCTTCCAATCAGTAGACACAAGAACAGGGTGGCATGCCATGCTCATTTTGGGGCTGCCATCCATCTGTAGGTTATCAAAACAGGCCTGCACTGATGAAGACGTCCTGAACCAAGTGGCAGAAACTGCAGTCATACTGATTTTCACTCAGAATAAACAAATCAGATTTTCCCCTGGGAGCAGCCAAGAAAGTCTGTGTGGCCAGCTTGAAAATAATATGTTGCTCTCAGCCCAGCATCCATTAGCAGCCGCTTTCTTCTGGTAAAAACAAACAAACAAAAAAAGCAGTGTTGTTGTGTTGTTGGAAAATGGTTATCTGGTGCCCCCTAGTTCTGATGCTACTGAATTTCCAAGGAGAGTACTGAATCATTGAGTTTCAAATTTCCCAGTTCTTTGTCTTAAAGAGTTATTTGGCCCAAAGGCCCAGTTGGGGGCACAGGTGAGCAGAAGCTGAGGCGACCCAATGGGACAAGGCAGACACTGGGGAGCAGTCAATTCCCAAGCCACCCACAGAGCTACAGGTAAATGGCTGTCCTCACCTGGAGAATGCGTGCTTGCCTCAGCCTTGAGAAGAAGCTGTCATTACGCACAGAATGGAACTAATGAAACTTTCTATTCTGAGCTCCCCAAATCTTCCTTAGCATGGGAATTTTTCTGCAGGTGCAGTGTCTGATGCAGAGACACTACTCTCCCTAGGTGTCAAAAGAATCCTTTGTGCTTCAAGATGCAGGGAGTGATGAGAAGCCCGTGCACAGAAGAGAAATCACTCAACTCTTTCAACAGAAATTATTATCTGCTGAGTGCCAAAGATGACAGCAGCCTTTATGAAATTATGGAGCATATACATATATATATATATATATATATATATAAAATGCATGTATGTGTGTATATATATGTATACAGACATACATACACACAGAAGTATTGGATACCTTGATATGTGTACCAAGCACTTAAATGCATTGTGTGTAAGCTCCATGGTGCTTACAGTTTATCAAGTGGATTTATAGAATTATGAATTAAGACAATGCACAATATCTGCCAAAAGAAAGTTCCAAACATGTGGTTCTAGAGGTTTAGGGGACAGAGGAAAAAAACATAAAGGAGAAACCAGACCCCCATGGCAGAGAGAGGCTTTCCTCTCTTATGTTGGAGATGGCATCAAAATGTATTTCAGGCCCAGTGCATTGGCTCATGCCTATAATCCCAGCAGTTTGAGAGGCCAAGATGGGAGGCTCACTTGAGGCCAGAATTTGAGACCAGCCTGGGCAACATAGAAAGATCCCCATCTCTACAAATAAATAAATAAATAAAAATCAGCCAGGTTTTGTGGTAGGCACTTGTAGTCCCAGCTACTTGGGAGGCTGAGGTGGGAGGATCACTTGAGTCCAGGGGTTCAAGGCTGCAATGAGCTGTGTCAACAGGGCAGGACTTTGTCTCTCAAAAAAGAAAAATTGTGATCATTTAGGATGTTTTGCATGTCTTGCTGTGTCTTTATTACAAGGTTTCCAATAGCACCTGAGGTGGTTTGTAGACTCTGGTTCTGTCTAATAAATTGGCGGCCTGGTGGCGTCTTCAGGTGTCTATTTGCATATGTTGATATCACAGAATGAAGAAGGCCTGGAGCAGGACATTTTCCATTCAGATCCCTGAGGACAGTGGAGGCAGAGGCAGAGAGATGCAGAGGGCAATATCCCCACAGGGACGAGTGCAGAGAGCTTCTCTGCAGGAGAAAGATGAGGGCATTGTTTCCACGGGGAATTTTTTGAGGGCTGAGGCACAAGCAGCCATGCTTTGACGCAAATCCCACACAAAAAAAAAAGCTCTCAGGAAACAAAGCACAAAACCCGGACTTCTCCTCTCCTTTCCTGTGAAAGCTGCTACCTCAGAGGAGCGAGCATGGGAAAGGAGACTCCTGTTCTCAGGAAGCTACCAGCAGACTTTGGAAAGAGGGGATAGAACTCCTGGATCCATCCTGGAAGGCAGGTTGTCACCTAGGGCTCTTTGTCGGAGTGGCACAGCTGAGGTGGAGCCCAGGAGAGGCTGTGGCTCTTATCAGGACCTGCTGGGCTTAGAAAGTAGAGCCACAAAAGATGCAGGGATGGCCATGCAGGCTCCTCCCCACCTCTCCCAGGAAACCAGACACTCATGGCAGAGGGAGGCTTCCGGAGCTCATGCTCACCCTCTCTCACAATGCTTAAATCCATGGTGGTGCTTAGAATGTTAGGAACCAAGGCAAAAGCCAGAAACAGAACAAAACCCCCAGATTCACAACTGGATGAATGACGTTAACAGAATCCAAATTTAGTTGGAGATAGATTTTCACACTTATTTGTTTCCCAAAGTTAATTGTCATAAATTTTCATTTTAGAATACTACTGTTCTTTCCATGGCCACCCTATTTGCCCATCCCAGTTTAATTTGGGGCCATTGTCAACATCAGCCCCAAAAAGTACACCTGAACCCACCACACACCAGTCACTACATTGGCCAGAGGAGGACCAGCCACGGCATAGACCTCCTGTCAGGGTGAGGTGGCCACTCAGAGGAGATCCCCGAAAGGCCCCTCCTGGTCAGAGGAGATCCCCGGAAGGCTTCTCCTGGTCAGAGGAGATCCCTGGAAGGCTTCTCCTGGCCTTTGATTGGGAACTCAGGACAGGAAGAAGCCCCTGAACTACCATCACCCTCACTGGCAGAGATGGTGGATTCCACAGGAATCACCTCTGGAGAGCTTTGGCCATGGGCTTTGGAACTCTTCATGGCACCAACTTGCCTTAGCACCTGTTCTCCTAGGTTTTCTTCTCCATCTCTGCCATTTCTGGAACTGTCAGTTACTTCCCTGGAGGAGACATCCAAGTCTTACCATGGGAAACCTAGATCTGCCTTTTTAACTCTGCCTGACTCCCAGGCACTAGAAGAGGGGCTGAGGGAATTGGGCTGCTGGTTCATCAGCTACCAGTTCTCCCAGATGTCGTTGCATCCCTGCAGCTAATGCTGGTGGGGATCACCCGGGAGAAACTGATAGCCTCCCACACCACAGCAGCTTCCCTAATGGGAGCAGGGTCCTCTGGCTTGGCCACTCCCGCAGTATTCTCAAGAGAGAAAGCAAAAAAGAGAAACATCTTCTGCTCCCGTTTTAAGTTTCTCTTCCCTTCTCACCATGCCACACCAGTGCAATGGTGAATAAATAGAGCAGAATGGGTGTCATCACCCAGAGGAGTTGGCTTCGCATTGTCAGAGAAGTCGCTGTGCACCAAGACCTCCTTCTGGGGAGAGGCAGAGGCTGGGAGCGGATGCTGTGGGAGGAGTCATGGTGCAGCATCTGGGGCTTGTGGGGAGGAAGCACAGAAAGCAAAGGTCCGAGAACCCCACATCACATGCCCTTTTCAACGCTCAGCCTCTGTCACTCAGTTTGTTCTTTATGCAGAAAGAGAGATCAGGAGGAAGAATAGGAGAGTTGAAAAGGGCAAGAGGGTTCAGGAAAATGGCTTGGTGGAAAACACCAAGCTTTGCTTTGATTTGGAGCTTCTTTCTGTCCACAGCTCATCATCTGCTTCCACCCCAGGGTGATTTCGGCTGTCATCCTTCCTTCTGACCCTGCCTTCATTTCAGCTCTGGGATGTCTGCAGCCATATCTCTTCCAGCCCCAGTCTCTCCATCCCTTCCCCTTTCCCTACTCCATCTTCACATGAGATGCACACTCTGAGCGCCCTTCTAAACAGCTGCACCTTCTAATTCTCTCTAAAGAACATTGGCTCTTTGGTCTCCTCAGCACCAACCGTCTTGAGTTGTCTCAGCTACAGAGATACAGAGCCTTCCTTTCCTCTTAGGAACATCACTCCTTCCCTATCTATGCATTTAATCAGAATGGGAGCTGTCACATCTTTCTGAGGGGTGGCACCTATCCTGAGCTAATCTAAATATGTGTACCCACAATGGCAGGAGTGCTTGGTCCAGGGACGGAGAACAAGGCAGATCAATCGCAATGCTGTCATGAGGCTTTCTAACTGAAGCTGAGGCATGAAGTGTGGAAATAAACAAAGACCAACAAAATGAGAACTAGGAAAGCCTATGTATTCAGAGCTTTCAATGGAGCCAACCACCATCATTAACATTTTAGCATCACTCAGGGTCAGACAGAGGAGTGGGAAAGCATTTTAGTAGAAACAAAGGAAGGTTTCATATGCACCCTGATTGAAGGCTGTTGGCACAGGGAAGCTGTAGGCCTGCTACCTAGAAGAGGGGGTCCTAGGCAGTAGGTTAGGGGTACATATTTAGATTTATCTGATTGGCCTTAATTTGGAAGCAGGGACAAACATTAGGAAATCTGTCAATTATAAATCAAGTCTTGACCATTTGGGGTTGATTGTTTTAGAATTTATTGTTTAGCTTCCCCAATTTTCTCTAGAGAACAGCCATCTGACTTTCTATATGTCTGAAATATCAGACTGGCATCCTGGCCTGTTTATTGTAGATAAGTGGGCCAGTTTCCTGGGTGGGTTTGATGGAGGTTGTGGGTCAAAGTTTCATTTTTCTATGTGGTCTGGCCACTGTCCAGTTGTATGTCCAGTGTCTCAGTAATTAAGATGATGAGGACCTACAGGTGGCCAGGTTTTCCTCCCTTGTAAGAAATAATCACCATAAGAATGAGGCCAGGCCAGGCGCAGTGGCTCACACCTGTAATCCTAGCACTATGGGAGGCCGAGGTGGGTGGATCACCTGAGGTCAGGAGTTTGAGACCAGCCTGGCCAACATGGCAAAACCCCGTCTCTACTAAAAATACAGAAATTTGTTGGGCGTGGTGGCGTACACTTGTAATCCTAGCTACTTGGGAGGCTGAGGAAGGAGAATTGCTTGAATCCAGATGGTAGAGGTTGCAGTGAGCCGAGATCACACCACTGCAATCCAGCCTGCGTGACGGGAGCGAGACTCCATCTCAAAAAAAAAAAAAATAAAGAATGAGGCCAATAAGCAGAGAGAAGTGAGAATGAAAGAGAATGAAAGGCCAATAGCCTGGCTGCTGTTTGAGCTCCTGGTCCTAGCCATTCTAAGGATAGCTGCATTTCTGGCATTCTTTGTGGATTTCTAAGTCAATCCTTCCTTTGATTTTAAGAGCCAATAGTTACCATTTATGACTGCTAATTTGAGTTAGGTGGCACCAAGGGAGTCCTGCCCTGCCTCCTCACTGGTGGCTTCCCCACCACTGGCCCAGTGTTCCTTCTCATTCCTCACCTGCCATGATCCCTGACATCTAATGCTGGTCATCAGAAGCCTGTATGAATCCACACCTTAGCAGCTTTCCTTCTTCCCTCCTCCAGACCCTCCAGCTTTGACTGCCCCTTTTGGGCTCCTCTGATCAACCCTGTAAATCTCCTGCAGCCTGACTTTTCGTTCCACTTCCCTGCACGCTTTCCCCTCAGGGGTCGTCCACTCACAGGGCCTCAGCTATCACTTCTAAGTGGCTTCCAGGTTCCTGGGCCCAGCACTGATTCTGTCCTACATGGGCCCCAGCATTACTGACCTGGTTTCCCATCTTCCCAGAAGCCTCACCAGGTCTCGCAAGGAACTCAGCACCTTCCACAGCAAATGCTGTAGGGTTTCTGTCAGGAAGCAGGCTATAGTTCTGACACTGCTGAGCCACAAATGTGAAGTCCTGTCTGGGCTTCTTCCCATTTCCTCAGACACAGCAGAAATTGTCATCTTCACAGGAAACAGAGACTTCAAGGGCTTTCCCAAAGTCAGAAGGCTCATGAGCAGCAAAGCCAGCACATCTAGAAGCTGCGCTATGGCATTTTCTAAGCCATGCTTCCTTGGAACCCTCTGGAACCACAGCACAGCTCTCAAGGAGACAGGCTGCTGTAGGGGCTTAGGATACGTGTCCAGCTGCCCCAGTGACAGCCTCACTGCCCAAGCTGGAGGGCTGAGGTTGAAAAATCTTATAAATGCCATGGACTGAGTCTTGTCTTGGTTTTATCCACATATTCTCCCCAAGAATTTCCCCACAAATAAATTTATGTAACCAGATCATCTCTACCAGGTATGTCTCTGTTCAACCCCAATGTAGAGAATCTGAGTCTTAAAGAGTCAAAGGGAACCCAGAGGCCACCTCATAGAGACCTGTGCACGGCACACACTGCCCCATTCCTCAGCGCAGGCAAATAGCCCTCAAGACTCAGCTCGAACAGCTCTGTGCTGGGAAGCCACCAGAACAGCCTTTAAATTCATGAGTGACTTTGGTGGAAAGACTTCCTGATGCTGAGGTGAATTGGGGCATAGCTTCCACCCACTGTGAATTCTCCCTCTGCAGCCACATGGCAGCCTTCCAGAAGCACCAAGGCTTCCTCGGCCAGTCCCCACTATGCCTCTTTTCTCAGGCTCAGCATCCTCAGTCCTCCAGGTGACCTGATTTCCAGGCACTTTCCCCCTGGCCCTTTCCCACCTAGACTGTCAGTCACCTGTTTAACAGATGCCTCCCTAACTGGCTCCACCACCCCTCTGTAGGCAAGCAGCACCAGGCAAGGTGGGGCTTTCTCCTCTCTTGTTCTGGACTCTCTGTGTTTGTCAGTTCAGCCAAAAGATCCCCTTAACTACCTCAAAATCATTTCAGATCTTGATAAATTTGAACAGGAGTCTTCCATTGAACCCCTGTCAGTAAGAACAAAAACTGCAGCAGCAACTGGTGTCTCTTTCCTGAGAACCGAATAGGGACTCCTTTGGGTGCTGCTTTCAGATAATACAGCTTCTTCAATGTGACACACAGGAGTCCCAGCCTGTAGCAGGGGTGCATTTTGAGGTCTTTGACAGTAATGTTATCAGATCTTGGTCACCATCCTAGACCAATATACCCACATTTTGAAGGCAATAGGGTATCAGAGAAACTCCTTACAGTTTCCGAGTTTGAGGCCATTTTTCTTCCTCTTCACTAATTAATACAGGAAGATTGGGATTTCCATGTGTTGAGCTCATTTTAATAACAGGCAACAATAACTGTCCTGTTTGGCCTCAGCAAAAAGTCCAGAAAGATGCTAGAGTATTCCATGAGTATGATACAGAGGTGAAAGGAGATACACAAGAATCTCCTTTTCAAGGTTTACATTCTAGAGTATCCCAGGTCATGTTTTCTAACAGCAAGCCTGAGACAGGGATTCTTGTACAAGTAATCATTTGAGAGATGCTCTCAGGTGAGTTTGCTAGAAAATGAGGGAAGGAGAAGCAGCCACGTGCTATCAGCAGAAGTCTCTTTTCCACCTGATTCTATGGGTTCTCTGGAGTGTGAATTTCACCACAGGCATGAGCAAGGTCCATCCTTGCAAGGGGAGAAAAGAGGGGCAGTGCCTAACCCTCAGACATCAACAGCAGATAATTATTCTCCTAAAAAGGTGCAGGTGTGAACCATTTTCAGCTGACACCCACAGCAGGCAAGAAGTGGTTGCACTGGCCAGATAAAAGGCCCCTGGGTGGGGTACCAACAGTGGCTACTGTAGGGGGAGACCTGTCCCTGAACTAAGGCAGAGGGAGGGGCAGAGTCCTGCAGCACAGCCATGGCCACTCGGGCCTCCCAGTGTGTACCAGGGCTTCTGCATCCCTCCAACATCCATTCAATACTCATTAATGCACCTGTGCTATGTACCAAGCACTGTGCCAGACTCTGGGGACACAGTACTGTTGGCGCCAGATGTGGTTCCTGTGCCCACGCAGCTTACATCTCACAGAAGTGAAAATCATCGAGCATGGACAACGCCAGCAGGAACTTCAAGGCATGGCAGTGGAGCATCATGGCTAGGAGCATGGACTCTAGAGTCCTGGTTCCTTGTGGGTCAGCCATGTGACCTCGGGTGAGTGACTCATCCTTTTTAAGTTTTTGTTTCATCGTGCAGAAGAAAATGGCCCCCACTTACTTTTAAGATTTGGTGTATGCATGAAGATTAAACCAGATAATGCATGTGAGGTACTTAGCTCAAGACCTGGCCCAGAGCTGCTTCCTAGTAATGTGAAATAATTATAATAATAATGTTATCATTGTTGTTATAACATTGGTTACAACCATTCAGGAAGATGGTTTCTCAATGACTGTTTTCTTTGTATTTCTTTGTGCACTGAATCATGCCCTGTGGTGGGCACTGTGCTGGGCCTGAGGTCATGGTGGAGGGCATAGACAGTGACACTCTGGCTCAGTGTCCTGGGGGAGGTGTATGACTCCTCCCCATCTCCTTAAATTTACTTCATCTTTGCATCAGCCAGCTCTCCTTTCCTCACCAGGGCTATTATCAAATTTTGAAAATTTCTAACAGTTTTCCTTAAATATTAATTTCATTTTTTACTTTTTCTTTTTTTTCAACTTTTATTTTAGAATCAGGGAGTACATGTGCATAATTGTTACAGAAGTATTAATATATTGCATAACGCCGATATTTGAGGTATGATTGAACCCCTCACCCAGGTAGTGAGCATAGTACCCAACAGGAAGTTTTCCAGCCCTTCTCCCTCCCTCCCTCCTTCTCCCCTTTCGTAGTCCCCAGTGTCTACTGTTGCCATCTTTATATCCATGTGTCCGCAGTGTTTAGCTCCCATTTATAATTGAGAGCATGCAGTATTTGACTTTCTGTTCCTGCATTAATTCACTTAAGATTATGGCTTTTAATTATATTCATGTTGCTGCAAAGGTCATGATTTTGTTCTTATTTATGGCTGCATCATATTTCATAGTGTGTATGTACCAGATTTTCTTTAATCCACCATTGATAGGCATCTGGGTCGGGTCCATGCATTTGCTATTGTGACTAGTGCTGTGATGAAGATATGGGTGCATGTGTCCTCTTGGTTGAATGATTTGTTCTACTGTGGTTATATACCCAGTAATGAGGTTGCTGGGTCGAATGATAGGTCAACTCTTAGTTCTTTGAGAAATCTCCAAACTGTCTTCCACTGTGGCTAGACTAATTTACATTCCCACTCATGGTGCGTAAGTGTCTGCTTTTCTCTAACAAAAGCCATTCCGATTGGTGT
The DNA here is from genome assembly GCF_028885625.2 of Pongo pygmaeus. Taxonomy (NCBI): domain Eukaryota; kingdom Metazoa; phylum Chordata; class Mammalia; order Primates; family Hominidae; genus Pongo; species Pongo pygmaeus. The sequence goes on from NC_072393.2 coordinate 33,409,070, forward strand.
GAGCTGGTGTCTCACTGTAGTTTCGATTTGCATTTCTCAGATGATTAGTGATGATGAGCATTTTTCATATGTTTTAAGCATTAATTTTAATTTCTGAGAACAAGGCTGGAATGAATCTCAGGAATAACTGATCCAATCCAGTGTGTCATAAACATGGAGGCAGAGACAGGCACTATATGTTTCTAAGCAGGTCTGAAACTCTGCTCAGAGACTGCGCTGGACAGGTCTCCCAGATATTCAAAAAGTATCTGTGGCTCCTCCCCTCTTCACACACAGACAAACACACATACACAAACCCAAGATAACATTTTTTCCTCCAATACCCAGGGAGCTCTGACCCCAGGTCTGGCTGCCCAATGCTTATGAACCATGTCTCCGATGATTTTATAATCTCCTCCATTAACTGCACTAACATTTTAATGAGTGTTGGCATCAAATAGTTATCTGCAGATTTTCTGGTAAATGTGCAGTAGAAAAGTTAATTTTTTAAACAATCACATATTTTTCCTACAAAACTCAATGTAAGAAGAATCTGAATGATCTGTGCTTCTGGAATAGTTTTTTTGTATTAGTTTATTCATATTGCTATTTGCTCTTCTCCCAGGACTTTATTGTGGTAGGGTGGGGTTTTTAAGACCTCTGTATTGCATTGCTTTCAGGAAGTGGATCTATGGAGAATGCAGCCCCTTTGCTCAACGCCTCCAGGAGCTGGAGCCTGTAAAATAGGAAGGAACTGACAAACTGCAGCAGGAAAAAAATATAAAACATAAATGGAAAATGATTATCTCATCAAGTAGCCATGCCCCACGATGCATTGGCTTAGCTCTGCTCCTACATCCAACACAAAGTTCCTTGCTTTTCATGAAAGAGCTGCTTGTGCAGTCTGATCATTCACAAGACCATTTAATTCCAAATACAATTCGGCCACTAATTTCAAACTGTTATCAAATGTGACAGACAGGTTTGTTTTTAGCTCCTGGTAGATGAATGGTCTGCTTTAAAATTGAACAGATAACAAAGGAGATCAGGACTGAGAGGTGCTAGAGAAATGGAAACATTTTCTAGCTCCCAGTGGCCAAGCTAAATCTTTGCTTTTTTGGCAGGTTACTCCTCAATTAAACACATAAAGGCAAAAGAGCCAGCAGGACCACCCTGAAGCAAGCCGGATTTGTGCCGTTCAGCTGTGTGTCACAGCCAGCCCCAGGGGCCAGGGATTCCTAATCAACATTCTCCCATGCAGACATGGGCAGGGCTTTTATTTTAGAGGGTCTTAAAGAACTAGAATTACATATTCCTTTTTAGAAATATCAAGTGCATCTTTCCTCAGGTTCTCTGCACCAACATTTTTTCTTTCCAACTGGACATTTATGCATATATATATATATATATATATAGCAGAAAAATAATCAGTCTGCCTAGAATTCCCACCACAGATGTATTTTGACTGACAGGAAGCACATTATCAATGATAGCCTAGCTTTGTCTGAAATCCCATCTGATTTCAGACAAACACAATCTCTACATTTTTAAGAGACCTGATGCTAAAATATGAATTACAGCTTTGGGGACAGCCATTCCCAACACGCGTGCACAAAAGAAACTAATATATAGCATATTCAAAACTGATACTCTTCAACCTTTCTTCCTTGATGCAATGTCAGTGAGCCTCAGCATCCCTCCAGGGTGAGGACAGATATAATGGGGCAGAGATAGATCGCATTGTGCAATGTCAATATCAGTTTGAACCACCTGCTCTTCCTTATTTATTCTTATCATTGATTCTACAACTTTTTGCCCATATCATGCAGTTAAATTCTTTCTCATACGACAAGCCCTTAAGGATTTATAGACATTTTCACATGCTATAACAAATTACCATTCTTGCTAGAGTTCTGGTAACAACCCCCAGTGGGAAATGGTACCAAAGAAATTGAAGATACTATCAAAGTGATCCCTGGCTGCTGAGATGGAAATGAACACGAGTCATTTTTAGTTATCATCAAAATGAAAAACTTAAGTCGCAGCCACATCTCAGAGTGTACGAGAAAAACAAATCATAGTTCTCTTCTATGCTGCTGGCTTTTAAAGATTAACCTTGAAAGGAAAGGGGACAAAACAAAAAGTTAGTTTATGCTATATACAGTACACAGTGCCCTCCATCAACAACGCAGGGACTCAATTATTTCTTGATGAGTCTGCACTTCCTTCTGGGTCGCTCTATTCCACCTCAATTTTTACTTTAATATTAATATCCATACATTGACAAACACACCGATGTTCTCCCACACAAGACCTAGCATCCAGATAGTGACCTAAACCTGCTTCTCTTTTCTTGCAGATGTTCCCGAGACTGTGGACTTGGGCCTTGCCAAGGCTGACACCAGAAATGACTGCACATATTTAGGAGTAAAGAACACAGGAACAGAAACCAAATACCGTATGTTTTCACTCATAAGTGGGAGCTAAATGATGAGAACACATGGACACACAGAGGGGAACAATGCACACTGGGGCCTATCGGAAGAGTTGCAGGGGGCAGGAGGGACAGGATCAGGAAAAATACCTAATGGGCACTAGGCTTAATACCTGGGTGATGAAATAATCTGCACAGCAAAACCCCACAACCCAAGTTTACCTATCCAACAAACCTGCACTTGTACCCCTGAAGTTAAAATAAAAGTATAAAAATTAAAAAAAAAAAAAAAAACAAAAAGAACAGGACTTACAGGAGACCCATCACCACATCACCCGGCCCTACACCACATGCCCCTCTTTTTCCTGGCTCCATCCACGGCCTCTCCCTCCAGCCGGCCCACCAGGTGCCCCAGATGAGGTTCACCTCCCTAAGGCCACATGTGCTGCAGCTTGGTCATGGATCTTTTGTGGCCGGCTTGAGCTTGGTGATTTCTGCGAGCATCTGGAGGGCAGAGCTGAGGTCTGATTAAGTCATGTTTCTTCCCAGGTCACCCTACATCAACATGGCAAAGGCAGCCTTTAGTTATTTACTTCAGTTTTGTTGTCGTTGTTTTTTAATATTAGGTGGAACCACATAAAATCAACAATATTCAGCCATTGTTGACTCAGTCCATTGAGTGTCACTCAGTCCATTGAGTGTCACTCAGTCCCAGGCTGAAAGCCTGAGAACCTGGGGCCACTGGTGCAAGTCTCAGAGTCCAAAGACTAGTGGACACAGACTGTCAAGGACAGGAGAAGAAGGATGTCCCAGCTCCAGGAGAGAGAGACAGAGAGAAAGAAAGAGAGAGAGAGAGAGACAGAGAGAGAGAATGGCTTTTACTCTGCTTTTTCATCCTGTCCAGGTCTCAGCTGACCAGACAGTGCCTGCCCACCTTGAGGGCTGATCTGCAAAACTGGCAATTTCATATCACTTATTTTAATGGATGAAACAAATGAGTCCACGGCATCCATTCCTTGTAATGCTAACTTTCTCACGCGCCTAGAGTCAAGTTTCTTCTAGGCTCTATGAAATTTTACACAGGTCCTAAGATTGTACACATTGTCTTTTATTTGCCTGACTAATAGGTTGCCTGGTAATGAGGACTTATTGGCCCAACAAGCTGCCAGTGAACCATAATGCTTTAAACACATGGCAATGGCAGAAGCCCACCCCAGCTCAGGGAGGAGCTTCTACTTAATCCCCTGGAGCTTCATGACGTTTTCTTCCTCTTAATGGCAAACGTACAAATCTCTACTCTGCTGTTGCTGCCAAGAAACACAAGTTCCTTAATGAACTTTTATATTTTCGCTTTTTCTCTACCTTCTCTCCATTCTTAGAGCTAAAATGAGAAAAGAAAAAGCTTTTTTGGTTGGAGGCAGTTGAAAACTTAAATTAAGACAATAATTTAAGTTTCCTTCAATATTTTTATTTTTATTTATTTATTTTTTTTAGATGGAGTCTCACTCTGTCACCGAGGCTGGAGTGCAATGGCGTGATCTCAGCTCAATGCAAACTCCACCTCCCAGGTACAAGTGATTCTCCTGCCACAGCCTCCCAAGTAGCTGCGATTACAGGCACCCACCATCATGACTGGCTAATTTTTTATTTTTGTAGAGACGGGGTTTCACCATGTTGGCCAGGCTGGTCTTGAATTCCTAACCTCAGGTGATCTGCCTGCTTTGGCCTCTCAAAGTGCTGGGATTACAGGCATGAGCCACCGCGCCTGGCCTGCAGCTTTTAATATTATCATGACTAATCAGTCACCTGACACATAGCACTTCACAACACTTTTCAATTTGTCATCTCATTTGATCCCTTAGATCATTTGATCCCTAAGTGATCTAAGGGATGACTCTTCCCGTTTTTCAACTGAAGAGACTGAGGAATTGAGAGTTTCAGCGACTTTCTAAAGGTCACCCCAGCAAGCAATGCAGCAGGAGGCCTTTCAAGGCCAGCACCCTTTGGGCTGGCCTCACTGTCTCTTCTGGGAAGAGGGTGAACACTCTAGAAAGAGTCTCCACATGAGCATAGACATGTGCCCACGACTCAGGAGCTTATGGGGATCAGCAGGTGCCAATTCAAGAAGACAACACAGAGCAGAGAGCATGGAGGTGAACCAGGGAGTGCATGCCTCGCCTAAAGTACCAATTATCCTTAGGAGTCACCAGATGTACACCTGGTCACTCAGATGCCTAATGTGACACCTGACACATTAAAGAAAAAAGAGCAAGGCAAGCAGCAGTAGAAAAAGAAAAAAAAAAGGAAAATCTCTGAGTCACAAGAAAGTGGCTGGAATCCTAGTTTAAAAATCGTGATCATCAATGTAAGTCTGAGGCCAGCCCTCCTCCCCCGACCTGAAGACTGCACCTCTCCATCACAGACACTGACCCCTAGCTGGTTCCAAATAACTCAATTGCCTGGAGGAAGATACAATGTAAAGTGCAGAGTTACAACTGTATGTTCATTTTTTTCCTTCTCTGTACAGCTCACCAAACCTACAGGCCCAGGCCTTATGAACGCCTTCTCTCAGACCCAGCAGCTTGCCAGGGAGGGCTTCAAAGGGCTTCACCATCAAACTCATTGTTCAGAAAATGAGAAAATCTTGCTATTTTAAAGGCTTGTGCATCTACCATGACATGCTTAGGCAAAGCAGACACCAAGAAGCACCCCATGCGCTGAAACTCTAGTGACCGCATAGGGACTATTTCAATTCTTAGTTTGTATTTGGTTAGAGGCTGCAGGGAACTGGCCTTGGTGTGAGTTCTAGAAAAGTAAAAAGAGGTTCTAATTGTATCTCGTATTGCAGCTTTTATTTCAATCTCAGAAGCTCTCTTAAAGCTCAGAAAGCTTTTAAATAGCGTAAGAACGGTGAGAGGTAATTTCGATATTTTTGCTTTGTTTAGTCTATTGAAGCAGGACTCTCCAATTTAGATGCCTATAGAAATGTAATGTGAGTAGATGAAGTGGTCTTGGGATATTCTCTCAACAGATACTTGTGAAAGTAAAGTCTATTTCCACGTGTCCATTAAGCTAAGAAAGGCATGGTTTCATTCTAATTTTCCTGCAACATGTGTTTCTCACAATCTTTCCTTCACTTCTGATAGAAACAAGAGTGTTAGTTTGGATTTCCTAAACACAAAAATCTGAGACAAGGGTTTGGTAACAAGTCATTTCTCTGAGAAGTGATCCTCTGGTGGGGAGAAGTCAGACAGGACAAGAGGGCAAGGGAGGCAATGAAGAGCGTGCTCCCAAGCACTATAGGCAATCAGGCTCCACCTGCTCCCTGGAAGCCGGGGGCTCTCTGGGAGAAAGAATGGAGCTTGCTGCAGTTACTTTACCTGGGGGCAAGGCGGTGAGGACTCTTATTTTTACCCACCAACTTCTGTCTGTCATTGTTTGTTGGCTGCTCCGGGCAGCATTAACTTCCCAGCAGTTCTGGCCTGCCCCAGTGTGGCCATGGCCATTAACAAGCTGCCCTGGGCATGAGAGGGGAGCATGGAGCAAACACATAGGGCACCAAGAGCATCTGCTACAGGGTCAGTGAAGAGTCAATTATCCTATCTCTCTTCTACCAAACCCAAAGCACAGGAACAAAGGTAAATGAGCATCTGATGCTCCATTTTCATGTCAGGGATCAACAGGGAGTGGTGTAGGCTGGGACAACCTGGTAAGTGTGTCTGAACTGTCGAGAAGGGCAGTGACAGGTCAGCTCCAGCTGACAGTTTCCATGCAGGAGTGCAGGCGAGCTTTCCCAGGTCTTCTCTTTCTCCAGAAAGCTGGGAATCTGGCTCCTTATGCAACATTTGTAACTTATAAATGTTAGCAACTAACAAAAACCGTGTTAACATCTGCAGGGATATGCATATCAGGGCTGAATTTTCCTGTGTGTGGCCAGTTTCTATCTTCTGATATAAAGTTTTGTTTTAGTACCTACTCTATGCCCAGCATTTTCTTGGGTGATATGAGGAACCTAGACCTGTTTCAGGTCACTTACAGATGTCCTAGTGGGTGGCAAAAATAGTTGCAGGATGACTTAGAATATAGCACGCATCAATGCAACAGACAGAAACAAAAGGCTGCTAAGATTGAAGAGGCACAAGATTTTAAAGAAAAACAAAACACAACTAAGCCTTTTATTGTTGAACTTAAAGACATCCATCAATACTGCTTGACATTAAATGCTATTGTTGAACATATACGGGAGCTTACCGTGTGTGGGGTACAGTACCATCAAATTCAAAACCAAGTCAAAGGCCAGAGCATCAGGCAGAAGAAAGAAGGTTTAGCTCACATGGCAGGGGATAGAATACCTAAAAATATGAAGTCAAAATTGTGACACAGGTGAAGGTTTTTTTGACACTTTCACATCTCATAAGTTCTTTTCTGAAGCCATGCTCATGTCAGGAATTTGGTAACCTCATGGCCCACTCCCTGCTAATCTCAGAACTCCCTTGACCAACATGTGGTCCCTAAGCCTCCCCCATGTAGTGTTTGTGCAGGGTCCTCAGATCCAGGAAGGGGCTGAAAGAGTCAGACATTTTCTCCAAAGGAATTACATGCACCTCCAGGGATGCACAGGACCGTCCACTGGGTGCAGGATGAAAACATTGAACAAGAAAAGCGTGTTAATACATGATTGTCTCTGGATCTTGCTCTCAGATATTTTATCAGATGAATACATGTCCCATGTGGTTCATGAGGTCCCTTGAGAGAGGGAGGAGTTTCAACAATCAGAAGCAAGTGGAGTTTTTGCAGGTTACTTGGCTTAGTTGGTGGACTTATGGACGGTGACAGCTTGTTTTAACCAAACCAACATTCACCAATGGACAGGAGGCTTATGAAGATTCCTACAGAGAAACTGCAGAGTGGAGATAATATTGTTTCTGAGCTGAACTGAGGTTTGCACAGTAAAGCCAAACATCCACACTGAGGCTTTGCAGTGAGAGAAAGGAGGTCATTTATTTGCAGGGCACCAAACAAAAAAAAATCAGGCAGCTCACACTTAACACCTGGCCTCCCCAATGGCTCACAAGCATGGGTTTTTAAAGGCATAAGATGAGTGGAACTTGAAATGACTTCTCAGAAACAGGACTTTAAATGGGTTTTTTAATTTCAGGAAAGCAGAAGTTATAGGCAAAAATTAGAAATAAATACTGGATTTAATACATTTATTTGGACTGAAAGATATCTTGAAGTGAGGGCTTATAGGTCTTACATAGATTCAAGGATTTTCTTATCTGCAATTGGTTAAGGAAGAGAAGCTTTGTTTAAAATGTTGAGGTAAGGGGAAAAAATGTTAAGTCTGGCCCATGGCCATAACTTACTCCAGGAAGAAATTTAGAAGAAAGAAAAGTGGTCAGAGCTCAGTCCTCTTGTTTTCCTCTCTCCAAGGTCTAATGCCCGTGGATCTATTTGGTGGGGGTCCTCAGTAGGGAGTAGAGTTTTTGAAACACAACTCAGGATCATATAAGGTGTTATCTTTAGTTTCTATAGAAACCAAACATCTCCTGACTCTAACTTCCTTGGCTATTGTTTTAAGCTCCTATTTGTTACCTTCTTGCTTATCAAGTTGTTTATTTACTTCTCATGGATCACTGGGCACCTTGAATTTTCCTTGAAGGAACATTTTTATTTATTCCCATGCTTGGGGTGGTGGGGCTGGCAGGCTCCTGAGAAAGGGTTCCTGCTTCATCTCTTTACTGATGATATGAGCACAAAGGAACAAAAGCAAAACCGAGTGATAGAACTCCACCTCCCAGTTTGAGCTCGTTTTTAGCCATATTATGAGGTTAAAAACCATGATTATCTTATTAGAGATTTTATATCTGTTGTCATTAATAATGATAGGCCCTAAGTGCCAATTGTGCCTTTAAAAATTAGATAAAGATAGTAGTAGTACATATTTATAATTTACAAATAAATAAATATTGATCTACTGGAAGGACAGGCTGAAAAGTCTTTACTAATGGAGTGCGTGAAGAAAACTGACCTAGATGAGTAAATTACTTGGAACAAATAAATGAGGAAGGAAAATAAAGTGCTATAGAAAGGAAAACTTCTATATCAAGGTTATTTCATCATGAGATTCAAACAACAGAATGAATTACACATATTTAACACATCATCCAAAATAGGAAACAAAGGAAAACTTGGACTTGAAATTACTGATCCTACCCTTATCAGCAGGAAATAAACAAACAAAACCAGAATCGTATCTGAGCTTTGACACCAGTCTATAGAAGGTAACATAAAGAAATCGCCGTTCTAGTTCCTGAGCCTTGTCCTGACCAAGGCAGATTGGAGAGTTGGGGCAAAAGCAGAGAAACCATCCAATGAGGCACTAATTTTCCATAATGTTTTCCCCAAGTCAGCCACTGACTTTTCAAAACACCGATTCAAGGCAAAGAGGCACTTTTGCTGCAGAACTGGGTCACAGTGCACTGAAATTCTTCTTTGCACCAGGCTCTGGCTGCCTCTCTTGTCCTGCTAATTGGCTTTTTAATAGGCTCTGTGAGGCTGGTTAACTTTTCAGTTTGAGTCATGGACACAAGTTCATCTGGGTGTTGACAGCCGCAATTCTATGCCCGGCTTCATAGCAGCTCGGAGCTGCACTGTAGAGCGTTCTCCATTGAGCTGAGCGGAACTTGAAATGACTTCTCAGAAACAGGACTTCAGGTTTCTTTAGCCTATTTGCTACTCTTTCTCAGCTTAACTAACAAATGTCTTCCTGTTCCTCTATGTGTGAACTTTTTTTGTTGTTGTTGTTGAAATGTATCCAGTAAATCAGAAAAGGCCAAAATAATCTTCAAGAAAAATTATCTGATTTCAGAAAATTGCAGCTATCATAAGTGTGTGTGTGTGTGTGTGTGTGTGTGTGCATGAAAATCTCCATCTCCTCATTCTCAAACAAAAAAGTCAAGGTCAATTATGTGTCAATAAAGGATTTTTCAAAAATTTCATGACTTCCTAATAGCACAGTTTCAAATAGGACATTTTCCCCAGAGTGACCCAAAAGTGAACGGAGGAGGAGCCACCTCAGCTGACATGACCAGGTCCCATTGGTCTCCTCTCCCATCTTTTAATGGATCCACTTGACCGGAACCCACTGAGAGGATGCCCTAATGGCTAGAGGCTCAGGAAGGCTTGTGCCATCACTGTGATTCTCCAATTCTCTAAAAGCCTGTTTTCAGGAACGTCTAGGTGTTTGACACAGTTAAGTGTTTGCTAAAATGCAATCGTTTCAGATCAGCTGAATAGAAATTAGCAGGTGGTGACCACATTTTATAATATGATTTTTGAAGAAGTATAACTATTTGCTTTCTTCTATTTAGTTTTTTAAAAACCAACTTCCTTATGAGAAGCAGGTTTCAAAAGATATTCCACACTAAAGTTACTCATTTCTCTGGGATGCCTCTGTCTTCCTGTCACCTTTGAGCTTCTCAGTGCTGTGATTGTGTCCTGCTCCTCTTTGTACCCATCTTCCCTGGTGAGTAACAGTTGTCTGAGAAGTGTGCAGTGATTGAAGAAGAAGTAAGTGGGTGGGTGGCTCATTTCCATTTTAACCTATCTCATTAAGAGCCGCATAGTGGGAGAGAGAACAAAGCCTTTGAAGTCAGTCTGAGCCTGGGCTCTGATGCTCACTAACTGCATAACCTCTGGCTGATAACCTCGAGCCCTACCTCATAGGGCTGTTGTGAGGAGTAAATATAAGCATGCTTGTAATAGCTTTCCCTGAGTCTGCTCAGCTCCCTGGCTGCCTCCTGGCCTCCCATGTGAACCCACTGTTTATGGAGGTGACTGCAGGTCTGATCACCTAAACTAATGAAAGGAGTGATGGGGCAGATCCTAGGGAGCCACCACAGGGCAGAGAGGTGTCTGAAGAGAAGACAGTAATGCTCCTCTCTGCTTACCTTTTTTTAAGTTTCTGTCAAATGGGCCTGTTTGCGGGCGGATACAGTACCTGCCCAAGCCCCTGCCCAGTCCTGTGCTAGGTACTAGGTGCACAGTGTAGTCCCACCCATGGGTGATTCATATTTCAGCCAGCACAGCAAGCCACCATCTGGCAGTGAACACACTGGTCATGTCCCCTTGCTGGAACTAATCATGGCAGCCAGAGAGACACAAAGCCTGGCTCGTTGAACTGAAAGGAGAAGAGGAGCTCCCTCTCACACATCATGTGCTTTTACGAGAAGACAGGCATGCCTGCCGCGTGCCCCATCCAGCTCCGGGGCCCAGCTGTGTTGTGCAAAGGAAGGCTTTAGACGGAGGCTGATGAGCTGGCTTTAGATGGAGCCCCCTGGGCCGGAAGCGGCCCTGCCTCTGATCTTGAATTTGACCAACTGTGAACCAGAATGGAGAAAGGGGGATGTTCATCAATTAGCTGAAAGTAAAACTCAACTCAAACTTCAGGAGCCCAAAGTGGCGATACCTTGAGCAATCCCTTGGCATTCTTCCCATGGGTATGAACAGTGCTGTGAGGGTGGGCAATCACTCTTGAGGGGCTCTGACTGCCCTGGAAGAAAAAAAGAAGGAAATTCAAGAGCTGTGAGTACAGTCAGAAGATCCAGTGAGTTCCAAAAACACAGGAAGTTGAGATTCAGTGTAAAACAGAAGAGGACAAAGAACATCTGAATCTTTTACTCCACCGTATCAGTAAGTCCACATTTAGATCACGCTTCCTGAGAGGAGGGCTATGCCTTATATATCTTTTCTTATTTCCCCATCGAATAATTCCCAGGGCCTGGCTGAGTGGTAGTGACTGCAGTGACAGTAACAGCCATTGCTTACTGTGTACAGCTGTATGTGAGTGCTTTCTAGACATCGCCTCATTCAATCTTCTCCATAATCTAGAAGTAGGTACTATTTATCCCTACTCTGTAGATGCAGAAAGGCAGTCTCAGAATGGCAGAGTGAATGCGCCGGGGTGGGGGCTCACGCCTATAATCCTAGCACTTTGGGAGGCCGAGGCAGGTGGATCACCAGAGGACAGGAATTCGAGACCAGCCTGTCCAACATGGTGAAATCCCATCTCTACTAAAAATACAAAAAAAAAAAAAAAAAATTAGGCTGGTGTGATGGTGGGCACCTATAATCCCAGCTACTCAGGAGGTTGAGGGAGGAGAATCGCTTGAACCCAGGAGGCAGAAGTTGCAGTGAGCTGAGATCATACCACTGCACTCCAGCCTAGGCAACAGAGTGAGACTCTGTCTCAAAAGGAAAAAAAAAAAAAAAAAAAGAATAGCAGAGTGAATGGCTCAAGATTACACAGCCAGGAAGAAGCAGAGCCAGCTTCTTCCCAGTCTAGCTCTAGTGACTGAGTCTCTGCCCTCACTCACCATTCTGCCACCTTTGACGTAACTAACCACCTACCATCTCTGACATGACCTCCCCTTCTCTGTGCAGCCTTAAATGATGTCTGCTTCATTTCCAGTGGGTGTGGCCTCCAGAAAAGGAAACTGGAAAGAACGTGGAACTCTCAACAAGGAAAGCAATGAAGCTGCCTTGCTTAAGGAGGAAAGGATGGTGGTGACCAAGTTTCCAACCTTTCTGGGTGGGACAAGGGCAGAGAGGAGCACCCAGGACCCTTCACTCATGTGACCAGCCTGATGCAGAGCAAATGGGGCTGCTTAAGGGCACAGCTCTTCTCCCTGCCGAGGCAAACTCATTGTGGAAGGGGCTGTTTCCAAGCACCTATGATGTTAATTCAAAACCACTATACTATAATAATTTATTTCATTTTCATGGGTGCAGTAATTATTGCACTAGAGATAATGGGGCCCACACTAGAAAGCAGAAACAATTGCCCTGGTTTAAGAGCTTATTAATGAACAATACAGCCATAGTCATTTAAGGCACAGGAAGGAAACATGGCTGCTAGTGACTGGTGGGTTGGTCACTAGATTTAATTTTGTTATTGAGTCAGTAAAGGCAGGAAGAAAATACTTCTCAAGTGGGAGGGAAGGAAATTACAAATTGGATGAAAATAAATCACCTTTTGAGCTTTTGAGTCTTTCCAATTGAGGCTTGGTTAATGTAGGTGACAGCCCTTTCTGCCTGTGACTTGGCACATGGTTATTGGGAGCCATTTGTAACACTCCCATTCTGTCTGTAAAAAGACATTTTAATTGAAAAATTATTTGCCCATAAAATTATTATCATCAATTTACAGTCCACCAAAGGGCTGCATTACGACCATAGAACAATTTGTAGTGGATTCATTTTACTCACTAAATCACTTTACATTATACTGTGAACAGAATGATCAAAGCAAGTTAGCATTTTGTTGGCAAAGTAATTACATTATTATGCATTTCACCCACAAAGATACTTCTACTGCTGAGTCCATTTGTCTTGTTGACAGAATATCTATATGCATTGGACAGAATGCATTTTATTTGGTTGATGCAATTAATTTTATTCACCAGACACTTTTAAACCTAAGCTAAAATTTTTTTGTCACAGAAATAGATTTGACTGGGGAACAAAATTAATCTTGCCTACATGATTTGTGCTCAGAAAGTTTCTTCCAATAACTGTGCAAATTTGCAAACAAGTAAACAGGGAGAAAATAACAAGCAAGAGCAAAACAAAAGCCTCAAAAAGCAATGTTCCTCCTGGGTCTGTTTTTTAAAGTCTTCTATGTACCCAGGCAGGATAAAAATCCAAAGACACCTTGAACAGGTGGAGCAGAAGATGGTGATGAAAAGACAGGGGCTTCTCCACCCTGAACAATTTGGCTGGGAAAATAGTGAGCACAGATTAATCTTTTAAAAGGACCCCACACAATTGCTTGAGAAGCGCCTCAGCTAATGTCTTTTTGTCACCAACTTTTTATCCTAGTGGTAGAAATGGCTTTGGACTTTCCTGGGGCCAGTGCCAGGCTCTGAGTGTAGTCAGGCTTGTGAGGCAGAAGTGAAGATCTCAGGCACCCCAACTGTGTCCCATACAAGATGCCTAAATCGGTTGTCTAAAACCAAACATGAGAAGCAGAAAATGGCTTGTCTTGCACAGTGGGCATTGGGCCCACCTGTTTGCCGCTGGAAGTCCCAGGCTTCGAACTGCAGTCCCATCCTCGCAAGAGGCCCAGGACCTCAGTCATCACCAGAGGGCGGGAAACCACATCTCACTCTCCCTGAAGCCCCCACAGCACAGGGCTTAGCATGTGCAGGTCATTCTGGAAAGACTTCGAGATTCATTCCCTCATTCTTCAACTCCTATTTTCTGAGCACCTACTCTGTGCCCTAAAAAGTTCAGCAGTGAGCAGAACCCTGCTCTGAGCAGGCTGACCACCTGCTGGAGAAGTCAGACAGGTGAAGAGGAAATTAAGACACAGACCGTATGGGGAGGAGGTTCCTTATGGTGAGGGAACAGTTCTGTATCTTGATTGTGGTGATGTCTAGACCAATCTCCATACAGGTGACAAAATTTCCTAGAACTGTGCACAAAAACATGCACACACACACAAAAAAGAGTCCATGTAAAAACTGGTGAAATCTGAATAGACCAGATCAGTTGTTAGAGTCCAGGAGTTTGAGGCGGCAATGAGTTGTGATTGTGCAACTGCACTCTGGTCTGGGCCACAGAGCAAGACCCTGTCTCTAAAATTAAAAACAAATTCCAAATTGTAAACAAAAACTGGACAAATCAGCAACTTATTTGTCCATCATAGTCTAGTAGTTAAGCACATTGTGCCAATGCCAAGTTCCTGATTTTCATAATGCACTACAGTTATATAAAATATTGCCATAGGTGGAGGCTGGGAGATGGGTATAACTCTCTGCACTTGTTTTGCAACTGCTCTGATCTATAACTATTTCCTAATAAATGGTTTAAAGAAACACCGATGTGCGAAGCACTGATGGAAAATGCAGGAGGCTGCAGAAGTCCAAAGAAATGCTGGATTCTTGGGGGCAGCAGGGAAGGTTTCCTGGAAAAACTCATATCTTCCCAAAGGCAACCCAGTTAAGTGCCCAGAGGGGTCAGCAGGAGGGGAAAAGTGAAGCTGAGAGTGACAGGCAGTAGGAATGGAGGTAACTGTAGCACAGACCCAGTCCCAAGACATTCAGATTCAAATTGTATTTAAATGCTGGAGAGTTTTGGCTAAGCTGAAATTTAAAAGAGACTTAGGACCCCTAAAGGGGAAGATTGGCTGAGAGGAAAAATAATCCTTCAGGTCTGTGGAGTGTTGGAAGGACACGCTGGAGGCCCCTCCTTTGTAGTCACGTGGTTAGCAGCCACCTGCAAGCTGAAACATGTGGGCTGGAGGGGCTGCAGCAGTGACATGTCTCCGCAGGCCTGGCTGCGCTTTCTGGTTCACTGGCTACACACAGCTCCATGGCACCCATGTCTCTGCACATTTTCCCCATAGAACACATGTATCTTATTCTCCCAGGATTCTGCCAGGTAGCTCTGGGCTTCATCAAGACAACCGCCGCCTGCTGCCGCACATCAAGACAACTGCCACCTGCTGCCACACACTCCTGCACATCACAGTGGTGAAATATGGGGCCCATAGGCAAGGTGGAGGGATGAGTAGTTTGGCTGGAGAGGCTTTATTCCACCAAGCCCCCACTCTTATCCATCCATCTAAATCATATAACTCAGGCTATCAACACTCCATGAAACAACCACTCCAAACTTCCTGCTCCAGGAGTTTTTATTATGAAGACCATCCAAGCCTAAGCAACAAGCAAAACCCTGTTTCTACAAAAAAAAGAAAAAGAAAAAAGAAAATAAATTGAAAAATTGTTCTGGCATGATGGCATGTGCCTACAGTCATGACTGCTTGGGAGACTGAGATAGGAGAATTGCTTGAGCTCAGTAGTTCAAGGCTGCAATGAGTTGTGATTGTGCAACTGCACTTCAGTCTGGGCAACAAAGAAAAACACTGTCTCTAAAATAATAAATAAATAAATAAAAGTCCAAGTGTAAACAAAAACTCAACAAATCAGCAACTTACTTGTACATTGTAAAAACATCACGGCTGAACACTTACAAGGTCCACTGGGAAAGAGACACAGGGTCTGCAGTCCCAGATACAATAAGAAAAGTGACTACTGTCTGACACTGAGCTTTATACAGATTCCCATGGAGTGCACACAGCAACCCTGTGGAGGCTGATGCTGTATCATCATGATGCACATTTTACAGATCAGTGCATACAGAAAAAGGTTAGATAACTTGCCCAAGAGTGTGCAGTCAGTATGTGCTGGGACCAGGACCCAAATGCAGGCTGTTCTGTTTTCTCTTCCACTCAAGCACCAGCTCCTCCACTGTTTCCATGAGCATCTCCACTCACCTTGCACAAGATTGACGCCTTTCCAGCTCCCCAGACTGGAACTAAGGAAGCTTGGAGTAGCTGAGGACCCTTCCCTGCAACCCCTCCAGACACACCTCCTGACCTTTATGATACACCTGGAAGAGAGAGGCATCCTCTGAAATCCCTTGGACCAAGGGCAAGATCCTTCAGTAGCCCTTGGTCTTTCTTGAGATACAGGGAAGCTTTGTAAGATTCCTATTAATGAAATATTTAGGTGATACTTCTCTCACTTCAGAAAACAAATGAGAAAAGGAGTTTTGCTTATAGTACATTAACTTACTTTAAATTACTGGAAGCCATTTGTAGATAACTTCCTGGAAAATTTGAATATGGATAAGGATATGTTACTCATCAGCCTGACACTTTCATAAAATACCCTCCAAATAGAACAGCAGCAAGGAAAGGAGCATATGTTTTCATCTCCAATATGGGCATTCTATGAAATGTAAGCACTGTATCATTACTGATCCCTGAAAAACTGGGTCATAATGAGTCTTGAACTTAGAAAATCAAAAATTAGGTTCTAAAAAAAAGTATGCTCCTCTCACCCTATCTCTATCACTGAAAAGTAAAAAGATAAATTTCAAAAGCCAAAACACATGACCCAAACTCTTAAGCATTCTGTGAGTCTAATTAGATGTGCTGTTGTCTTGATTTTTGTGGAAATAAAAGCAGCCATCGCAGAAAGAATTGAACGGTTATATTATTTGTGAAAATAGATTTATATAAAGTTAGTAATTAAGGCTTTGTGACATCAAGTCATCTGGTCAATGCATTCAAAGGCCCAGTCAATCACCCACATGTTGGACAGATGAGACAACAATGGCAAAGACTTTCTTCAAAAGTCACCGCTAGAGGGGGCTCTAGAGACATCCACGCTTGCTACCCATCAGGATCATCTGGAGTGCATGTTAAAAACAAGACACCTGACAGCCATCCTCCAAAATTCTGGTTCAGTCACCTTAGGGCGTAACCAAGGAACTGGCATTTTCATGGAGCACCCAGCTCATGCACGTGCAGACATCGCTGAGCCTGCGAACTACTCTCCTATGTAGCTAGTCAGTCTACAAAGAGGAAGCTACACTGGAACACCCACCATAGAGCTGTTTGCCCAAGTCCTATCATATCCGGGGACAGATTCCTTGATGGCTAACCCTGTCCTAACACACCCTGTCCACTCCATCTATTTTAAATTGTTACTGTTTTTGAGTCTATCATTATTAAAGGATTTAAGTTTTTATATTATTTTAGTACTTTGCATTTGAATGATCTTTTCTACAGCCTCTCATCTTTAAAAAGAGATAAAAATACTGCCTATGTTGTAATCTGTAGATAAGAATGAGTGAGGTAGCCCAGGTGGAGTTTTGCATAGGCTTGGGACATAATGTGTGTTTAATAAATGTTGGCTATTATGGTGTCATTCTTGCCTGTGACCCATCATATATAAGGAGGAATGAATTGTCATCATTGCAGTGGAATACATTTTGGCTGCCTAGGTTAGATAAACTGTTTAACTGTGTGCAATGTCCAGAGATTATAATTTCTGCTATATGGAGGGCTGCTGGGAACCAGAGGGTATGATTGATTTGAACTTTATGTTAGAGACTTTGGTTCCAAGTTCCAATCCCCAACCCTCCTGGCCACCCACAAAGAGTCAAGAAAATATCCAAGCATATTTCCAACATTTATTGGAAACATTTATTTTAAATGTATTTATGATAGCCAAAAATTGGAAACAATCCAAGAGAATAAACTTCGTATATTTATACAATGGAATATGACACAGAAATTAAAAATAATAAACTGTTAATAAACATAATAACATGGATAAATCACACAGACATTTTTCTCACAGATGAACACAATAAGCCAGGCTCAAAAGACTATATAATGTATGAGGGTATAATTCAGGACAGTGGCTACTTCTGGGAGATGTTAACTGAGAAGAGGCAAAAGGAACTCTTCTGGGGGGCTGGAAATGCTCTATGTCTTGTCTGGGTGATGATTTTAGATGTAAAAATTAATTGAGCTGTACATTTAAAATTAGTGCACTTTACAAAGTTTACTGCATGCATTACACCTTAATTAAAATTTTTTTTAAAGCATAAGATGCATCTTAATGCTAGTTTCAAGTGAGATTTCACACCTTTTTAAACTCATCTGTGTGTAAACACAGCTTCTCTTTTACATGAGGGTGGCCCCAAGTGGATGGTGGGAACAATGCAGAATGAGAAAACTTTTTTCTCTTTGTCCCTCAATTTCTTATTCTCTCTTCTCTCAGTATTTCTAGCTTCTTTTAAAGCACCAAATGATTATTCTGTGATCGTTAATCAGATTGTCCCACTGGCTGATTTATCTGACAAAGCAGTTATTTCTAAACACCTAAACTCAATCTATCCCTTTCCGATGCTAGCCCATTACTCCTCCTCTCCGCACCACTGTCCTGCATACAAGATAAATCGCTCTCAGCTTAGGGTTGAATGCAGTTTCCATCTAGAAGCCAATTAGGGAATTGCATTTGTTTAGTCTCCCAACAACCCAGATCGATGGCAGACCCTTTGATGACTTGTGAAATAACCCAAGTAATGGGCTTGACAATGTAGCCTCAGGAAAGATTTTCAGCTGAAGTTGAGAGAAGCAGTAAAAGTCTCCTTTTATTCACCACCAAGCTCTGTCCCTCTTGACTTTATTCAAACCTTGCTTCATCTTAGGCTTTTCTGGAAGAGATATTCTGGGTTTCACTCTTAAAATCTACCAGCTAAAACAGAGGGAAGGCCCACCTAATTAGCTGCCTCTATAATGGATTTCATTAATTCTCTCACTTAATCATTCACCAAAAAAATCATCTTTAGAGCACCCGTTATGCTCAGCAGACAGCAGAAAACAAAACCGAGTCTCTGACCTCATGGAACATATATTCTAGCTGGAGAGACATAAAATAAATGAGGTAATTTTACAGAATAACAAATTACATGAGTAAATAAAATGAGAAAGTATGAACAAGAATGCCCAGGAAAGTAGAGACACTTTATATAGGACTGCCAGAGAAGCCCTCTCTGAGGATACAACACTTGAGCAGAGACCTGAATGATGAGACACAGTCAGTTATGCACATGCTGGGAAAATCATCCCAAGCAAAAGAATAATCACTTTCAGGGGTCCAAACACTCTGTGTGAGTTCTAGAAACAGAGGGAAGGGGAAACCTTAAAGCAAACCCTAACTTTGTCCCACTGCCTGGTCTCTCTACAAGGACTGCCTCCTCCTTTGCTATTCAGCAGGGGCCCTTCCTAGTGCCATGGCACTGGCTCTTTCTGAAAAAATGCCAACGAAAATATCAGCAACCATCATGATTCATTTTCCAAAGTACTGTTGGGGTAACCCAACTCCCTTGTTCCAACTGAGGCTGAACTGAGATTCCTGAAGCTCTGGGAGACCAACAGCAAGACTCCAATTAGGCGTGACCATGTTCAACATAAAAAGAGCTGTCCCTGGGAAGGAGGTGCTGATGGAGACAAGCTCAAAGGCTGCAGCAAAGACAGCAGTGCAGATCGATAAACACAGCACAAATTAGGATTTCATTTTCAACTCTTTTGTCAAGACTAATTGCATGCTCACTTTGAGTAAGATGCCCTTTCTGTTCAGAAGCATTACTGTCCAGGAGAAGGTAACACGCTGGGGCTTCGAACTGGCATTTCACATAATGAGGATTTTGCAGTTCAAACAACCACTGAATATTTTATTCTGGAAATCGAAGCTGTTAATCAACTAAAAGTCCTCATCCTGAGCTGTGAACATGGGCACACATTAAGCAAGCATTTGGTGGCATCACTCATTCAATTTCTGTCTTTTCTTCCCAGTTCTCAGGTACCACAGATGATAACAGCCACTGGATCCCTCAAGCACATGGAAATTCCCAGAACTTCACAGATGCTCACAGATGCTCACAGATGCATCCCGTGAACTTGACCTTTGAATAATGGGATGAGCAGGTACAAAGGAGACAGAAGCACCAGGCTGGATTCTTAAAGAATTCCAGGAAGAGAAAGAGGCACTAGAAGTCATGGCAGACAGCATAGAGCAGAGGTTAAGTGTACAGACCTGAGGACCAGATTCAATTTCCACCCCTCAAGAGCAACTTGGCCTTACTTAAGTCACATTGTATCTCTAAGTCAGCTTCCTGATCTGTGAAGAAGCCAGACACAGAAAGAAAAATACTGCTTGATCTCACTTATATTATGGAATTTCAAGAAGTCAAACTCACAGAAACAGAGAGCAGACAGTGGTTGCCAGGGACTGAAGGGGAAAATAGGGAGAAGTTGGTCAAATGGCATAAACCATCAGTTATGAGAATAATGGTGACTATAGTTAATAATATTGCATGGTTTACTTGAGATTTAAGAGAGATCTTAAGTGTCTCTCCACAAGAAAGGTAACTAAATGGTTTACTTCACTTAGCACAGTCTTCTTGGGGTTCATCCGTGTTATCACATGTGGCAGGATTTCCTTCTTGTATGGCTGAATAATATTCCATTGTATATAAATACCACATTCCCTATATCAATTCACCCATTGCTAGACACTTAGGTTGTTGATTCCATAATGTGGCCATAGTGAATGATGCTGCAATGGCCATGGGAGTGCAGATATATATCTTTGATTTGTTTCTTTTGGATGTATACCCAGAAGTGGGATTGCAGATCATATGGTAGTTCTATTTTTTAGGAACTTCCATACTGTTTTCCATAATAGCTGTACAAATGTACATTCCCATGATCAGTGCGCAAGCATCCCCTTTTCTCCACATGCTTGCCACACATCCTTCTTATCTTTTGTCTTTTTGGTAACAGCCAACTCACCAGGTGTGAGGTGATATTTCATTGTGGTTTTTGATTTGCTTTTCCCTGATGGTTAATGATATTGGGTACCTTTTCTTGTACTTGTTGGTCACTTGTATGTCTTCCTTAGAAAAATGTCTATTCAGGTCATTTGCCCATTTTTAAGTCAGATTTGTTTGGTTGGTAGGTTGCTATTGAGTTGTATGTGTTTCCAATATATTTTGGATATTAACCCTTTATCAAACATATGTTTTACTTTTGTCTCTCAGATGAGGCATCCAGCCTAGCTGTGTGGCAGAGCCTAGCTGTGTCAGCAGGTATTGAAGCCTCAGGGACGAATGAGAGAAACTGGTAAAAGAATGGAGAAGAAGAGATGAGAGAAACAGGCCAGGACTTAATTCAGAGAAATTCAACATTAGAGGTTCAATTTGATATTTAATGAATATTGTTTGTGTGCAAAGTTTAAATGTCACTGTACAAATTATTTTATCACAACTATTTCATGCATCTTGCTATTTAAACTGTCCAACACTTTTTGGCTACAAATATATTTAAACATGAATATCTGAATGTCTGAAATATCTAGATAACTTCTGGCATCCACACCTTTCATAATGACCATGAATTCTCTTACACTCTTCCAGGAAGTAGCAAACAGATGTGTTGCTCAGTGTGACACAAGAGACCATAGGAATGAGGCTGAGAGGAAGGTCTCTGCCTCCATCCTGGGAGGTATCATTTTCAGAGGGACCCCACTGACCAGATGGTGGGATGTTCATCTCTGTCTAAATGGACACCCCAGGTGTGCAGCTCAGTTTGATAAACCTTGAAACCTAGTACAGGTCAGAGCCTGTGGCTCTCCCCTCATTTACTGCTCTCCTTACCACCAAGTCCCTACCTGTCTCAGATGCTCACACCATCTGGTTTCTGGAGGTTCCTGTAAGGAAGGCCATCTGCTTCTTGTTACTATGTCATTAGAACAATTATGACAAAGGTGAAACATGAACTTGCATGAATCAGGCCTCTCTGGCTCAGCTTCCCCATGGAGAAATATATACTGTATTTATGGTAGTTTTTCATGGCAAACCTCTATCTCCAAGCTCCTAACTCTTGAACAGCTGGAAAATAACTAAGAAACTTCAAAAATTCAATAAATGTCAGAGTAGGACCTAGAGCAGGAGGGACGAGGAGCTACGTGGGATCAAAGAGGTTCATGTTACCCATTCATAGCCTAGAATGAGGCAATCAACTAAAAAAAAATAGAATTGCAAATGGAAGACCTTTAAGCATCAATTAGGCAGGGATTTGAGATTAAGTATATTATTTAGGGCTGGGCAAGGTGGCTCATGCCTGTAATCCCAGCACTTTGGGGGGCCAAAGCAGGAAGATCCCTTGATCCCAGGATTCAAGATCAGCCTGGGCAACACAGTAAGACCCCATCTCTATAATAATAGTATTGTAGAGATAGTAAAACCCCATCTCTACAACTAATAATAACAATAATAATAAATTAGACAGGCATGGTGGTGCATGCCTGTATCCAAGCCACTGGAAAGGCTGAGGTGGGAGGGTCTCTTGAGCACAGGAGTTTAAGGCTGCAGTGAACTGTGATTGTGCCACTGCACTCCAGCCTGGGCAACAGAGTGAAACTCTGTCTCAGCAAAACAAAACAAAACATTTAATGTCATTAATCCTAACATTCAGAGACCACCAACACTCAAATAAAGTTGGGCTCACACGCAAAGACCACCTCTCCAAGAACTGGGCATAAGATGCATGGAGGAGCCACCCTCCCTGCCCATCTCTCCTGGAACCAGCAGTTTGGAATACAGAAGGGGAAATGCTAGAATAGACAGCTCACCTTTATTTCTTACATACTTATGATTTACAAGACTTCTCTTACCATTCAAGAGGCCTCAGTGCATTCATTCTACATTGGAGTAGAATAATACACAAAGAGATTTGCACAAACATTTTGCTAGCATGGCAGCCCTTCCTCCCCCATCAATTTAGTTTGAGACCAAACACTAAAATACCCCAGCACCCAGAAGCAACCTGCTTGACAGGGGAGAAAGATTTGATACAAGGTGTTTTCTTTTATAAGAGATGGGTAATCAAATCAGGCCTGAATTATCTAGATTTCATGCATTTTAGCATAAAATTAATTAGTTTGGAGAATTACGCAGCAGATAAATGCACCAAACAGCTAGGCCTCCCTAATTGCATGTTTACATTTTTACATCCAGCTTTTTTCATTATCCCAAGGAGCTGCCTGTAGCATGACATTCCCATTAAGGAGGAGGAACCCACAATATAATTTCATTTTTGTGTCTGCAGAGCTCCCGATAAACTGACAGTGGCTTCCAAGCTCTCCAAATACATTTTATTTTCATTAAATGGCTAATCTAAAACCAATCAACCAAGACATATATAGAATGTCTGCACAGAATAAGAATGTGTAGCTTCTCCAGAAAGCATGTTAAAACAAATCCACAGCAATCATTCAGGCAGACAGTACCTGATAAAGGGAATCTGACTGCTGCAGTAGACACCACAGCATGGGTACAGTAATGATGGACAGACTGTAAGTTGGGACCTGTCTCGCCAATATGGCGGCGTTAGAAACACAGGTGTTGTGATTACATTGAATTATTCAGTGCAAATAGTCCACATATGGAGAAGATTCACAGTCCTGGAAGTATGAATCAAACCTCATCACCTAACACAGACCAGCTACTGCTGTTCCTGAATGAACCCAGGCTAAATCTATGGAAGAAATCAGTAATGAGAAGTGAGACATCAAACTGGGTATTGGTGGTGTGAATTGGTAATTGGTTATATCAACACAAAGACCACATGAACAACCATGCTTAGTGACAAGTTTCCAATGATAACTTGTTGTCAGCCATCATTTACAAATGGAATTAGATTGTTCCCTTTGAGGCGCAAGTGAAACTCTTTGCTCTCAGGGGCTGTGTGCTAGTGAATGGACCTAGCACCCTGACATGGCAGAAGCAAGCACAGGGGACAAAATGACCCCATTTCCCACCTAATGGGGCAGCTGTGTTCTGCTTCTCTCAGCTGTGCCCAGTATGAGACCCAGAATTTCTGGAAATACTCTTGTATTCATGCCAGGAATGGAGGCATTTACTCCATTTCCAAAATTTCTTAGCCCTGAGTAAAAATGCATCTACAAAGTCAAGCCCATCCACCCTTTTCATGACTGTGTTAACAAAACAGGCACGTTTATGGAGCACTTATTCTCTCTGGGAGTGAGTTGTCCCTGGGCAGATCACCCAAGAAGAAGGACGAAGGAAGGGCCTGTCTCCCTCATCACGCTAACAGGCCTACACACCATTCTACTTGGCTTGAGACCCAGCCAACTTCTTTGCTCTTCCTGGCTGTTTTCAGATATAATAAAATCAAAAGAAACCTCAGTGGAACAATTAACTCTCTGAATATACGAAATGCTCTAGGGGAAGCCAGATTTTATACACAAGTCTTCTCTGCATAGGTCACACTCTCCTGGATTTGGTGCTTCAATATTTGGAAGGAATTATTTATGCTCTGAAATGAAGCTAATGCATGTTATAAACAAAATCTGAATGCACTTTTCTTCCTGTTGTTGGTAGCCTGTGCACCTCTCAGGAGCCAAGGAAGCCTCTTGGCTGAGCTAAGGACAGGCAGGCCTGTGGATGAAACAAGTGGCACACTCACTCCGTAACCTGAGATGCCTTGGTTTGAGACATGTGAGATGTTAGCTGACTTATACATCAGCTTTTGCTGCCTAAAAAAGTGGCCTCAAACTTACTGGCTTAAAAACAACACGCCTTTATTATTTCTCATGACTCTGTGGTCAGCTGGATGGTTCTGGTCCGGATTAGGTTGGCTGATCTCTGTGGGACAATCTCATTGGCAGTGGGTCCGTAACAGCTGGATCATTTAGGATGGCCTCACACAAACAGTTGGCAGGCTGGAGGCCATTTCCCCTCCTTGTGGCCTCTTGTCCTCAACAGACGAGCTCAGGCTCATTCACGCAGTGACCTTAGGGTTCTAACAGCAGCAAGAGAGTGAGCTGCAATGACAAGTGCTTCTCAAGTCTCTACTTATGTGATTTTCAGCTGATATCCTATGGCCAACAACAAGCTATGTAATTTGTGGCCATTTTTGTGATTTACCATAGACAATTCTAAGATCACCTGCTTAGAATTAAAGAGAATCAGCTGATTTAAACATGAAATATTAAAACTATATAAGCCAGACATAGAAAAGACTGGCCCAGTCTATGTCTTAGGCTGGGTTTCCCCAGAAGCAGACTCTGAGACAAGGACCTTTGTGCAAATCATTTTCCTGAAAGGAGACCCCCAGAAAGTACCTGTAGGGAAGAAGGGAAATGGAGGAGTGGAAGGGGGAAAGTATGCTGGTGATCAGGTTATTACTGCAGAAAGTGGCTCAGTCCCACTGGGGACCTCTGGGAGGTGACACAGAAAAACGCCTTAAAATTCTCCAACCCAGGAGTCCAAGAGAGCTGAGTATCAGTCCACCATCTCCTGTCCGTCATTAGTTGAGGGGTGTTCCAGGGCCATGACTCCCCAGAACTTCTGGCCAGGCTGCACATGGCCCAAGCACTGTAGTGGCCAGAGAAAGCCCTCAGGCAGGAGGTACAGGTGAGACACTGACAGCATCTGCCACGATGGAACGACCTGGAAAAGGCCACCTGGGTCCACACCCAGCTTCAGTCATTACGGTGTGACCTCTAACAAGTTTCTTTATCTCTCTGTGCCTCAGTTTCCTCATAATAGTACTTATCTCATAAAATTGTTAAGACAATTAAATAGATGTTATTCACTTTTTTAAATATCATGATGTCAACACCCACCAGGGTCTGCTCTCCTGAAACAGACCCAGGTTGCAGGAAACTACTTCAGGAGCCCAGAGGAAAAAAAAATCCAAAGGTGCTTTTGCTCTCAGAGCTGAAAAAATTTAACTCTTGAGTACAGGAACTGTCAGGATTTTTATTAATAAGTATTCTGCAGTGGTGAGAGATAAATCACAGAGCATAGGTAAATAAGTAGGGGAGAAAGCCTAAAGCCAGGGGAAAACCTGAAATTAGATTTCAGTGGAAATCCTCATCTCAGCATGCCTCCCACACCAGGCACCTTAGCAAATGCTGCATCAGAGCAGAGTGCTACCAGGGAGAGGCAGCCACCTGTGCCCCATCCCCGGCCCATCGTAGCTTACCCGACTTTACCCCTTCTTTCCTTGGTCTCCTCCAGAAAAGTCTTTCTGAGAGATGGATCCATTATCACCCAAGCATCTGAGCACTTCACCCCAGTTAGCAGCCGAAGTCCCAGAAGCCCTCTGCATGCTGTTCAGATTAACTTGGGTTTATAGGAATTTGTTTGGGATGGACGAGTCTGCAAAACAATCAGCATCAGTCCTGAAATTGGAAGCATGATGGACTGTGAGGAAAACCTGTTTCCAGGGCTTCGCTACTGAAGCCTTTCCTGCTTTTTCCCCACCTCCTCAGCTCCCTGCCAGCCTTTGTAGGGTCAGAAACCCTGAGCCTGGCACACCCCATTGACTCTCTCTTTTTTAACAACAGTAATCACTAGGATTTAATGAGCACTTTCCTTGTGCGGACCCCTGTGCTGAATGCCCATGTGGTTGTTGACACTATGGTCTCACTTTACAAATGAGGACTCTGAGGCACAACCAATCAAAGCAGGCAGAAAGTAAAGAGTCAAACCCAGGCAGAAAAAAGTCCTGTTGCCACCTCTGCACGATCTGACTGCATTGCACCATTTTCCATATTAGTGTGTCTGTGCACCTTCCTCATCCCCCTGGCTAGGCTGTAGGTTGCTTCAGGGCAGAGTCCTTGGAATTCTTATGTGTGAGGGACTCAGTGAAATAATTTCTTTAAGTTAAATCCAGCCTCTTTTACCAAATGAAGGCATCTCTTTTCTGTCATCATTTACTTCTTGCTTGAGTTAAGATAGACTGTCCTGTTGGTAAGCAGACCTCATTGCTGGGAGTTCTCCTGTGTTCTTAGCTGACAGCCACCCTCTGGCTCAGAATGATTCTCTCTTCCATCTGATAGGCCTTCCAGTATGAGAAGACAGCAGTCATGGCACTTCATGGTCTTTTCTCCTCTATTTCAGACACTCTCCTTCTACATTCAGCTATGCCATGAAAGACAGGTCTCCTCTGTCCTGGCCACTTGTCTCTGAACATCATCCCAATGTCCAATGTGACCTTTTCAAAGCTGGGTGCCCAGACCTGGATAAGCCAAACGTGGCTGCCCAGGGCATAACCTGGTATCTTGCCAACAGCTCTACCACCATGACTGGCCCTCAAAATATTTTTGTAGAATAATAGCCGAATGTGTTGAGTAGCTGGGCAAATGACAGGCATGACCTGAGCCTCATCATTAACTTTCTGAGACTATGTCCTTATTTGAAAAATGGAGTTGATAATCTCAGTCTTTCCCACATCAAAGGCTGGCGAAGAGGAACAAATAAAACAGCACATATGGAAATTGCAAAACATAATTAGAAGTCATGTGATGTATCAATTTAATCTCTTCACTATCACAGCCAGGGGAGCACCAAACTTGCCAACAGCTTGAGAGGAAAAAGAAGGTAGGTCCATTCTCTAACAACAACAATAAAAAAAATCCATGATTCATTCGAGACCCAATGACCTGACCAGCAGTTGGTGGAACCAACAGAGAGCTCATCCTCTATGCCTACAGTTGACATCAGTCGTTTTGGCTGCCCATTATCCTTCCATCCTTCTTTTGGTAGAACAGTGGCTCAGCAATTTTCTGGGTAACCAGCCGTCCCTCACTTTCACACCAAGTTAATGGAAAGGGACTAACTGCATGCCCCAGCCCCAGGGGTGGGTCCTGATTGGCTTTCACCAAATAGCATATTCCACCTTCTTGGCCCCAGAGATTGGTGTATGGATGAGCATTTCCAATCTCAGGCCAGTGAAAGTCCAGCTGAAAACTTCTTTTCAAAAACTGAAAATAGTAACCCTCTCTCTTCTGCTGTATGTGCGCAAGGAAGGCTATAGCCCCTGAAGTACCAATAGCCACCTTGAGACTGAAGAAAGAGTCTGCCAAAGAAATGAGCAAACATTCCTGAAGGTGAGTCAAGAAATAGATAAAGAAAGTAAATCCTGGGTATAGTGTTTGAGGCTGGATCAAGCTGTACCTGAAGTGAGACAAGCCCTGTATTTTTCAATTACAGGAGCCAACGAATTCTCTATACTGTTTTACCAACTTAGGTCAGATTTTCTGTCACCTGAAATCAAAAGGATTCTTCTGGGTAAAGTCCTCTCTGTCACTTCCTACCTTTTCTCTGTTTCCTTGTATAACTTCAAGTATTAAAATGCAGGAAACAGCCATTCAGCCATCCCCAAACATTCAGAAAGACTCCATGAACCTGGTGCAAACCATACAGTGCCCTTTCTGAGAAAATGGAGATGGTAGAATCTGCCTTATAGAGCTGTTTTGAGGATTAAAGAAGGTAATGTGTGTAAGTTGCTTTGCACATTGCACAGCACGTATTAGGTATGCAGCCTATTTTTCTTTTATTATCCAAAGGCACTGTTCTACTGTGTCCCCAGCCCTTCACGAAAGCTTCTAAATTTAATCACAAGAGTCATGGGTGCACAAACACGCTAAGTTACAAGTGTAAAATGAGAATTAACGTCTGACCACAAAGAAGCAACCTGCAGGGAGGGGCCAATGAGGAAAGGCCACTGAGCCCCTGTGAGTGTCAGTCCTGGCTCATTGAAGCTGGTCCAATCTCCATAAAGGCTGCCATGCACCATGGAACAGCTGCTTTTGAGGATGTGTTAGGGTTTCCCAGAGAAGCAAAACCAATACACACACACACAAACACACACACTCACACACAAGTGTAAGATGAGAATTAACATCTGACCCCACACACCCACACACACACACACACATTAATTGGCTCACAAGATCATGGAGATGGGAAGTCCCATGACATGCTGTCACAAGCTGGGGAGCCAGGAAATCTGGGGTATCATTCAGTCCAAGTTTGAAGACCTGAGGACCAGGGGGGCCAATGGTGTAATGTCTGAGCACAAGGCAAGATGAGATAAGACATCCCAGCTCAACAGTGAAGCAGAGAAATAAATGTACTTCACTGAGTCCACCAACTCCAATCCCCCACAGACACACCCAAAAATAATGTTTAACCAGAAATCTAGGCATCCCCAGATCCAGTCAGGTTGACACATAAAATTGTCACAGGCAGTCTTTGAAATACTTTGCAAATTTCCAGAACTTTGGCTTTACCAGCTTCAAACAGAGATAGTAAAATCTTCCTCATCAGAGTGCCCTGGAATGGAGGAGCCTGTGCACCCCTGGGCCAAGAAACTAACACCCATCTGCCGATCCTTCTTTTATACTAGCTCCACCCCAACCTAGGAGACACTCTAAGTCCAAAGATGTCTTCAGCATACTTCCTCCCCATCCCAACAGTCCTCCTTTTCTCCAGAGGCTGCTTCTGGTACCCAGACAGATGGTAACAGCCCCTGCATGGATGACAGACATATCGCTAGATACCCCCCTGGCAGAGTGCATTTATAAAGGTATCTAACCCTCCTCCTAGGTACAGAGAGCCATATCCTTTACGCATTTGTAAAAATGTTCAACATCGTAGGTGCTTCAATGATAAATTTTAAATGTATCTTAACATCTTCAAGTCACCATAGTTTCAGGGTCTCAGCAAATTCTCTATCATCATCATCAATAAAGCCATATGCATTGAGCTTCCCAGAACTGCTTCTCAGTTTCCAAAAACTGCTTTTTTCCAGCTCTGTCTGAAAACATCTTTTTTAGTTTTCATTTGCTTTAACCCACTATGCAAAAAGTATAGATTAACTTAACCAATTTACTTAACTATTTGACCAAATCTAACTTTTACTCTCCTATAAAAGATGTTCAGACTTGTCATTTCATTTACATCTTTCTGGGTCCTTAGAAAATAGAATCATATTCAGTAATGAAATTTGTTTTCTGGATCTATGGAAATTTGCTCCTGAAGTCTGCAGCCGAAGGTGTAGGAGACAGGGAGAAAATAAAGGAGAAGAAAGGAAGAAAAAGAGGAGAGGAATACAGAGAAATTATTTTCTTGAACACTAATGTTTGATGAAAGGTTTATAAATGCGCATAATTTTTGAGACTATATTTTATCAGACACACTCTTACATAGTCAATTGTAACAATTTAAATGCTGCTTGCTTTCATGGGGACAAATAATAAATTTAACAATTTAAAAAGTTATCAAGCAAGAGGATAATACTGCAGATAAGGCCAGGCACAGTGGCTCACACCTGTAATCCTAACACTTTGGGAGCCTGAGGCGGGTGGATCACCTGAGGGCAGGAGTTCAAGACCAGCCTGACCAATGTGGTGAAACCCCATCTCTACTAAAAGTACAAAAATTACCCAGATGTGGTGACGGATGTCTGTAATCCCAGCTACTTGGGAGGCTGAAGCAGGAGAATCACTTGAACTTGGAAGGCAGAGGTTGAAGTGAGCCAAGATGGCACCATTGCACTCCAGCCTTGGGGACACAGCAAGACTCTGTCCCAAATAAACAAATAAAAAATGAAGATAAAAGAACATATTCTGGAATGTCATTATCCAGTGACTCCAATCTCAAAAATTTCACCGTTAGGCAAATTGAGTAGCAGATTGTTAGAAGGTCAGGGTTCTCCTGGTGAAAGAAACTTCTTATAGAAATATGTAATTGAGGTAACGCAAAGAAGCCTTACTCTACAGGGACTGGTTCTCAGCTCTTGAAAGCAAATGTCCAAGGGCCTCCCCATTTCCAAGCTGGGATTGGCAGGGACAGGCCCACAGCCAGTGCAGCCTGATGAGCCCACTCCATAGCACCAGCCACCTGGAAACTCCCCACAGAGGATTCACTTTCCAACCTCATTGCACAGTGAAGACATCTGTGCACTCAGAGCATCTCAAGGCAAGCCTGATAAGCATTTGTGGATTTTGTGTTTTTTGGGGGTTTTTTTGTTTGTTTGTTTGTTTTTTGTGAGACAGAGTTTCGCTTTTGTTGCCCAGGCTGGAGTGCAATGGCATGATCTCAGCTCACCACAACCTCCACCTCCCAGGTTCAAGCAATTCTTCTGCCTCAGCCTCCTGAGTAGCTGGGATTACAGGCATGCGCCACCACACCCAGCTAACTTTGTATTTTTAGCAGAGACAGGGTTTCTCCATGTTGGTCAGGCTGGTCTCGAACTCCTGACCTTAGGTGATCCGCCCGCCTCGGCCTCCCAAAGTGCTAGGATTACAGGTGTGGGCCACCATACTCAGCCTGCATTTTGTTTTTTAATGAAAAGGTCTGGATTGTTTGTGTTTTGTTTTTTAAGCAACTCAGGATGAGAAAATTCAGACTCTATTTTAAGCCTTTAAATACCTCTTAACTAAAGAATGAAGTAAATGGAAACCACAGGCACCTGTAAACAGCCCAACACTCGGCTATTTTGTATTACCCGCAGCCAGAAACAGCAGGCAGCTGGGGTAACCAAGGTGTACAGCAAGGTGCAGGGAATTGCTTAGGTTCCCACAATTGTGGCTGGCATAAGCAGGATTGGAATCTAGGTCCACGACTCCTACCCTGAGCAGGCAGGCAGTGTGGCACCATGAAGAGAGCTGGATTCTAAAGAGGCAGTCAGTAAAAATCCAGCACAGGGCAGCCAGTGTCACCAGAAATGCAATCTCCTCTTTAGAAGAGGCACGAGCTCACTGCTGTCACAGAGAGCATTTTCCATCCAATAAGCAGTTATGGAGCCACATTTATTCCCTTGTGGAAACACATAAGGAAGAACATCCTATTGTGAGCTTACAGATGCCAGGACCCAAGCCAACTTTATGAACAATGACAGCTCATGGCATGTGAGATATTGGTGCATGTTCCAGGAAGGAGACAAATGCTATGGTTTCTCTGGAAAAAGAAAACATGGCAGCATTCCACAGAGAAAAAGCAATAATGACAAATACCCTGTCCAACGTATTACAGTTATGGTAATTTCAATGGCATAGTATTGACATTGAAATCAATAAAAGAGACCAGTTGAATACAATTAGGAATCCAGAAACAGACCTGTGTGGAATTTAGAGTGTGACAAACATGACATTTTGAATTGGTGGAAAGAAAGAGTAAATTCACAAGACAATATTCTATCCACTTTGGAAAAGTTAAATCAATTAGATTATATACCCAACACCATGAACAAAAATATTCTCTGGATGGCTTAATGAACTAAATGCACAAAAACCATATAAGTAACAGAAGAAACTATTTTTTAAATATTTTGTAATAATTTATGTTGGTGTAGGGAAAGGCATGGCATGAAAGCCAGAAGCCATAAGAGGACAAAACAGAGTGTTTATTTACACTTTTTAATCTTGCATATAGCAAGTATATTAATTGAAGTCAGCCTTTTTTTTTTGAGAAGGAGTCTCGCTCTGTCGCCCAGGCTGGAGTGCACTGGCACAATCTCGGCTCACTGCAAGCTCCACCTCCCGGGTTCATGCCATTCTCCTGCCTCAGCCTCCCGAGTAGCTGGGACTACAGGCGCCCGCCACCATGCCTGGCTAATTTTTTGTATTTTTAGTAGAGACGGGGTTTCACCGTGTTAGCCAGGATGGTCTCAATCTCCTGACCTCCCCCCAACCTCGGCCTCCCAAAGTGCTGGCATTACAGGCATGAGCCACTGCGCCCAGCTGAAGTCAGCTCTTACTATTGGTATTAAATTCTGAAAACAAGTCTGTTTGGAACAGGCTCACTGATAGCTGCTCTTACTGATGAAGGATCTGAGGCTTGGAGAGACTGGTGTCTCAGCCAGGGCATTTCAGGAGAAGGCAGGCAGGCAGGAAAGAGCCCAGGCTCTGCTCCCTCACTCCTCCACTCCTCTTGGTCAAAATAACTCTGAAATTAGGGTTGAGTAGTAGGGATGAAGGCTTGTGTTTCACTCTGTACTTTTCAAAGCAGTTTCTCTCCCATTACCTCACTTGGTCAGCAGAGCAGCCTGTGCAATGGGAAAGCAGGGCAGCTTCGATCACCTCCATTTCTCAGACAAGGAAATTGAGGTCTGACAGTGAGTGGCTGGCCCTGGTCACAAGCTCCTGGAGGAGGGGTGTGGCTGGACTCCACAGCCCTCTGTTCCTGGTCAGAAGCATTCTTCGTTCCATACTGCTGTCTCTTGGGGTGCTCACCAATGTTTCGGTGCCTTCAGCAGTGAACAGCAAAACGCTTACAGTTCCCAGACATTTCAAAGTAAACTTGCCCATCTGACAGGAGAATAAGAATCAAACCCTCCTTGGAGGAAATCCAGATGGCAAGCTTCTTACCTCCACCTTTCAGCTCTCCACTTAATTCTGTGGATGGTGCTGCCAATAAGCCAGCCTTCAATTAACTGTCAAAAGGACAATGTTTCAACAGCGTTCCTGGGAATAGGTGGGAGGGAGGAGAGGGCTCTGGGCCGTGGGTGGGAGCAAAAAGATCGCATGACCCCACATCCGTGCTCACTGTTCATCTGCATCTCAACCCATTTCATTCCCTGATATTTTCTCTTCCTGTATTCATTCCTGCCACGACGCATGCATAAATTCTAACAACTGATGTAACAACCTGGTCAAGTGTGTATATAGATTCCCCGTAAGGATACAGGCAGCTCCGCTTAGTTTGTGATCGTTTTTATTTCATTGAAAGCCTCAGAGTGTCATCAGGTACTATTAACTTAACTGCTCTATGGAATAGACCCAGTTTATTGGAGATAATGGGGAGAGACAGTCTCTCTCAGAAAATTCAGCACTATGGAGGGCCCTTTCCTCTGGAGTAACGATCGAACACAGTGTCAGGAGGTGGCCTCATATAATGCACCTCAATCGCAACGTAATGATGCTTTATGAACTTTAAAGTTATTTCCTTCCCTGGAGACTGCCCTTGGTGCTTTCTGAAGGTGCTTGATCGTGACAGAGAAGAGTGATTCACTACTGGCTACTGGCTTTTGTAAAACTTGTGAGATAGCTGAGCCAGAGCCCTCTGGCCACAGAGCTAGAAAGGCCAGGCCCAAGGTAGGGCTACACAGAGGCCACCAACTCAAGTCCCAGGTGATACAGGCTGCTGTCAGACCCCAATCTGCCACTGATGTTGGTCAGGTGTCATAACTGTGCTGAGACAATTCACTTGCAAATAGGGAAAAATCAAAGTACGTACCTTCTTGAGTTGTGGGAGGATTGAGTAAGAAAGTGCTATGGCACATAAGAAGTATTCAGAAAGTATTGAGCATTACATTATCAGTATTTGCTCTCTATTTTTTAAAATAATTTCAA
Organism: Pongo pygmaeus; assembly: GCF_028885625.2. Lineage (NCBI taxonomy): Eukaryota > Metazoa > Chordata > Mammalia > Primates > Hominidae > Pongo > Pongo pygmaeus. Next base: position 33,443,078 of record NC_072393.2, read on the forward strand.
CTTCTATTTTAGATCTAGGGCTTACATATGCAGATTTATTACAAACTATGCATCCAACAATGGTCTAATATCCAGGCTCTATCAGGAACTTAACTCCACAAGCAAAAACCAAACAATCCCAATAAAAAGTGGGCAAAGGACATGAACAGATATTTCTCACAAAGAAGACATTCAAGCGGCCAAGAAACATTTAAAAATGCTCAACATCACTAATCATCAGATAAATGCAAATCAAAACCACAATGAGATACCATCTCACACTAATCAGAGGTCTATTGTTAAAAAGTCATAAAATAACAGAAGCCAGCAAGGCTGTGGATCAAAAGGATTGCTTATGCATTGTTGGTAAAAATGTAAATTATTTCCATCCCTGCGAAAAACAATTTGGAGGTTTCTCGAAGAATATAAAACAGAAATACCATTTGACCCAGCAATCTCATTACTAGGTATATACCAAAGGACAATAAATCATTTTACTCTCTATGTTTTAGACTGCAAATCTCAGCATACTTGACTGGTTAAAAAGAAAAGACAGTAAATTCACACGCCATATTCTTTCTCCATGGTGAAACCATGGCTAATGCATTTCACCTTACAAGTTTTTATGGAAAGAGACATACATCGGAACATTTGTACAATATTTTTTTTCACTTAACCAGACAACGCAATGAAATATTTGAGAATGTTTCATGCTAATTGTTCATAAATCGGATCCACACACTTTTTTTGTGATTTTACTTCACTGCTTTTGCCTTCTCTGTGCAATGCATATCACACTCAGGGCCATTGTTCCCCTGGCTCTTTTGCAGGTTTACATGTGGCCTGGAACATCTTCCATGGGCTCCTCAAGAGCTCTCCCTCCTCTCCTCCTTGCTCTGATGATGTGCTGTAGGCTCCCAGCCTTCTGCTTCTCCAGCCAAAGAACACAGCAAAGAAGGAAACTGTGGTCTGGTAGGAGCCCTTGACTCCTTCACCGAGGCTGATGCATCCCTCGTTAGGGGCCCTGCTCCTATTCAAGGAGATCTTCCCTACATCATTCTTCTTCCAAGTTTCTATCCACTGCTGTCCCCTTCTCCCTTAGGCTCTGGGGGTGATAGGCACATAGCCATAGCAAGACTCAGCAAAAAGAACAAATCTGGTAGCATCACATTACCCTACTTCAAACTATACTACCAGGTTATAGTCACCAAAACAGCATGGTACTGGTAGAAAGCAAAAAAAAAAATGCCCTTGAAATTTTTATTTTTTCTGTGGTTTTGTTTTATTATATAAGCATGAGCAAAATTATAATCAACTTATGTAATTTAGAAATGTTCAAGGGGTCTTTTAGTTCTATAATTTTTTGAATTTATTATTTAATATCTTGGTCTCACTAAAAAAAATGCCATATGTATACAGTTTTAAAAACCTATATAATTGGCCAGGCATGGTGGCTCATGCCTGTAATCCCAGCACTTTGAGCGGCCAAGGTGGGTGGATCACCTGAGGTCAGGAGTTCAAGACCAGCTCAGTCAACATGGCAAAACCCCGTCTCTAGTAAAAGCAAAAAATTGGTCAGGCATGGTGGCAGGCACCTGTAATCCCAGCTACTCGGGAGGCTGAGGCAGGGAGAATTGCTTGAACCTATGAGGTGGAGGTTGCAGTGAGTCGAGATTGCGCCATTGCACTCCAGCCTGGGCGACAGAGCGAGACTCCATCTCAAAAAAAAAAAAATCTATATAATGAATCATCATAAAAGAACTGAAATATACAGCTGAACAAGAAGAAAATTAAATCATTCACAATCATGCCACGTATGTATGATGTCTTTGAAATCAAACTGTCTATACTCACAAACTCATATTTCCTTTTCATTTATTTTAAAAAATTGTAAAAACATTTTGTGGGTACATTTAGGTGCATACACTTATGGAGCACAAGAAATGTTTTGACACAGACATGCAAAGCAAAATAATTACATCATGGAGAATGGGGTATCTATCCCCTCAATCATTTGTTTGTGTGTGTGTGTGTGTGTGTGTGCTACAAGGAATCCAATTATAGTCTGTTATTTTTAAATGTACAATTAGATTATCACTGACTATAGGTCACCCGGTTATACTATTAAATAATAGATCTCACTCCTATAATTTTCATCCCTACTTCTCCTCCAAAATTGTTTTTCTCAAGCTTGCCACTGATTTTCACTCTAATAAAGCTAGACACAATTACTTAGATCTCATTTTATTTAACCTGTCAGCAATGGGTGACCCAGCTGAAAACCCTCTCCTCCATAACAATCTCTTCACTTGGCTCTCAGGATCTCCTGGTTTTTCCTCCTGCTTTCCCATCCATGTGCCATCATCTATTTTGCTTGCTTCTCCTTGTCCCCAACCTGTCACACATTGAAGTGTCCCAGGACCCAGGCCTGGATCTTTCTCATGACTTTCAGCACCTTGTACATGCTAATGACTTCCCAACGTATATTTCCAGTCCAGGTTTCTTTCTTGAGTTCCAGACATCTATATCAAACTGCCTACTTGATATCTCTTTTTAGTTAGCTACTGGGTATTGCAATGTTATCAGATCCAAAATTGGGCTGCTGATGTTTTTTGCTTTGTTTTTGTTTGTGTGTGTGTTTGTTTTGTTTGTTTTTGTTTTTTGTTTTTGTTTGTTTGTCTTTTGTTTGGCTGTTTTTTGTTTGTTTTGTTTGTGTGTTCGTTTTGTTTGTGTTTTTTGTTTGTTTGTTTGTTTGTTGTTTGTTTGTTTTTGAGACAGAGTCTCACCCTGTCACCCAGGCTGGAGTGCAGTGGCGCGATCTTGGCTCACTGCAAGCTCCACTTCCCGGTTCACGCCGTTCTCCTGTCTCAGCCTCCAGAGTAGCTGGGACTATAGGTTCCCGCCACCATGCCCGACTAATTTTTCGTATTTTTTAGTAGAGAGGGGGTTTCACCATGTTAGCCGGGATGGTCTTAGTCTCCTGACCTCGTGATCTGCCCACCTCGGCCTCCCAAAGTGCTGGGATTACAGGCGTGAGCCACCGCACCTGGCCAGTGTCTTTTTTTTATACCCACTGCTCATGTAGTCTTCTTGCATTCGTGGTAACTCTCCCAGCAGCTCTGCCAAAAGCCTTGAGGTCATCCTTGACTTCTCTCTCTCTGACACCTCACACCTAATCCATCAGCCAATCTAGTTAGGTCTACCTTCAAAATACAACCAGAAGCCAGTCAGATCTTCCAGGTCCTAGCCACCACCATCTGCTGCCTAGATGAGTGATGAGTGACTAGACTGCTAATTGGTCTTGTTTCTTTATTTTTAATCCTCTTCCCATTTATTCTTAAACGAAGATCTTATTAAAACATGCCAGATTGTGTCATTCCTCTGCTGAAAACCTTTTTTTTATTATTATACTTTAAGTTCTAAGATACATGTGCACAGCGTGCAGGTTTGTTACATAGGTGTACATGTGCCATGTTGGTTTGCTGCACTCATCAACTCATCATTTACATTAGATATTTCTCCTAATGCTATTCCTTCCCCAGCGACCCACCCCCTGACAGGCCCCGGTTGTGTGATGTTCCCTGTCCTGTGTCCATGTGTTCTCATTGTTCAACTCCATCGATTCCCATTTCAAATTTCTTTCTAATACCCAAAAGGCAGCACATGCCCTAACCTGTTTTCTCGACTTAAACGTCTACTATTCCGTTCCTTTTGCTCTAATCCAGCCACACTGAGCTTCTTGGAAACTTTAAAGCATGCTCAGCATGTTTCCCTCTGTACCTGGCAGCTCACTCTGTATGGAGGGCTTTTCCCGCAGATCTGCTCTCAGCTCGCTCCCTCCATTTCTTCAGTTCTTCAATGGAAAGCCACTTTCTCAGCAAGGCCATATCTGGCCATTCTAATATTTCCACCATCTCTCTCCTCCAACACACATTTCATTTTCCTGCTTTAATTTTTCTCCTTTAACATATATATTTTGTTTATGCTGTTTATTGTTACTGTATGTTCACTTCATTCTCATGATCAGGATTTTGTCTGTTCATTACTATATCCTTAGTGCAACTCAATACATATTTGTTAAATAAGTGAATAAAGTTTACCCTGGTGTATTATTTTAAACATAAATTCTCACTTAAGAAACAGTATGACGTGGGCTAATTCTGACAATTTTACTTGGCATTATGCACATTTGCGGGATTATTGTAGTTATTTTTAATACTCTATTTTCTCTATATTTATATTCTTCCATTTAGGAAGGAAAGCCCAATATTGTGGTTAATATTTTTTCTTTTACTCGTTGTTATGATAGTTTTAATTATGGTAAAATGAGTCAAAGGAGTTGCAAACTTCATTTGTATTTTATTAGAAATAATAAAATATAAGGGTGATGAATGCAATAAATGTAAAATTTTTTTCAAAAGATTATGAGCCTTCAATATCTGATATAAAAAGACAAAGTTTGAATTTCTTGCTTTTCATAGTAAGAAAGCTGTTCTCGTCAGGCAGTCTCTTCTGATTAAGCAGCTGCTGATGTTATACAGATTTGGGGGAAGAGTGGAGTTAAAAGCTTGGCCAACTCTCACAGGCATCAGTGGGTTGATGCCACCTGCCTGGTGCAGTGTAGTTATCTGAGGGAGACTGCTATGGAATGGTTGGCATTCCCAGGCATGCTGATTAAGGTAAGTTTGTCTCCAACTGGCTATCTTTCAGATGCAAGCAGCTGACATTGATTGGTTAGGGAAAGAGGCTAGTGGTCCTTGATTACGTGTCTGGATTTAAAACGACTTCTGTGTGGCTGCTTGTTATTGGGGCTACAGATCAGACTTTCCCTAAGTTTGAGGCAACTTTCATCAGATGTTTTCCGTTTCAAAGTTGCCTTCCATCAACTATGTTCAAAATAAAAATTTTTTATATTCCAGAAATGTGGATGTATTTTTGAAGTTTGGATTAAAGAGGAATTGTTTAATAACTGCTCTCAAAAAGATTCCCCCCTCACCTTCTTTAAGACACTTATTCTCAACTGAGAGAGTTACCTATATAGTTATTTATCGATAAATAATTATTAGTTTTATGTGTGTGTGTGCGTGTGTATGTGTGTGTGTGTGTTTTAGGGGCTGAGGCTGAACTCCTAACATCATAATCTCCAGTAGAAAGTTTTAGTCTCTTTGCAAATTAATGTAGGTTATATAATAGCGATACAATTATGCATGTGTTTATTTTATAAAAATATAATTACAATTTTTTTCCTAAAATCTACATTTTTATATTAGGATCAGATACAGGGCTAAAACTGTACAAAGTCTTCAAAATTACTTTATTTTCAAATAATCATAAGCAATCAGAATAGTGCTATTTTTGAACTACATATAATGACATATAAATATTTTTAAAGTTCTCCCCACACTGTATATTTCATTTTTTCCTTTCAGCTTATATGTTTTAGCTTATTTTTAAGAACTTGATTTAAATAAAACATTATTATATTTTAAAACAAAACAAAAAACATAACAAAAATCCAATTATGACTGTCACGTCTATGAGTCCTTGCTTGTGGGCAGTGAGCTCCAGCCTTTGAGTGTGGTATTCAAGTTTAGGGTAGCATTCATCTTGCAGTATTTGCTTTCATGTGTTTTACACAATTTTTTGAGTTCCTAGGAAACTCCTAGATGCCTCGTACCTAACCTTTGTGCTCACATTCTATTCTCTATGTAGAATGGTTTTCTCACACTTTTTTTTTTTTTTTTTGGTATCCTAACTCTTACGTATCACGTTGTATCATAATTGTATATTTACCTGTTTTTAAAGCAGATAATATTCATTTTCTTGTATATCTTTGGAACTATATATATATATATAGTTCATAACAGGTTTTAGAATAGTAAGTTAATTGAAATGGGGAACATTTTGAATTTTACAAAAAAAAGTTTTTAAAATTCTTTGTCATAGAGTTATTTTTAAAAGATTGGCTTTTTAATGGATTTTTTTTTTAGAATAGTGATACTTCTTTGCATGTGAATGAGGTAGGGAAACATGAAAATAAAAACTATACCTCAAAAGACCCTGGGATTAAACAAATGTTTGAGAAGGCCAACTTACTCACTGGTGGTCTGCTACAAGTGAATGATGACAGCAGTTTAAGTAAAATAATTGAAGATGAAGGCAGGTAAAACTTGTAAGTTTATTTCCCTGTGAAAGAATGTTAGCAATAGTTACTTTCTCTGGAAATAGAATAGTTTAGTCAGCCAAAGCTGGAGGATCCTCAACTGTATCAAAGCTGCTGAAAGATTAAAAATTCTAATGTAATTGAACATGAAAATGATGACCTACATGTGAAACTATCATACATATATTATTAAAACTTACAATAAACATACAAACACTTATGTATGTCAATAAATGTGATACATTACATCAACAGAATTTTTTAAAAATATATATATATAACCATTTCAATAGATGCAGAAAAAGCATTTGACAAAATCTGGCATTCTTTATCATAAAATTGTCTTATTTCATTTAAGTTTCCTTCATGTCTTTTAATGGCTTGAGAGCTCATTTATTTTTAGCACTAATATTCCATTGTATGGCTGTAGCACATGTTATTCCTTCACCTACTGGAAGATAGCTTCGTTGCTTCACAAATTGATTGAATTTTTATATCTATGCTTATGAGAAATTTTTTTGTTTATTGTATCTTTGTCTGCTTTTGGTTCGTGGTGATGCTAGCATTATAGAAGTTTGAATATACTCCTTTTTATTTTGAAGGGCAAAGTTTGTGTAGAATTTTATTATTTTTTCCTACAATGTTTGGAAGGATTCACCAGCCTAGCTGATTAGGCCTAAAATTTTATCTGTAGAAAGGTTTTCAACTGTTATTTTATTTTATTTTGTAGATATGGGACAACGTAGGTTATCTATTCTTGATTTATATTTGGTAATTTATCCTTTTTCAAGGAATTTTTCAATTTTATCTAACTTGTCATGTTTATTCACATAAATTTAACAATATTACCTTTTTTATAGTATCTGTAGAATCTGTAATAATGTCACATTACTAATTCTAAGTTAGTAATTTGTATCTTCTTTTTCTCCTAAGCAACCTGGCTAGACAAAGTTTTATTGCTTTTATTGATCTCCTCAAAGTGTTTGGTGTTGACTTCCTCTACTGTTTTTGTTCTCTATTAATTTCATCTTTGATGATTTGGTCCTTTAGGCTCATTATTTTAAAAAAATCATAGCCTGAGTAGCTTATTAACAAAATGAATTGATTTCTTATGGTTCTGGAAGTTGCAAAGTCCAAGATCAAGGTGCTGTTAGATTTGATGTCTGATGAGGGACTAGTTCATGGTTCATGGATGCATTATTTTTTCCTGTGTCCTCAAAAGGCAAATGGGGTGAAGGGGCTTTCTGGGGTCTCACATGTAAGGGCATTAATTTATTCATAAGAACTTGGCCTCCATTACCTAATCACTTCCAAAAAGCCCCACCTCTAATAATATCAGCTCTGTGATTTGGTTTTAGTATATAAATTTTGAAAGGATACAACATTCAGCTCACCAGAGATATTTATTTTTTTCATCTGGATGCTTTAAGTTTAGTTTTATCTCCTTTTTACTGGTTTATTAAAGTAGAAGTGAAAGTTGTTTGTTTGAGACTCTTCTAATACAGACATTCAGTGCTAAAGATTTGTATTTAAGTATAGTTGTAGCTGTATTCCACAAGTTTTGATATGCTATGTTTTCATTTTTACTTAGTGCAAAATATTTTCTAATTTATTTTCCCTTACCTCTTTGACTTGGGATGCGTATTTGGATATGTATTACTTAGTTTCCAAATATTTGAATATTTCCTAGAGCTATTTTTGTTACTGATTTCTGATTTGATTGATATGCTTGTCAGGGCACATACTTTGTATGACTTATCCTTTTCACTTAATCCTTTTTTTGAGAGTAATTGTATGGCCTAGAGTATGATCTATCTTGGTAAGTGTTCCACAGGTACTTGAAAAGCACAGTGTTGCTCAAGACTATTCTTGTTGATTTTCTGTCTCCTTGTTCAGTCACTTATTGACTACAGGGTATTAAAACCTCAGGTTACTTTAAAATTGTCTTTCTGTAGTTCTAGACATTTATGTCTCATATATTTTGAAGCTGTTATGTTACTAGGGGCATAAACATTTTGGATTATGTCTTCTTGATTAATTGAATGCTTTGTCATGGTGACATGATCTTGTTTATTGATGGGAATATTTTTTCCTATGAAATCTGCTTTGGTATTAAGGCAGCCACTCCTGCTCAGCCTTCTTCTAAGTGTTAGCATTCTCTTTTTTCAACCTTTTATCCAACTTGTGTCTTTAAATTTAAAGTGCGTTTCTTATCGGCAGCATCTGGTTGGGTCCTGTTTTTTTTTTTTTTTATGGAGTCTGAGAGTCTATATTTTAACTGAGGTTCTTAGACCAGTGTCATGTGTGATGTAATTATTGACATAGTTAGGCTTACCTGTCATCATGCTGTTTGATTATTATTAGCCCCAGCTGTTCTTTATTCCCCTTTTCTTTTCTGCTCTCTTAAAGATTAGTCAAGTAATTTTTCTTAATGATTTAGTTTCACATTTCTGTTATGGCATATTAGGTATAACTCTTTTTTATTTTTATTTTTGCTTTCTTAGTATTTGTTTTAGAATTTACATAATTTTAACTTATCAAAGTCCACCTTCAAGTAATATTATACAACATCATACATGGTTTAGGAAAAGTATAATAGTATAGTTTCATTTCTTTTCTCCTAGCATAGGTACATGTGCTCAGCAATTTTTTTAGATTTCAGTGTAAAGATCTTTCACATAATTTGTTCGATTTATCCCTAAGTATTTTATATTTTTAATTCTATTGTAAATAGTATTATATTTAAAAATTTATTCCTAATTATTTCTAACATATAAAAATACCATTGATTTGTGCATGTTTATCTTATATCCTGCAACATTGCAAAACTAACTTACTATCTTCAGTAGTAGGCTTTTAAAGGATTTAATTGGGATTTCTACATAAATGATTATATCTGTGAATAAAGACATTTTTACTTACTTCTTTTCTATTTAGATGCCTTTTATTTCCCCCTTTCTTTTTTTCCTTCCTTCTTTCTCTTCTCTTTTTTTTTTAAGTTTTTTTGCAATGGGTAGACCTTCCAGGACAATGTTGAATAGAAGTGGTAAGACCTGATATCCCTGTCTTCTTGATTGTAAGAGAAAGCGTTCAGTCTTTCATCATTATATAGGATGTTAGTTGTAGGTATTTTAAAGACGCCCTTTGAAATGTTAAGAAAAATCTTATGTATCCTTTATTTGCTGAGATTATTTTTTAATAAGAATGGATATTAAATTTTGTCAAATGCTCTTTCTGCATATACTACACATAATTGTATGCTTTTCCTTTCATTGTATTAATATAGTGATAACATTAATTGATTTTGAAAGAGGATTAAATATTCAACTTACTAAAATAAGTGTTTAAATGCATTTTTTAAATTTCCTTAAAAATGTTTAAATTTGAGTTTAACTTTAAATCTTATATTCTATTAAAAATTTTCCAAGTTTTATCAATTCTTTTTAACATTCTAAAATATATATGACATAAACTTTAACATTTTAACAATTTTTAAGTGCACAGTTTAGTTTCATCAAGTGCATTTACAATATCATGTAACAGTTACTACTATCCATTTCTAGAACGTTTTTATTACCCCAAACAGAAACTCTGTGCCCATTAGATATTAACTTCCCGTAAGTTCTCCCCCAGCCCATGGAACCCTCTATTCTACTCTCTTTCTCTATAACTTTACCTATTCCAGGTACCTCATTTAAGTGGAATCATACAACATTTTTTTGTCTGTGTGTCTGAGTTATTTCACTTAGTATAGTGTTTTCAAGGTTCGTTTATATTGTATCAAGTATCATTACATTATTTCTTTTTATTCCCAGGTAATATTCTACCTCATAAATATCATATTTAATGTATCAGATAATAGACATGTGGATTGTTTCTAGGTTTTAACTATTATGAATAATGCTGCTACGAATGTGCACATAGGCATATGTTTCTCTTGAGAAAATACTAGGGAGTGGAATTTCTGGATCACATGGTAACTGCATTTAATCTTGAGGGACTGGGGACCATCAAGTTGTTTCCCAAATCAGCTGCAAAATTTTACATTATCACCAGCAATGTAGGAGGGTTCCCATTTTTTCAGATACTTTCCAATATTTATTTTTAATCTTTTTGATTATACATATCCTAGTGTTGTGAAATGCTATCTCATTGTAGCTTTGACTTGCATTTCTCTAATGATGGATGATGTTGAACATCTTTTCATGTGGTTAATGGCCATTTGTCGATCTTATTTTATAAAATATGTAGTCAGATCCTTTGAGCATATTTTAATTGATTGGGTTTTTGTTGTTGAATTGTAAGAATGCTTTATATATTCTGAACAAAATGTATTTTTATTACTGTTTTCCCATAAACTTTGTTCTAACTCAATGTCATTTGTTTCTGTATTTTGAACTTTTGTTTCATAAACCACTTTTTTCTCAGGAATTTGCCAATAGCACCACAATATTTATTTACTTCCATCTTTTTTCATAATTTACTTCATCACCCAAAAGGAAAAAATCTACATGCATTTTTATTATTCCCCCAAAATTCCCACCCCACTCACATCCACTGTATTGCTATAACCTACATTCTGTCCTGGAACAAGATATGGGGAAGATTAAACTTTATCTTGCTGAGGTAACCTCCTTTATATTATTCATGCATTGCTTTCATGAAGTTTTCCACAGTTGGGAAAACCAGGCACGTTGCTGCTTTGCTCAGGAGCACTGGCTTACATGCCTTGAAAGGATGTAGTAAACCAAGAGATGGTCTAAGTTACTAACAGCTATCATCTCATTAATTGTCAGTGTTACTTATAAATAAAGAAATAATTTAGAACTTAAATGTCAAAATATTCTACTACAAAGATGGCAAATATTTGGTGAAACCTGCGATGTTTGTTCAAGATGGCCAAACTATAATCTAGTCCCTGCCTTTCTCATTCAATTTTTTATTTTTGATTGTTTTTTACATCTTTATTTGACAAATACATATTTCCTTGTTATACCATGCTTCCAGGTGACACTCTGATATATATATCAAATGACCATACACAGAATTGTGAAAGTTGTTGAGGACACTCATATCACAAATGAGGAAAGTCAGATCACCTCAGCAGTTGGCTCTGGCAATAGGAGGAAAGATAACTATCATCTTCCTTTCATACTGAGATTCCCCCAATTATTCAATGCACACAATAAAAACCACAAATCAACATTAGTTATTTAATACAAAACCAAAAACACTCGGTATAAAGCTATTGTGAGGGAAATCATCTTTTCGAAAGTCAATTATTCTAGGGGCAATCTTCAGCATGAACTACATAAATCAAAAGAAGTTGACGCTGAGAGAAACTCGCTTTGCCCCTCATCACATTACTATCTACTCATTGACAAGAACTTTAATCTTCTCACAAGTATTGAGTAAAAACAGTGCTAACTCTTCATCATGAACTGGTTTATTCCCAGAGCTAAGACAAGGTGTAACTTATTTGGTGTAAGGGAAACCTCACATCCATTGGTCCATGTTTTTGTCAGTAAGGTTAATATGTCATCAATGAGTATATCTAGTCTCCTTTTCTCCTCTGGACTCTGCATAGAAATGTAGGGCAGGTGAAGACCCTTCTTGCATTGGCTGGGTAAATGTTCTGTAGATGAACATTTCTTTTGTTCAGGTTCCAAAATCAAGACAAAGAGAAAACATAAGAAAAGTCTTTTTTGTCAAGGCAAAAAGCCATATTTTCTAAATGAGCTTTTAACAGGAATAACATCTTTGAATATTGATCTGACCTCTTGGTTTTATTTCTAAATTGGTTTAGAACTAAAAGGGGAGAGGTGTGTTATCAATTTATACATGAAAAGCCCCAACATACAGGAATCCATCTTAATGTGATCTAGATATCTGAGAAGCAGACATAAAATGCTTATCCCTGTTCAATGGTGATTGATATATTTTCAACTGTGTTGCTGTCCATATACAAAGTCTATGTGCATGTGGCTGGTTCATACATTTCTGCCATAGATACCAAGGATGCCAAACAGGACCAGGCAGAAGATCCAACAGGCAATGATTTTCTCTTCTTTTTCTTTTTCTTTTTCTTTTTCTTTTTTTTTGTTCACTTAAAAATGTCCTTAATGGAGCGTTAAAAATAATAATTTTATTACTTGAAAGAGCAACTGACAAACTATGGTTATTCATACTTGGGTATATGTCATAGGTTTTCTCAAAAAATGAATGAAAAGAGCCTGTTCCTCCAAGGAAAACAACTCATGGCACTCTCTGCCGATGATTAAATTCACACTTTCAAGCAAAAAATAAAATCTTGGAAAATTTGTATCTGCCTTCATGAGCTTGATATCATACTAATACTTACAGATTTTTCTGATGAGACTGATTACTGGTGATACTAAGAAATGTGATTTTTTAAAATTTTTATTTTACTTTAAGTTCTGGGATATATGGGCTGAATACGCAGGTTTCTTATATAGGTATAGATGTGCTGTGGTGCTTTGCTGCACCTATCAACCCATCATCTAGGTTTTAAGCCCCGCATGCATTAGATATTTGTCCTAATGCCCTCCCTCCCCTTGACCCCCACCTCCCGACAAGCCCTAGTGTATGAGATCCCCCTCCCTGTGTTCATATGTTCTCATTGTTCAACTCTTGCTTATGAGTGAAAACATGTGGCGTTTGGTTTCCCTTTCTTGTGTTAGTTTGCTAAGGATCATGGTTTCCAGCTTCATCCATGTCCCTGCAAAGGACATGAACTCATTCACTTTTATGGCTGCATAGTATTCCATGGTGTGTATGTGCCACATTTTCTTTCTCCAGTCTATCATTGATGGGGATTTGGGTTAATTCCAAGTCTTTTCTATTGTAAATAGTGCTACAATAAACATACATGTTCATGTGTCTTTATAGTAGAATGATTGATAATCCTTTGGGTATATACCCAGTAATGGGATTGCTGGGTCAAATGGTATTTCTGGTTCTAGATCCTTGAGGAATTGCCACAGTGTCTTTCATAATGGTTGAACTAATTTACACTCCCACCAACAGTGTAAGAGCATTCCTATTCCTCCACATCCTCACCAGCATCTGTTGTTTCCAGACTTTTTAATGCTCGGTATTCTAACTAGCATGAGATGATATCTCATTGTGTTTTTGATTTGCATTTCTCTAATGAGGAGTGATGATGAGCTTTTTTTTCATATGTTTGTTGGCTGCATAAATGTCTTCTTTCAGGAAGTGTCTGTACGTATTCTTCACCCACTTTTCGATGGGGTTGTTTGTTTTATTCTTGTAAATTTGTGTAAGTTCCTTGTAGATTCTGGATATTAGACTTTTGTCAGATGGGTAGCTTGCAAAAATTTTCTCCCATTCTCTAGGTTGCCTGTTCACTCTGATGATATTTTCTTTTCCCTTTTTTTTTTTTTTTGTGAGATGGAATCTCGCTCTGTCACCCAGGCTGGAGTGCAGTGGCGTGATCTCGGCTCACTGCAAGCTCTGTCTCCCAGGTTCACGCCATTCTCTTGCCTCAGCCTCCGGAGTAGCTGGGACTACAGGCGCCCACCACCATGCCCAGTTAATTTTTTTCTATTTTTTAGTAGAGTTGGGGTTTCACAGTGTTAGCCAGGATGGTCTTGATCTCCTGACCTCGTGATTCGCCTGTCTCGGCCTCCCAAAGTGCTGGGATTACAGGCGTGAGCCACTGAGCATAGCTCAGCAGAAGCTCTTTAGTTTAGTTAGATCCCATTTGTCAGTTTTGGCTTTTGTTGCAATTGCTTTTGGTGTTTTATTCATTAAGTCTTCATCTATGCCTATGTCCTGAATGTTATTGACAACAGACAATGATTTTCACATTCTGCAGGCAAGAAAGTGGACCTACGTCTTGGCTGCTACTTGTAACTGTGAAGTGCCAGAAAGCAATTACCAGCTCAAGTAATGACCAGAAATCCAAAGCATGAGTAACAAAAAACGTGTCCATTTTTGCTTTTGTTGAATATGCTATCAAGGTCATATCAAAAACAGTATTGCTCAGAGCAATGTCATGGAGCTATAGCCCTGTGCTTTCTTCTATCAGTTTTACAGTTCGACTATTATATTTATCTTTATTTGGGGTTGATATTTTTATGTGGCGTAAGGGGCAAATTTTACTTTTCATATGGATATCCAGTTATCCCAACAACACTTATTCAAGAGACTGTCTTTTTTCCATACTGTGTAGCTTTGCAAAAAATAAGTTGGCTGTACATGTGGAGATTTATGTCCAGGTTTTCCGTCCAGTGCAATTGACCAATGTATCTTTTTATATGCTGTACTATGCTGTTTTGATTACAATTCTTTTAAAATTTGTATTGAAATCAATATTTCCAGCTTTGCTACTTTTGCTGAAGATTCATTTGGTTATTTGGGGTCTTTTGTGGTTCCATACAAATTTAAGCATTATTTTTTCATTTCTGTAAAAAAAATGGCATTGCACTTTTGATAGTGATTTTTTTAAATCTCTTAATGTTATTATGTACATTTTCACAATATTAATTCTTCCAATTCACAAACATGCAATGTCTTTTTATTTACTTTTGTTTTTGAGATTCCTTTTGTTGGTGTTTTATAGTTTTTAGTATAAAGGCCTTTTATCATTTGGATTACATTTACACCTAAATATTTGAATTTTTATAATATTCTACATTAGATTTTTAAATATTTCTTCAGATTACTTTATTGGTATATAGAAACATTACCAACATAGAAACACTACTGATTTTTGTAAGTTGATTTTGTACCCTGCAACTTCACTGAATGTGTGCATCTGTTCCCACAGTTTTTTGTGAAGCAGTTAGGTTTTTTTCATATGTAAGAGCATGTCATCAGCAATTAGAGATAAATTCACTTATATATTTTCATAATTTTCAGATGTTTTTTATTTTCCTTTTGCCTGATTATTCTGGCTAGGAATTCCACTACCATGTTTAAAATAAGTGATGAGAGTGAATATCGTCGTTTTGATCTTGATTTTAGGCAAAAAGCTTTCAACTTTTCAGTGTACGTAATACTGTTTGCTAAGGGCTTGTCATATACAGCCTTTTGTGTGTTGAGATACATTTCCGCTATACTTGATTTGTTGAGCATTTTCTCCCCATCATCTTATTCTCTAATCCCACTCTTATTCCCCACTGTCTTCTTCCCATTGTTCTTCCCTAACTCCCCCTCAACTCCTAGTCTCTCTCCCCAAAGCCTTCTTCCCACTGTGTTCTGCTTAACAACTTCTTCCCTACCGCCTTCTTTCCCCACACCCTCCTTCGCCTTCCACCTCCCTAAGCCCCCACCCTCTTCTCCTTTTTCATTCCCCCACCCTCTTCTCCCTCTTCATTCCTGATGCTCTTCTTCCCCTTCCCTGACCCTCTTCCCTTCTTCCCCAATCCTCTTTCCCTTCTTCCTTCACCCATTTCTTCCTCTACCCTTTTCTTTCCCTTCTTCCCTGACGCTCTTCCCCACTCCCTTCTTCCCCCACCTTCTTTTCCTTTTTTCTTTACCATCTTCTTCCCTTTCTCTCCCTTCTTCCTTGACCTTCTTCCCCTTTCCCCCCAACTCCCTTTTTTCGTTCTTCCCTTACCCTCTTTTTCCTTCTCTTTCCTTTTTTTCCCTTTTCTTCCCCCTCTTCTTTCATCTTCATCCCAGACCCCCTTCCCTATTCTCTTCCCCTTCTTTCTTCTTCCCCGACCTTCTTCCCGGCTGTCTTCTCCCCCACCGTCTTCTCCCACACTCCGTCTCGTGTCTCCTCCCAGCGCTCCCTCTCCCCACACTCCCTCTGCCCAAAGTCTTCTTACAGCTGTGTTCTACCCAACAACTTCTCCCCAAGATCTTCTTCCTGACACTCTTTTTCCCACCCCTTCTTTTTCAGACTATCTTCTTTCCGACTCCCCTGCCCCTCTTCACCATTTTCTGTCTAACTGCCTTCTTCCCTGCCGTTTTCTCCCCACTCTCTCTTCCCACCATCATCCTCACACCCTTCTCCCCGACCACCTTCTCCCCAGAAATTTTCCCCCCTTGTTTTCTCAACCAAGATGTCTTCTCCATGGTCTTTTTCCTGACCCTCTTCTTCCCAATCATCTCCCTTGCTGCCTCCTTCCCAACCCCTCACCACAGTCTTCTCCCCACTGTGTTCTTCCCAACATTTTCTCCCCAGAATTTCATCTCCAGCTCCCCCTCCACCATCTTCCCCGCCCAGTGTTTTATCCCCACACTCTCTTCCTGACCCATCCTCTTCTCCCCAACCATCTTCTCCTGAACCACTTTCTCCTCACCCCCTCACACACTCCCTCTCCACTTTTTCTCCATCCCTCTCCCCAAAGTCTTCTCTCCAATGAGTTCTGCTCAACATCTTTCAAAATTTTCTCCCATACCATCTTCTCCATCCCCACCATCTTCTTCCCATCCCCCCGCCACCATCTTCTCCCCACCTCCCCCTCCACCATCCTCTTCTTCCCACTGTCCCCTTTTGCACCATCTTCCCCACTCATTCTACCCAGTGTTTTATTCCTACTCCCTCAACCCACCATCTTTTTTCCTTCTCCTGGGCCACCTTCTCCCAGACCACCTTTTTCCCAACTGCTTGTCCTTAACCCCTCACCCCACTGTCTTCCTCCCACAAGCCCCCTCACTGTCTTCCTCCCACAAGCCCCCTCCCTAAACTCTTCTCCCCACTGAGTTCTGCCCAACATCTCCTCCCCATTGTCTTCTCCCCATCTTCATCTTCCCCATTTCCATTTCCCACCCTACTCTCTTCTTCTTCAACATTTTTTTCTTCATCTTCTTTGCCATTTCCTTTTCCCACCCCACCCTCTTCTTCCAGACTGTCCCCTCTCTCCACCTCCACTGTATTTTTCCCACTGTGTTCCACCCAATATCTTTCTCTCCCCAGAAACTTTTCTCCAGAAGCTTCTCTTCAGTGTCTTCTCCCCACTCCCCCACCATCTTCTTTCCCACTCCCTCTCCCCACACGACCCTCTTTCCGACCCTTTTCTCCCTGACCACCTTCTCCCAACCTCCTTCTCCCCAATCCTTCACCCAACAATCCTCTTCCCACACTCTCTCTCCCCAAAGTCTTCTCCCCACTGTGTTGTGTCCAACATCATCTTTCCAGAGTTTCCTCTCTAGTGTGTTCTCCTTACATCTCCACCCCACCATCTTCTTCCAGATCTTCTTTCTCCCTGAACTTCTTCTCCCTGATCACCTTCTCCCCACCACCTTTTTCCACCAGCTCACCCCACCATCTCTTCTCTACCTTCTCCTCACTCTTTCTCCCCAATGTTTTATCCCCACTTTCACTCCTCACCTTACTTCTCCAACTCCCTCTCCTCCCTATCTTCTTCCCCCACCATCTTGTCTTCTTCCCCCACTGTCTTCTTTTCCAACCATCTTCTTCTCCATTCCCTCTCTCCACCATCTTCTCCACCCTATCCCCAACCTTCTTCTTCCCATCCCACCCTCTTTTTCTGGTCATCCTCTTCTCCACTGCCTTCTTCCCAACTGCCTTCTCCCCAACTTCTCACCCCACCATCTTGTCCACCCTCATACCCACAGTTGCACTCCCAAAAGTCTTCTCTCCACTGTGTTTTGCACAACATCTTCTCCCCAGAATCTTCTCCCCATTTCCTCTCCCCAAAATCTTCTTTCAACCCTCTCTCCCCACCATTCCATATTTTTGAAATTTTTAATTGTGCTGCTATAAACATGTGTATGCATATGTATTTTAATGTAATAACTTATTTTACTCACAGTAGTGAGATCACTGGATAAGAAGGAAGTTCTACTTTTAGTTTCTTTTTTTTAAAAAAAAAAAACCTCCATTATTCTTCCCACCATCTTCTCCCCAAACTCCTTCTTCCTAAAGTCTTCACCCCATCTGCCCAAAATCATTTCCCCACCATCTTCTCCCCACACTTCTTCTTCCCATCTTGGAGGAGAAGGAGAAGGAGCAAAAGGAGAGAGGAAAGGTGGAGGAGAATAAGGAAAAGAGGAGAAAGAGAAAAGAAGGGAAGGAGGGTGGAAGAGAAGGAGAGGAGGAGGAAATGGAGGGTGGAGGGGAAGGAGGAAAAAGAGCATAAAGGGGAAAGAGGAGGTGGAGGGGATGAAGAAGAAGGAGGGGAAGAAGGGTGAAGGGAGAAGGAGGATATAGGGGAAGGAGAGTAGAGGGAACTGTGGAAGAAGGAAAAAAGGGGGAGGGGGAAGGAACATAGAGGGAAAAGAGGGAAAAAGAGTGGAAAGGAAAGAGGCTAGAGGAAAAAGGGGGAAGGAGTGTGGAGAGGAATGAGGGTGAAGGGGAAGGAAGGTGGAGAAGAAGGAAGGTAGAGGGGAAGGAGGGTGGAGGGAAAGGAAGGTGGAAGGGAAGGAGTGTGGAGGGGAAGGAGGGGAAAGAGGATGGAGGGAAAGGAGGGTGGAGAGGAAGGAGGGTAGAGGGGATGGAGAGTGGAGGGGAAGGAGTGTGGAGAGAAAGGAGGGTGGAGAGGAAGGAGGGTGGAGAGGAAGGAGGATGGAGAGAAAGGAGGGTGGAGGGGAAGGAGGGGAAGAAGGGTGGAGAGAAGGGAAGGAGGGTGGAAGGGAAGGGTAGTGGATGGGAAGGAGGGTGGATGGGAAGGAGGAAGGAGAGAAAGGAGGGGAAGGAGGGTAGAGAGGAAGGAGGGTAGATAGGAAGGAGGGTGGAGAGGAAGGAGAAGAAGGAGGGTGGAGAGAAAGGCAGGTGGAGGGGAAGGAGGGTGGAGGGGAAGGAGGGTGGAGAGGATGGAGGGTGGAGAGGAAGGAAGGAAAGGAGAGTGGAGGGGAAGGATGGTGGAGAGGAAGGAGGGTGGAGGGGAAGGAGGGTGGAGGGGAAGGAGTGGAAGATGGGTGGAGGGGAAGAAGAAGAAGGTGGAGGGGGAAGGAGAATGGAGGGGAAAGAGGATGGAGGGGAAGGGGAGGAAGAAAGGTGGAGGGGAAGGAGGGGAAGAAGGGTGCAGGGGAAGGAGCTGGAGGGGAAGGAGGGTGGAAGGGAAGGATGGTGGAGAGAAAGGAGGGGAAGGGTAGTGGAGGGGAAGAAGGGTGGAGGGGAAAGAGGTGGAGGGGAAGGACGGTGGAAGGGAAGGATGGTGGAGGGGAAGGAGGTTGGAGGGGAAGAAGAGGCTAGGAAAATGGAGGAGGTGAGGGGTGAATGGGGAAGAAAAGGTTGGAGGGTGGAAGGGAAGAAGAGGGTGGAGGATGAAAGGTAATGGGCTAGAACAAGTGGTTGTACTAGTATACATTCCCACCAGCAGTGTAAAAGCCTTCTCTATTCATCACATCTTTGACACTATTTATCATTTTTGATTTTTTAATTATGGCCATTCTAGCTGGAGTAAAGGGTATCTCATTGTGATGTTAATTTGCATTTCCCTGATAATTAGTGATGTTGAGCATTTTCTATATATTTGTTGGCTGTTTTCGTGTATTCTTTTGAGAATGGTTTATTTCCTTTGTCCACTTTTTGATGGGATTATTTGTCTTTTTCTTGCTGATCTGTTTGAGCACCTTGTAGATTCTGGATATTAGTCCTTTGTCAAAAGCATAGTTTTCAATATTTTCTCCCACTCTGTGGGTTGTCCGTTTACTCTGCTGATTATTTGTTTTGCTGTGCAGAAGCTTTTTAGTTTGATTAGGTCCCATTCATCTATTTTTATTTGTGTTGCCTTTGCTTTTGGGTTCTTGGTTATAAACTCTGTTCCTAAGCCAAAATTTAGGAGAGATTATCTGATGTTATCTTCTAGAATTTTTATGGTTCCACACCTTAGGTTTAAGTCTTTGATCCATCTTGAGTTGATTTTTGTATAAGGTGAGAGCTGAGGATCCAGTTTTATTCTTCTACATGTGGCTTACCTATTATCCCAGCTCCACTTGTTGAATAGGGCATCCTTTCCCCACTTTGTGCTTTTGTTTGCTTTGTTGAAGATCTGTTGGTTGTAAGTATTTGGCTTTATTTCTGGGTTCTCTATTCTGTTCCATTGGTCCATGTGGCTGTTTTTATACCAATGCCATGCTGTTTTGGTCACTATAGCCTTGTAGTATAGTTTGAAATCAGGTAATGTGATGCCTCCAGATGTGCTTTTTTTACTTAGTCTTGCTTTGGCTATGAGGGCTCTTTTTGTGTTCCGTATGAATTTGGGTACGTTGATTTTGTATCCTAAAACAACCTCCTCCTTTTCCCCGTCCTCCTTCTCCTTCTTCTAGTAATATCGCTCTGGAGATCTCATTTGATTTGATCATTGCACAACATATGTATGCACTGAAACATAATATTTAACCCCATAATTGTGTACAATGATTATGTGTCAATTAAAAAGAAAAAGAAAGGGGCAGGAGTGGTGACAAGAGAGGAACTGGGCCGGGGCTGACGTTTTGCTCTAGGCAGGGGCAGTGATGCCCTTCAGGCTTTAAGCAAGTGTGTTGTCATCTCTGTATGTTGAGCCCCATGTGTCTTCTAGTGACATGAAAGACCAGGAGGTGCACTTAGCACCTAGGAACCTGCCAGATGGTTCATGTGGGTTCGCATTTGGGGCACAGTATAAAAGTTGGGTCTTTTTAATGTCTCCACCTCCACCCCCATAAACAGGATGGCAGAGTTTCATTCTCCTGCAAGACACAAATGACCCTACTTTCCTACTTAACCTCCCCCGGGAAACAGCAGGAAAAAGATCATGCCCAGTAAGCTGCTTGAAGAAATGGGTAATGCTCTTATGCTAATTTCGTGTTTCAATCTTTTATTGCATTTTCTTTAACAATTGAATTTCCCTTTCAAAATTAATACATTAGTTAAACACTATACTCCTGCTCCCAGCAGCCTAATTATCTTTGCCATGTAATCTGTTAAAAGAGCTGGATTAAAATATTTGATTTTACCACATGATTTTCTAAGACACAGTTTCTAGTGTCCAATATTTGCTAATTGAAGAAAAAATTACTGCTAATTCTGGCCTAAATATTGCCATGAAATAAGCAGCCACATCACCCCATCTCCTGCTGCTTCCTCCACCATTTCCACAGAATCCAACTTCACCAGCACTGAGGATCTGAAGAGTTTGTTGGGATGCTCCACCACCCTGACATCCCCAAGCCTGATTCTAGCTATGAGGTGGATTTACACCTTGTATTGTATAGAGGTTAAAGACATATGCAAATTCAAGTCTTGGTACTGCTACTGACCTCTCTGGGCTTTAACGACCACAAGGCATTGGTGTATTAAGTGAATTAACTCTTATAATACACAACTTTTATTTACACACTTAGAACCGTGCCCAGCACACAGCTAGAGCTATGGAAGCAATTGCTGTAATCATCATCGTCATCGTCATCATCATCATCATCATCATCATCATCATTGTCATCGTCATCATCATCATTGTCATCGTTATCATCGTCATCATTGCTTCTACTACAATCAAAGACTTTTTCAGGAGAGGTTCTAATGAGTCATTTACTCTGTGGAGTAAATTTAAGACACTGGCTTTATTCTCTCGGGGGAATCTGCAATAACGTCCTAGCCTTAATGGTAAAACAAAAGACATTGCTTCCATGTTAAAATTATTTCATAGAAAGACAAATCTCGCAAGTTCTTACTCATAAGTGGGTGATAAATGTGTTCATGTGGACATAAAGAATGGAATGAGAGAGAAGGGGACTCGGAAGGGTGCCAGGTGGGAGGCGTAAGGATGATGAAAAATCAGTTAATGGGTACAATGT
The DNA here is from genome assembly GCF_028885625.2 of Pongo pygmaeus. Classification (NCBI taxonomy): domain Eukaryota; kingdom Metazoa; phylum Chordata; class Mammalia; order Primates; family Hominidae; genus Pongo; species Pongo pygmaeus. The sequence goes on from NC_072393.2 coordinate 33,464,958, forward strand.
ATGTTATTCAGGTAACAGACACCCTAAGGGCCCTGACTTGACCACTATGAAATCTATGCATGTAATAAAATTACACATGTACTCCACAAATAAAAATAAATGAAAATTTAATATCCATATGTTTTAGGCTAAAGCGAGGTGAAGGCCCCCAGTATGAGTTTTCCTGCCTGAAGGAAACTTCCCAGGGGAGCTCTGCCTGCCTGGACCCCAGCACACAGCAAGCCTGGCCAGCCTTCCCCTACCCACCTCCCCAGTAGAGGAGTCACCCAGAGCCCAGCCTGCTTCAGCCCAGGCACCCGCAGAGCAGGAGCTCCTGGGGGAAAGTAAGAGTGAGACAGGCTGGAGTCTCATCAATTTCACACTCAGCAGATCCAGAAGGAGTTTATTTCAGTATACACATGTACTTTGCGAAATTGAAGAGGAAAATATCTACATGCATGTGTGCACACATACCACACACAAACATATACACACACATACACACACACACACACACACACACACACACAATTTTGATCCAGTTCTGAGCAAATGCATCTAGAGGAGGAAAAATGTTTGTGGGCTGAGAATAGACAAGGGTACCTCCTATTCTCCCAACAGCCCAGAGTTGAGCAGTGTTAACTTAAAAATCACAAGATGTATAAATTAGAAAAGGAGACTTTCTTATAAAGGGGTACAGCCTACAAGGTGGCTGTCCGCAGGCTGGGAGGCATAGCCTTTGGCCAAGACCGGAGACAGGCACTCTGAAAGAGAAGGGGTTTGGGACAGGAGGTCTATGCTGAGCAGGTTGGTCAAACATACATATTCAACAGATTACAGGAGAATCCATGAATATTCATGAAGGTGGTCCTGATATATGCATGTGACTATATATGATGCATATTCACTTTGGGGAGGAGACAACATTTAACTGTATTAGCCCATCCAAAGGCCTTTTCAGAACACAAGGCACATGACTGTAGAACTTCCATAAACCAGCCAGAACTAGTCCACGGTCAGCAGTCTCTGATCAGGAGAAAGTTACTGAAATCAGCATCTTATCTAGTCCAGGCTGCAGTTATGGCTGGTGGGACAGGGGTCAGTTAGCCTGCATCTGTGAGCTGGGTAAGTTGTAACTGTTTTAACATTGCTTATCTCCAGGCCAGTGCTTGCTCAGCTGCTGGAGTTTTGAAAAGAAACACCTGTGACAGAGCACAGTTTCTCCTTTAAGTGTGGGAGTGTGGGACAGGACCTTAGGTCCAGGTTATAATTTGGTATGTATTGCCACAAAAAGTCCATTCTGCCAGTCTTACGATCTCTATTTTAACATGAATGCTGGTCACTTGTTGTGTCTGAACCAGAAAGGAGAGGCATATAAAGAGGTGTGTCTGACCGCCCATCCTGTCATGGCAGGAACTCAGCTTCTCTGGGTCCCCTTCACCACAAGGCATGTCTGTTTAGTTGATGAGGCTTAGGATTTTATTTTTAGTTTACAGCAGAGAGAGTTTTTCCACCCTGGGTACTGGCAAAGTTTGCTCCCTCCCTCCTCCTGGGGTCTGCAGGGGGTGGGGAGGGGCAGTGCAGGGGGCTCCAGCCCTCAGTTGCAGGCCAGGCGGAAGGGGCAGGAAACAGCTGCCTGATTCCAGCCCAGCATCAAAGCAGCCACATAGCCCAGATCAGAGCAGAAAAAAATGTAAAACGACAGAAAGTTGCTTTTCTGTGAATGCACCCAAGCCATGTTGGATCACTGTTTAGAAGAATGATTTGGTATTTCTTTTATTGTCTTTTTTTCCATTTAGTCAGTGATTTAATTATGAGAACAGCAAATAGTGTTAAAGCTTTGTGAGGCACCAATAGTCCGGGAGGCCTGAAAGAGTAAATACAATGATACTCTGTCATGATATCTACTGAGTGCCTTGCAGCCGCCGGCTCATAGCATTTGGCTCTGCTCCCAGAGAAGCATAAACAATGCAAAAACCCATAATTACTGTGTCAGTCACAACATCCCTGAAGAATACCAAGTTCCACCCCCAGCTGCCGGCTTCCTGGCATTGGACAAGGTGCACAGCCACACTGTCCTCTGCTGGAGGGACCCCAGGGACTGGGCAGCCATGGACACCCAGCATCCTTAGGACTCCTGCCCAGGCCTCCATCTCCCCCAACCCAGAGATGACAGCAAGTACAGCCCAGCCTGCCCCATTTCTTGCTATTCACAGAGCTGCCAGGGAACCGGGGCTGTGGGCAGGTCTTCCTTCCTCAACTTCACCCAGGGGGCTCCAACTATAAAAGAAAATAAAATTTAGGACCCTCTGAATGTACTACGCCGAGGAGGAAGGCAAGCCCTGGGGAATGAGTCATGTAGCATATTTGCAGTTTTTCTTCTTAGATGAGAGTTTAACTCTTCCATGTTGTTGTTCTGTAAATGACTAATCATGGGTTATTATAGATTAAATGATTATAGAGCAAATGTTATATATTAAATTATATAGATTAAATGATTACAATAAAGTCTTGTACCCAACTCAGACCAGATGGTGTCCAAGACCTCAGCACAGTTACAGCCTCAGTGTGGAAGGTTAAACATACATTTTCTGAAAGAAAAAGACCACCTCGTCTAATCAGATCACTATGACTATGTAGTAAGCCTTTCATAGAAAGATGTTTAAATTCTGTTAAACTTTTTTAGGCTTTGTCTGTATACGTGATGTCCTGGGTGGGCCTGTCCTCAACTTTGTGCTTGAATAAACTCTCTTTAAACTAGATTCAGATCCTTTTGATTATTTTAGGTCATCAAGACCACTGGATTCCTGGATGTCATTCTCCCTAGAGAAGTGCTATCCAATTAAATACAATGCAAGCCACATACATAGCTTTAGATTTTCTAGATTAAAAAAATTAACTCAAAAAAATTAATTGCAGTCATGTATCTTATCTATCCCAATATGTCCGTAATATAAGTATTTCAATGTGTAAGCCATATTAAAAAATATGAATCAGATATTTGACATTCTTTGGCACTAAACTTTTGAAATCAGGTGTGTACTTGCCACAGCTCATCTCAGTCTAGCCACATTTCAGGTACCAATAGCCATGTGCAGGTAATGGCACCATATAGCCCAGGGAACCAAAAGGGCCTCCCTGAGCCACAGCCTGCCCTGGGCCCTGTGAGCCTGGAACACCCCCACCATCACCCCATTGTGGCTTTAGAGATAGGGGCAGCGAAGGATTCCATCACAGGGAGCCTGCACCTCCATCTGCCCCTAGGAGGTTCTGCTCCAAACATTTCAGTCCCCATGTACACGTTCCAAAAGGCGCCTGGACAGCCTGCTTAGCAGCCCCTGCCTCCAGAAACTGCTGCTGCAGTGGAGGAAGACACAAGCTGCTCTCTGCCCCCTCTCTCCCTGCCAGTCATCAGAGAGCCTGTGCCAGCCCAGCCTGCCCCTCCAGTCCCCTACTTCCCTGTCCCACTCCCTCCACCCAAGCATTTCTTGAAATGCTGCTCAGCCTGTCCTCTGCTCCCCTGTAGATACCTCACAAAGAGGCCCTGCTGAGCAGTTCAGTTTCCAGTGGTGCAAATAAATAAAGTGGTTGGTGTTTTAGATAAAAGAGGAGATAGCCCCAGCCTCCCCACTCCCAGGGGAGCACTGAAATCTCCCGCACTGCTGCTTCTCACTGGGGGATGGCTTACAGAACAGCCCCTTCTGGAAGACCCCCACCCCTCCCGCCTTTAACTCCAAGGACCCTGAGGTCACATTCCCTCCTCTTGTCTGCTCAAATACTCTGATCCTGCCTTCAACTTCTGTTCCTTTCCTCCCATATTCAAGGAAAAAGTCTTTTTTTTTTCTGGTCCCAAGCAAATCCTACCTCTTGAAGCCCTGGTCCTGTCTTTACTCCTCTACTCAGGCCTCAGTCGCTCAGTCTCTAGTCTCTTGCACCTTCAGTCTCTGCTTCTCCCTAGTCTCTTTCTGCAACCCCAAAACAAGTCTCTTCCCTCAGCCACCACCACCAGCTCCCACTGTAACATGCCTCAATCTCCTGGTTATATCTGTTTCCTTCACACTCCTTTCTCCCTAAGCCTTTGCAACCTGACTTTCTTCTCCATCCATCCTAACTCTCAGACATCATCAGGACCCTGGTCACACACATTCTCACTGTCTACCTCTCAGAGTCACCTGTAGCATGGGCCAACACTTTCTCTTCCTGTCACCTTTGCACAGCACGTGGGCCTCTAGGTCTTCTCCAGGCAGCCGCAGCATGGTCTTTGCTCCTCTGTGATAGTACCTAGGCTCTGGAAGGGGCTACCACTTGCTAAGGCCATGGGGTTCTTGATTTTGGAAACCATGACACCCATCCATTCAGTTAGTCATTCAATCAGTATTTTTTGAACAACTGCTATGGTAGGTGACCAGCTTGAGTCAGATACTGGGGATCCAGCAGTGAACAAAACAGAAAGGCCTCTGAGCTCATGGAGCTTGTGTTCTACTTGGAGAGACATGATGTAGGCAAAAAACAACAAATTAAAAAATTCAAGATAATTGCAGATAGTGGCAAGTGCTATGAAGATATAGAAGCAGAGTGATACGATGAGAAAGAGAGGTTTATGGGGGGTCTTTTTTTAAGTTAATTTAATTTTATTTTTTAGAGACAGAATCTCACTCTGTCACCCAGGCTAGAATGCTGTGGTGCAATCATAGCTTACTGCAACCTCGAACTCCTGGGCTTAAGTGATCCTCCCACCTCAGCCTCTCAAGGAGCTGAAACTACAGGCATGCACCACCATGCCCAGGGAGGGCAATTTATAATAGATTGACCAGCCAGGGAAGGGCTAGCTCAGGAGGAAACACCTAATCTGAGGCCTGAGTAAAATAAGGGCTTCAGCCAGGCTGACATGTGCGGGTGGCAGCATCACAGATGTCCACGCTGTTCACAACTGGCGTCCTTTATAATGGGTCAGTGGTCATGACTGGCTGCTTAGTCTCTATCTCTTCTGGTCCCAGTTATGATAAAATAAACGGTCAGAGCACAAGTTACAAAGACCTCGAGACAGCCAGGCATGGGGGTGGGGGACAGGAATGTGACAAGTATGGAGGGTCCTATACCTTACCCGCATGCTTTACCCACCTCAGTAAGGTGTTACCACCTCAGTAAGGTGTTCGGATTTTACTCTCAGCACCTGGGAGGGTGTTGAGCAGATTTCAGCAGGACAGCGACATTCTCTGATTTGCATTTTAAAAGGCCACTCCAGCTGCTGTGGAGTATGTATTTTAGGAAGACGGGAGTGAAAGAAGAGGGTCTGGATGGGAGGCTGTGATTGTCCGGGTTCCTGGAAGCAGACTCTGGTCCAGTGTAAGTAGTTTGTTTAGGAAGTGTTGCCGGAAGACTGGTAGGAGCAAAGGGAAATGTGATTGGGAAGGGAGGGCAGCCAGCCCAGGGTGTCCGAAAGCAGGTTCCCACTGTCGGCAGCTGGAGTTTGATCCCGCTGGGCCCTAAGAACCGCAGAGGAGAACACACATCTCAGATCTGTCTTGCCCCAGGGCTGAGGGCATTTGAGTGTTATCACACCAGCCCCGTCCCCCAGCATTCCTGGCCTGATTTGTGTGGGCAGAGAGGCTCTGACAAAGAGACACGGGGGCTGGAAGGGGCAAGTCAGAGCATGGGGCGGGGCCCTGACAGCATCTGCCACCCAGAGGAGAGACCATGCTGGCCCGGAATGGAGTGGCAGAAGCAGTGATTAAAAGAGAAGTCAGAGGACTGTAATCCCAGCACGTTGGGAGACTAAGGCAGGAAGATTGCTTGAGGCCAGGAGTTTGAGACCAGCCTGGGCAACATAGTGAGAACCCCATCTCCATCAAAATAAAGATAAAAATAAAAGTGATCAGGTTGTAGAGGCAGAAACCTGTAGTCCCAGCTACTGAGGAGGCTGAGGTGGAATGATCGCTTGAGCCCAGCAGTTTGAGGCTGCAGGAGCTATGATTGAATGCACCACCGCACTCCAGCCTCGGCAATATAGTAAAGCCCTGTTTCTAAAACAAACAACAAAATTTAAGAAACATGAGGAATGAAGTTGTAATAAAAGCTACAATGCAGATGAACCTTGAAAAAATAGCATAATATTTAAGCACATTTTAAAAAACTAATAATACCAAAAACCATTTAACTGTACACGCTAAATGAGTGAATTGTATGGTATGTGAATTATATCTCAGTAAAGCTGTTTTTTTAAAACCAGAGGGAACAGTAAAGAGAATCAGAATATGAGTTAACCCACAAGACTGGCTGATGAACTGGATGTCCTGGGTGAGCTGATGACTGAGAGACTTCAAGACCGGCAGCTGGGCACAGATGGGGGTGCTCTGCCTTGCCAACCACTTATGCCAAGCTGGTTGGTAGCTGCCATTAGTCTTGGTTTCTTCAGCATAGGAGGTCACAGGGAACTGGCCAGGGAAGGGCTGGAGAGCTTGCAGCTTTATGCAGTCTTAGGCAAAGCCTGTTTTTGAATCTCACATCCTTGGTTTCTCTTCCCAGGCATACTCTTAGCACAGCTCACTGCAGCTCCTCAGCCGGCTGTAACACGCCCTATTCCAGGGAGCTGGGCATCTTTGGGTCACAGCCCTTCCTTTTCAGCCAATTTTTTGCCAGTCCACAAAGAGCTGCCACTAGGAAGCAATCAGATGCTCCAGTTAGAGAGGCCAGGGAGGAGGACACTCACACCCAACCTGGGAACAGCATGAGTCATTTCCCTCTGTGCCTGTGGATGGACGCCCAGCCAGACAAGGCTTTTATCTTTAACTGACTCTCAGAAAGTCTAATTTATTTTGTTTTTAATTTTTATGGGCACATAGTAGGTGTATATGCTTATGGGGTATGTGAGATATTTTGATACAAGCATGAAATGTGTAATAATTATATCAGGGTAAATGAGGTACTCATCCCCTCAAGCATTTATCATTGTTTTGTGTTATGAATATTCCAATTATACTCTTTTAGTTATTTTTAAATGTACAATAAATAATCGTTGACTGTAGTCACCCTGTGACTTATGTGATCTTATGTATTCCTTCTAATGTACATATGTGATCTTATGTATTCCTTCTAATGATATTTTTGTACTCATTAACATCTCCACTTTCCTCTCTGCTCTCCTCCCCATTACCCTTCCCAGCCTCTGGTAACCATTCTTCCATTCTCTAACCCCATGAGTTCAATTGTTTTAATTTTTAACTCCCACAAGTAAGTGACAATATATAAAGTTTTTCTTTCTGTGCCTGGCTTATTTTAGTTAACATAATGGCCTCCAGTTCCATTCATGTTGTTGCAAATGACAGGATCTCATTATTTTTTATGGCTGCATAGAACTCCATCGTGTATAAGTACATTCTCTTTATCCATTCATCTGTTGATGGACACTTAGGTTGCTTCTAAATCTTGGCTATTGTGAATAGTGCTGCAATAAACATGGGAGAGTAGACATCTCTTCAATAGCCTGATTTCCTTCCTTTCAGGTATATACTCAGCAGTAGGATTGCTTAATCATATGGTAGCTCAATTTTCAGTTTTTTGAAAAGCCTCCAAACTACTTTCCATGGTGGTTGTACTAATCTACATTCCCACCAACAGTGTACAAATGTTCCCTCTTCTCCACATCCTTGCCAGCTTTTGTTATTGCGTGTCTTTCGGATAAAAGTCATTTTAGCTGGAGTGAGATGATATCTCAATGTAGTTTGAATTTGCATTTCTCTGATGATCAGTGATGTTGAACACCTTTTCATATACCTGTGTGTCACTTGTATATCTTCTTTTGTGAAATGTCTATTCAGATCTTATATTGGGTTATTAGGATTTTTTTTTCTATAGAGTTGTTAGAACTCCTTTTATATTCTGGTTATTTTTCCCTTGTCAATGAGTAGTTCGTAAATATTTTCTCCTATTGTGTGAGTTGTCTCTTCACTTTATTTTTTTCTGTGCAGAAGCTTTTTAACTTGATGTGATCCCATTTGTCCATTTTGCTTTGGTTGCCTGTGCTTCTGGGGTATTGTTCAGGTATTAGCCCAGGCTAATGTCCTGGTGAGCTTCTTCAATGTTTTCTTTTAGTAGTTTCATAGTTTTAGGTCTTAGAGTTGAGTCTTTAATCCATTTTGATTTGATTTTTATATATGGCAAGAGATGGGGTCTAGTTTCATGTTGCTGCATATGGATATCTGGTTTTCCCAGTAACATTTATTGAAGAGACTGTCCTTTTAGTAAGTCTGCTACAGTTTGTTACAGTTGGTTAAATCAGTAAGCCTACATATAATTTAATCTTCTTTTAACCAGCTGAACTTGTAAAGCTATATGTGAGCCAAGCTAAAAATTTCTCAGGTCGCATGCCCTTTGATTGTATCTCATTTAACCAATGAAATTTTCTCCATTGACTTATTTCTTTGACAAAGATTGCTAATTGGTTTAAAGAATGGTGCACCAATTTAATCACAGGTCTAGGCCGCGGCAATGCTCCAGAGAGTACCAAATGGTAAAACTGTGATGGGACAGATGGTGCATAAGCGACTTAGCTAGAAACTAGCACAAATTAGATCCAGAGGAGATGTTGAGGACTTCTACTTCCAGCATCTCCATTTCTCTTACAAGGAATGTTCGGCAGAGAGAGGCTTGGTGACTTGCTCAAGGTCACACAACCAGTAAATGTGATCAGATGGATGATCTCTTATTTCTTAGTCCCTGTCCTGTTCCTCACCTCCCACTGACTTTCATTACCAAAAAAATTTTTTTCCAGTTGACCCCAGGATTGTGAAAGCTTAATGAACTTCAGCAGGATGAGTAAAATGTGACACCGGAAATACTCACCCACAGTATGGAGTAGCTATTCCATGCCAGGCAGGGATCCTCTCACTCTACCACTCTGCCAGCTAAGCCTGTGCATGGAGGTAGTGGGGGGCGTACAAGTTGGCTCTCTGTGTCTGCATGTTGCACTCATCCAGAAGAGCAGACAAGAAAGGATTGAGGACGTGAATCTGATCAGGATGGAAGCCAAGAAAGAGCGAAAAAGAAACTGGCTGGTCTAAGAGTTAAACTACCATTCAACCCAGCAATTTCATTCCTGGGTATGGATCCAAAGGAAAAGAAATTCTACAAGAAAGACATGCACTCATATGTTCATTGCAGCACTCTTCACAATAGCAGAAACATGGAGTCAACCCAGGTGCTCACCAATGATGGACTGGATAAAGCAAATGTGGAACATATACACCATGGAATACTATGCAGCCATAGAAAGAACGAAATCATGTCATGATTCCAGCAACATGGATGCAGCTGGAAGTCATTATCCTAAGTGAACTCATGCAGAAATGGAAAACCAAATGCCTCATGTTCTCACGTATTAAGTGGCAGCTAAATATTGGGTACTCATGGACATAAAGTTGGAAACAACAGACCCTGGGGAATACAAGAAGGGGAAGGAAGGGGGGAAGGGCTGAAAAACTCCCTATTGGGTACTGTGCTCACTACCTGGGTGATGGGTTCAATCACACTCCAAACCTCAACACCATGTAATGTACCTTTGTAACAAAACTGCACAGGTACCCCTTGATTTTAAGGTAAAAGTTTAAAATAAATTATTAAAGACACCTAAATAGTTAAATGAATTCAAACAAATGTACATTTGAATAAAAACACTCCATGTGGCAAAATCCTCACATAATTAGAGACACACTTGTACAGGACCCAGTATCTAGTAAATGCTCAAAAAATGAAGAGAAAAATAAACAAAACAAACAAACTGGCGGGCAAATGTGATCAGGAAGATGGCCTGAGCCTATGTCCACAGGCTGCCTCCACACGGCACTGTGAGCCACCTCCGCCAAGTTGGACTTCCATACGCTCCGGAGCAATGGCAGCTGATCAACGCTGTGCAGAAAGCGGGCTGACGATGTGCACAAGTTCAACTCGCCCAAGCACGTTCTTTATTTCAGTGTTTTAAAACCTCATGCATTTCTGCCACCTCTCTTCATTATAGACACTGCTGCACATAATCTGTGCAGTGAGGGATGCACCACTCGGCTAGTCTCCCATCTCTGGGCCCTCCCCCACTCCCCATTGCCCTGGCAGGCAGCCTGGATGGCAGAGGAGAGGCCTTTTGATTGAGACTGGAATGAATCTGCACTGTTTTCAGAGGTAGGTAGACACGGGGAAGACTGCATATTTCTCTACCACCCAGTGAGAATTTCTCATCCACCTGCAGAATTGCTAGGCCTCATTCTTTTGTCATCACAGCTTTCTATTTCTAGAAACAGGGTCTCACGCTGTCACCCAGACTGGAGTGCAGTGGCGTGATCATAGCTCACTGCAGCCTCAACTTCAGGGGCTCAAGCGATCCTCCCACCTCAGCTCCCAAGAAACTGGAACTACAGACATGCGTCAATTTTTATTTTTTAGAGATGGAATCTTGCTATGTTGCCCAGGCTGTTCTGAAACTCCTGGCTTCAAGTGATCCTCCTTCCTTGGCCTCCCAAGGTGCTGGAATTACAGGTGTGAGCAACCAAGCCTGGCCTTGTCATCATAGCTTAATGCAATTGAGAGTGGGTCAGTTCTCCAGGCTGGTTAACACCAGCATCTGTAGTCAAGGCTGCTAAAACAATCTAATTTGAGGGTCCAGGGAGGGCTGAGAGAAGTCCTGGAACCAGTGTTGGGAGAACCAATAGGCAGTAACCCTAGACTTGCTGAGCCTCAAGGCACAGAGCAGAGAACACAGGGAAGGGCAGGAGCCAAGCCTTCCCCCGACATCCCCACCAACCTCAGCTCTGCCCACTCTTGAAGGTGCAGCTCATGCCTCCTCTTCCAGGAACCCTTTCCTGACTATCCAGCCACAGGGCTGACCACTTCTTAAAATTCCTATGTACTCAGGGCTCAAAACTCACAGTCAAATTAAATCCAGCAAATATGTATCATTTTCTGGACGCTAACAACATGGTATTTGTCTCTAGAGTAGCTCATCCCATGCTGGAGGTGGGGACTGATGGAGAGCAAACCTGCAAAATGCTCCAACCAGCTCCATGTGTTGCTGGCACATCAGGGAGTGGAATGGGTTGGGAAGGATCCATAGAGGATGGCCTCTCAGATGCTGTGATGGTAAATGAGAGGCCTCCTGGCTTCCCCTTATCGTTGGGTTCTAAAGTTGACACAAAAAGCAAGGCCATGGATGGTCAAGATGATTCTTGAAACTCTCTCAGAAAGATGCCATGCTGGAGATAAACACACTTGCTCATAGTGACTCCATTCAACCAGCCTTCCCTTCAGCATTAGTGTAGACCTGCTCACTCAGTTGGCTTGTACTGCAGGGCCATGGTATAAGGAAAACTAGTGTCTTTAATGACTGAAGTCACAATCAGTGATGTGAGATGCTTAGGTCTGGAGGTTCCGGGACCAATCTGAGCTAAAAAATGGTGATCGTGATTTCTGCTCTGTCCTCTCTGGGGCAGACACATGCAGCACATCATGGGCACAATTGCCAGTGCTGTTTAAATTGTACCCTCTCTCTCTCTTAATTGAACTTTTGTCACTGACATGTTGTGTGCTGGGCTTCTCTGCCTAGCTTCCTATGTGCTCTACAGGTGCATATCTGTCCCATCCCTCAGTTTTATTTATGCAGAATCTGCTGCATCTCTGGAAGGTTTGTTGGCTGACTGCAAACACACCAAGAGTAAGGGGAGCGAATGTTTTCTCTCAACCCCGAATCCCATTCAGAGAGCACACAAGCCACGGCACAGAGCAGGGTCCCAGAGCCTGCTTGCTAGAAGGATCCTCTTTGTCCTTCCCCAGAGACTGGACAGAAAGCACCCTGGCCCCTTCTGGGGATGTGTGCTGTACTCATGGTACAGCTCTGCAGCCTCCTCCTGAAAACACTTCCTCCGGAGGTAAGCAGGAGTGCCTGTCCCAGATGTGGGAGGTGGCTGGGTACATGGCAAGTGGGCCTATCCTGGGCGTGGGAGGCTGCTGCGTGCACCACAGGCGTGCCTGTCCCGGGCATGGGAGGCTGCTGGGTGCACCCCTCCTGCAGCACCAGGGCCACTTGGTGCAATGCCTGCAGGTGCTCAGGAGACTTGCCTGCCTGGGCTCCTTCCTGCCTGCTGGATTTCCTGAAGAAAGGGTCTAGGGAATAATGCAGGGCTTGGATAGTCATTGTACCATTGGCCCCCTGCTAGGGAACCCGGGGATGAGAGGGGGAGGCTGCAAGATTTAAGGGGAAGTATTCTGGACAGATTTTCCTAGCTTGTTTTTAAACAGGTTTGAATAGTTCACCCTGAGTTGGTGACATTTCAGCTTCCTTCATCTCTCACATAAGGGGCAAACTAAAATATAAAGCAAAAAAGTCATTGAATCATCAGGGCCTCCTTTTTCTCTTCTGTAAAGTGGGAGCAATACCACTAATCTCACAGGATGGTTTTGAGGATTGAACAAAATAAGTTAAACGTGTGGTGAATAAAAGAGAAGGAAATAGTGTCTTTCACAGCAACTTGGATGGTGCTGGGGGCCATTATCCTAAGTAAAGAAACTCAAGAGCAGAAAACCAAATACCGCACTTTCTCACTTATAAGTGGGAACCAAGCTATGGGTATGCAAAGGCATGTACAGGGGTGTGATGGACACTGGAGACTCAGAAGGGGGAAGGTTGGGAGGGAGAAATGGATAAAAAGTCACCACTGGCGTGCAATGTACACTATTGTGGTGATGATTGTACTAAAATGCCACACTCCACCACTATACTTTTCATCCATGTAGCCAAAACCACTGGAACCTCCAAAGTTATTGAAATTTAGATAAATAAATAAATAAATAATTTTACTTAGCACAAAATGTGTGGCGAGCTGTAAAGTCTGCAAATGCTAAGTGCTGGCAGCAAAAGCTTTGGCTTGCAGGGGAGACAGGAAGGAGAGCAATCAGGGGCCTCCGGAGGCCATGTGCACAGTCCCAGGAGAGTGGACCAGGGGGTTGGAGGAGCCCAACCCAGCAGGAGCCCGGAGCACCTGCTCCTGCCTGAGCAGCATCCTTTCCTCTCCTGGGGGCTTTCCTGTGCAGCACCCCCTCCTCTGTTTCCAGCTCCTGGGTGTGGGGTTGGGGGGACATTGTGAGCTGACCCCACACCCAGCCCTAGGACTTTCTAGGCATGTAAGGGATAAGTTCTCTTTGTGATGAAGCCAACTGGTGACAGGCTCGAGTCATGGGTGATCAGGAGTCCTCTCCACCATGGCACATTTTGAAAAGCCATGGCATGCAGGGAGGGGCCAGATAAGCCAAGGCCTTTGCTGTCAAGAGGATGAAGCACAGAGAACTTCTTTCCACGAACTTATCTACAGCCATCTCCAAACTCGTCTCGAGCTTACTGGAAGGCACAGATGGAGGGCAGCCCTTGCCGACAAGAGTACCCACTGCCTCTGGCTTCTGTCTTTCTCTCAGCCCAGAGACAGCAGTAAATGTCCAGGGAAATGTGAACTCCGCATGTTCTCAGGGGATTCCCATTGGACCTCCAGAGTCAAGACGCCTCTGACAAAGGGACGCAGTGTTCTGAGGCTCTTGTCTTCTTCAGAAAAGAAAGACAGCCTCTTGTTTTAGCAGTTGCCAAAATTCTACTGGCATGCCAAGTGGAGGCAGGTGAAAATTTGGACAACCTTAAAGCACTTCTGACTGTGAAATGTTCTGCCACAGCTGCAAGACAGAGAGACTGTTTCAGAGCCTGTAATGACCCACAAAACAGATTGTCTCATTACCTCCCAGGAACCTGGTCCATTCCAGGCAGAAACCTCTTCCATTTGCAACTCCAGCAGTCGGATCTCTGGCGCTGCTGTTAACAATCACAGTAGTTCTGGGTCTTAATATAACAGGTGCCAGCTGTGTTAGATTTTTCTCCACTGCCTCTGCTAGGTTTCATTTTCAATCTGCTACAAATTAGAGGGACTTCTAGCAAGTCATGTTTTATAACCATTCGTGTGATTGGAGTAAAATCCAGCATGGTCACCTCACTGTTTCATCTGCTGTTGCTTTGTCTTTCTGTCTGGAAGAGCTGGATCATTTAAGCAAGGGAGTCTTAGAGGCTGTATCATCATGTTTTAATGATTTATACATTTACTGGACTCACTCCCCTTCAGCCCAGTCTAAACAGACGGTAGGGAGAAAACTGAGCCTCCTGCACCAAACTGTTCTGACTCTGGAGCTTTCTTTGCAGTCACATCTGTTGTGCATTATTCCTGTTGTCAGGGAGGCAGGTTTGAAAGCTGCAGCTAATTAAGAAGCCCACACAAAACCACAGACACACGGCCTTCACTTTAGGGTGGCCTAGAAGCACAGCCACCAACTGAATCCTGCACGGTTTGATGCCGTGCCAGGGAAAGTGAACCCGGCCCATGGAATATCCCGGGATAACCCAGCGCATGGAATATCCACACTCAAAGCTCTATCCAAAGAGGTAACTCAGAAGTGAATGTTCTCAAGCTTTTGGATGAGCCAATCTCTAAATAAGTCAATCTAGGAGAATGTTATCAATGGACCAACCAAACTACACACACTTGGACCCCATAGAAATGCTGATGCTTTCATTGACTGTCTCCTTTAAGTCGTTTTGCACCTTGGATTCTGTCCAGGCCATGTTTAGGAGACTGTAAGGTTCATTGTTGCAGCAAAAGCTCTGAAGGCCAGGTGTCCTACAACTCTAGCGGTAGCTTTTACTAACTGTGAGGCTTTAGGCACATCTCTTAACTTCCCTAAGCTCTGGTTTCTGCATCTGCAAAAACTCCCTCTCCGAAAGTGATGGTGTATGTCAAAGACATGGAGTCAACCTAGGTGTCCATCAGTGGACTTGATAAATAAAATGTGGTACATCTACACCATGGAATACTATTCAGTCATAAAAGAGAGCAAGGCCACATCCTTTGCAGCAACATGGATGCAGCTGGAGGCCATTATCCTAAGCAAACTGACACAGGAAAAGAAAACCAAATACCACATGTTCTTACTCATAAGTAGGAGCTAAACACTGGGTACACATGGACATAAAGATAAGAACAATAGACACTGGGGGCTACTACGGGGGGGAGGGAGGAGGCAAAGGTCGAAAACTACCTATTGGGTATGATGGTCACTACCTGAGTGATGGGATCAGTTGTACCCCAAACCTCAGCAACAGGCAAGTTACCCATGTAACAAACCTGCACCTATACGCTCAAATCTAAAATAAAAGCTGAAATTATAAAAAAAGACATAAAATAAAAATGATGGCACATATGCATCTACCAGATAAGTGGGTATCAATAGTTTTTGCCTCCTCAGCCTCAATTTTCCCTCTCCTAGCAGCCATACCTCAGTTTTTTGGGGGGGGAAATTATGCCTCTCTACTCTCAGTTTTCTGGGTAAAAGTGAAGGCAGAGGGTGATCCTGCCAGTAATTTCAGACTTGAGCACAACACTTAGACCTGGCCAATTGGGGTTTCTACCTACCTGGATGTGTGGTTGGCACAGGATGTATGCACAACTCAAAGCGTCTAATGAGAGTCAGCCCCAAGCTCTTTCTTCCTTATTATGTAGGGTTAGGCTCACAGGAGGTGCTTTATCAGAGGGATGGTGGTCCAGGTCATTCTTAATCTTTCCTGCTGCTGACATCACTGTTCCAACATGGCCTTTGGACATTCCATTTCAGATCCTGTGCTGATGAAACAGACTTGTGAATATGGCTCCTGATCCACAGGATGCAACCTGAACCACAGAAAATGCTGAGTTCTCCAGAGGCTGTCTTGGTGCCCTGCCTGTTTCCCTTAAGTGTTCAATGTGTGCTGATGGCTTCCTGCTGTGAGGGCTTGAGACTGTCCCTGGAGAGCTTCCTAAGAAACATCACGGTTCCCACTCAGGGAGGGCAGGAAGCGCTGAGGAGCTGATGCCTTAAGAACGACCTTCAGCCAATGATGGGAAGGACTGAAGGTTGAATGCAGCAGACTCCTCCCCTCAGGAGGCACAGCTCTGTGGCCTGGGCTCCACAGGGTCCTCTGGAGTTCTGCCTGAGCCCCGCTGTCCACAGCAGTGATTGGCTCTTTAATACGCATTGTCTTCTCTCTCCTCCCTCTGCCTCTTCGCCCTTCTCAACTGCACTTTCTGGGTTCATCTCCTGAATAAACACTTGTGCTAAAATCTTTGTCTCAGGGTTGTTTCTAAGGGAAAACTCAGCCTAAGGTAAGTCCTTTCAGACTCGAGATAATGGGTCTATCCCTGGATTGAAACAGAAGGTAGAGGTAGGATGTGGTGGCTCACGCCTGGAATCCAAGGCACAGGATTGGGAGATCAAGACAGAAAGATAGCTTTAGGCCAGGAGTTTGAGACCAGCCTGGGCAACATAGCTAAATGCTGTCTCTACTAAAAATAATTTTTAGTAGACAAATTAGCTGGGCATGGTGTTGCACACCTGCAGTCCCAGCTACTCAGGAGGCTGAAGCAGGAGGATCACGTGAGCCCTGGAGGCTGAAGCTGCAGTGAGCTATGATCGCACCAACTGTACTCCAGCCTGGGTGACAGAGTGAGACTTTGCCAAAAAGAAAAAAGAAAAAAAAGGAAAGAAAAGGAAATACGAGGTGGAAGCTAGCTTGGTGCAGTACAGAGGGAGGGATACATCTGATGTGTCATCTCAATAGAGTTGTTTCACAAATTGATTCCAGGACCCAAACATGAAAATGTGTTTTTGAACAGACTGAAATTTTTTTACTGAAATATGTTGTACTTTAACATCACAGAATCATACAGCTGGAGAATTAGCTCATTCTTTGAGTTTTAAGCTCTTTTTCTCTAGCAGTGAGTTTTCTTCCCCAATGAAACATTAACAGGAGGAAATATTGATTGAGCACTTTCCCTGTACCATATTTGTGCTACGCACTTTCTGTACTCCTTTTTTATTTAGTTTTCTCAATATTACTGTGATGTAGTTTTCATTATTTTATACAAAAGAGAATTAAAATCTCACATAGACACTCCTTGCCATCATATGGAATGGATAGATGCAAGAGTTCTTTTGTAGATGTGACCGGTAGCCATAGAGTCCACAATGTGAAGGGCATTCTTGGACAGGATTGTGCATTGGGAGACTGCAGGGACATGAGACAATCCTCCCCCTGGGAATAGAGACACAGCAGCACACAGCTTTCCTTTGAGATTTTAGAACATACTCTTGGTGAGTCATCTGCAACTCCTCTCTCTTTCCCTCACTCAGCCTCACCTTCTCACCAGCATTCCCCAAGATTTGTTTCTAAAGCTCAGCACAGATATCCATATAGACACACACTCAATGGCATGGCCCTGCCACTATACACATCCAGGATGTTACACTCACCCTGAATTTGTAATTAATAGCATAGCCCTGCTTTTCAAGGGAAAAAAGAAATATTCAAGGAATACTTCTCCAACCATTAGAGGGATGTCTTTTGCCCCTAATAACCCTCTGTTCTTTGCAATCTTAAACTCAGTCTTCCATGCTTACTCTTACCAACCAATGTGGCGATGAATATAGCCAATCCCAGGCCTCCCTGCTGATGAAATTCCACCCAATCACCAACTTTATACTGACTGGTATGTGCCCAGAAACTCTTCTGAAGGACACATCTTCAGTTTTGCACAGGCTGTGAAGTATGCCCAAGTAAACTGAGAGGGTCTTCAGGTCAGGGTCTAGAAATCAAGGCCATGTGCTGCTGTCAACACCCCAAACTGCACTTGGGGGCTGTATATGGAATCAATGAGGACTCTGTGGAAATTGTGAGAGGGGGCAACTTGAAGCAAGATTCAGGACCCTGCTGCAGTCACCACAATGTGGGCCTCTTTACTGATGTGCATAAAAGACTCGTGGTTAAGCACTTTTGCTCAGTCTACTAGTTATCTACTCAGAAAAGAAGAAAGCATTTTATGAAAAGACACCTGCACTTGTGTGCTTTTTTGCAGCACTATTCACAATAGCAAAGTCATGAAACCAACCCGAGTGCCCTGCAATGACTGACTGAATAAACAAAATGTGGTACATATACACCATGGAATACTACACAGTCATAAAAAAAAATAAAATCCTATCTTTTGCAGCAACCTAGGTGGAGCTGGAGCCCATTATCCTTAGTGAACTAACTCAGAAACAGAAAACCAAATACTGCATGGTCTCACAGAGTTGAACGAAGCTCCCCTCTTAGTGGGAGCTAAACAATGGGCACACATAGACATAAAGACAAAAACAATAGACACAGGGGACCCAAAAGTGGGGGAGGGAGGGTTGAAAAATTACCTATTGGGTACAATGTTCACTATTTGGGTGATGAGTTCACTAGAAGCCCAATTCCTACCATTATATAATATAATATAAAGGGCCTCTGTAGCTGGGCATGGTGGCTCATACCTATAATCCCAGCACTTTGGGAGGCCGAGGCAGGTGGATCACTCGAGGTCAGGAGTTCTAGAGCAGCCTGACCTACATGGTGAAACCCCATCTACACTAAAAATACGAAAATTAGCCTGGCATGGTGGCACATGCCTGTAATCCCAGCTACTTGGGAGGCTGAGGCAGGAGAATTGCTTGAACCTGGCATGTGGAGGTTGCAATGAGCTGAGACCATGCCATTGCAATCCAGCCTGGGCAACAACAAGAGCAAAACTCTGTCTCACACACACAAAAAAAAAAAAAAAGAAAAGAAAAAAGAAAAAAGAAAAAAGAAAAAGGCTGGGGGCTGGCTTTTGCTTAGAAGTGATAGTTCTCCTCTTGAACCAGTGTCTAGGATAGTTACTTTTGCTGTTGAAAATCCTGTAAAGGAAACATGAGCATGTCTTCATTATTTTAGACAATATATACTGAACTCTGTCAAGTACTATTATACATACCATGGGGATCCACTCATGTGGAGTTTTGTTTTTTGTGTTCTTTTTTTTTTTGAGACAGGATAGTTTGTGGCTTACTGCAGCCTCAACTTTCCAGGCTCAGGTGATTCTCCTGCTTCAGCCTTCTGAGTAGCTGGAACCACAGGCACACGCCACCATGCCCAACTAATGGCTAATTTTTGTTTTTATTTTTTGTAGAGATGGAGTCTCACCATGTTTCCCAGGCTGGTCTCAAACTTTTGGGCTCAACCCATACTCCTGCCTTGGTCTCCCAAAGTGCTGGGATTACAGGTGTGAGCCACTGTGCCCAGCCTCACATGGAGTTCAAAAGCTGGGAGAAGATGGAAATAAGGTCAACAAAAAAATATATTTTACATAGTAATAAAAGCTCTGAAGAAAATTGAACAGGTTAATGAGGAATAGGGTAGCACAGTGGACGGGGGATGTGAATTTGGATGAGGTGACCAGGAACCTCCCTCTGAACTGGCCATTCTGGAGGGGAGACCTGAAGGATGAGGAGCCAGCCATGAAAGCTAGAGAGAGGCCGGGTGCCATGGCTCAAGCCTGGAATCCTAGCACTTTGAGAGTGCCAAGATTGGAGAATCGCCTGGGCCCAGGATATCAAGACCAGCCTGGGCAGCATAGCCAGTTCCTATCTCTACAAAAAAATAACAAATTAAAAAATTAGCTGTATGTGGTGGTGTGTGACTGTAGTCCCAGCTACTTGAGAGGCTGAGGCATCAGGATTGCTTAAGCCCAGAGGTTGAAGCTGCAGTGAATTATGATTGCATCACTGCACTTCAGCCTGGATGAGAGTGAGACTGGGAAGGGAAGGGGAGGGGAGGGGAGGGGAGGGAAGGGGAGGGAAACAAAGGGAAAGGAAGGGAAAGCAGGGCAGAAGAAGAAAGAAGAAAAAATGCAGCCAAGTGTTCTGGGGTGGAATGAGCTGGGCATATTCAAAAATCAATGGGGTGAGAGGAATCCCACATGTAGGAAAGTGCAAACACTTAATGTTTGACGGCTTCCCCTGCTCCAGAGAGTGCTGAATCCATGGATCCAGGCCTGTTCATGAATCCCCCAGAACCAAGAACAGCCCCCATAACCAGTTACTAGCTCCTGCCACCTCCCCTTCCAGGAGGTCTCTCTTGCATTGGTTGCTGTTAAGTCCAGGCTGTCACTCTCTCTCCTCTGGACACTTGCCCCACATTCTCCACAGTTCTTCCAGCCTCCAGCCTCATCCTGCCCAGGCCACTAAACTCATTTTCCAGAAGCACAGTTTAGCATAGGCCATGCCTGTTCAGAAACCTTTCCTGGCCTCCTGCCAGCTGCAGGACCAAGTCCAGGTGCCTCCACCTGGCCCTTGGGGCCCAGCCCCACAGACGCATCCTGTCCACATCCTCCTTCCGTGACTTTCCCGTGCCTGTGCTCAGCCAATCTGTGCTCACTGCTCCCATCCCTGAGCTCCTCCTCCCCAGCTTCAGGGCCTTGGTCCAAGCTGTAGCCTCCTCCTGAAATGATATTTATGATGGAAATAATAATGAAAATGTAGATATTGCCTTGATATTCACAAAGCCCTTTCTCACATGTTATTTTCTTCATCTTCACAACTTCCTAGACAGGGTCCTTGCACCCCCTGTACAAACATAGCTCACCCTTCTAGGCCTAGCTCTAGCGGCACCTCCTCCAAGGAGATCACTCAGATCTCTCCTCCCTTTGTATGATCTTGGTCCGTCATCTGCCCTCTAATGGTCTTCATCATGTTCAGTCATGACGGCTGTCACTAGTCACTCATGCTGGTTCCCCCCACACTAGGCCATCTATTTGAAGGCAAGGACTGAGTCCAGACTCTCTCTCCATGGCACCCGGGACAAGACAGAGCAAAGGGTCATCGAAAGAACAAATAATGATGGTTCGAATGTGTGTCTACCTGAAAGAGTGAATGAACGCATGAAGAAAGTCCCAATCCTTAGTGTCTCTATACATAGGAGACAAAAATAATGCAAAACCTTTTCTATAACATGAAATCAGCTTAAGTTTCAATGGACATTTGTGCTGTAAATAATGAGAAAGGGGATCAAGAAAGAAGTAAAAGATCCAGTCACTTTAAAACAGTGACCGGAACAATCCCAAGACAAAATCCAAGACAGGCCAGGCCCTCTCCCTCTGACTCAGCCAAAGCAGGTTTGTAGACTGCACATGGAAATGGCAATGTGGCTGCTGTGAGAGGCATGACAGGAGCCCCCACCCCAGCACCCATGGAACACCAAGGGTGCTCAGCTGCAACACGTATATGTGTACTTGAGCTTATACATATGAGTCTCTACCCTCTTGAGGATTTCAGTGGCTTTTTAGCCCAAGAACAAAGTCCCCTCCACTCACATCATCTCTGCAGGGCCTGGCGCACTATCTGTGAGCAGCTGACGCTGCCTGCCCTCCACACTGCCTCAGGAGCTTGTCAAAAGCTACTCAGAATCAGAAGTACAGGAACATGAAGCTATTCCTGAAACTTTGATAGGATGCTCTGCATTCGCCTTTCTGAGACTGTCCTCTGCTTTAGAAGTTCCTTGGATATCAGCCCTGGATGTCTCTGGCCCTCTTCATTCCTGTCTTGCACAGATGTGTATTATGGCCAGATGCACAGAGGAAGTGTGCCTCCACTCCTGACATTAGCCTCTGTGTGCTCATGTTGGCCTGGGACACCGGGGGCTCCATGCCCAGGGGTAGAAGAAATGTTATAGATGGCCAACTAGTGTTGCACCAACCAGGATCTAAGCAGGGGTTGCCTCCTCGATTAGGAGTCTGGAGAAAGAGCCAATCATGTTTCTGGATCATACTTTCCAGTTGCAGCTGGAGTTATTGGGACTTAGTGGAATTTATTTTATTTCTTTGACAAACACTCCCATATTGCATACCGAATACTGTTTTTAACATTTGATAGGTATTAATTCATTCAATTCTCATAACAACCCTATGGGATAGGTACTATTAGTATCATTTTACATATGGGAAACTGAGGCCCTGCAAATTTCCATAACTTACCCATGGCCATACAGCTCATAGGTGGCAGACCCCGGATTTGAACCCAGGCAGTCTGTTCTTAACATCATGTGATACTGTCTGTGTAAGTTAAGGGCAAAACATTTGGGTGCAAGGCCTAAGACCCAAAAGTTTACTGCCTCTCCTCCTCTGCTGCCTCCAAAAGCCTCAGACTAAGCAAGACCATCTTCACTGTTGGTCTGGAACATTTTGAAGCTCATCGGAACACTAAGAAACTGTGTTATAGTGAATCAGCACAGAGACCACATAATGTAGCACCATTTAGCTTTGGAGCAGGCTGCTTTCCCATGGGCCTTTCTGAGTCCATGTCTCCTTGTTAGTACAAGAGAGATATCTATAGTATCCCACAGAGGTGTTTACGGAATTTCACCGAAATAACACATGTGAAGCACACAGGGCAAGGTCAAGGATCTAATAAATTCTCTAGTAAAACATTTGGGTGCAAGACCTAAGACCCAAAAGTCTCTGTGCTGAACTAAATGTTCTTAGCTGATGTGGTTGCCTGTATCTTACAAACACAGGTTCTTAATCTGGTAGTACATGCACCTTACTATGCAGAAGAATAATGAGGAAAGTTTAATAAATGCAGATTCCTCAGTCCCACTATGCAAAATTCTGATTCATTAGCTTCCAAAGGAGCCCAGGAATCCATGAGGGATCCTAATACAAGAGTTCTCAGATTCTGAGGCATCCATGACTGCAAAGAACATCACAAACAACTGCATTCAATTCTCTGAAATTATAAGAAATATCCATTGTTGAAGTAATTGATGACCTTTGGCCTCCTTATAATGAACACAAATGGTAATGGGAGTTGGTGACAGAGAGAATGTGGTGGCCCTGCCATCTGTCCATTCTGCTCTCTCTGTAAGGACAGACACTTCCCAGACATCCTCTGCCTTGTAAGGAGCTGGGTTATCTGTAATAAGAACTGATATTTATTGAGTGCCTACCAGGGGAAAGCCACCCTTCCAGTGCTTTCCATATGTTTTGTACCCAGTTCTCTGACTAAAATTATTATCTTATTTTATAGATGAGAGAAATGAGGCTTTAAGGGTTGCCAAAGTCACCTAATAAAGTTAGAATTTCTGCTCTGTCACAAACCACCTATTCAAAGCCTAATGTTTTCCATTACTATTCCCCTAGGAATTAAAATTGGTGCATGAGGCACGTATGTTTATTGCAGCACTATTCACAATAGCAAAGACTTGGAACCAACCCAAATGTCCATCAATGATAGACTGGATTAAGAAAATGTGGCACGTACACACTATGGAATACTATGCAACCATAAAAAAGGATGAGTTCATGTCCTTTGTAGGGACATGGATGAAGTTGGAAACCATCATTCTCAGCAAACTATCGCAAGGACAAAAAACCAAACACCGCATGTTCTTACTCATAGGTGGGAATTGAACAACGAGAACACTTGGACACAGGAAGGGGAACATCACACACTGGGGCCTGTCATGGGATGGGGGGAGTGGGGAGGGATAGCATTAGGAGATATACCTAATGTAAATGACAAGTTAATGGGTGCAGCACACCAACAAGGCACATGTATACATATGTAACAAACCTGCACTTTGTGCACATGTACCCTAGAACTTAAAGTATAATAAAAATAAATAAAAATAAAAATAAAGCCATTAAGAGTGATAGATAAATAAATAAATAAATAAAAATTGGTGCATGAGGATCCAAAATTTCTAGCCATGCTACATATCTATGAGACATGACCTTCAAATGACCTGATATGGACTGTTGACATGAATATCAGTTATGGTCTCAAAGATCCCATAATAACTTAGGTTTTTCCATAAATGAAGGAACATGACATATAATAAAGGGTATATATACAGAGTCTATTAATGTGTTTAGTTTTTAACAAATATATATAAGAGTAGATAGCAAATGAATGTTGTCTTTCAAGAATGTCACCTTGAAAATCTGTGCACTTTTTCCAGTGATGTGGCCTCTGTGCGTAATGTTCTTGGACCTCTTCTTTTAACATAGCTTCCAGACCTGCTTTTTAACCTCACGAAGAAACCAAAATGTTATTTTAGAGTTGATTTATCTGTTAAATTAAACATTGTATTATCCAGTTTGAATGCTCTTTGAACACATTTTGAATACTTCCCAATATTATCCCCTCTCAAAAGATGCATATTTATCTCCCTGAGGAAGAGCCAAAAAAAAAAATGGCTTGTAGGCAATCATGGTACTTCCCAAATTCAATGCAAAAATTATTGTGAACAAAGATCATATGCTAGCTGGAACACTCTGGACTACACATTACAGAAAACCCAACCCATGTGATTTAAGCAGTAAAAGAAATACTGTCTTATGTGGCAAAAGAATGGAGTAGGGAAATTGAGGCATTTGAATGCACAAAAGTGTTATCAAAGATATTAAGTTCCTGGGGAGTTTCTATTAAAATCAGCCAAATTACTTTATGGTCACAGTACAAAGAAGTCTCAGGAATCATAGAAATGAAAGACACTAATTCAGTCAGGATTGTAAAGTTATAAAGAATAGAAACAGACTCTGGACAATTTAAGTAGGAAAATAAAAATCTTCTGGAGGAACATGGCGGAGCTCCCAAAAATGAATGCTGAAAATCCAGGATCAAAAAAGGACAAGCACCAGGGCAGTCCAACATCTCTGCAGAGGAATCTGATTGGCTGAGCTTCTACTTGAAGCCTGCTCATTGGCCAGGGGAAGGCTGTGCACCGTGATTAATAGCCCCACCAAAATGGTCCTCAAGGGTGACCAAATGATTCCTCACAAGGAAGATGTCATGTCACTGCAGAGAGGGACTTGGAGGCCAGGAGGCCCCACACAAGTACTCAGTACAAGTGCCAAGAAGCCCCATCAAGGCAGATCTTGCAGACACTGACTTAGCAGATCTAATCTTGGGGCTTGCAAAGATGACAAAGTCAGCGCTGACTGTAAATCTTCAGGAAACCTTGTGTGATGGCTGCTGTCGGCACCCAAGTCACTCCCCTCTCAAAGCCAGTGCATCTACACCACCACTCATAGCTGGCCGCTTCTTTGGAGAGCTGTTCTTGCTCAGTAGGATTCACCTTACCCAGAAATTCCTGAGCAGCTATCCTCTGTCCCTGGGTGTGTTTATCTGCATTATGTGGAAAAACAGAAGCAAAAAGACCTTTTAAACATTTTCTCCCAATGAAGAAGAAATTAGTCTATCATTTTTTTAAGAATAAATGAAGTAAAAAAAAAATTAACAACCCCATAGAGATGTTTTTGCATTCTAAATTACATGAAAGAGGCCAAAACTAACATTTTGACCTATTTGTCCAGCACTAAGTGGAGTAATCAGGTAACCACCACTTCAGGAGCCTGCCCAGAAGGTGGTTGCACAGAACTAATCACATAACCACAGCAGCCTGTGTACATCTCACCCCAACTTTGACCATTTGAATAAGATCAGAAGAAAGTAATTATAGGATTCACTTTAATGTCAAGCAACAAAGAGAACTATATAAACTTGGAAAATGGACCTTCGAGATACATTCATTTTTATTTTTCAAAAAAGCTTAAGAAAAGACACAAATATTTGGTTCATTTTTATGCGATTGAACTTCAAAGACAGACATTTTTTGGAAGTAAAGGTGGTCTAGCAGCATTACCTGGTGCCTGACCCATAACATCCCAAAAGTGCCAAGCATGTTGGCACACACTGGGAGAGCCTCATTTCTAGTTCCCCAAGAAACCAACAGGGTCCCCATTTCCACTCTCTCTCTTCAGGGTAAAAATGCAACCATTTTGGCATCAAAAAAAATTCTGAATTATCCACTTGGCTCACTCAAGATATTAATTTTCCGGAGGAAAAATAATTCCCAACACTTACTACAATGATAAAGGAGACTGTTGTTTCAGCTGGAATGGATTCTGTAAAAGTTTGATGTTTCTGACTTGGCTAATGGAGTGAGAGGGCACGGTTTCTGTCTGCAGGTAACGTAAATCAGTGCCGCCACCATCATTCAGTGGGTGTCAGAGCTGGCCACTGCGGTCCCCGAAGGCTGCTTGCCAATGCTGGGAATAAATGCTTTCCCCTCTTTATTTGCTATGCCAAGGAATGATAATGCAGCACATTCCGTGACCATTTGTCACGGAAGCACAGTCCCCTCCACGGGGAATGTGTGGAAGTAGCAAGGACCTAGTGTTTTCAATTAATCAGGGCCAGGATTACTCACGCAGGAAATGAAAGAGAAAATTTAATACTTGGAAATCGGGTGAAAGCAGTAACCAAGTCTAATTAAAATACACTTTCTGCTTCTAATTTACATGGCGGACTCCATTTTATGAGTCACCTTTATTCTTGCCGCATTTCTCTTGCCCCTGGGAACTGCCTTAGGCAAAAGCACCCAGGAGTTTACACCTGTGCCGGTGGTTTCTTTCCAATGTCCTCACTTGAAGGCAAGACTGGTCAAAGCAGATGGGTTTTGTGGCCGTGTTCCTCCTCCTGGGTTTTGGCGTGGCCTTGAATTATTCCTCCTTGCCCCAGACTGTACCCAGTGGGCATGTATGTCGAGCACTGCTCCTTATTCCCAATTGCAGCACCTAGAATTTTGCTATTGGCTTCAAGGCTTTGTCTCCTGACAAAGCCTTCTGGCTGGCACACAGCTCTGTGTGTAATTAATGGGTGATTTGTAGCAGGCTTGTGCCTCGAATACATTGTTTCTCTCATTTTCCTTTCTGGTGGGGGTTGAAGCAGCCCGGGGGGACTGCAGTACTGTCATGCCACAGCAAAGAGGCTCCTACCAAGAGGCAAACTAATATACACTGTGTAGTCCTGAGCAAACTAAGCATAGACAGGATTTGTTGTGGCTAATTAGTTTTATCACTTCACAAAAACCTAGGTTTCTAGTTTCCAGAGAAATAATTACAATTGCAAATGAAGAGGCACCACTAAAGAAGAAGGTCTTCAGCACAAAAGTAACCACAGACCCCCACAGCATCTCCCCTGCAGTTTGAGCCCTGCCAGGGATCAGCTCTCGGGGTTTGGAAGCCCTGTTGTCTCCCTAGGTGTGGATGACACACACACATCCACTAGCATCTGTTTCTCTGTTAGTTCACAAAAGATGTGTTCAGGGGTCAGATCTTTACACAAACCTGCACCCGATAACATGATGTATCCTGGCAGATTCACAAAAGTCTCACAACGCCATGAGTATCCACGAATCAGTGCAAATGGAAGACCTCAGCTTTGAGAAGGCCACAGGAATGTCAGTCAGTTACAAACCAAGGCTGGGGGCAGAGTCATTTCCAGTGGGACCAATGAAGGTCCTATATATACTTAAGCGGTGAAGAAAGACAAACAAGAACGAAAGAAGAGGCTCCCTTTGAGTTGCTGAGTAAAATCAGAAATTAAAAAATACTCTGACTGTAGGTATATGGAGTACATAAATTTGAATAACTAGTTTAAAATGAGCTTTACTTTTCAACTGATGGTCTTAATATCTTTTAGACACAACCATGACTGTGGAGCGAGGGAAGAAAGGAGTGAATAGTACAGAATCTGTGTCGATACATGGATATAGATCCAGATCTATGCATAGATGTCTATATATCCAAATGTATGTAGACATATCCATTTCCATCCCTATATATCTGTGTGAAACCACGTCTCAATTAAAACTACTCTTGCTGCTGCCAGACACATCTCCCTTAATGACACCTGCATTGGAGAATGTATAGGCACTGTCAAATGCTCAAATGTGAGCTCATTACCACATTGGGTTCTAGTTTAAAATGAGTCATTGTCACATATTTCTCTCCAAGTCTTAAGAGTAGCTCCTTTTCTGTTCATTCTGACTTAGCCCCAACCCAGTTTCACCCCTGGTTTTAAGTGATAATATTAAACCCTTGGCCCATGCCTTTGCTCCTGCGAAGACTCAAACGCTAAAGACTGCAGTTCTCACAACCTAGCAGAAAGGGGAGTCTAGGCCTGCCCTGACTGAATCCAGGAAGAACTGGCTGGGTAGAGAAGATCAGCCAGGGGCCTGCAAGTCTCCATGCCTGATAGAAAGAGTCGCAAAGATCAGGCTCTGTCCTCAGTACAGAAAATGCTTCATTATTCATCTGGATGTAGAAAGGTGGGAAATGCAGATGTTGGCATTCAGCCTCCCCACATATGGGAAAATGCCACGACCTTGCATGTGACCTTCACCTTGTCACCTGTCTTCCCCAGGCAAAAAGCAACTATCTTACTGCCCTTTTTGTGATCAGAAGCACCTCTTCCAGCACAAGATTGTGTAGGCTGCCTGTGCCCATCACCAAAAGTCTCAGATCTAACTATTTCCCAAAGCAAAAGA
Source organism: Pongo pygmaeus (assembly GCF_028885625.2). Lineage (NCBI taxonomy): Eukaryota > Metazoa > Chordata > Mammalia > Primates > Hominidae > Pongo > Pongo pygmaeus. The sequence goes on from NC_072393.2 coordinate 33,493,210, forward strand.
CTCATGGCCCTTCCCTGTCCCCCCAGCTGAGCTCCTAGGCCTAGTCCTCCATGGCTGCCGTGTCCTAACGCCTTTGGAACCATTGACTCCTTGGCCTGTTTGCTCCACCCAGAGAGAGGGTCAGAGTGGTGACCTCCCCAGGATGTGCCTGCAGGGTGCAGACTCTCAGGGCTGAGCTCTGGAATTCATCCCCAACCTCTACCAAATCCTGCCTGCTCCTAGAGCAGTGGAGAGGCAGAGTGGGTGAGCTGTACCAGAATTTGCCCTTGGCCTGTATCTCAGAAAACTCCCCACGAAATAACACATTTTAGAGGGAAGAAGAAAGACCATAGACTTAGAGATAGGAGATTAAATCTGACTTGGTAAAAAATGTTTGAAAAATTTGTTATCTCTGTTTGTTCACAACACTCACTCCAATTACACCCATCACCCCAGAGCAGCAGACTTTTGCCTTCTTAACTTGTCAGAGCCAGTGCCCAGTTCTCCTGGGGCGTTTTAGATGCTGATTTCAAGCTTGCCAGGTGGTGTGAGTGGGCAGCCAGGTCTCTCATCCACATGAGTGATCTCAGCGTCTGCTCTGCCTGTGCCGTGCAGCTCAGCAGGGGCCCTTCCAACCCTGGGAATGTGTAGCCAACAAGACCCCTTCTGTCCCTGACAAGCAGAGGTGGCAGAGCACTCCTTGGCAGTGAGCTTTGTACCCAAACCATTTCTTTTTTCACAGTCTTTAGATAAGGCAGTTTGAGTTCATTTCAATAGCTGGTACTTCCCGGGTTCTGCCAACTGCCCGTGTGCTTTGAGGAGAGGAGAGAGCTTTTGTGAAATTAAGATGAATTTCCTCCATGGTTTCACCTTTGTTTACACATTAATAATACACTCCCCACTCCTGACCGCAAGGGCCGCATTGCAGCCTTCACTACTGATGGCAGCTGTGCCACTGTCCACTCCATCCACAGCCACATCTCACGTCTTGCCTTTGCAGGATGCCCCCAACTTCCTCCGAGCACTGCCCCCACATGCTGTCCCTTAGAGAGCGGCCTCCTGAGGGCTGGCGTTTCCCAGAAGCCTATCTCTCTGGCTTTGCAATTTCCCTCTTCCTGCAAGCAGGTTTCATCTCTCAGACTGAGATGCATGGCAGCCCTCGCCAGCCCGGAGCCCTTCCCAGGGCCACTTCACTCACCTGGACCCCTTCTAGAGAGCCCCATGGTAACTGGTTATCTCCACACATTCACCTCCGGGGGTGGGGCCTGAGTCTTGGAACACGCTGAGCGTATCTAGTAATGACAAGGGAGAGTGGAACCATGGGGGATGTAGGTGGTACCATGACTTATGAGGTATTATAGCTATTACATACACACAAACATGCATGACCATGCACATGTAACCCCCCCGACACACAGAAACACACACACTGCAGAAACACATGCACAGAGAAAGACACACACACACCACAGAAACACACACACCACAGAAAAACACGCAGATCCCACTGACTTCTTGGGAAATGTTGCTTTTTTTCTTTTCTTCTTCTTTTTCTTTTAGAGGGAGTCTCACTCTGTCGCCCAGGCTGGAGTGCAGTGGCGCGATCTTGGTTCACTGTAACCTCTGCCTCCTGGGGTCAAGTGATTCTCCTCCCTCAGCCTCCCGAGTAGCTGGCATTAAAGGCATCAGTCACCATGCCTGGCTAATTTTTTTTATATTTTAGTAGAGACGGATTTTCACCATGTTGGCCAGGCTGGTCTCATACTCCTGATCTCAAGTGATCTGCCCATCCCAAAGTGCTGGGATTACAGGCATGAGCCACCATGACCGGCCAGGAAATGTTGCTTTTGTAATAAGAATTTGGCATTGCTCTGCTCTGCCTGGTCTCTCTATAAGAGATGTATGTCTACACTCAGGAATCAACCTGGTGCTCATTTTTAGCCAGGTAGGTTAAAAAAATAGTACACCTTCCTCATGCATATTTTTAATGTCTTCGTTGATCTACAATGATTGCACATATTTCTGGGGAACATGTGAGATTTTGATAATGCTTCCTGTGTGTGTTTGTATTGTCTCACTCATGTGCCTTCTAGGACACCCCTTTTCTAACCATTCACAATCTGGCAGCTCTTCTATTATTTGGTTAATGAAAAGAAAAATAATAGTAACACTACACTGACATTTTGAAAATAGAAAAATGAGTGGTTGGCTTTTTGCTCTAGAACTCTGCTTCAAGTGGCTGTGTAAGCAAACAGGATGGTCTCCCCAGATCCTAGGAATTTAATCAACGTGAGCCCTCAGCCTGGCGCACAGCCTCCTGCCCTGCAGCCTGTTTCTCTTAAGCTCTGTGTGGAATGTGGTCATCTCTTTGGTTAAAACCAGCTCCTGACCGAGCCTGGTAATTTATAGTGAGCTTTCCTCACGACCATGCTGAAGTGTCCATCCCAGGAGGAGCCACAGCTTCATCACCATAACACGCAACCCATGTGCTGGCATGGACTCGCTGCCTCTGCACCACTGGGACCCCTCCTCTCCATGCAATGAATGGCACACCCTCTCCCCTCTCCATCACCTCATAAAACCCTCCCTTCCCTTTCCCACACCGCTTTGGAGAATACGCCCGTGTCCTCCTTACATGTGCCAATTAATAAAACTCCTGTTAATCAACACCTGCCTACTCTGCCTTCTCGTGGAGAGTCGTTTGTCACTCACCGGGTAGACAGATTCTGGTTATTTTTGGGTAACAGCTGGCCCACATCCAGATCCCCCAGAGAAGAGGAGCTGAGAACATTTCTGTTCAGGGCTCACTGGGCCCTCTCCTCACCTCCAGGACTAGGCAATGACCATCTGGGTGCTAGAAGGAAGTGCTTCTACAAGCTGGCTCCAGCCAGATAAAAGAGAACAAGCCCTTCATTTGCTCAGTTCCTTTGCAAGCAGAGTGTTGCTCTGCAATGTGCTCCTGAGAGGAAAAAACTGCCCTGTTGGCTCACGTCAGTCAAGCCAAGCTCAGTCACAGAATAAGCAGGCACAGTGGGGGCGGAAGGTAGGGAGGGCATGGGGAATGTGGTACCATTGGGGCAGAGAGCAAAACAATGGGGAATCAGTCTCCCACGTGTGTCTTCTATCAGTTTATTTATTCACTCAACAGACATTTATTGAGGACCAACCATGTGCTGGACTGATCTGAGTCCTGGGGTAGAGGCGTAAGCAAGACAGATGAGGTGCCTGGTCTTAAGGGGTTTGTATTCAAGTGGGAGCCAGGGAACAAGAGACATACAGTAAAGATGCAAGTAACTAAGGCATTTTCAGATAACCACTAGTCCTGGGAAGATAATTAAAAGGCAGTGGGAGGGAGGGTAATAATATTTTAGAACCCAACTGGGGACTACTAGCCTGGTGCAGTAAAACCAGATACCCACAAGGAGGTTTTTCAGCAATAGAAAGAAAAGCTTTTATTGCAGTTGCCAAGCAAAGAGGACCAGGCAGCTATTGCTCAGATCCTGACCTTCCCAACAGCTTGCAGGCAAGGATTTTTAAAGGCAGGGGTAAATTACAGGAAAACAGAAGCCACAGGCAAAATCATCAATCAATACCTGGAGGTTACACATTGGTTTAGACCTAAAAGGGTGTGATATCTTGAAGTGAGGACTTACAGGTTATAAGTAGATTCAAAAACTTTGCAATTTGCAATTGATGATGAAAGAGAAGCTTTATTTAAAAATCTGGGGTAAGTAGAAAAAACGTCGTTTTTTTGAGATAGGGTCTCACTCTGTCATCCAGGCTGGAGTGCAATGGCATGACCATAGCTCACTGCAGCCTCTTGCCTCAGCCTCCTGAGCAGCTGGGACTACAGGTGTGCACCCCAGTGCCTAACCAATTTTTTAATGTTTTTTTTTTTAAATAGTGAGATGGAATGTCACCGTGTTGCCCAGCTGATCTCAAGCTCCTGGCCTCAAGCAATCCTCCCACCTTGGCATCCCAAAGTGCTAGAATTACAGGCAAGAAAAGAATGTCAACCTTACCAGGCAGGAAAAGAATGTCAACTGGTTAGGGTGAGTGACTTTCTCCAAGACCCCCAGGAAGAAATTTATAACAAAAGATGATGGTTAAAGTTCAGTCTTCACTTCCCACTTACCTGAGGTCTGCATGTTGGCTGATCCCTTCAGTGGGGGTCCCCAGTGGGGGTATGAGTTTCTGAAAGACAACTCAGAAGTACAGGTTAAGAGGTTCTCCTTGGATTCTTTAGGAAAAGCAAACATCCCTAGGACTCTAATTTCCTCAGGTGTCCTTTAGGCTACTATTGCCTTCTTTTTTAGTAAGTTACTTGTTGACTTCTGGAGCTAGCTAGGTGCCTGGAACTTCCCTTGAAGGCACTCATGATTCTCCTTGATTTCCATGTTTGGGGTCTGCAGGCCCCTAATAAAGGGGGCTCCTGCTCCATCTCAATAGGGAAAGAAAAACCAGATCAGGTTCTCAGGGAAGACCTTGGCATTGAGACCTGAATGAAGAGGAGAGACCCAGGTAGGTGAAGTAAGAAAGTTCCAGGAAGAAACAAGAGCAAGGATAAAATCCTTGAGTCGAATGAATACACATTTCTCAAAATAAGATACACAGAAAGCCAACAGACATATGAAAAAATGCTCAATATCAGTAATCAGGGAAATGCAAATTAGAACCACAATGAGGCACCACTTTATCCTAGTCAGAACGGCTATTTTTTAAAAGTCAAAAAGCAATAGATGTTGGTGTGGATGTAGTGAAAATGGAACGCTTATACGCAGCTGGTTGGATTGTAAATTAGCACAACCTCTGTGGAAAAAGGTGTGGATATTTGTCAAAGAACTAAAAGTAGATCTACCATTCTATCCAGAAATTCCACTACTGGCTATCTACCTCCCAAAAACAGTCACTAAATCAAAAAAACACCTGCATGCATATGTTTATTACAGCACAATTCACAATTGCAAAGACATAGAATCAACCTAAGTGCCCATCAACTGATGGGCCAACACACACACACACACACACACACACACACACACACACATCATGAAATACTACTCAGCCATAAAAAGGAACAAAATAATGTCTTTTGCAACAACTTAGATGGAGCTGGAGGCCATTATTCTAAGTGAAGTAAGTCAGGAATGGAAAACCAAATATTGAACGTTCTCACTTATAAGTGGGAGCTAAGCTATGGGTACGCAAAGACATACAGAGTGATATAATGAACTGTGGAGATTCAAAAGCAGTAGGGTAGGAGGAAGGTGAGAGAAAATAAACTACTTATTGAGTACAATGTACACTACTCAGGTGACGGGTGCACTAAAATCTCCGTCTTCACCTCTGTACAATTCATCTGTGTAATCAAAAACAACTTGTACCCCCAAAGCTATTGAAATTTTACAAAATAGAAATAAAAAATTTAAAAGATCTTTAAGTCAAGACTTTTTATGAGGATAAATACTTTTGCCCAAACCCATTGAACCCAAATGCCACCTTATTCAGGAGGTCTGCTGGGGCCATTGCACACCCCTTCCTCGGAGCCCTTGAGCCATGAGCTGCTGGGTCTGGCTGCCTCCTTCACCTCCTTTAGAAGGTGACTACATCTTATTCAGCTCTGCCTCTTCCAGGCCACCAGGTTTAATTGATACCAGCTGTTTAACAGAGACTGGGTGAATGGGCCAATGACAATATCGGACTGGAGTGACATGTCTGTACCGAATTGAGAATTATGACAATTTTAACATTGCAGCATTCTCCCACTTGGAGTTTAATTTGAGGTTGTATTTTTTCTTAGTAATTGACTGTGAGGTAAAAATCAACTGTTTTTGGAGAGTTCTCTGCACTTTAGGGGATAATAATACAGACAGCTGTATCTCGTAGCTTACGGCAGTGTTACCTCAGTCTCACTGACGTAAACTGATGGGCTGTCTGGTGCTATGCAGATGTGGCTTCAACATGGCTAGACAGGTTCATCCCAGCTCCAAAAGGAAAGGAGCAGACAAGCATCAGGAAGGCAGCAGAGTACAGAACCTCTGAAAGTTCACTACTCCATAAAAGCCATAAAAAAAACTGGCAAAAATGGCCAGAAACAACTTTTTCAGAACTTGAAAATTCACCAACTGCTTGCAACACCCCAGGGAATGTTTATGTAAGAAAAGCAGCTGAATCGCAGTAAGAACCGAGGGCTTTGTAGCATTTTAACTTGCCCTAGTCTCATCCTTTTGCTCCAGCTCAGCAGCAGCCTTGGAAATCACCTGCACTCCCTGTACTGAAAGGAATAGAACAGATCTCATTCCCAGAGAGAGTCATTATTTGACCTGTCTAGTGCTTCCCTGAAAGACCTTGTCTTTATTAGTGGCCCAGTGCTAAAAGCCTTGGGGGAGGGAAGAGCATTTGTCTGTAGCATTTACTAGTGTTTCAACAGTACAGCTGCCGGAGGTAATGGATAGCATTTGGGGCAAACAATAGACTAATGAAAAGCTTAAAGGAAAAGCTAAGGAATGAGATGTCCATAAAGACCCTGAAAAGCTTTGTCACATTCCTGGGAATCTAGAAGACCCTGAGAATCTGTCCAGTAGGGCTTTGCACATGTCCAGGAACCCGAGAAGGCCCTAAGCACTCACTGCTGACTGAAGTTGAGGCCCTGCACGAGTGGGAAGGAAAGTTGAGACAGAGTTGCCAATTGCCTGGCAGAGTGCTGACCTTGTGCCCCAACACACGCAGAGAACCCATCTGCAAAGACTGAGAGATATTTCATTCCAGGCGTTTAAAGAAACCTCTGTCCAATTATTAGCTGACCACTAAGCTAAGTAAGTAGAGACTTCGTTAACAAAAAGTGGTCCTGATCCAGGCCCCAAGAGAGGGTTCTTAGATCTCACACAAGAAATAATTTGGAGTGAGTTCATAAAGTGAAAGCAAGTTTATTAGAGAAAGTGAAGGAATAAAAATGGCTACTCTAAAGGCAGAGAGCAGGTTGAGCTGCTGACTAATGATACTTATTGTTACTTCTTGATTACATGCTAACCAAGGGGTTATTCATGAGCTTTCTAGGAAACGGGTGGGAAACTCCCTGAACTGAGGATTCTTTCCCTTTTTAGACCACACAGGGTAACTTCTTAACAACGCAACGGCATTTGTAAACTGTCATGGCAAGGGTGGGAGTGTCTTTTAGCATGCTAAAATATTATAATGAGCATATAATAAGCCGTGAGGATGAACAGAGGTCAATTCCATCACCATCTTTTGGCGGGTTTTAGCCAGCTTCTTTACTACAACCTGTTTTATGAGCAAGTTTTTTTTTGTTTGTTTTTTGTTTTTTGAGACAGAGTCTTGCTCTGTAGCCCAGGCTGGAGTGCAGTGGCATGATCTCGGCTCACTGCAACCTCCACCTCCTAGGTTCAAGCAATTCTCTGCCTCAGCCTCCCAAGTAGCTTGGATTACAGGCACCTGCCACCATGCTCAGCTCCTTTCTTTTTTTTTTTTTTTTTTTTTTTTTTGTATTTTTAGTAGAGATGGGGTTTCACCATCTTGGCCAGGCTGGTCTTGAACTCCTGACCTTGTGATCCACCCACCTCCACCTCCCAAAGTGCTGGGATTACAGGTGTGAGCCACCGTGCCCCACCTTTATCAGCAAGGTTTTTATGACCTGTATCTTGTGCCAACCTCTTATCTCATCCTGTGACTTAGAAATCCTAACCTCCTAAGAATGTAGCCCAATAGGTCTCAGCCTTATTTTATCCAGCCCCTATTCAAAATGGAGTTGCTCTGGTTCAAATGCCTCTGACAGCTTCAGTGGTCACTAGGAACCTATTTTGATAAGGCAGGGTAAAGAAGTTAAGGTGCTTTTCAAGGAACTGCAGGCTGTGCCAACAATGCTGGTTTTAGAGCAGTAGGAACGCAAAAGTTACACCCAAACAGGAGGAAATGTTGACAGTGTCTGTAGGTGCAGTGTGGGCCACAAAGGAAGGTTGGTCTCCAGGAGAATGGGACTCAAGTTTGAAAATGGGACTCACCTTGGCTTACAGGTTTGCACTAGCAGCCGTGTGTATCCACTCCATCACTCATCCTCTCTGCAGGATCCAAGTCTTTCCAATGCAAAATGGCACAGTGTTATGCAGAGTATTAAGTGACTTGATAAGCTTCTCATCAGGGGATGGAATTTCCTCCATGCCTCACAGCAACCAGTTCCCAAGGTTTATTGAGGGAGAAGTGAGTGTCTTATTAATTGTGTGGCTGTTATGCTGGCTTTCCCAGATGAACATTTTTTTAGCATCTCTCACTCCCTAGAAACCAATGTGAGCATCCCACTCTGCCTTAGGGATGTAAACTAAAACTAAAACTAAAATTCTAAGCCCCCCAACCATCTGAATGGACCCCTCCTCTTGGCCAAGAGCATTCATTCCAAAGTTTACCTGAAAAACGAGTTCGGGTCATGACGAGGAAGCAAGGGCCAGATACTCTTCACCATACGCCCCCACTATTGGAATTCGGGCACAACTGACCAGCATTAACATTAACAGAGATCTTAAGACTTTTTGTAGCAATAAGACACCAAATTCCAGCCTGAATGTAGTGTAGCATCACATGAAAGATATCAGGCCCTGAAAGAAATCAAAGTATTTTACCCTAAAATAGATTTCTTTAACACTTTTTGAAATGGCCCTGCAAAGCTGTCTCCTGTGGGAAAAATCTACATTCTGTAGAGAATCCCCTTCCCCTTCCAGATCTTTTCTCTGATCCAGGAGAGAATTAACTAAGAGTCTGGCACTTTTTAAAAATCAGATAAGAAACATTTACAATCTATTCTTTCTGAAGTTTGCTACCTGGAGGCTTCATCTGCACAATAAGAATCTTGGTCTCCACAGCCCCTTATCTGAACTTGGACACTCCCTTCTGTTGATTCTAAATCTTAACTCTTTCAACCAATTGCCAGTAGAAACATCTCTGAATTCACCTATAACCTGGAAGCCTCCCCAACCCCACTGCCTTCAAGTTGTCCCACCTTTCTGGGATGAACTAATGTACATCTTACAGCTATTGATTGATGTCTTATGTCTCCCTAAAACGTATTAAACCAAGCTGTAGCCTGACTACCTTGGGCACATGTCGTCAGGATGTCCTGAGGCTGTGTCACAGGCATGTCCTTAACCTTGGCAAAATAAACCTCTAAATTGATTGAGACTTGCCTCAGATACCCTTTGGTTTACAAGGGTGAGGTGAGTCACTGGGCAGTTTTATTGAGACAGAGAATTCGGTGGTTCTTGGGGTTCCAAAATCCATGAAGACTTTTTTTTAGACCTATGTCTACAGAAATAGCCACCCTCTTCTAGATTTTGGGTGAAAGCAGTCCTTCCTGGTGGAAAAGAATTTCAGCAGCAGCAAATTGTTGCTTAACATGGCAAAAAAAAAAAAAAAAAAAAAAAATCTGTCTCAGGAAGACAGTCATTATTTCCAACACCAACCTCAACAGGGACCTAGCAAAATTATACGGGCAACAGTACCATCAAGTGGCCAAGAAAGAAAATAACCAATACCTGAAAAAGCGTTTTTTCCAAGAGTGAAATTCTGGTGGAAGCTCTTCCAGGGGAATCATCTGCATTCTCCTGGTTCCCCTCTTTGTCTTGGGAGGCACACACAAGCTCCACATTTTCAACTCAGGACTTTCTCAGGTCATTTTTTAACCTTTTCCCAGGAGGCAGTGCGCAGCCTCAGGTCAGGGCTGCCTGACTTGTCCTCTATGTGCAGTTCCCCTTCCTCAGCCCCTCTGATAGGCGGTGTCCTCTTCACCTGGGTACTGGCTGAGAGGTCGCCTCCTCTGAAAACTCTACTCACTGCATCTAAAGTAGCCACTGCACTCCACACATCACTCTCTACAAGACATAAGTTTCATTTTTCTTCACAGCCCTTTTCGCATTGAAAATACTTTCTTTATTCATCTATTTACTTGCATATTTCCTGCCTTTCCCACACCCTCATGCCCTAGGATGAAATTTTATGAGAGTAGAGTCTTACCTGCCTTCCTCACTGCCATGTCCCACCATTGGGAACAGTGGCCGGAGTAGAGCCTCCAATGCAACACCTGCTGCTTGGATGAATGGATAAACAGGAGGAAGGAAAGAGGAGAGAAGCAAAGGCCAGTGTTTTACCAGGAGGCCCAAGTGACACTGTCTCCATTAGCAACTTCGGGACCAACATCTTACTTCCCTTTTTTATTTTTAAGATTCAGTGACTTCAAATGCAAAGAGAGTTCATATTCTCAACTCTTATTTAGAGTGCACTGAGAATCAGTTAATCTGGCTTTAAATATCCCTCAAAGGTGCAGAATTACTCCAGGTATTGCACGCAGACTGTGCCTTCCTTTAAAATCCCTCTAGCCTCATAAAGCTGCTATGAACCCAGGAAATCTCTGAGTCTTCCCTGTGTAACTGAGGAGCACTTGTGTTAAAATACAGAGGATCTCCAGCAACAGAAAAAGAGTGAACCTTTGCCTATGGAACATGACAATTTCCTGGAATCAAAGGCCTCTCTGCAGTAGCTGATCATGTTTTACGTCTGTGGGTTGATCTTGAAGATGTGGGCTTATCAATATATCTTGTCAACAATGGGCATTCATTTAGATAAAATCAAAACCTGCAGGCAAAGTTGCCAGAACTGGCAATTTATAGGGGCATTTTCACTCCAGGAGAACTAAAATTAAGCTACTGTTGAGTTTGGATTGCATTTTCATCCACATATAAATAGCTTTGGTAGGTCACACGCAAGGCGACATTGCTAAGGAACTCTGCAGTGTCTCCTCAAATTGTCAGGCCACTATCTTAAAAGAGAGGCAGCTAGTCTATAGCAATTGCGTGGAAACCCTCCAGCTTTTACTTAGATCCCCAGCTGCTGCTTCAGATAATTAGATGGGAACACTTGCCCTCTGAGACAGGTAAGGATGATGGAGTTTTCCGGCAGCGAATTGCGTGGCAAATCTGGGCAAGAGCTCCCTTCCAAAGTATCTGGTAACTGAGAGGAAACTCATTTAGAATTTCTGTCATGCAGGATTTTCAAGAAAGACTTGGGGAAAGCCATGCAAACCTGCAAAGATGATATTTATAGCTCCAGGCTGGAAAAGTACCCTTTTATCTAGTGACGGCCATGCTGGCTTCTCTGTAAGCACTCACGATTGCTTTTCGATTTTCATCAGAATTATAACATCTGCGTACCCTGCCCCACCAACCCAAGTAAATATGAACTGTGAATACATCCCACCTTCATATCACAGTTCAGCTGTTCTTAGCATTCATTCTTTTACTCATTAAACACTTGCTAAGCCCTTACTAATGCTTCCCTCCCACTGTGCCTGGGTGGGAGGCACGCTGAGATGATGCCCTGCCCTCCAGGTCTGAAGGAGGTGTGGCATAAGGAAGAGTATAACTGAAAAAGAAGATTCAAAGCACAGCAAGTAAGAGCTTCACCAACTACTTGCTTTGTGCACTTGGCCAGTGACTTAAACTCCCTAAGCTTCAGTTTCCTCACTTCTACAGTAGAGGTGATGGCAGAACCTGCCACTTAGAGATGCTACAATCTATGTAAATTCTTCAGGATCTAGCCACACTATCGTAAGCAGTTAGGGAAACCAAATATTTTACCCCAAAATATATTTTTGAAATAATTTGAGATGGCTGTTCAGAGAGCTGGCAAACAGAAGTCTCCCTGCAAAGCTATCTTCTGTGGGGGGAGATTTGCATCTGTAGGGAAGCTGCACTGATGCTGCGAGGTTTTCTCTGAGGCCTCCCCTTGTCCTTGTCTGGATCTAGGAAAGATTCACTGAGCTCCTGACACCTTTAAAGGTCTAAAAAAGACATCTACCACCTACCCTCTCTGAGGGCAGCCACCTGTGAGGTTTTATCTACTTAACAAGCCTACCTATGCTAGCCAGGCCTCATCTTCTCCTCCTCGCATCACCTGTTTTACCACCATAATTTGTTTTGCCACAATCCAAGCCCCAATTATTTTTATTTAATTTCAATTTTTATTTTAGATTCAGGAGATGTAGCATGATTGAACCCATCACCCAGGTAGTGAGCATAGTTCCCAATATATAGTGTTTCAACCCTTGCCCCAACTTCCCTTCCTTCCCCTTGTAAAGTCCCCAGTGTCTGTTGTTCCCATCTTTGTGTCAATGAGTGCCTGATGTTTAGCTCCCACTTATAAGTGAGAATATGCAGTATTTGGTTTTCTGTTCCTGCATTAATAGGCTTAGGATAATGGCCTCCAGCTGCATCCATGTTGCTGCAAAGAACATGACTTTAGTCTTTTTTATGGCTGTGTAGCATTCTACGGTATATATGTACCACATATAAATCCACAAATGTAGATTTCTTTATCCAATCCACAGTTGATGGCAAGTCCCATTTTTTTCTGTAGCCTCAAGATGGCATGTAAGCTTCTGAACCCCTTTGGGAGGTAGGAGTCCTTACTCTGTGTTTTTCTCCCCGTGTGCACATTAATACATTTATATGCCTTTTCTCCGATTAATCTGACTTTTGTGGGTTGATTTTTTTTCTTTGCAAACCTTCTGATATGGTATAGCTGTGTCCCCACCTAAATCTCATCTTGAATTCCCAGGTGTTGTGGGAGGGACCCAGTGGGAGGTAATTGAATCATGGGAGCAAGTCTTTCCTGTGCTGTCCTCATGATAGTGAATAAGTCTTATGAGATCTGATGGTTTTAAAAATGAGAGTTTTTTTGTGCAAGCTCTCTCTTTGCCTGCTGCCATCCACGTAAGACGTTACTTGCTCCTCCTTGCCTTCCACCATGATTGTGAGGCTTCCCCAGCCATGTGGAACTGTAAGTCTAATTAAACCTCTTTCTTTTGTAAATTGCCCAGTCTCAAGTATGTCTTCATCAGCAGCGTGAAAACAGACTAATGAGCATTAGACAGACTAATGTTCATTAGAACAGTAAATAGGTACCAGTGCAGTGGAGCACTGCTGAGAAGATACCCGAAAATGTGGAAGTGACTTTGGAACTGGGTAACAGGCAGAGGTTATAACAGTTTGGAGGATTCAGAAGACAGGAAAATGTGGTAAAGTTTAAAGCTTCCAAGAGACTTGTTCAATGGGTTTGACAAAAATGCTGATAGTGATATGAACAATAAGTTCAAAGTTGAAGTGGTCTCAGATGGAGATGAGGAACTTGTGGGGAACTGAAGCAAAAATGACTCTTGCTATGTTTTAGCAAAGAGACTGGCAGCATTTTGCCCCTGCCCTAGAGATTTTTGGAACTTTGAACTTGAGAGAGATGATTTAGGGTATCTGGCAGAAGAAATTTCTAAGCAGCAAAGAATTCAAGAGGTGACTTGGGTGCTGTTAACGGCATTCAGTTGCAAAAGGGACACAAAGCATAAAAGTTTGGAAAATTTGCAGCCTGACAATGCAATATAAAAGAAAATCTTTTTTTCTGAGGAGAAATTCAAGCCACCTGCAGAAATTTGCATAAGGAGGAGCTGAATGTCAATCCCCAAGACAATAGGGAAAATGTCTCCAGGGCATGTCAGAGGTCTTCACATCAGCCCCTCCCATCACAGGCCTGAAGGCCTAGGAGGAAACAGTGGCATCATGGGATGGGCCCAGGGTTCCTATGCTGTATGAAGCCTAGGGACTTGGTGTTTGTGTCCTTGCCACTCCAGCCATGGCTGAAAGGGGCCAATGAAGAGCCTGGGCCATGGCTTTAGAGGGTGCAAGCCTCAAGCCTTGGCAACTGTCAAGAATTGGGGTTTGGTAACCTCTGCCTAGATTTCAGAGGATGTACGGAAACGCCTGGATGTCCAGTCAGAAGTTTGCTGCAGGGGCGGGTCCCTCATATAGAACCTCTGCCAGGGCAGTGTGGAAGGAAAATATGGGGTCAGAGTCACCACACAGTGTTTTAACTGGGGCACTTCCTACTGGAGCTGTGAAAAGAGGGCCACAGTCCTCCAGGACCCAGAATGGTAGATCCACTGACAGCTTACACTGTGGGCCTGGAAAAGTCAAAGACACTCAACACCAGCTTGTGAAAGCAGCAGGGAGGGAGGCCATACCCTGCAAAGCCACAGAGGCAGAGCTGCTCAAGGCCATGTGAGCCCAACTCTTGCATCAGCATGACCTGGATGTGAGACATGGAGTCAAAGGAGATCATTTTGGAGTTTTAAGACTTAACTGCCCCACTGGATTTTGGACTTGCATGAGGCCTGTGGCCCCTTTGTTTTGGCCAGTTTTTCCCATTTGGAATGGCTGTATTTACCTAATCCCTGTACCCACATTGTATCTAGGAAGTAACTGACTTGCTTTTGATTTTACAGGCTCATAGTCGGAAAAGACTTACCTTTTCTCAGATGAGAATTTGGACTGTGGAATTTTGAGTTAATGCCGAAATGAGTAAAGGCTTTGAGGGACTGTTGGGAAGCCATGATTGGTTTCGAAATGTGAGGACATGAGATTTGGGAAGGGCTAGAGGTGAAATGATACGGCTTGGTTGTGTTCCCATCCAAATCTCATCTTGAATTTCCAGGTGTTGTGGGAGGGACCAGGTGAAAGGTAATTGAATCATGTGGGCAAGTCTTTCCCATGCTGCTCTCATGATAGTGAATAAGTCTCACTAGATCTGATGGTTTTAAAAATGGGAACTTTTCTGCACAAGCTCTCTCTTTTCCTGATGCCATACACGTAAGACATAACTTGCTCTTCCTTGCCTTCCACCCTGATTGTGAGGCTTCCCCAGCCACGTGGAACTGTAAGTCCAATCAAACCTCTATCTTTTGTAAATTGTCCAGTCTTGGGTATGTCTATTTCAGCAGTGTAAAAATGGACTAATACACCTTCAGAAGTGGAGTTTTTCTCTTGGTCCCTAATAAACTGGAACTTCAAGGATTCAGCTGGGAAGGGGAATATTTCCAGGCACCCATGGTTACGCAGCTGGTGAGAAAATTCACAAAGGCTTTATGGAGTTCTGGCACTTTGGGTGAATCACCTCCTGGCCTCAGGACTCATTTCTTTATTATTTAGTTGTGAAAGTTGGATTAAAGTTGATTCCATCCAGCTCTTACTTTCTATTGTTTGACCTGAGTCATAAAAAATAGGATTTGGACTTGCAGAGATAAAAGAGAAAATGATATTCCCAGAGGAGACTAGCAGGGAGTATTCTTTAATTAGAAACATCACCCTTGTTGACCACCATCTATAGAACAGTTAATTCAGCAGTTGCTTCCTGAGCATCTACCATATACCCAGGAGAGATGTTCAAAATACTTAACAGCCAGGCATGGGCCCCAATGGCCTAAGGAATGGATGCTGGCCAAGGTGCTGGGCCAGGGTCTAGGGGCCTCTGCTGGGACAGTGTTACCTAACAGGGGATCTTGATGAGGTCCTGGGATAGGAGCAGAGTGGCCAGGAAAAGAAGGGGGAGTATTACCATGGTAGCTCAGTGCAGTGACTTGTTACTAATCAACATGTAAATACTCACACTCCAACGTGTCAAAGTTGAGTAAAATTCAGCCCCTTTCCTCAGAGTCTCTCAAGCAAGCAGTGCTCCCATGAGCTGGCAAGTTCATCAGTGGGAATGACAATGAGTGACAAGGCCCAGTAGAGGCAGCCAGTCCACAAGAGGCAGGGAATTGACTCCCTCCAAGCTGCCGGGGAGGTGAGATCAGGCATAGTCTTCCTCTTAGGGGCCATTCCTAACCCAGACAGTGCTCAGGGGAAAGGACAGACATTTCCCTCTGTGCAGATCCAAGCGGCAGGCCGATTACCAGGGGCAGCCACCACAAATGTAAATACAGAGTGAAAAATGGAGGCAAGGCCAAATGAGCGCTGGCAGGTCTAGGGTGATGGGCCTCCTGTGTCAGGAATCTTGCAACCCCCACTGGGGAGGGGTGTAATATAATAACAACAGTCAGAAGTGACATCGGCCATAAACCTCCAACAAATGCCAGCTGAAAACCGGGCCTTAACAAGTCCAATATTGATGCCCTGGGCCTGATGCTGTGTTAATACATTATCCAAATGCACCCTCTCATTTGATTATCAAACCACTCTATGAGGAAGTTACTTTATTTTTTATTTTTTTTAGAAGGAGTTTTGCTCTTATCGCCCAGGCTGGAGTGCAATGGCACAATTTCAGCTCACTTGCAACCTCCGCCTCCCAGGTTCAAGCGATTCTCCCACCTCAGCCTCCCAAGTAGCTGTGATTACAGGTGCCCACCACCATGCCCGACTAATTTCTGTATTTTTAGTAGAGACAGGGTTTCACCATGTTAGCCAGGTCGGTCTGGAATGCCTGACCTCAGGTGATCTGCTCACCACGGCCTCCCAAAGTGCTGGGATTACAGGCATCAGCCACCGCACCTGGCTGATGAAGGTACTTTATTATTTTCATATTAGAGAAAAGAAACTAGGCCTTTGTAAGGCCAAAGCTTACAAAGCAAGTTAGAAGCTAAGCCAGAGCTTGCACTAAGGCCTGACTGACCCTGGGGTCTAGTCCTTAACCACAGTGCTGAGCCATCTTCTTAAACTTGCACAGTTAATGTGTAACTGAAAGCACACCTACCCACGTGCTGGCTGACAAATTCCAGGTCCTTCAGGCAGCATGAATACTTCATCCTTGAAAATTTTTCTGGATCCTTAAATCAGACAAATGAACACACAGTCCTCCTGCCCATGGAAGACACCATTAGCCTTCCCAATAAGGAAAATTACTGGGATGCTATTTTGACATACTGAGAGTTTTTCCCCCAGAATTTCATTACATCTCATTCCTTTCTTCCTTTCCAACCATCAGGCCATTTCTTGTTAACTGCGTGGGAGAAAGGATAGAAGAATAAGAAAAAGCAAGGGAGCTGAAGCAGGCCCTACTGATGCTGCATCCATGCCCCTTCAGTCCTCGCCACTTCTGGGCATCCCCGTGCAACATCCAGCTGCCATGTCTGCATTCTTTTACCTTAGAGCTTTCTCCTCCCAGGCCCAAGGGAGGCCAGTGTGCCAGAGAAACAACTTCTATAAACAGCTGTCATCCAATAACTAATGCAAACTGGTAGATAAATACCCCAGCTCCCTCGCCTGTCAGGTGAAATAACTTAGAGGCTTGTATTCCCCCTTTTTATAGAACAATGTTCTAAATTTGTTTCAAGTTTTAGATTCAAGGGGTACATGTACAGATGTATTACATGGGTATACTGCATGATGATGTGGTTTGGGCTTCTAATAATCCCATTGTCCAAGTAGTGGGCCTAGCACTCAATAGGTAGTTTTCCAGCCCTTGCCTCCCTTCCTTCCTCCCCAGTGTCTATTGTTCTCCTCTTTGTGTCCCTGTGTACCCAATACTCAGCTCCCACTTATAAGTGAGAACATGCAGTATTTGGTTTTCTGTTTCTGCCTTAATTCTCTTAGGATAATGGCCCGCAGCTGCACCCATGTCACTGGACAGGAAATGATTTTGTTCTTTTTCATGGCTGCAGGAGGCTTGCATTCTATGCCAGCTCTCAGAACTCCCCAGCAGGATTAAGCAGCCACCCACAGTGATTACTGGTTTGATGACACACATTTTGCTGGCTGCTTTCTCTGCCCTTCCCTACTTCTCTACCGGCACTTCCTGGAACCACCTCCCAAATAAACCTTCTCAGAGTCTGCTCCTAGGAGGAAGCCAGCCTAAGGCAGGAGTGAATTCTTCATTCTAAGTCTTAAAGTTTAAGCCCGAAGGAACTCAAAGCATAGAACAATGGTAATCAGAAATAACAGTGTTTCATTCTCAGAACTAGAAAAGATTCCTTGATTTTGGAGAAAGAAAGCCAGGATGCCAGGACCCTCAGACTTTCTGACAAAGTGATGCTTGTACTCTGCCACCACTTCCCCACCCCCTGTTTTGAACCAAGTAGGGAGAAAAGCAGAAACTGCAGAGTTTGGGGGTCTCTAAGAACAGATTGACCTGGGTTGTCCTCTCTAGTGGGAGCCAGGCAGGGGCCAGGAAACTAGAAAAAACATCAAGCTGCATGGGATGTCTAGGCTGACCATGCCAGGCAGCCTCATGGAGCGCTGAGGAGCACAAAGACTCCATAAACACAGAGGCTCAGAAGCAGGGCAGCCTCCAACCCATGGTGGAGGGAGATGTTTCCCCATCTGCCCCAGATGGCAGGGGCTTGGCACAGAGCTTCCGAGCAGATGACCAGACAGGTCACACATGTCTCATATCCTGGAGAGGACACCTGTGTGCCCGCCTCACACCTCGGCTACATTCCTGAATTTGCAGTGGTTTTGATCCTCATCAGACTGACAGTATCCTGCCTAAGTGCACACTGAGCTTCTTTCCTTTTCTGCACTGCAGCTTCTCCAACACTGCCAGCAGGGGAGGAGACAGGCAGGCGGGAAGCTAGCCACAAGAACACAGGAGCAGCAGAGAAGTGCCAGGGAGGTGCCCCATCCTCTAGACAAGCTTCCACCAATGGGAAAGAAATCAGCTGGAAACATCGACCTCACATAAACAACTCCAAGAGGCCTTCGCCATATTCCTCAGAGCATCCTGGTTGGACTGAACTCCAGCTGTCTCTAGCATGACCAACTCAATAACCCACCATGTTCTGAACCTTCCCAGTGACTCATTTCCTGGAGTCAGCTCCCAAATAAACCACCTGCACACAAGTTCTTACCTCGGGTCTCCTTTCAGGGGAAACCCAGGTCAAATACATGCTCAGAAGTTACCAAGTAGACGAGGATGATAGGGAGGACCTGTTCCCCCACACCATAGAAGCCCCTCAGAACTAGATGCAACCTCTTTGAAACTGCAAAAACCCTCATCAACTGCAGTTTCCATAACCCCTAAGAATGGGGCCTCACAAAAGAAATTAAGTTCAGCTATTTAAAAAAATAGGCAGAACTACTCTTGCATTTCTTGAACACATAGAAACATTACCTTTGACCCAAGGATGAGATAAGAAAGCAGGGTGCTCATGCTCCTCTGTCCCTGCAGGCCAGGTGGACAGGCTTCATGGAGAACTGAGGTGCTGCCACAACTCTTTGCTCACAAGTGACCATGACCCTGATGAGATGGGCAGCCTGAGACTACAAGTAGACAATCAAGAGGGCCTTTAAGGACATCCTCCAGGAAGTTCTGGATAGAAGAGGCTTTAGTGAAACAGGCAGGTCAAAGGGCATTGCTACTTCCACAGTGTAAAAAGCCAACCAGGTGCTCCATTTCTCTTGGCTCCTGTCCAGAGTCCAAAGCACGAGCTCGTCTCAGAAGCCCACATTCCACATGCAAGTGGTCAGGGGTGCCTGGGTTCTGTTCCTGAGTAGCTGGGACCACAGGCACATTCCACCATGCCAGGGTAATTATTCTATTTTTTTGTAGAGATGGAGTTTCCCTATGTTGCCCAGGCTGGTCTGAACTACTGGTCTCAAGGAATCCTCTTGCCTCAGCCTCCCAAAATGCTGGGATTATAGGCATTAGCCACAGCACCCGTCCTGAGCCTGCATCCTTGAAGACACTGTTAAGCCACTGACTTAATTCTGTCATTTCCTTATATCTGACTGTCTTGTTATAGGATAATAGGCCCTGTTTTTAAAGATTTTTATTGAGATTTCACTTTTATCTGTGATCAATAAGTGAAAATGGTGTTTTAAGTAAATAGAGCTTTTGCAACTACTAGAGTTTTCATAAACAAAGTATTAAGAACAAATGTATGCCATTTTAATCTTCAAGAATGAAATATACCATAAAAATTCAGTAATCTGGCATCTTCTAGTCTGGGAGGATGCTAGGTTACTGGGTTTTCCAGGTCAGTGAAAGATACTGTCTTGATTCCCCCAACACCCTAATTTCACAGTTATAAATTTAAAGAAAAAACAAAATCTGTAATATACTTGAACAGAAATTCCCAGTTTTCATGGAAAGTTTTCTGTATAACATTTATTATAACTACATAATTCTATTTATTTTAAAGCCCTAAAAGTTTAATTATTTTTTAATAGAAAAAATTATTTTAATATAAGGGACATTCAATTGCTAAAAAATGTTACTTTAAAACAACTTTCAAGCCTGTGGCTAAACCAATCATTTGAAGTGCTCTTCCTGGCACATCCTAGCCAAAAGCCAGGATCACAATGTTGATTATGACAAGACTTTGACCCAAGTTGTCACAAGAGTAGCTGAGGATGATGCAGTAGATGAGGTCACTGGGCTTTGGCTCTGCCATGACAATCTGGGTGGCCTTAACCTCTCTGAGCTGACTGTGCATTTGCAAAATGGTCTCATTAGCACCATCTCTTACAGCTACAGGAGAGAGAGCACGGAAAATGCAAAGTGGTCAGTAGTTGCATGGCATACAGTAAGGGCACAGCCCATGGTGAATGCAATTGATTTTTAACCATCTCTCCATCCATCCCCTGTGGGGCCTTCCTTTGCACCTCCAGTAACCATTGCTTCCTCCTTTCTCAAGTACACAGCACTCTTTGCAAATCACATACCTAATTACATCTAACATCTTCCTGATGGTCTCTATCCACTTCCTGTGTTTAAATTTCATCTCCAATAACACTAGAATCTCCCAGGGCAAGGCCCATTGCACCCCCCGCCTCCAACATCCTCCACAGCACCTCACTCAGTGCCAGGCTTGCAAAGCCTGCCTGGATAAATTCTCCCCTGACTCCTTCCCTGGGATGTGGGAGAGGTGTCATGGGAAGACATTTCTGTCTTCTGAATAACAGTTACTGGGTCTACATGAATTCTTCTTGGGATAGTTTCCAATGTACACTGCAGAAAAACTACAGAATGAATAGTAGCTTTAAAAAAATTCTTTCTTCATGTGGTACATATACACCATAGAATATTATACAGCCATAAAAAGAATGAAACCATGCCCTTTGCAGCAGCATGGATGAGGCTGGAGGCCATTATCCTAAGCAAACTAACACAGGGACAGAAAACCAAATGCCACATGTTCTCACTTATAAGTGGGAGCTAAACATTGTGTACCCATGGACATAAAGACAAAAACAGTAAACACTAGGGACTCCAAAAGGCGGGAGGAAGGGAGGGGGTTGAGGGTTGAAAGATTATCTATTGGATACAAAGCTCAATATTTGGGTGATGGATACAATAGAAGCCCAATCCCCACCAACATGCAATATACCCATGTAACAAACATGCACATGCGCATGTACCTCCTGAATCTAAAATTAAACATAAAATGCATTCTTACAGTTCAACAACAAAGAAGATGCCCTTTTCTGCCTTCTCACTGTCTCGTATTTCCAGCTGTGTGGCTGCATCTGTGCAGGGAAGGTTCCTGAGGCTTCCTGAAGACCCTTGAGCCCTGGCTATAACAGAGACTGTGGCTGAAATGTTAACAGTGCTACCTGTCAGACTCCAATGCCAGGCTGCTGGGGGTGGCAATTGGCCTCTTCAGAGCTCAGGACTCAAAAAGAAAGGTAGAAGGATGCTCTCACCTGCTGTGGAGGACATGCGTTGGTTTTGGTCATTCAGCCTGATTAGTGCACTTTGATTTTCTTTTAGGGATCCACATCTCCCCTTCTCACCCATGTGGTGGAGTCTCCTCTCCTAACATGTCCAGAAACTCCAGAAATACATACATCACTGAATACAAGCCAGCTGGACTCAATGCCAGTGCTTTAGTGTAGAGAAACATTCCTTATTCGGTGACCTGGAGCTTGCAGAGGTCACCACATGGACAGAGGCGGCCTGTGAATAAAGCCAGAATGCAGGAAACACAGAAGAGACAAAGAACCAAAGTAGCATCAGACTTCCTGGAGTTTTTAGTTAAGTTTGCAATCAGATTCTCTTTCATGCTTTATTTTTCTTTTCAATTTCAACTTTTGTTTCAGATACAGGGGGTACATGTGCAGGGAATATTGCATGATGCTGAGGTTTGGGTATGGATCCCATCACGCAGGTAGTGAACATAGTACCCAACAGGTAGCCTTCCAACCCATATTCTCCTCCCTTCCTTCCCCCCGAGTAGTCCCCAGTGTCCATTGTTGCCATGTTTATGTCCAAATGTGTTCAACGTTTAGCTCCCACTTATAAGTGAAAACATGCAGTGTTTGGGTTTTCTGTTTCTGTGTTATTTTGCTTAGGATTATGGCCTCTAGCTGCATCCATGTTGCTGCAAAGGGCATGATTTTATTCTTTTTTATGGCTGTATAGTATTCCATGGTACATATATAGCACATTTTCTTTACCCAGTCTACCACTGATGGGCCCTTGGGTTGATTCCTTGTCTTTGCTATTGTGAATAATGCAGCAATGAACATACCAGGGCATGTGTCTTTTTGGTAGAATGATTTATTTTCCTTTGGGTATATACCCAGCAATGGGATTGCTGGGTAAAATGGTAGGTCTCTTTTAAGTGTTTTGAGAAATCTCCAGAAAACTTTCCACAGTAGCTAAACTAATTTATATTCCCACCAAAAGTGCATAAGTGTTCCCTTTTCTCCAAAGGCTCATCAGCATTTGTTGTTTTTTGACTTTTTCTTTTTTTTAATTTTTTTGACAGAGTCTCGCTCTCTCACCAGGCTAGAGTAGAGTGGCACGATCTTGGCTCACTGCAACCTCTGCCTCCCGGATTCAAGCAATTCTCCTGCCTCAGCCTCCCGAATAGCTGGACTACAGGCATGCACCACCATGCCCAGCTAATGTTTGTATTTTTAGTAGAGACGGGGGTTTCACCATGTTGGCCAGGATGGTCTCGATCTCTTGACCTCGTGATCTGCCCGCCTTGGCCTCCCAAAGTGCTGGGATTACACACATGAGCCAACACACTGGCAGTTTTTTGACTTTTAATAATAGCCATACTGACTACTAGTGTGAGATGGTAACAAACTGTGGTTTTAATTTGCATTTCTCTGATTACTAGTGATGCCAAGCATTTTTTCATACATTTGTTGTCTGCCTTCATGTCTTCTTTTGAAGAGCGTCTGTTCATGTCCTTTGCCCATTTCTTAAGGGGTTTATTTGTTCTATGCTTATTGATTTCATTTCCATGTAGATTCTGGATATGGATGACTTGTTTGCAAATATCTCCTCCCACGCTGTAAGTTGTCTGTTTACATTATTGATAGTTTCTTTTGCTGTGCAGAAGCTTTTTAGTTTAATTAGGTCCAAGTTCTCAATTCTTGTTTTTGTTGCAATTGCTTTTGGGGACTTAGCCAAAAAAAAATTGCCGAGGCCTATGTCAAGAAGAGTAATTTCTAGGTTTTCTGTTAGGATTTTCATAATTGTAGGTCTTGAATTTAAATGTTTGATCTATTTTGAGTTAATTTTTTATATGGTGAAAGATAGGAGTCCAGCTTCAATCTTCTGCATATGGCTAGCCAGTTATCTTAGCACCATTTATTGAATAAGGAGTCCTTTCCCCCATTGCTTGTTTTTGTTGGCCTTGCCAAAAATCAGATGGTTGTAGGTGTGCAGCTTAATTTCCGAGTTTTCTTTTTCGTTCCATTAGTTTATGTGTCTGTTTTTGTACCAGTGCCACGCTGTTTTGGTTACTGTAGCTTTATAGTAGAATTTAAAGTCAGGTAGTGCAATGCCTCTGGGATTATTCTTTTTGCTTAGGATTGTTTATGTTATTCGGGCTTCTTTTTGCTTCCACATGAATTTTACAATAGTTTCTCTAATTCTGTGAAGAATGATGATATAGTTTGAATTTTAATCCCCAATGTTGACGGTAGGGCCTGGTGGGAGGTGTTTGGGTCATGGGGACAGATCTCTCATGGCTTGGTGCTGTACTCAGATAACGAGTGAGTTCTCATGAAATCTGCTTGCTATAAAGTGTGGCATCTCCTCCCCCACTCTCTCTCTTGCTCCTGCTTTCACCATTTGTCACACAAGCTCCCACTTTACGTTCTGCCATGACCAAAAGCTCCCTGAGGCCTCCCCAGAAGCCAAGCAGATGCCAGTGCCACAGTTTTATAGCCTGCAGATCCATGAGCCAATTAAACCTCCTTTCTTTACAAATTATCCAGTCTCAGGTATTTCTTTATAGTGATGCAAGAATAGCCTAATACAAATGACATTGGTAGTTTGATATAAATAGCATTGAATCTGTAAATAGGGCAGTGTGACCATTTTTATGACATTGATTCTTCCAGTCCATTAGCATAGCATGTTTTTCCATTTATTTGTGTCATCTCTGATTTCTTTCAGCAGTGTTTTGTGGTTTTCCTTGAAGATATCTTTCACCTCCTTGGTTAGCTGTATTCCTAGGTATTTCATTTTCTTTGTAGCTATTGTAAGTGGGATTGTGTTCTGGACTTGACTCAGTCTGGACGTTGTTGTTGTATTGAAATGCTACTGATTTTCAAAACTTGATTTTGTATTTTCAACTTTGCTAAATTGTTTATCAGCTCTAGGAGTCTTTAGGATTTTCTGGGTGTAGAATCATATTGTCAGTGAAGAGAGATAGTTTGAATTTTTCTTTTTCTTTTTTGGATATCTTTTATTTCTTTTTCTTAACTGATTGCTCTGGCTAGGACTTCCAGTACTATGTCGATAGGAGTGGTAAGAGTGGACATCCTTTTCTTGTTCCAGTTCTCAAAGGGAATAGTTTCAGCTTTTGACCATTCAGTATGATGTTGGCTGTGGGTTTGTCATAGATGGCTCTTATTATTTCTAGATATGTTCCTTCAATACTTGTCTGTTGAGGGTTTTTACCATGAAGAGTTGTTGGATTAAATGTTTTTACAGACAGTTTTAAATGTATTATAGACTATTGGAAAGGGCTTCCTGACACTTGCTGCTTAAAGTATCTGAGTAACAGACTTCCAAACAAATTGAATAGAGGCTTCAGCTAATACCAACTCATTACAAAATTACTCTTTTTTTGTTTTTATAGTAATCTTCTATACATCATCTCATTTCACCCTTGAAGCAGCAAGTCAGGAACTTGAGCCCTTATTTTACAGATGGGGAACCTGGGACCAAGAAAGTGCTATGAGTTGTGCAGGATCCCTTGGTGTAGGTCAGAAAACCAGCTCCACTGCAGAGCTGCCTGTACCAGGCCATGTTCACCTTTGTAACTTCTACAAAACATCACTTTCAAGCTTTATAAGGTCAGGATAAATTTATTTCCTATCAGTAACACTACTTAAAGCACTGCTTTTGTATTATGGCTACTGTGTCAGAAAAGCACAGGTGAAATCTTTTTGCAAACCAGCTCCCTTCCCCAGCATACTGTTCTCATAACTGTATATGCTCTGCAATGCTTAATTCACTGATTTCATGAACTCGCTGGAAGAATAAGAGGATTAGTAAGAGATTAGTTTAGACATCTTGAATCTCTGTAGAAAAAAAAAACCACAGTCATTCTTTAAGCTCCTGAAGATTCAGCATTTGGGGAGGGAGAGAAAAGCCGAATATCTGACCAACACTATGTTTCACTAACATTCTTGGCTTTAAATGTGCAAAACAAAAGGTTTTACAAATGTTAGGCTAATTGTTAAATGTGTTTTGAACTTTCCAGTTCAAAAGCAGTCTTCAGATAATCATTTTTTCTAGGTTTTGGAAGCTCTATGTGCTTCAACATCTCTAGAAGTTTAATCAATATTGTGGATGTCAATGTTAATTACCCTCACACACACTAGACTAGTCAGGATAGGCTAGGTTTTGCTGTAATAACAAACAACCCTAATATCTCAGGGCTCAACACAGCAAAGCTTTAGTTTTTGATTACTCTCCAGGATGGTTTGGTTATGCCAGGATCTCTGCTAATACTGACCACTCTTAAACCCATGCTGACTGGAAGTGAGTTTTGACATGTGCCTCTACAGTTGCTCCAGGAGGAGAAAGAACATAGTGAATCAAGCACCAGCTCTTAAAACTTCCCCTCGGAAATGACACACATCATCATCACAGGTGCATCATTGGCTAGCAAATAACACGGCAAAGTCCAACTCCAAAAGGGCAGGGAAGTTAACCTGCCATGTGCCTGGAAAGGGGAAAGGACGGTGCACACAGCTTAACACGTGTGATCCTCACAATTCTATAAGACAGGAGAGCCAGAGGTGATTATTTCTATTTTAAATGGGGACACCAACAACAGAAAGACCCCCATGTTATAGGTAGAGAACTTGGGTATCCTGGCTCTGCGCCAAGTTTTCTTTTCGCCATATCATCAGAGTCTGGAGTTCCCAGATACCAACTGCTTGAGAGGAAGCTAGCAAAGAGACACGAAAGTTTAAAATATATCCTGGAAAGTTTGAGTTGTGATAGCTGATGGAATATCAAAGTTGGATAAGATGATGGAAGAGCTGCCTGGAAACTGCTTGGACTAGGTGATATCTAAGTATTTCAAGGAGACACAATAAGAATGGAGATTTTGCAGAAAAAAAAAAAAGAATGGAGATTTTGAAAGAGAAAAGGAGGTGACCAGGGGCCTCCAGTCCTCTTGCCAATCACCTCAGAGGTGTTTTGCATTCACGGTTTTCTATACTGGGTTTCAGCACAACATTCGTTTGAAGAAAATCTCCTTCAATTTATGAAAACCACTGACTGCAGTCCAAGCACTTTATTTTGCAGATGGAGAGAGTGAGGCTTAAAGAAAGGAGAAAACTTCCGCACAAGGAGAGAGTGGCAGGGCTGGAGCCAGTCCTCAAATAGATGGGGTCTGGACTGAGAGTTGGAAGCCCCAGGATCTGGTTTCAACACTCTGCTGTGCTACCACAGGCAAGCCACTCCACATCTCTGAACCTGTGTCCTTTTCTGTCCGGTGAGTACAGAATGTCTGTCCTGTCAAATGGGGCCAGAAAGCAGACATGGAAAGATAATTTTACATTGAGAAGACTTCAAATGAGAATACCAACAAATATTCATTTCTCACTACTAAATTAGTAACTTAAACATCTCATTTCTGATTTCTAGCCAGCACGTGGAGAATTGGTTCATGTGAAGCAGCATGTGTGCTGCTTACTCAGCCTCTTTGAAGAACAATTTAAAAATAAAAATGGAAAGCCAGCCGGGCATGGTGGCTCACGCCTGTAATCCCAGCACTTTGGGAGGCCGAGGCGGGCAGATTGTGAGTTCAGAAGACCGAGACCATCCTGACTAACATGGTGAAACCCTGTCTCTACTAAAAATACAAAAAAAAAAAATAGCAGGACGTGGTGGTGGGCACCTGTAGTCCCAGCTACTCAGGAGGCTGAGGCAGGAGAATGGCGTGAACACAGGAGGCAGAGCTTGTATTGTAGTGAGCCCAGATTGCGCCACTGCACTCCAGCCTGGGCGACAGAGCGAGACTCCATCTCCAAAAAAAAAAAAAATCAAAAGCCACTAGAAATGTTCATAGCTTTTGATCTAATAATTACAGTTCCAGGAATTCAGTCTTTGGGGGAAATCTTAAACACCAGAACCTGTGTATACTAAAATGTCCCTCTTAATATTATTTAGAATGACAAATATTGAAAAATGAATGAAATGTGGAGTAAAATGTGATAAATCCATTGAAAGTTAGACTATGAAGAATATAGGAAAATGCTTAGGATACAATATTAAGTGAAGAAATCAAGGTTCAAATTGATTATAGCTATATAATAAGAAAGGGATACACATTTAAAAGACAACACAGACTAGGTGTGGTGACTCATGCTTGTAATTTTAGCACTTTTGGAAGCCAAGGCAGGAGGATCCCTTGACTTTGAGACCAGCCTGGGCAACACAGTGAGACCTTGTCTCTATAATAAATAAAAATGAAAAAGACTACATGGATATAATGGGTTATTGCTTTATTTTCTCCTTTTCTCTATTTTATAAACTTTCTGGTATGCAAATATATTGATTTTATTTTTAAAAAAATAAGCACAATAAAAATATTTCCAATATCTGCCCTGCTGTGAGGGATACCAGCAGAAACAAATTGTACAACTGGTGTGAAAGTATTTTGTCCTCATTAAAGGTAGTCTGTGGTTAAGTGATCACTACGATCAACGTTAAATTATGTTTGGTTCCAACCCACTCACTTTCAGCTGAACACTGCTATTCTATTCCTTATTTTTCTGGAATTGAACTAAGAATAAGAGGGCAGATTCTCACCCAATTTCATATTTAATTAAGCTTTTAGGACACATTTCTCTCTTGTAGGTTTGATCTACTGAAATTTACTAGAGGCTTATCCTTCTGTAGAATGAAATACAGGAGATAATTCTTTATGGTTACAATGTCTTTGAGTAAAAGGACTTGAGTGAGAAACATAGGCATTCGCAGCTCTGTGAAGAAGCTCCTCCAAGAACTTTCCCCATCAGGGCCAGTGTATTCATCCGCACTCAGCAGTTGCTTCCTGAAATTTGAAATGAGTCAAAATGCTCAGAATGGCCTCCATAGTGTGGGGCAAACAGAAGGAGTTTGGCAGCAAGCCTGTTAGAGCCCACTGGCTCCCAGAGCGTGGCTGCCCATCCTTCCCCGGAGCCACCTCACTCCAGACATGGGCTCTGCTTTTCCTCCCTGACACGCCAATCACTCTTCCTTTTGCTTTCAAGCATCTGAACAGCTTTATTTATGTTTCTCATCACAGTTTTATTTTCACTTCAATAATTTCTGTTCAAAAATTATCCAAATACTTGGTTTTTGCCATATGAATAGGCGAGCCCAGAAAAGAGGAAAGGCATAAACAAGTGTCCCCTTGACATTTACACCAAGGTACGGTTCACACTGTTTCAAATACTTTATGCTAAACATGGTCTAAGAGATTGAAGCACTGATTTTCACATACCTACTTAAAATTGTTAGAAAAATGGAGCAGATAGCACACAAACCAGTAAGTCAGCTAACTAGTCCACAAATATGCACCAACATACATGCCCAGTGCTGTGCCATAGGCTGTGTGACAATGCATGGTCTTCACCTGCTGACAGTTTGTAGTTCAGCAAAAAAATTAAAAAGTCACATATAAGATAAAAAATAATAATACAGCAGCACTGGCACCCAAGGACAAGTCAAAGTGTCAGAAAAGATGGGGCTGGAAGGATGGTGGAAAGCTTTCTGAAAGAGGTGGGAATGGAAGGGTGTGGGCAGATGGGAAGAGTTTGGCTGAACAGAGAGGATGGGGAAAGGATAAAATGCAAGGACACCCTGCAGAAACAGAGGTGGCTGTAAGCACAGGAAGTAGAAGGAGCTGCTGGGGATAGTATGCAAGTTAAATGAAGAAGCTCAGGAGAGTGGAACAGGGCCTAAATACCCTTGGGAATTTCTTTTTCAGATGAAATCCCTGACCTCAGCTTATGTTTGATGCTAGAAGCTGGTTCGTCATACCAAGGAGCAGTGGGAAGATAAAGGCACTCCAGCCTTAAAAGCCAAGGAACAAGGGGCACCCAGGACGAAGAGAAGTGTGACTACCAAAAGGCTTGCAGGTGCAATGATAATCTCTGTCCTTCACCAGAGCTGTCTCGAATTATCTTGAAATTGCATCCATCATCCAGGCCGTCTTCCTATAGGCAAAGGGGATGGAAGCTTTCTGTAGCCCTCGCCCTCTCCAGCCTCCCAGACTCCTGTCTTCCTCAGGGGGAATTAAGCTCGCCAGACACAGCAGAACTAGGGAGACTTGAGAGAAGTGAGGTCTCTCAACCGAAGAAAGCCCTCTGAAAAATGCCTCTTACTCTGACTTAAACGAAGAGCGAGTCACATAAAACCAAAGCTGAAATCAGGGATTTCATCTCTGAAAGAAATGCTCAGGACTATTTTGACCCACATTTCTATTAAGCCCAGTCTCCTTTTCATTTAAATTTACACAGCAAAACAAATCCATTAATTTTGCTAGTGATGACCAACAGATCCTCAAAACAGAAAGTGTTTACTGCAGAAGTTTTAGAGATAATTTGTATAACATGTTTAAAACAGCAGGGATTAAATCTAAGTTATCTGGAACTCCAGACATTTGGAAAGCTCATTCCTACATCTGACTCAGGGTTAAAGTGTGGTTCCTTCATGCCAAGCTCAGTGTCTGCTACAAATAGTAACTCCCATGAGCAATGAAAGCTTGGGGGTGAGAAATGTGGGTGATGGCAATAGGAAATATCCTGGATCCTATTGTTCTTTCCGGCTACATAGGTCAGAGTCCCAGCAGGAAATCATTTATCCCAAATATTCCTAATAAATAAATCACTACTTACAGAGATGTGGAGACAGGGAGAGAACAAATAAGGAACATTGAGGTACCCAGAGACTAGAAAGAGCTGGGAGCTGTTGCCAGCCCAAGGACTTCAGAGGCCAATGGGAGGAATTGGTGTTACCTGAGGGCAAGGGACATAGAGGAGGGACTGCCCAGAAGATGCTGTAGATGTGGGGGGCACAGCTGCTGCCAGAGATGTGCACTGGTCAAAGAGGAGGCTGGGTAATTATACTGGTCCTTTCTCTCTCACACCCTTTGATTCTTTGCTAGTAGCTTCCACTGGTCAAATCTAACTAGAAGCCAGAAAGAAGGGGACTCTCAGGTAATAGTGTCCACAAGAGTCAGCCTCCAGGGCACAGAACAGGCAGAGATTGGAGAAGGATAGGTGTGTGGGTGCTAAGAGAATAAGCACTGTTAGGAAAGCTATTTTTAGCTCAGATGCTCAGATTCTACCAAGAATAGTATTTTTATCGCCAAGGAGTCAGCAGAATTTTGCTCAGAAGCAGGACACAGAAGACAAGACTCAGACTCTAGCATTCTCTCGAAGAGACCAGCGTGCACACATGCACATGTGTCTGCACACACAGTTTCAAGATGGATTTTCATAATGAAAGCAGGAGGAATATAAAAGTTAGCATTCTAAATATGGAAGACCTTAGCATTCTTTTTTCACCCCACCCCAGAAAATTGGCCACTACAATAATACCCTCAGTCAGAAGATCCAAACAGCTTTTCTGGGAACTCCAACCATCCAAAGAGAAAGACCTTAAGATATAGACATAGAGATGCCCAACCAAAATGACCCAGCCTTTAATGGAAGCCACTGCTGTTCACTAAAGTGTAAGTGCAGAAAGTATACCTACACATAGGTTTAGAGCTCCCTATCACCATTTTGGTCCCCCAACTATTAAACATAAACAGACAGCCAAAGCTCACCAGACTTTTGAGAGAATACTTCTAATATTCATGAAAAAGACCAAAACAGAAAAAGGCAAGTGAGATAAAATAGTATGAAAGGAGAGGAAACTTCCAAAAAACTATTATTAAACACAAACAGATCAAGAGAAGAGAAACCCTTAGAGAGCAAAAGAGGTATCTTCAGAAAGAGAAAATATGACTGCAGGGGAAAAAACTCAAAAGATAGAATAAAGGAGAAACTTGGGGTAATTGTCCAGGAAATAGAACATAAAGAGATGGAAAGAAAAGAGAAAAAAATTCAACAGACCAGATAATAAGAATCCTCAAAGGAAAAACACAATACAGTGAAAGTCATAAGTAAAATCAAGCAAATCTTAGATCTAAAGGACTCAAGATTCTAATTTGAAAAGGTGCTACCAACAGCCCAGCATGGCCGATAAAAGTAGCCCACATGAATGCACATCATTATGAAATTTCAGAACACTGAGGCAAAAGAGAAGATCAAAAATTTTTCCAGAAAGGGAGTAAAACAATAGAAGTCATATACAAAGATCAAGTCTCAGAATAGTAAAGACCTTCTGAAAGCCACACTGAAGAGGAAGACGTTGGAGAAATGCCTTCAAAACATGGAAGGTAGGTTATTACTTTTTTTTTTCTTTTTTTTTTTTTTTTGAGATGGAGTCTCACTCTGTTGCCCAGGCTGGAGTGCAGTGGCGCCATCTTGGCTCACTCCAACCTCCACCTACCGGGTTCAAGTGATTTTCCTGCCTCCGCCTCCCAAGTAGCTGGGATTACAGGTACCCGTCACTACGCCTGGCTAATTTTTGTATTTTTAGTAGAGACAGCGTTTCACTATGTTGGCTAGGCTGGTCTCAAACTCCTGACCTCAAGTGATCCGCCCACCTTGGCCTTCCGAAGTGCTGGGATTACAGTCGTGGGATACTGTGCCTGGCCAAGGGTAAATTATTTTTAACCTAGAATTCTACGTTTGGCTAAATTATTATTAAAACATAGAATAAAGCTATTTTAATTCATGCAAGTTCTCAAAATTTTTACATTTGATGGACTCATTCTCAGGACATGCTCTGATAAAATGAAGTTAATTGAGAAAAATGGAAGCCTTTGTAAACAGAAGATGCAGGCCTGGTGTGGTGGCTCACCCCTGTAATCCCAGTACTTTGGGAGGCCAAGGCAAGTGCATCACCTGAGGTCAGGAGTTTGAGACCAGCCTGGCCAACATGGTGAAACCCTGTTTCTACTAAAAATACAAAAACTAGCCAGGCGTGGTGGTGGGCACCTGTAATCCTAGCTACTCAGGAGGCTGAGGGAGGAGAACCTGGGAGGCAGAGGTTGCAGTGAACCGAGATTGTGCCATCCCACTCCAGCCTGAACGACAAAAGAGAAATTCCATCTCAAAAAAAAACAAACAAAAAACAGAATATGCAACACAAAGGGGAAGCAGAGGAAAAACCCGAGGTCTCCGATCCACTCCAAGAGTGCACTGGCAGGAGAGGCAGCTCATCCAGAGGAAAGCAGATGGAGGGCTCAGGAAGAGATGCCTCATAAAGAGGGAATGGATAGACTCTCCACTGTGTTAAGCATACCAAGAGGAGACTACACAACTAAAGGTGAGTTGGGGGATAATTTGGTTATAACCAAATTATAGCTTAAAAAATGTTAAAAAGTAGTATTAATTCTAGAAAATTAATGAATTATGTACCAAAAGAAAAATAATCAAATGCCATATAGTTTAGCTGTGCACCATGCTTAATCGTCATTTAATGTAAACACTGAATGGCGATGAACCAAAAATTAGATGTCCATAGCGACAGAATGGAAAATAAGACATATGCAAAGATACAGTGATAGGAAGGAAACATGTGAAAGACAGCTGAATTATCATCTTTGATAGTGAGAATTAAATAGATAATACTAAGTCTGAGAAATTAATATAAGCATTTTATTTAGAGATATGGAGTTAAACATTCAAAGATTCCATGAAAAGAGTTACCAGGTCTTGCCTTTGTGTAACAGGAGTAAAAATGAGATGTCTGGTGAATTTGTTATTTAAAAACAAGCCTTGTAGAACTATTTGACTCTAAACATTGTGCAGAAACATCTTGGATAAAAATTAAACCTAGTTTTTAAAAATGGGTTTAAGTAAATAGACAAACCCCAATTAAGGGACATTCCACAAAAAGATTGGTCTGGACTCCTCAAAAATATGAGTTGTACAATTATTATGCTTGAATTATAAACTATTTCTTTTAAATATCAATTAATAAAACTCAAAGAAAGGCTGAAGAATTGCTCCAGATTAAAGTAAACTAAAGAAACATGAGGACTAAATGTCATATATGATCCTGGACTAGATCCTGGAATAGAAAGAAAAGGTGATTTAAAAGACATAATTGAGACAATTCACTGTGACATTTTCTGAATTTTATAACTTTACAGGAATTAGGTAAAAGAATGTTCTTGCTAAAAAAAAAAAAAATACACACTAAAGGTGAAGAGTGATGTTATTTGAATTTACTCACTGTTTAGTAAAAATATATGGCATATGTCAGGCACTGTATGGTTTATATCCCATGCATTGTCTCTGTAAAGTATTACAGCAACTGCATTAAGTACTTTCTACAGCTACTTCTATTTCACAGAAAGGGAAAATGAATCTCAGAGAAACTCAGAGAAACAGGAAGTGACAGAGCCAAGACTAGAAGGTGAATCTATTTCCCCATTTTCTCCATTATACTTTTTCATTTTTTAATAAACTTTCGTTTTTAAAACAATTTTAGATTTACAGAAAAATTGAGAAGATAGGGATGATAAACCAAGTTACATTAGCAAAAATGGTGAAATAGGAGTTCCAAGCACTCCATCTCACAGAAATGTAAATTTAAACAACCATGCGAATGAGAAAATAACTTCACAAAAATGAAGGAATTCAAGTGTAAAGATTATAGCACCTGGGTGAAGCAAAGACATAAGAAAAGATGCATGAAGAAGGTGAGAAGGATAGGTTCATATTACTTGTGTCAGCCCTCCCCAAAGCCTGCACAGCGCAACACAGAGATGGATGCCATCCATATGGGAAAGAAGGCAGTGAGCATCTGACTTCGCCTCCACATCAGGCCCGCCCAGTAGACCCTAGGACCAGGTCAGCTGCCTCCACATCAGGCCTACCCAGTGGACCCTGGGACCAAGTCAGCTTCCGTAGAACTAGGCTGCAGGCAAGCCCCAGGAGAACCAACCTCCAAGCCCATCCTAGCACCAAACCAAACCCTGCAAAGCCAGGCTATACCATGCCCTGTGGACCCTGCACCAGGCCAGCCCTCACAGATCCAGTCTCCAAGCCTGTCACTATGGACTCAGGCACCAGATCCACCCCAGCACCAGGCTGCCATTGTCCCCAGACCCAGGCCAGCCCCATAGACCCAAGTGCACCTTCTCAGATCAAGGCTCCAGACTCACCCGCACTGACTCTGGCACCAGGCTAAGCCCCAGAGACCCTGGATCCAGGACCACTCCAACAGATTCCCATGCTGAGCTGGCTCCTGAAGACCCAGGCCCTAGGTCTACCCTGCGGACTCAGGTTCCAGGCCCACCCGAATTCCAGGCCAGTCCCCACAGACCCAAGCTCCAGGCCAACCCCAGCAGACCCAGGCTTCAGGCTGCCCCAGCCCAACAGTCCCAGACACCAGGCTAGTACCTACAGACCCAGGCTTTAAGGCCTGCTTCTATAGTCCCAGGCACCAAGCCCACTGCCACAGATTCAAGATCCAGACTCAATCCTGCAGACCCAGTAGCCAGGCCCATCCTAGTGTACTCTAGCACTAGGCCAAATACTGAGAACACAGATTAACACCTAAAAACCGAGGCACCATTACTGCTCACACGCTGACCCAGGCACTAGAGCAGACTGCTCAAGGACTCCATCAGCAAGCCCAACCGTGGACCACACCAACTGTCCTATCCAGAACTCTGGACAGGCTGATTAGTGAAGAACTTTTCCTGCTGAAGCCAATCTGTAAACACTGGAAGAGGTGACTTCTTGAAATGTGCAGATACCAATGCAAGGCCACAACAATCACAAATAATCAGGGAAACATGACACCACCAAAGCAACAAAATAGAGCAAGAGTAACCAAACCTAAAGAAATGAAGACATATGAACTGCTGGAAAAGTTTCAAAATTACCACATTTTAGAAGCTTGGTAAGCTACGAGAATAAGACAGCTAAACAAAATCACACAAAAAATACATGAAAAAAATTCTAATTTCAACAAGAGACAGAAACAAAAAAATACTTTGGAACTGAAGATCACAATGACTAAACTTTTGCTCTCAGGAATCCCACAGTCGGCCAGGCACAGGGGCTCACGCCTGTAATCCCAGCACTTTAGGAGGCCAAGGCGGGTGGATCATGAGGTCAGGAAGTCAAGACCAGCCTGGACAAGATGGTGAAACACAGTCTCTACTAAAACTACAAAAATTAGCCAGGCACAGTGGCAGGTGCCTGTAATCCCAGCTGCTCGGGAGGCTGAGGCAGGAGAATTGCTTGAACCTGGGCGGCAGAGGTTGTAGTGAGCCAAGATCGTACCACTGCACTCCAGCCTGGGCCACAGAGTGAGACTCTGTCTCAAAAAAGAAAAAAAAAAAGAAAAAGAAAAAGAATCCCACAGTCATCACAAATGCCGAGCCCAGTTGACATAGCTGCCTGGAATGTACACTGCACACTGCAGTGCTCCTCCCAAAGATGGAGCCACTTCTGTGTCTCTTCCCTGGGCCTGGAGCTGCTACTGTGTTGAATCCCCACCCCTAGCTACTACTGTGTTGAATCACTACCCCCAAGTCATTACCACACCCAATAATCTGGAATGAAAACACCACAGTGCCTCACCATATGTGACCAAGTTGTGCTGCCCTGCACCTCATGCTGGGGCCTGTCTCTCGGCTGCTGTCTGCCATCACTGATCCATGCTACTGCTGCTCTGCCCCATCCCCTGGAAACTGAATCATAACTTTGAACTACCATTATGAAGCCCCCTGGGTCATGAGTCACAGCTCTGACTAGCCATCAGTTTCTCTGCATCCCATGCCCACGGGTCAGAGTTGTGACTGCAATCTACCATCCACTCCGCTGTGCTACTGATGTGCCCTACCCCTCGGTCCCAGACCACCACTAAGCCCTGTCACCCCAGGGCCTGTGACACTGCTACATCTTGGTTCACCAGTGCTGAGTCACCATGGCATGCTTTGGAGACAAAGACTCCATGGACAATCTTCACGCACCTATGCATCAGACACTGTTCCCAGTTCCACAGAAAATATGCCACTGCCACAGGCCCTGGGTGCCAGGGTAGTTTTGTATGTCTCTGAGCAGTAAACCCAAGAAAGAGTGGGATGATATATTCAAACACTGACGGAAAAATTGTCAACCACAAATACTTTATCTGGCAAAATTATCCTTCAGAAATGAAAGAAAGGTAGACTTTCCTAGACAAACAAATGTGATATTGAGAGTTTATGACCACTAGATATACCTTTCAAGAAAGTCTAGAGTTTTCAAGCTGAAACAAAAGGACACAAATTAGTAACTTGAAAACATATGAAAGTATAAAGTTTACTGGTAAATGTAAATATATGGTAAAAATAAGAATAATACTGTAATAGAAGCATGCAATTCACTTTTAATTATTTTCTTAAAAGACAAAAATATTTAAAATAACTGTAGCCACAATATTCTGATAACAGATACACAATATAAAATGATGTAAAAATATAATGGATACTAGTAAAAACATAGAGCTTTGTATGCAACTGAGGTTAAATTATCAACTTAAAATAGACTGTTATAACTATAAGATGTTTTATGTAAACGTCATTGTAATCCAGAGAAGATACTGTACTAGACACACAAAAGATAAAGGAATCAAAACCATAAGGGTTAAAGTCATCAAACCACAAAGACAGCAAAAAAGTATGAAAGAAACTACAAAACAGTCAGAAAACAATTAACAAAATGGCAACAGTAAGTCCTTACCTATCAATAATTATCTTTAAATTAAATGCATTAAATTCTCCAATTAAATGACATAGAGTGGCTGAATGAATAAACTAACAAGATCCAACTATATGCTCTCTACAGGAGACACAATTTGTCATTAAGGATACATACAGGCTGAAAGCAAAGGGATGATAAAACATACTATGCAAGTAGAAATTTTAAAAGAGCAGAGGTGGTTATATAAGACAAAATAGACTTTAACTCAAAAACAGTCACAACAGACCTAGAAGATCATTATATAATGATAGCATGGTCAGTTCATCCACAGGATATAACAATTGTAAATATTTAAGCACTCAACATTGGAGCACCTAAATAAATAAATCAAATATGAACAGAACTGAAAGTAGGAATAGAAAACAATACAATAATCATAGAAGAACTCAATACCCCACTCTCAACAATGGATAGATCATCCAGACAGAAAATCAATAAAGAACTTCAACAACACTATAGATCAAATATACGTAACAGACATACTCAGAACTTCCCACCCAACAGTAGCAGAATACATTCTTGTTGAGCACACATGGAATGTTCTCCAGTACATATCATATGTTAGGCCACAAAACAAACCTTACCAAATTTAATAAGTCTGAAATCACACTCAGTATCTTTTCTGAAGTAATGATATGAAAACAGAACACAATAACAGAAGAAAAACTGGAAAATTAACAAATCTGTGGAAATTAAGTAACATACTTCTGAAAATCAGTGAGTCAAAGGAGAAACTAAAAGAAAAAGCAAAAAATATCCTGAGATAAGTGAAAATGGAAACACAACATGCCAAAATGTACAAGGGACACGGCAACGGCACTTCTAAGAGGGAAGTTTACGGTGACTAACACCCACTTGAAGAAAGAAGATAATTCCTCAAGGAATTACAGAACAAAGAACAAGCTAAGCCCAAGGTAAGCAAAAGGAAAGAAATAATAAAAGTCAAAGCAGAAATAAAGGAAATGAAGACTAGAAAAATAACAGGCCAATGAAAGTAAGAGTTCGGTTTTTGAAAAGATAAACACAATTGACAAAACTTTAGCTAGACTGAGAAGAAAAAGACAAAATTATAAATAAATATAAGCATATATAACATAAATATAAATATATATAATTTATTTTATATATAAATATATATTTATATTTTTATATATTTATATATAATATATATTTATATTATATGTTATATAAATGTATTTATATATAATATATATTTATATTATATGTTATATAAATACATTTATATATAATATATATTTATATTATATGTTATATAAATATATTTATATATAATATATATTTATATTATATGTTATATAAATATATTTATATATAATTATATTTATATTATATGTTATATAAATATATATTATATATAATATATATTTATATTATATGTTATATAAATATATTTTTATATAATATATATTTATATTATATGTTATATAAATATATTTATATATAATATATATTTATATTATATGTTATATAAATATATTTATATTTTATAAATATATAATATATAACATATAATATAAATTTATATAAATATATAAAACTGATACAACAGAAATACAAAGGATCAAAAGAGGCTACTATGAATAATTATATGTCAACAAATTGGATAACCTAAAACAATGGATAAATTCCCAGAAACATATAAGTAATCAAGACTGAATCATGAAAAAATAAAAAATCAGAACAGACCAACAGTAAGTAAAAGACAAATCAGTAATTAATACATTTCCAGCACAGAAAAGCCCAGGACCAGATGACTTCACTGCAGAATTCTACCAAATACTTAAAGAATAATTAACACCAATCTTTCTCAAACTTTTCCAAAACACTGGGGAGGTGGGAACACTTACGTATACTTTTAATGAAGCCAGCATTACCTTGATAGCAATGCCAGACAAGGACATTACAAAAAAAGAAAATTAGAAGCCAATATTCCTGATTAACATGGATTAGTGCCCTGAAAGAAAAAGGCGGGGAGTTTGTTTGTCCCTTCCACCATGTAAAAACACAGGGAAAAAGCACCATGTATGAGGAAGAAGGCCCTTAGGAGACAACAAATTCTTCTGGTACCTTGGTCTTGAACTTCCCATCCTCTAGAACAAGGGTCCCCAACCCCAGGCCATAGACCAGTACTGGTCACAAAGCAGGAGGTGAGTGGAGGGCAATTGAGCAAAGCTGAGCTCTGCCTCCTGTCAGATCAACGGCAGCATTAGATTCTCGTAGGAGTGTGAACCCTATCGTGTACTGTGCATGTGCGGGATTTAGGTTGCACGCTCCTTATGAGAATCTAATGCCTGATGACCTGTCACTGTCTCCCATCACCTCTAGATGGGACCATCTAGTTGCAGGAAAATAAGCTCGGGGCTCCCATTGATTCTACATTATGGTGACTATGTAATAATAACAGAAATGGAGTGCACAATAAATGTAATGCACTTGAATTATCCCAAAACCTTCCCTTCCGTATTCTGTGGAGAAACTGTCTTCCATGAAACCAGTCCCTGGTGCCAAAAAGGTTTGGGGACTGCTGCTCTAGAACTGTAGGAAATAAATTTCTGATGTTTATAAGTTTCCCAGTTTCAAATATTTTTTTATAGCAGCCCAAATGAACTTCAATCAACATTTCTTCAAAAAAGACATACAAATGGCAGCAGATATGTGAAAAGATAACCAACATCACTAATCATTAAGGAAATGTAAATCAAAACCACAATGATACGTCACCACACACCTGTTTAAATGACTATTATCAAAAAGACAAAAGACAAGTATTGGTTAACCCCAGGCACATTGCCTATGAGTTGGCCCTACTTTGAAAAAAAAAAAAAAAAGATAAGTGTTGATGAGGATATCGACAAAAAAGGAACCTTTGTGCACTGTTGGTAGAAATGTAAATTGGCACAGACACAAGGGAATATGATATGGAGTTTCCACACAAAAAAATAATAAAACTACCATATGATCCAGCAATCCCATGTCTAGGTACATATACTAAGGCATTGATCAGAATCTTGAAGATATATTAGCACTTATATGTTCTTTGCAGCACTCTTCCCAATAGCTAAGACATGAAAACAACCTAAATTTTCATCAGTGGAAGAATGAATAAAGAAAAAATGTGGTATTTACATTCAACGAAATATTATTCAGCCTTAACAAAGAAAGAAATCTTGCCATTGGTAATACATGGGCAAACCTGAAGCACATTATGCTATTTGAAATAAGCCAGGCAGAAAAGGACAAATACTACATGATCCCACTTATATAAGTAATCTAAAATAGCCAAGCTCACAGAAGTAGAGAGTAGAATGATGGTTGCCAGGTTGGAATGGAGGGGAAACCGGGAAGTGTTGGTCAAAGGATACAAAGTTGCAGTTATGCATCAGGAGTAAGTCTTGGATTTCTACTGCACAGCATGGTACCTATAGGTTAACAATTCTGGGCCAGGCACGGTGGCTCACACCTGTAATCCCAGCACCTTAGGAGGCTGAGGCGGATGGATCATGAGGTCAGGAGTTCGAGACCAGCCTGGCCAACATGGTGAAACCCCGTCTCTACTAAAAATACAAAAAGTAGCCGGGCATGGTGGCACACACCTGTAACCCCAGCTACTCGGGAGGCTGAGGCAGGAGAATAGCTTGAACCTGGGAGGCAGAGATTGCAGTGAGCCAAGATCCCGCCACTGCGCTCCAGCCTGGGACAGAGCTAGACTCCGTCTCAAAAAAAAAAAAAAAATCTGTGTTATATATCTAAAAGTTTGCTAAGAGTTTAGATTTCAATTTCAGTGTTCTTATTACCAAAAATGAATAAAGAAAGAGAGAGGGAGATATCTTTTGGAGGTGATGTGTATATTTATGGCCACTGATTGTATCAATAGTTTCATGGGTATATACTTATCAAAAAAAAAACTTGCATACATTAAATGTGTATGGCTTTTTGTATGTCAGTAATAATAAAGTAGTTTTTTTTAATGTAGCAAACAAAATCCAGCAGCATACTAAAAGATTGTATACCATGACCAAGTGGGATTTATCCCAGGAATGCAAGGGTGAGTGGTTCGATGTATT
The DNA here is from genome assembly GCF_028885625.2 of Pongo pygmaeus. NCBI lineage: Eukaryota > Metazoa > Chordata > Mammalia > Primates > Hominidae > Pongo > Pongo pygmaeus. The sequence goes on from NC_072393.2 coordinate 33,534,386, forward strand.
AAAATCAAACAATGTAACGCACCAAGTTAATAGGAGAAAGGAAAAACACATGATCATCTCAATGGATGTGTGCATTAGTCTGCTTGCACTGCTGTAACAGAGCACCACAGCCTGGGTGGCTTAAGCAGCAGAAACGTGTTTCCCACAACTCTAGAGGCTGGAAGTCCCAGGATGACAGGGCTGGCAGAGTTGGTTTCTGGTGAGGCCTTTCTTCCTGGCCTGCATTTGCCACTTTCTCACTGAATCCTCATGTGGCCTTTCCTCAGAGCATGTGCACTTCCGGTGTCTTCTTTTTATAAAGACACAAATCCTATTGGAGTAGGGCCCCATTCTTATGACCTCATTTAACCTTACCTACTCTCAAGGTTCTACCTCCAAATATGGTTGCACTGAGGGTTAGAGCTTCAGACTATACATTGTGGGTGTGGGGGGAGAGCAACTAAATCCATAGTGATGCAGAAAAAATGTTTGATGAAAGTCAGTCTCCTTCACTATGAGAATCTTTCACAAGCTAGAAACAAAAGGAAACTTCCTCAACCATATAAAGGGAATCTATGAGAAACTCACAGCTAACATCATACTTAATGGTAAAAGACTGCAAAAGATTCTGTGATCAGGAATAAGACAAAGCTATGTGTTCTTGCCACTTCTATTCAGCATTGTGCTATAAGTTCTAGCCAAGGCAAGAAGGAAAGAAAAAAAAAAGGCATTCAAATTGGAAAGGAGGAAGTAAAGTATCTATGTTAACCGATGATATAATTTTATATGCAGAAAATTCTAGAGACTCCATATGAAAACTATTAGAGCCAATAAACTCAGCAAAGCACCCAAGTTGCAACATCAACATCCAAAATCCAGCTTATTTCTACACACTTGCAACGAATAAGCCAAAATTTAAGGTAAGAAGACAATTCCATTCATTATGATAGCATCCAAAAGAATAAAATACTAGAAATAAAATTAACCAAGAAACTGCAAGATTTATACACTGAAAACATTCAAAACATTATTAAAATAATCAAATAAAACCCTTTAAAACTGGAAAGACATCCCTTCTTCACAGATTGAAAGAGCTATTGTCAAGATGGCAATACTACCTGAGTCTATCGATGCAATTTCTATCAAAATTTCAACTTTTGTTTGCAGAAATAGACAAGCTGATTGTTAAATGTATATGAAATGGACAGTAAGCCCAAATAGTCAAAATAATCTTGCAAAAGAGAAAAAAATTGGAGGACTCATACATTCCAATTTCAGAACTTACCTTGAGGCTATAATAATTAAAAAGCATGTAGAATAAAGAATAAAATTGTTATTTTACCTCACAGAAATGTATATTTAAAAATTAATTCAAAATGGATCAAAGATCTAAATATAAGCTAAAACTTTGAAACCCCTAGAATAAAATATAGGAGTACATTTTCATGACCTTGAATTTAGTGATAAATTTTTAGGCACGATACCAAAAGTACAACAACAAAAGCAAAGCAGATAAATCTGGCAAGTTAAAAATTAAAGACTTTTGTACATTGAAAAATAATATCAATAAAGTGAAATTAAAACCTACAGAATTAAGCAAAATATTTACAAATCATGTGTCTGATAAGGAATTAGCACACAGAATAAAGAGCTCTTACAACTCAACGACAACAACAAAACAACCCAATTTTTAAATGGCCAACAAACTTGAATAGATATTTCTCCAAAGAAAATACACATGTGGCCAATAAGCACATGAAGAGATGCCTCACTTAACACCATGAGGCATGAGGAAAATGCATATCAAAACCACAAGACACCACTTTCCACCCACTAGGATGCCTCTAATCCAGAAAAGAAAGGAAAGGGAAGAGGAGCGGAGGGGGGAACAATTGCTGGGAAGGATGTGGAGGAACTGGAGCCTTCATACACTGTTGGTGGGAATGTAAAATGGCGCAGCTGCTGTGAACGGCTTGGCAGTTCTTCACGAAGTGGAACATGGAATTACCATTTGATCGAACAATTCCACTCTTAGGTGTACACAAAAGAGAACTAAAAACGTATGATCACACAATAACTTGTACATGAATGCTCATTCATAGCAGCATTATTCAGATTATACTAAATGTGGAAATCACCCAAATGTCCATGAACTGAGGAATAGGTAAACAAAATGTGGTGTATCCATACAATGGAATATTATTTAAGCATTATACAATGTTTAAAATAAGCAAGGAATTAAATTCTCATGTATATTACAACACAAATAAGCCTAATTGAAAGAAGCCAGATATTAAAAAGCCACATATTTACAATTCCATATGTATGAAATATCCAAAATATGCAAAACCATTGAACCAGAAAGCGTATTAGTGGTTGTCAGGACTCTGATGGTTGTTTCCTTGGAAGATGACGTGGGAGATGAGATGAACTCTTACACGTTGTCATTCACCACCTTTTCCAGTAAGGACCATTCATTTTTTCTTTCTTTTTTACAAAGAGACTTAGGAGAAGGCTATAAACCAGGCAGTGAACCATGCCTCAGCCTCCTGTCACTATTTTAAACAATAGCTTTGCAAATGAAACTAGAGGTTGAGGGTCCACTCACTCCACAGCAGCCCAAATAAATGCCTGGGATGCACCATCTCACTCCTGCAGATGATTTCTTGACTTTTTTCATCATTTGAATAAATGACTATATCACAAGGGCTCCTGAAATGTTGCTGATTAAAGTACCCTCTATTGTTAAAAACATAATTAAATAATGCTTGGATTTATCACTTTCTTTGTAAAGATGAGACATAAAAGATATTAGAATCTCAAATGACACAGTTAGAAAGTCATCCAGTTAATAGTACTCTTTAATTATCACAGCTAGCCAGCACTGCAGCATGTCTGCAATGCTTTGTTATTTATGGACATTAAACTGCAAATCAAATTGTGAAGCTCTCCCCTCTTATGAGTAGTCCGAAGACTGTTAAACAAGAGAGAATTTAAAACAGCATGGAGTTATAAATAGCCTGCTGTTTGGTGTAGTTTGTCAATCTGTTACCACTTACATTTTCTCTAACAGCTCTCTAATTAGCACTCACGTTTGATACTACTGTTCCTAAAATGTTTATGTTGGAAGTTACAAATTACTATCTAATTATACCGGCTACTTTGTTTTGCATAAAGAATAAATAAAATCCCATTTATGCCATAAAAATACATGCACTGTCATCACTTTTTCTATAGGATGAGTAATAAACTTTGCCAGCTTTACACTGAAAATCAGCAATGAACAACTTTAATTAAATTTGATAGTGTGAGGATTCATGACTTTACTTCTTTTAGGGGTGAATTGCTTGCAAGCAGGAAAAGTTTGCACAGAATCAAAAGATACCACCCCAGTAGAATAACAAACTCAGCATCCAAATTGCATGTTCCAGAAAAAAACTTCTTTTCAAATTTTCAGCTTTTTATCTTTTGCCCTCCACCAAGGAAATTGGAATATTTGTGCTTCTACAAACTCGGTCTGGGTGAACCCTAAAAATCAGTGCTAGGGAGAATCAGAGCATGGGAGAAACCTCTATTTGAGGAAAAAATAATCAAAGCAATGCTTTTGATAAAATTCATTTCTTGGTAGATTTACTTAAGTTCTTCCCATGCCATGACGTCTCCCTGTGAAATAAGCCAAATTAATCATCAAAACCAATCATTCTATCATTGAGAATTCCTCATTCAAACTCTCCTGTTGTTTATGTGAATGTGGATCATATTATTTGTTCAAAAAATTCACTGTTTTTACTATGAAAGAAAGGCAGTCATCATAGGAGGCTTATACGTCTTACTTCACTGACAGCTAGCATGGTGGCATGATTTGCTTTAACCAATGGAATGTGAGCAGCCATGGCTGAACAAAATTTTGAGAGCCATCACATGGTCTGTCATGGCACATGAAGCCATGCATGTACTGGATAAAGGTTGCTTCTTCTGTCGTGGTCCTGGAATGAATTGAACAGAGCCACATCAACCCATGATACATGTGAGCTTACAATGATGAAATGGTGGAGGATATTTGTTACTACAGCATAACTTAGCCTAGGCTGACTGATACATTCACTTAACTGCTATGGGCTACGTTAGCATTTAGTAAACATCCAATAAATAATAGATGAATAAACTAATAGATAGATGGAATGAAAGCTATAAAAATTATCACTTAAATTATATCTGCATGTGCAAATACAGGTTGTCCATGTAACAGAAAATTATTTTACATTACATTGAGACCAGCTATATTTTCTAAGCACAAGGCCTACACATCTATATTTTACCCAAAAAGTGAAAGTTGATCCACACCTGTATTCTCTGATTACCAAAAAATTGTATCCTATGTCAGGGGCCAGCTTGTTAGTTTCCTTTATAACCTGGTCAGTGGTGGCGGTCTTTTCCTAACACCCTGCACAATCGTGTGCAATACATCTCCATGTGCAGTCTCATCAATGTGTTTTACACACTCTCTTATGTTGGAGACAGGGCCAAGTGACAGCTCCAACACATCTGCGCAATGAGGGTCATTTGAATTTGGAAAATAATCAGGGCATAATATAGGGCATAGCTGCCTCCCACATAAGCAGTCTCCTGGTTCAGCCTGAAAACACACCATTTTGGATTTGCTTGTATGCTAATTGTACTGACTTATGTAAGTACATAAAATATTCACACCCCATATAAAATCTCAAATTGCAATGTCCCTAGCAATCTTCACTAAGTGTCACATATAGTGGAAATTATTCACTGTGGTCTGTCGGTGTTGGCCGACTCTACCTTGCTGGTAGAGTTTTGCTGGAAGATTAAACTTCATAACTGATATGATTTCATATACTCCAAGTCTGCCACACAAGCCATAACTGAGACCAATTTCTCATGAAACCAAAAGCCCTCAGCAAAGCAAAGCACTGACCAACACTGCATCTCTGGCTGGAATTATCTCAGCATTCTCTGCACAGTGGGCATAGAGCATTGTAGAAACAAGGAGCCCTTTCTTGCTGGTGGCAGAATGTGCAGACAGACAAGACCAGCTGTGAGTCATGCTCTGTCATTCTCCCTAAAACAAGTTTCAATATTTCACAGGGAAGGGGCAACATTTTTTTTCTATCCAAAATAGTCATCCTTTCTTCTATTACTCCCTTACTTATAAACCACAGTTACTGTGGTTGAAGGGATGAAATCACAGTCAGGCCTGGCCAATAGAAACTTAAAGGTCAAGGTTTCCATGAGTGCAGGGCAAGTACAGCTGGAGGTACCCACAAAATGTTTGAACAGTCAAATTGCCCCTTGTGAAGGAACGAACCTTCCTTTTCTCCCTTCAAACAGATGCACAGTGAGCTCCCACTATGTTCCAGGCCTCTGTGAGGTGCTCAGGGAAAGCAAGGAGCAAAGCTGACATCGTTCCTGATGTCACGAACCTGCAAGTTGAGCAAGAGTAAGAGGCAAGTAAAGAAATCTTCACAACCACGAGTGAACAGCATTGCAACAGAGAAATCACAGGGTGCTGTGGAAGTGAGAGAGCAGGTCTTCACCTTGTCTATAGGGCGGGTCAGGAAAGAAAGGCTTCCTTGGATTAGGCTAAAACATAAAGGATGGCTCCAAGGTAGCCAGGTAAAGAGAAAAATGAAAGGAAGCTTCCAGCAGGAGAAAGAGCAAGTGTGATGGCCTAGAGATGAGAATGACCACGAGGCCAGGAGAAACTGCAGAAGACTGATGGAGAACGAAACCAAGAAGAGAAATGGGGGGAACTGAGCCTGCAGGGCAGTCAAAAAAGATCTTTGAGCAAATGTTGAAAACTTTGGAGTATATCCTTAAGGCAATGAGGAGCCATGGAAGGAGTTTCAGCAATAATCAGATTTACATGTTATTCGCATCCCTTTGGCTACAGCGTGAGAGACAGCAGGTATGGGTGTGGGAAGTCTAGTTAGGGTGCTGTATTAGTTGTTATTGCCATGTGAGGAATTATTCCAAAACCTAGTGCTTTGGAACAGCAGCATTTATTGTCTGTCTCATGGCTTCTATGGGTCAGGAATCTGGGGGCAAATTTCCTGGATCCTCCGGCTCAGTCACCCTCAAGGCTGCCAAGTGTCATCCAGGACTGCAGTCACCTCAAGGCTCCACTGGAAAAGGATTTGCTTCTAAATTCAATCATGGTAGCTTGCAGCTGATGGGCTAAAGCCCTGAGTATCTCACTGACTGCTGATCAGAGGCCATATGGGAGCTGACAGCACAGCTGCCTGTGACCTCAGATTAAACAAGGAGAGGAGCCAGAGGGAGAGTAGGTGAGCAAGATTGAAGTCCTAGTTTTTCTTAGTCTAGCTTCAGAAATTGCATTCTGTCACTTTTGCCATATTCTATTGAATATGGCATTCTATTCCTAATGAACATGGGGAGAATATAAATATGGGGAGAACATAGGGAGAACAAGGGGGAGAATATGTCATGTGGGCATGAATTCCAGGAGACAGGAATCAAAGTGAGCCATCTAAGATGCTGCAAACCACAAGAGCTATTAAAATAACTCATACATGAGACGCTAATGGCCTGTATGAGGGTAGCAATAGTAGAAACAGAGAGAAGTGGACAAATGATAAATGAATCAAAAGGATTTGGACATTGGAGTTAGAAGGCGGTAGAAGTCAAGAATGATTCCCAGGTTCTGATTTGAGCAAGTAGGAGGATGATTATGCTACTTGCTGAAATGTAAACACTCAAGGAGAAATAAATTGTCAGAAAGAAATTTTATGCATTTTGTTTTGTAAATATTCACTTTGTGGTGCCTGTGAAACACTGAAGCAGAATTGTCAAATAAATTGTTGTCTTTCCAGGTCTGATTTAGAACAAGAGAACTATTTGTATAAATACATATATTAAAATGAATTCTACTCACTTGTTAATCTGGTTGTACAAAGCCATGGATGGATGAATGGATAGATGGATGGATGGATGGATGGATGGATGGATGGATAAATGGATGGAAAGATGGATGGATAGATGAATAGATGGGCAAATGGATGGATGGATGAGGTGATGGATGGCCCATCTGGTCCACATATGAAAAGAAGATCATAGCAGTAGCATCCATCATTCCATAATTATCTAGTCAGAAAATAAATAGATCAGCCCAGAAAATTTTTTTTCTGGTTGCAATGTATTGAGATTGTACAAATCTCTCTGTCCTGCCTTTGGATATGACATATTGAATATGACAACCACATTATCCAGCTGGTGCTCAAGCCAAATTTTAATTTGTCAAGAATATGCAAGCACCTGAAATGCAAAGGACTTGGATGACAGCTTTCATTTGCAGATGTCTCTGACCAATAAGAGTAAACAGGATAGGCTCAGAAGATCAGAGTTGCCAAAGCAAGGGCCATTTGCCTTCAGAGATCCAGAAAGGTCTCTCAGGAGGAACTGATTTTGGGATATGAAGTCTGGTCTCACTAAGAAAATGCAGGTGTATGATGGGAATCAGTTAATTGTGTTTTAGTTTTATTGTTCAGTAACATACGTTTATTATAGCTCCCATGAACATTCATGAGAGGCTTTATTTTATGACAAAGCCAAAAGATGGCAAGGCTTTTCAGAAAAATCTTCTGAGAAAACAGGTAGGATTATCTTGAGCGCACAGATCAGTCCTAGCAAATCCTGGTCTTATTCATATTAATGATGGTAGATCAGGCATGGCAACTCATACTTGTAACCCCAGCGCTTTGGGAGGCTGAGGCAGGCAGAACACATGAGGCCAGGAGTTCCAGGCCAGCCTGTAAACATGGTGAAGCCCCATCTCTACTAAAAATACAAATATTAGCCAGATGTGGTGGTGCACATCTGTAGTCCCAGCTACTCAGGAGGCTGAGGCAGGAAAATCGATTGAACTTGGGAGGCGAAGGTTGCAGTGAGCTGAGATCATGCCACTGCACTCCAGCCTGGGTGACAGAGGGCGATTCTGTCTCAAAAAAACAAAACAACAAACAAACAAACAAATTAATGATGGGGAAAAAAAAAGGAACAGGGTGTTGGAAAAAAATGTTCCTGGGCATCCCTCCACTAACTCACACATAGACCAAAATCCTGGATGTCATTAATGTGCAAGATGGTAGCAGCTTCTTTGGCCACACTCCTTCTATCAGGAGTTCTAGAAACAAAGCCACATCCTTTTATTCCCGTCTACAAAACCAAACCAATAGCCCTCCTTTAGTTTTTTCATTTCAAGGTTGTCTATAAATCTTTGCTAAGGAGAATTCTAGTGAAACTGTCAGTGAAGGCCTGACTGAAAATCACAATAATTTCTTCTATTAACTAGGGGAAAACCAGCTATTCATTATGGATGATTGCTAATTAATTTTCTAGGTGCAATTGTTAATTATAACAAGAATATATTATACCTGCTGAAGGTCTGGTTGAAGATAAAGTAGTCACCAAAATCCTATAAAGAACAGCAAAATATTAATAATTATTAATTATTAATTAATTTAGTTAAGTGATCAACTAAAAATCAGTATTACATGTCTATTGAGAATTTACAATGTGCCAGGCATGGCTGTAAGCAGTTTACATTGAACTTTACAACCCCACCATAGGGGTGGCTATTTTGTACACAAGGAAGCAGATGTACTAAAGGATGAAGCAGCTTGCCCAAGGTGACAGAAAGAGAAACTGATTTATCATGGGATGTAGGGTAGAACACTTCAGAGCACTGTATTTTAACCTTTGTGCTCATTACAAAACTCATTCCATACAACAGTCCTGCAAAGCAGGCAGTGGAACCATGTTGTCTTACAGATTTGAAGCTGAGGCTCTGAGAAAAGAAATGACTTTCCTAAAGTCACGCCGCAGCAAGAGTGGGATGCAACTCAAACCCAGGACCGAATAATTCGCAGCCCATGACCCCAGCTGCTGGGGATAGTACATGAATGGCAAAATAACCATTTTCCAACATAAGAGGATAAGTTCTGTTTAAGGAAGGTTCAAACATTCCACAAAACTCAGCAGTGAAAGATGAGCAAGTAAAGGGAAAACTAAAGTCACTCCACATGAAGAATCCTTTAAGAAGAGAAAGACGTATCACAGTGGTGTGAGCACCTCATCACTGATAGAGTCGGGCCAGCCCGACTGGCCTTATGTGGAGGCTGATGAAGGAGGGATTCTTATATCAAGAAGAGGTTCAGCCATGAACCTGAGGTCCTCTCCAACCCCAAGACTCCATAATTCACATAGATAAAGCTCCTGTTTCTTTAATTCCTGGGAGTTTTTTTCTTTGTATTTTGCATTTCTTACTATAAAGCAAAAAAAAAAAAGGCAGATTGGGAACACAAACTCATCTTAATTTTCTAATTTTTTTTTTCAGGGACGGGGTCTTGCTCTGTCACTCAAGCTGCAGTACAGTGGCACGATCACAGCTCACTGCAGCCTGGAATTTCTGGGCTCAAGAAATCCTCCTGCCTCAGCCTCCAGAGTAGTTGGGGGTACAGGTACATGTTACCATACCAGGGTAATTTTTATTTTTTAATTTTTTTATAGAGACGAGTTCTGGCTATGTTACCCAGGCTGGTCTTGAAGTCCTGGCCCCAAGCAATCCTGCTGCTTTGACCTCCCAAACTACTGAGATTACAGGAATGAGCCACCATGCGTGGCAAATTTTTTTTTCCATTTCAATCATCCGACAGAATTAGAGATCAGGTTAGATGATATGAAAAATATAAAGAACTAAACTTCAGTGGTTGAATCTCTAAGAAGAAAAACCAGCCCTAATATTAGTAGGAGTCACATTTGAATTCAGCAGGGATATTTTATTTTTCACCTGCCACTGAAGTGATCTGTGTGGCAGAGACAGACACATTGAACTGTGAGCAGCATAGGTGGATGGTTTAATGCAGACTGGATGTCCTTGGGTTTTAGGTTCCGTACTTGCTTTAGATAAATTTCTTTAAAGATTTTTGTAAATTTGACTCAAGGAGACTCATGCAGTAGGAATTCTTTTGCTGAGACCTTGAATGTTAGACACTTGGCTCACAGATCCTAATTCAGAACGTAAACCACCCAAGTGCTGTCAGCCTATTCAGTTCTGTGACATGAGAATGCTGTGCTTTGAACACCATGCTTCTTTCTTTTCTAAGAGAAAGCTTCTTTAGCCTGCCAAACTCATGAAAAAGATTTTCAGCAAAGAATAATAGCAGAAAATAAGAGAAGTTGGCAATTTGCACGTGTTCAGCTCAGTCTCCCTCTCTTACCCTATGCAGGCTGAACTTCCAGGCTTCTGGACACATTGGCTCAGGGACATAACACTGCACTCAAGAAAGATGCAATCCTCAGAAGCCACTAAATAGAGACCCTCATCTTCCATCTACCAAGTCTATTAACCTTGCAGCATCACTGCCTCCTCTCTTTCTGTCCTCATACAATTGAGGAAGGTCCTTCCCCATCTGTGCGAAAGGTCCACTGCTCTGCTTGAGCTATGCACCTCAACCCCTTCATCCTCATGAGGGACCCCATTGACTCTCTTGTTCTCTGCCCCTCCTGTATCTTCACCATCCCCTTCATCTTTGTATATATCCTATTAACCTGCAAAAATACTTTAGTATCTTCTACCTTTAAAAGAAGAAACTCTGTCTACCTCACACACTCCTTCAGAGTCTGTTCTATCCTTCCCCTCCTCTTCACAGGCAGTCTTCAAAAATATTTGAGTTGTCTACCTACCCACCTCTACCTCCTCCCACTCCCATTCTCTCCTGAATCCACCCTGAATTGGCTTCATCCTGATGTCTCCATCCAAAGAGCTCTTATCATGGGCACAAGAACACCATGTTTCTAACTCCTGTGACCACCTTTCTTTCTTTCTTTCTTTCTTTCTTTCTTTCTTTCTTTTCTTTCTTTCTTTCTTTCTTTCTTTCTTTCTTTCTTTCTTTCTTTCTTTCTTTCTTCCTTTCTCTCTTTCTTCTCTTTCTTCTTTCTTCTCTTTCTCTCTTTCTTCCTTTCCTTCTTTTCCTTCTTTTTTTTTGACAGAGTCTTGCTCTGTCCACCAGGCTGGAGTGTGTGATCATGGCTTACTGCAGCCTCAACCTCCTCATCTCAAGCAATTCTCCCATCTCAGCCTCCTGAGTAGCTGAGACTACAGGCATGAGCCACCATGCTTGGTTGATTTTTTATTTGTTGTACAGAAGGTGTCTTTCCATATTTCCCAGGCTGGTCTGGAACTCGTGAGCTCAAGTGAGCCTTCCAAAGTGTTGGGATTACAGGCATGAGTTACCACTCCTGGACTAGTAGCAAGATTTCAATCCCCACTTCACCTGGCCTCTTGGAAGCATTTGCCATTTTTATTCAAATGCCTTCTGTTCCTGGCTTCTGGCTTTCCTTGGACCTTTCAGTCTGTGTTCCTGGAACACCACCTTCCTCACCCTCCTTTACATATCGAAGTGCCTACCAAATGTGGACTCTCTATTATCTTTGCTGAATTAATTGACTTGAGGCCATCCTGGAGAATGGTGCAGCCAGTGATGGAGCAAAACACAAAGCTCACGAGTGTAAGTTTGGGAGTCAGATCTGGGTTCACGGCCCAGCTTTTCTTCTTACCAATTCTGGGACCTTGAACCGCTACTCTCTTTCCTTATCTCTGAAAGAGAGCTAAATGATAACTGTAATAGGATTTTTCTGAGAATTTAATGAACACTAGAATTAAAATTTCATAAGGGCAGAGATCTTCATCTTTTTTATTCAATCAATAATCCATATCACCTGCATTCTAGAGGTGTTCAGCAAATAATACCTGCACACCAAATCTAGCTCACTGCCTGTTTTTGTGTGGCCCCAAGGCTAAGACTGTTTTTTACATGTTTAAACAGTTGGTGAGGAAATGAAGATTACGTGATAGTCAGCGTGTAGCCCACAAAGTCTAAGATATTTACTACCTACCCTTCACAGAAAAAGTTGCTGTAAATCCTGACAGAAGTTAGATATTCAAAAACTATTAAATGAATGAGTGAATGAATAAAGGTATGTGTGCATCTAAAGCACTGAGTAGTGAATGCATGGAGTGTATGCCACTAGCTAATGTATTGAGTGCTTTCCCAAAGGCCATGCTGCCATCATAATCACTATCGCACACGTGGAACTTCTCCAAACGAAGACCACTCCACGGCTCCCGATACTTGTCAGACAACCTGCTGGAAGATGAAATATTCAGAATATCTCTTGGTCTTTCCAATATGAAACCACTCATTTGATGCTGCTTTAAAAAAAAACCTGTTTACTAAATTGAGAGGTTGTTGTAGTAATTTTATATATTTGATGAAAATATATATTTAATGAATAATTTATTTCAATTTCACTGCTAGTGATTCAAGCATGATGATGCCCTCTTTTTTTTTTTTTTTTTTTTTTTTGAGATGGAGTCTCACTCTGTTGCCCAGGCTAGATAGAGTGCAGTGGCATGATCTCGGCTCATTGAAACCTCTGCCTCCCAGGTTCAAGCGATTTTCCTGCCTCAGCCTCCCAAGTAGCTGGGATTACAGACATGCACCACCACGCCCAGATAATTTTTGTATTTTTAGTAGAGACAGGGTTTCACCATGTTGGTCAGGCTGCTCTCGAACTCCTGACCTCAGATGATCCACAGGCCTTGGACCCCCAAAGTGTTGGGGTTACAGGGGTGGATGTCTTTACTCTTAAGAACAATGGTTTCTATGCACTCAGGGCCTTCTGATAACTTGTTTCAGGCAAAAGAAACCCAAATGTGATGGATGGACATATATGATTTTTGATACACTGCATCCATTCTCTGTTCTTTGGATAATTTTTCCTTGTTCTCTTGTAGGAAATCACCCCTTCCCACTCCCAGTCCATGAATGTCTAGTGGGACTGACTCTACCCTTGACTGCAGGAGAGGGCGTGGGACACAGGACTGACCAGCCAGCCAGTAAGTCCCATTCCCGTGGACATGGAAATGGTTAAAGAACAGGCATGGCACGTTCGGAGTCAGAGAGAAACAATGAGACTTTAGTGGGCCCTTTGGGGAGAAAAGCATACTCTCTTTTCCACTAGGCTTAAACTGGAAACAATGAGGGATTTGAGCCACTGGCAGTCATCTAACAAGTGGAGTTTGTTCTTAGAGCCAAAAGGGAAGATAATAGCCACTGAATGAAGAGAACTTGAGCCCAGTGCCTTCATGGGAGCCCCTGGATCAAGAGTTCACGTAACTCTAGTCTTTTCAGTCATCATGTGACCAATAGATTTCAACTTCAGCCAAAGCCAGGGTGAGTCAAAGCTGTTTGCTTTAGAGGAATAAAAACCAAATGATGCACCTGTCCAGTTCATCACTTTCCATTCCATGCTTCAAGTTAGTCACCCAAATAAGAGAAGCAGGTGGCTTTCGATGAAGCACCATCAGGAAGCAGCCATTCCCTCAAGAAACATGGCACTGAAATCATCATGTCAGACACTCCACATCTGCAAGAGGCCTGCTGCATGATCTTTTGAGACAGAATGGCAGAATTTTAAAGACAGATGGAACCTTAAAGAAGACCATATATTTAGGAGGTTGAAAATCCAAAAGCACGCAAAGCCAAGAAGGAAATGTGATTGAGTGAAGGGATCAGGAATGAGAGAGCAGCAACACAGGTACCGTGAAAAATGGCAAATGACACTCAGCCTCAGGGACCAGGAGCGGGAGGCGGTGGTGGGCACAGGGCTGCCTGGGGGGCACCCATTCGCCTACCTGAGCAGCCTCTGTTCAGTGACAGCTGACCATGTCGAGGCTCAAAGATGCAAGATTCTATGTGAAAACTATCTTTATTTTCTCATATTTTAAGCAACTTTTATTTGGTTCTATAATTTCTTTATTTATTTCAATAGCTTTAGAGGTACAAGTGGTTTTTTTTGTCACATGGATGAATTCTACAGCAGTGAAGTCTGAGCTTATAGTATACTGCACCCATCGCCCAAATAGTGTACATTGTACCCAATAGGTAATTTTTCATCCCTCATCCTCCTCCCATAATCCCTCTTTTCTGAGTCTCCAATGTTCATTATACCTCTCTGTTTGCCTTTGCATACCCATAGCTTAGCTCCTACATGTAAGTGAAAAATGTGGTATTTGTTATTTTTATTCCAGAGTAAATTTACTTAAAATAATGGCCTCCAGCTTCACCCAAGTTGCTATAAAAGACATTATTTTGTTATATTTAATGGCTGAACAGTATTCCGTGGTGTATATGTACCATGTGTTCTTGACCCACTCATCAGTTGATGGGCACTTAGTCTGGTTCTGTATCTCTGTGGTTGTAAATTGTGCAGTGGTAAACATACAAGTGCAGGTGTCTTTTTCACACAATGACTTATTTTCCTTTTTGAGATGAGGGTGAAATAAGAGAATCTCTAAACTCAGTTTCTCTGAAACTCAGGTCTCCTCAGGCCCATGGCATGCACTGTTGTGATATTATAAAATATGCAGAGTTGGTCTTTGATATGTCTTGTATATGGTTTGTTTTGCCCCACCAAGTCTCAAGTTAAAATTTGATCCCCAATGTTGGAGGTGGGGCCTGGTGGGAGGGTTTGGGCCATGGAGCTGGATTCCTTATGAACGGCTTGATGCCCTTCTTGCAGGAGTAAATGGGTCCTCTCTCTTCATTCCCAACAGCACTGGTTGTTGACAAGAGCTGGCCCCTCCCACTAGCTCTCTTACTTCCTATTCTCACCATGTGATTGCTCCATACACCGCCTCCCCTCCATCTTCCACCGTTTTCATCTGAGGCCCTCATAGAAGCAGATGCTGGTGCCATGCTGGTACAGCCTGCAGAACCATGAACCAAATAAACCTCTTTTCTCTATAAATTACCCATCCTCGGGTATTCCCTTATGGCAACACAATCTGACTAAGAAAAATCTTCAACCCTGTTTCCTAGCATATGACCCCTAAATCCTTAATATTTCCAAAGTGATGTCTCTTGTATACCAGTGAATTGGCTGATGGCTGGCAGCCTTAGGTAGCTTCAGGATGGGGGTGGTCAATGGAAAGACCGAGGCACAACTAGACAGTTTGGGACTTTCAGCCCCACTCCAAACCTCCAGGGAGCAGAGAGAGGCTGAAGAATAAGTTGATCACCAATAATTTCATCAATCATGCCTCTGTAATGAAGCATCCATAAAAAACCAAAAAGACTAAGTTCAGAGAACGTCCAGAGAGTTGAACATGTGAAGGTTCTTAGAGGGTGGTGCATTAGGGAGGGCATGGGAGCTCCATGCCCCTTCCCCCATGTATCACCATATGAAT
The DNA here is from genome assembly GCF_028885625.2 of Pongo pygmaeus. Classification (NCBI taxonomy): domain Eukaryota; kingdom Metazoa; phylum Chordata; class Mammalia; order Primates; family Hominidae; genus Pongo; species Pongo pygmaeus. The sequence continues at coordinate 33,549,666 of NC_072393.2, forward strand.
CTGTTTATCTGCATCTTCTGTAATATTCTTTAAAATAAGTTGATAAACAAGTGTTTCCCTGACTTCTGCGAGTCACTCTAGCAAACTAATAAAACCCAAAGAGGGGTCCACAAAAACCCTGACTTATAGCTGGGCAGTGAGAAGCACAGGCAAAATAACCTGGGGCTTGCACCTGGCTTTGGAGGCAGGGGCTGTCTCGTGGTACAGATCCCTCACCCTGTGGAACCTGATGCTCTCTTCAGCTAGGCCGTGTCAGAACTGAATTGAATCGGAGGATACCCAGCTGGTGTCTACTGCAAACTGACTGCTTGCGTGGTATGTGTGGTGAGAGAACCTTCACACATTTGGTCATAGAAATCGTCTGTGTTGATTGTTGTGAGTGGGATAAGAGCATAGGAAAAACAGTTGGTGTTTTTTACACTCAACTGTTAAAAAATCATGCACCTACATGAAGGATTCAACTTCTTCAAAGATGAGTCATAATTTCCTATTTCCAAACATAGTCATTGCAAATTAAGAGCATTTGATCTAATTTCAAAGACCTCAGCACCACCCTGGGTAAATATGTTAAATGAGTCCTAGAGAAAATGTGGACACTCTGAAACATGAGCTTGCCTCTGATTTTAAAACAAGCAGTATAGCACCAGCACAGCTTAGCTGAGATCTGTTCATTTGTGCATAGACAAGCAGGCATAAATGACCTTGGTTCTCTTCAAGCTGTTCTTCCCAGGGGTTCAAACCTCTAATTAACTTAGCTGCTCATTGTTTATCCAGGAAAAAATCCAGAAACATCTCCTTTATATCCATTAAACCATCCAGTCTTAGGAAGCATCCAAAACCAGATTTTAGCCCTCCTGAGATGCCCATGTCCAGAAAGGGATTTATTTTAACTATGAAACATAACATTCCATTTGGTCCTAATTCTCTGGCACTATCATTTTTTGGATGCATTGTTACTGAATATTTTTGTTGCAGATGGTTATGTAATAGCAACATTGGAGCTCGGCACATAATCAGTCATGAAAATCATGTCCAGCTCATGAAATAAAAATCAGCAATTCTTGGAAGTGGGGCCAGATACTTCTATTAACTTCCTAGACATTGGAAGGCTGGGAATTTGCTCCAGGTGTTAATGAAAAGGCAGAGAGGCAAAAAAAAAAAAAAAATGATTTCCTCTCCCTTGGAGGTAGTTTGGCTCTTCCTCCCCTCTTGGAATATGCAGAGCTACCAAAAAATATATACAATTACAGGAATACAGAGATAGCTGGCTGTTTATGCAGTTGAAGAAAGGCTTCCCTCAGGGTGCAGCAACATTGTTCTTTAATTCTCTCTGGCTGCAGCTGCCTGCTGTTTTACTCTGTATATAGTCAAGAATAGATGATTTCATTTCTGGAAAAAGTAGGATGGTAGACTAAGCAGGGGTTCCACCTTGGGACCCTGGGTTCAAGTCCTGGCTCTGCCTCTGACTGGCAAGTCACTGAATCTCATGGAGTTTTGAAATATCTGATAAACTACATATGGACAGCTTTTATTCAAATAAATATGACCAGGAAAAATCTCCCTACTAAATGCATCTCTCCTTAGAAATCTTATCACGGTTGTCATTTTATAGGTTTTTCTGGGTTAATCTTTGATGAATGTTGGTCCCTATGGCAGACGTTGTTAGTGCCTCCCCTACAGCCTCTCATTTTAGGGGGTTCAACCAGTTTCTGTATCTCTGGTTCTGAGACCTTTTATTGGAATCCTGGAAGGCGATTGTCTTGCAGGATATAAACGGTAAAGAATTAACAGCCTGTGGCAGCAGCAGTTGACCAGTTATTCTCTGGAGTTGATGTATAAATACCCCAATCTCTTACCCTTTGGGAGGAATGATTCTGAGGTATGTATTTTTACACATTTTTAGCTTCCCATGGGTTTAAACTTCAGTAGTTCACTGTGGCATCTGGCTTAATAGCACCCCCTTTATTTACTGCCTTCTCTTTTCTGTGTCACTACACCACTTCTCTACCAGTGTCACCTGAACCTACAAAGTAAACTACTTGCACTGGAATCCTTGCCTCAGGATCTGCTTCTGAGGCATCCCAGCCTAATATAGGATTTTTCATAAGACTTTAAGTTTCAAAATCACTGTGTATGACTTATTCACCATCATCCAAAGCCTACCACAGGGTATGGTAATAGGACCTCAGAAATAATTGAGGAAAAACGGAGGAAATGTTTATTATTGCTGTTGTTGCTGCTGCTGTTATTCAGTGTGTAACACACAATCAACCCTTCCCTGAGCAGAGTCAGCAATTCATCTCTGATTCTTGGAAAAAATCAGGTTTAGGAATTCCTGTTTTTCATTAGTGAAAATGAGAACAGGGTTGGGAATCCAGGTCTTTGGGGAAAGGCTGTCAGGCAGAAGGTCAGAACTCCAGAGGCAGAGGGGATTTGATCTTTAGTGTGAGAGCCTCTGCTGACAGACACTTACCGTCTCAAGGAGGTAATTCAGAATTAAAGTCAAATTGACAAGCCACTCCTGTAATTGAGGCTAAAAGCAAGATAAGCGAGAAGCTGTAGATATAGTCGGTGGCATGAAGGACAGGCATGTCACCTCTGGAAAAAGTACGAGTTAGGCCGGCACACCACCTCCTAGTGCCAGTGACTCAGAGGTTTCAGTGAAACATGCTTGGGATTAGTCTGCACTGAAGGCCAGCCTCACCCAGCTCCTGACGAGGGGTCATTTGTAGCTTAAAGAGGTGCCATCAGCTTCAATAGGCTTCAAATCTCACCTTAAAGTCACTGACTCTTCACAGGGCCCAGTTTTCCATTATAGTTCCCACCTGCTGGCCCATTTCACCTCATTCAGGAATGAGCTTGAAAAGCAAAGAATCCAAAGACTTTGTGCTTCAAGATCAAAAGAATCACATTAGCCCAGGAATCACAGATTGAAATGCCTACAGTCACCTGGCCAGGACCTGCTAAGTCCAAATGAATAACTGTTCTTCAGTTACAAGGCAGAAGTTCAGATCCAGTGTGGCCAGACTTTTTCAAGAGAAGCTATATATCCGGGTTTATGAGTAAAAATTCTTCTGTTCTTCAATATTAACAAGTAATTAGTATTTTAAAAGTAATAAAACCAAATAATAATAATAAAATTACTATTCAGGCAAGATTGGTAGTCAGTTGGTACTCACAAGCTCAGCTGTCAGGATTGTTAAATGTTAAAATCATTCCATTTAAATTGGTAAACAGACCAGGTGCAGTGGCTCATCCCTGTAATTTCAGCACTTTGGGAGGCCAAGGCAGGAGGATCACTTGAGCCTGTAAGTTTGAGACCAGACTGTGCAACATAACAAGGTCCCATCTTTACAAAAATATAAATAAAAAATTAGCCAGGCATGGTGATGCATGCCTGTAGTCCCAGATAGTCAGGAGGCTGAGGTGGAAGGATTGCAGGAGCCCAGGAGTTCAAGTCTGCAGTGAGCCGTGACGGTGCCACCCCATTCTAGTCTGGGCAACAGAGTGAGACCCCCCCCATAATAAATAAATACGTAAATAGTCATTATCCTAAACCCCCTAAATAACCTCCCCACCATCCTGGCACCTGTGGTCTGCCCAAGAACCTGTCAGACTGCTCCATCATTCAGCAACTAAAGGGCAAACAACTAACCAACGATCGCCTCAAGAATCCTGTTTCATAAATCAACAAGCAAGAAGAAAATCCATTAAAAAGTGGGAAAAGAACATGAACAGACACTTCTCAAGAGAAGACATACAAGCAGCCAACAAGCATATTTTTAAAAAGCACATCATTACTAGTCATCACAGAAATGCAAATCAGAACCATAATTAGATACCATTTCACACCAGTTAAAATGGCTATTAAAAGTCAAAAAATAAATATTGATGAGATTGTGGAGAAAAGAAAATGCTTATACACTGTTGATGGCAATGTAAATTAGTACAGTCTCTATGGAAAAGAGTATGGAGATTTTTCAAAGAGTTAAAATAGAACTACCATATAACATTCTACCAAAAAGACACCTGTACTGTTATGTGTATTGCAACACCATTAACAATAGCAAAGACACGGAATCAACCCAGGTGCCCATCAGTGGTAGACTGACTAAAGAAAATGTGATATATATATATATATGTCCCAGCTATATATATCCCATATGTATATATGCATGCTATGGAATACTACACAGCCATAAAAAGGAATAAATTCATGTCCTCTGCAGCAACATGGATGGAGCTGCAGGCCATTATCCTAAGTAAATTAATGCAGGAACAAAAACCAAATACCACATACTCTCCCTTATATGTGGACACTAAACATTAGGTGCACATAGACATAAAGATGAAAACAATAGACACTGGGGGCTACTTCAGGGGGGACAGGAGTGATATATGCTTTGAAAAACTTTTTATTGAGTACTATGCTTACTATCTGGGTGATGAGATCAGTCATACCCCAAATCTCAGCATCACACAGTATAACCATGTAACAAATCTGCACATGTACTCCACCACATTTAAAATAAAAGTTGAAATTTAAAAAGGAAGAAAAAAGAAAAATTAATAAATATAAAAATCTCTCCACGTTAATTAAAAAAAAGAATCCTGTTTCAGCACCATGGCCAGCGTCACTTAGTCAGTGCCGGCACTACTTTTTTTTTTTTTTTTTTTTTTTTTTTTTTTTTTTTTTTTTGACAGAGTCTCGCTCTGTCACCCAGGCTGAAGTGCAGTGACGAGATCTTGGCTCACCGCAACCTCTACCTCAGCCTCCTGAGTAGCTGGGACTACAGGCACCCACCACCACACCCAGCTAATTTCTGTATTTTTAGTACACGGGGTTTCACAATATTGGCCAGGCTGGTTTTGAACTCCTGACCTTGTGTTCCACCTGCCTCGGCCTCTCAAAGTTCTGGGATTACAGGCGTGAGGCACCGCGCCCAGTCTCTTTTTTCTTTTCTTTTCCTTTTTTTTTTTTTTTTTTAGATGGATTTTTGCTCTGTTGCCCAGGCTGCAGTATAGTGGTGTGATCTCGGCTCACTGCAACCTCTGCATCCTAGATTCAAGTGATTCTCCTGCCTCAGCCTCCCAAATAGCTGGGATTACAGGTGCCCACCACCACGCCGGCTAATTTTTGTATTTTTAGTAGAGACGGGGTTTCACCATGTTGGCCAGACTGGTCTTGAACTCCTGACCGCAACTGATCTGCCTGACTTGGCCTCCGAAAGTGCTGGGATTACAGGTGTGAGCGACTGCACCCAGCCTTCTTTCTCTTTTTAAAAAAACGTTGTAGAGATGTGGTTGACATGTAAAAAGCTGTGCATATTTAATGTATACGTCTCAATAAGTTGGCTGGATATGTATACACCTGTGAAACCATCACCACCATCAAGGCCACAAACACATCCATCACCTCCCAAAGATTCCTCCCACCCCCTTTATTATTATTAGTGTTAATTGTTGGGGGGTAGGTGGTAAGAACACTTAACATAACATACACCCTCTGAGTAAATTATAAACCTAAAACACAGTATTGTTAGATACAGGCATTGTGATCTTAGGTAAATCCCCAGAACTTACTCGTCTTGCATACCTGAAACTTTGTTCCTTTTACCCATCACCTTCTCCTTTTCCCCTCCTTTAGCCCTGCCTGCACTATTCTTTGGAATTATCTTTAGTATCATCTCTGGGCACAAGTCATGAAATGAAACACATATGATCCTACAGGAATCCAGTTTGAGATTCCTAATTTATTCCAATTCCTTTCATTTTATAGTTGGGGAAACAGAGTCCAGCACAGAGGAGGGTACTTACCAAAGTCATGAAGCAAGTCACTGACAGAGCCCTGACAGGAACCTAAGACCCTGAGCTCCCAGGCCAGGGAGCTGTCTTTTAAATCAGTGGCTACCAAACCTGTGGAGGGATATGGCTTGTTAAGAACAGATTCCTTCTCTACCCCACTGCTGCCAAAACTATGGGGTGGGACCCAGCCCATGCTTTTTTTAAGAGCTCCCTAGATAATTCTGATGATCAGAAGATTTGCAGAACATTGTTGCAAACTGTGCCATTGTCACGCCAGCGACACTTTAGCCACCCTCATCCCTACGCGGGAGAAATTTTGAAATAAGAGGAGAATCTCTGAACATATTATTCAAATAATTCTTACCAGATTTTTACACAGAAGGTATGCGTGTGTATATGTGTGTGTGGGGGTGTGTGTACGTGTGTGTTAGGATGGCAAAACGGTTTCTCCCAAGCCCCTGAGATCTGTCTTATTGCTGTACTAAATAAATAAAATAAAAAAGAAAGTTTCAAAGACTGATAGTGATGGATCCGCAGAGAAATGGAGATGTCATGTTATCAGAATGGGACAGGTCTGGGTTTAAACCCTAGCACCATTGCTTAGACGATGTTGTGCTTCCTCAGGCATCTCACTTAAGGTTCTGCACTTTACATCTCCATCTATAAACTATGGCAGCAATTCCTACCAGGCAAAATAATTGCAGGTTTTGGAAATAAAGTTGTCAGTTCTGGATTACGCTAGCAGTGGATTCATCAGGAAGAACAGCAGCTTCATCACAGAGCCGGGTGAACATGTGGCTTCTGCTCTGCTCACAGAGATGGCAGAAGAGCATTAGCAGCCTGTGTCCAAGCCCAGCCACAAAAGTGAGGACATCCCAGGCCCCTGCGATCCCTTTGCCACCTCTGACGCTCACACTGATGAGGCCCAACTCACCTGCTAACAACTGATTCTGGGTTTTCTTTTTCTTTCTTTTTCCTTTTAGCAGTGATTTGGAGTTACCTATGTATTTCTACTGTCACACCCTCCATGTAACTTTAGAACCAACCTTAGTCATAAAGCATTTTGCACAGTACTGGCATATAGGGGCAGCCACAATGACCACGACTATGGCTGGAAGGTGTGGCATGTTGATTGAGAATCCCACTGTAGACCAGACAGACAAAGGTGCAGCTACACAACTGTGGATGTTATTTTTAAACAATGTCTTTGAGTCTCAAATTCACTATCAGTGAAATGAAGACAATAATGGTAGCTCCTACATCACATTATTGCAAAAGCTAAATGAGCAAATCTAGGAAAGGGCTTAGCATAGTGCCTGGCATGTAATAGATATTCAATAAATGTTGCTATTAGTGATATTACCATTAATGTCATCATTAATTTCATCATTCAACCTCAAATTTGAGGGAGCCTTGACAATAGCTTTTAAGATTTGATGATAGGACTAGTAGCCTAACGATGGCTACCAAACCTAAGATAGACCCCCTCAAGTCCCTGAGTCCAGCAGAAGGGTGTTTGCACTATGGCTTCAGGCCACAGCCAGCTGAGGAAAATAGTTCCAGAAGAAGGCATCTCTGAGTCTGAAGGCTTGCTGCAGAAGGACTGCTGGAAACCCATCAACCACTGTGAGCCTTGTTCCTGGGGCTCGGCTGAGGGATGCCAAGGAGGAATGCTGGGAGATCTTGAGCTTCTGGTGGCCCACGGGTGTCTGGGAAATCTCAGATCTCCCAGATCTCAGATCTCCACCACTTTTTATGGACAATGTGTAAGTTAGACAGGCAGGCCATCAACCCAGGATTCGAAGACAGGCTTCATGTTTCTTGATCTAAATGTTGACTCTTCCGTGAACACTCCAGGATGCAGCACAGAGCACAGCAACAAACAGACAAACTTCCAGACAGAACAGCTGGATTCAGAGCCCAGCTCTCCCGCAGCCTCAGGGTGTCATTGTAAGGATCAGACACCATTATGTAAAGTTGCTATAGAGTGTAAATCAGGATAATTATTATTAACACCATCACTTCATGGGCTAAAGTTTTCATCACTATACTCAGTGTGCAAAAATGTAACTTTCTGTAACTGAACTCAATTTTTTACAGTTCACATTTTTGTCTGATGCAAAAGTGTCTTATAGTTACCTCCAGATAAACTCATTTTCTTCTGGGTAAATGCAGAAGTTTCAGGATTAAAAGTGTTTCCTCCTCCCCTACCTTCTTCTTCTGGATGGGGGATCTCAGATAGCCCAGGTGGGGGTGGGGGACAGGGCAACTCCTCATCTGAGTCTTGGTGTCAGGGAGGCGTCAGGTCCACAGTCATTCTGACATCCGTGTGTCCTTCAGATCCAGGAGCCTTTTCCTGGCCACTTCCAAACTGGCCTCAGGTGCAGAAAACTTTGCCTGCTTCCCCCTGTCTCTACTTTGGGGGACTGTCTCAGGCCCTTTGGTACCTAGACACAGAGAGCTGTTTATTTGCATTGACTATGGTAGAGGTGCTTTGGGGCTCCCTTTAAAGGCACTATAAAGGCACTCCTTTATAGCTGGCCCCCTGAAAATACATGGGGGTCTCTAAGCATTCAGCCACCAGCTGTCTTCAGGTCTCAGCAAGGCACAGACCCATGAGCAGAACAGATGCTGTATCTGCCCTTATGGAGCCAGCAACAGAAGACAAATAATAAACCAGTGAGCAAATCAATATACCTGGGATCGCAAATCAAGAAAGCTCAATGGAGGTAAAATGGGAGGAGGTGGTAAAAGATACCAGGGTGGGGGGCCCTTTTAAAGTCATCGGGACCAGGGAGGGCTGCAGAGGAGGTGTTGGCTGCGCTGGGGCCCGCAGAGAGGAGGAGCCTCTGCGTGGAGAGGAGGGTGCGGGAGGAGGCAGGATGGACATTCAGGTGGGAAAAGGCCTTAGTAGGCCTGGGCCTGAGCTGGGCTTGGAAGCAAGGTCAGCATGGCTGGAACAGTCAGTGAGAAGGCAGAGCCGGGCCTGAGGGGCATGGCCATGAGTGGAGTTTATCCTGAGAAAAATGCAAAGTCACAGAAACTTCCATTTTAGGGCTTATTTTTAATTATTGAAGGATTTTAACCAAGGATGAGATATATATTTTTGCCCGCAAAAATATTCTGTTAGCAACAGATCTCAACAGAGGCAGTCCAGCCACTCCCAGAAGACATGACAAATCTGTAGGGACATTTGTGGCTGTCACAATGCTTTGAGCACACTATCAGCATTGGGGATGCCCAGGGATGCTAAACATCCTTCAAAGGACAGTAAAGTCCTGCACAGTGAAGACTGGTCCCCCCCCAGATGCCACAAATGTGTTTGTGATGAGATTCACTGGGGATCTAGTAGCTGCTTGGAAACAAGAGCAGAAGGACCCTGTGGGCAAGTTTTTGCTGAAGGGCATGGTATCTATTCAGGAATGCTCCAGTTAGCTTCCTGAATATAAAGACACTAGCTCCTCCCTCTATGAGGGGATTCCCTCTAGAAGCCCACCAGAATTGCCACCTCCCTTCCTTCCCCACACCCCTAACAAAGCCTCACAGCTGTAATTTGAGCGTTCTCCACAATGTTTTAAAGCCTCTGAATACTTGCCTATTACTCAGAAAATTAGCTGCCATACATAATTAGGCTAATTTGGTATAATATTCATCTGAAATGTGAACATGTTATTAATAACGAAAGCAAACATATGGAGCAGGTGTCCTTGCTCTGTCAAGAGAGGGTGGCTAAGTCATGAGCTCTGCCCACGAATCCTTGCCGTGCCTCCCCCAGTCAAGAAGGCAGCATGACTAGGAAAGACCTTGCAGAGCCCCAGGACCTTGTGGGAATCCTCACTGGGGGTTATTTACTGGGGCCCCATACTCTGAATGTAGTGTTAGCATTCATTCCAGTAGATGCTTCTCGCTTCGGGCAAATTCAAAAAACAATCCCATTCAGAAAACACTTATTGTGTCTCCTCTCTGCCTCTCAATGAACCTTAGCCTGTATCCTCTTGTGGATTGACAAAGATTGCAGAAGAGACCCTAGAATGAGGACAACCGAAGGTTCATGGGGTGGACTGAAATATACAAGGCGAGAAATGGGAGGTGCAAATGATTGGGAATAATTAGAGTCTCTGCTCAGCTGCCCTGTCATGTTACAAAGGTGCTCACACCTCATGACGCTTCCTGTGGGCCCGCTGCCCTTTTCCACAGGTGGCATGGCACTGAGCTGGACACCCACATGTACAAGTATCCATGTGAGCTTCTAGACATCAAGGACAGTGTTTAAAACAAACATACCTAAAGCCACGGTATTGAAACTGGGCTACGGTAGGGAAACAAACCATGCTCTCTCTCTCTCTCTAAACTCCCTGATTAACTCACTATAGCCAATTTGAATTTGGAAATTAGAATTATTTTTTTAAAGTTTTCTAAGTTTTTAGGTCAGTTTGTTCTGTCTGTCACATTAAATCACCAGAGAGAATGTATTTGCCATAGATCAGACTTTCTTTTCATTTAAGAGCATGCTCATCAAGAAGGCTTCCCTAATTATGTTCAATCATAACAACATGAAATGGGGAATCCGTGCATTAAAAGGCAGTCCCACAATGACACTTGGCTAGTAGGAATTAGAGATGTGCTGTCAGACGTTTCTGAACCATGCTGAAACATTAGATCTGAAATTGACCCTTGCCAATACGGATTATCCATGCCACCATACCAGACTGGCTTGGGAAAAATTAGGTAAATCACTTTTCCATTCCAAATATATTTGGAGACCTGTGACTTTTTAGAATCATTTATGTGGTTATAGCAGACACTGTTGATGGGACCAATCCCCTCAGTTCGCCTGAGGTCACGTGAAGCAGTGATAGCTGGTTCCCAGCTTGGTGACAGCCTCCTGCCTCAAGCATTTGCACCTGTCTGCTTCTCTGCTGAACTTTCTCCAGCACCACCAGTATTTCCTCCACTAAGTGGGGACATATGCCAGAATTTCAGCGGCAGGGTACCAGGGAAAACCCTCAACCAACAGGGGTGGGAGTCAGTGAATAAATGCCTCCACCTCCCCACCTTCTGGTGAGACAATTCTAGGTGTGTTCCATGGAGTTTCTTAAAGGGTCTCCAGCCAGGTGGATTCCCAGTGACCCGCTCATATGCACAACCTTCATCAGCTTTCTCCGTCCCTGTCTCATTTCCCCACTCCCTCACTTGTACTTCCTGACCTTGTCTACAAGAAGATACAATCACAAGTCCTTGAATCAGAGTCTGCTTCTGCAGGAACCCAAAATAAGATAGAGACAGAGATAGCTTCATAGATAAAATAATCCCCCCTCAACTATAGGTTTTAGAACATGATGTTGCAGTAAACTCAGGCCAAGCTGCTCACCACCTGTCATGCTGAATACAAGAGGTGAGGTGTGGGGAAAGGGAAGTAACTTTTATTCCAAATGCCAGCAGCTGGGGAGATGGCAGGGCTCAAGCCATGAAGAAACCATCTTCAATTGCGGGCTGGGTGAAGGAGGTAAGAAGGGAAACTTAGTATGAGAAACACGTGGGGGTCGTGCTGGGTAAGGGCCTGCATGTCTCGTTCTGAGGGCTGTCTTGGGCGTCTGGAGGTCTGGTCGTCATTATCTTGACTGCAGCCTAGTGGTGGTGAACTCATTGTTCATGACTCCCCCTAAATGGGAGGATTTCACAACAGGGGCCCATGCCTGGTTTAAGATGAGCCTCTGGGAGTGTTAAGTAACCATGCAGTTAGATAAGCATGCACAGGACAAGGGAGTGTCTGGTGGGAAAGAGAGAGGAACATGAGTTTCAAAGCACACTTCAAGGCTATATTTCTAAGCTTAGGAAAAAGAGTTCTGAATGCATTTCGAAGATATTTGGTTACAGTATTTTATTGTAAGCTTTTGGAAATGTATGTGTATCTATTTTTATATGCAGGTACATGCATAAACATTTTAAATAAATGAGATCAAATTATGCAATAAACAGAAAGATACACCACCAAGACCCCCTTACTTAGCAGGAAGCTTTCTGTCCCAGATGCTGAGAGTGCTGTGGAGGTCTCCTTAGAGACTGCCCACCCCAGAGTGCATGCAGCCCCTGAGTCGGTCCCCATATTGGGTTCTTGGCATTTGGAGAAGGAAAGGCTATAATGGGGAAGACCACATGGAAGCCGCACCACTGGCCAAAATAATGAGTCTGAAACAATACCATATTCTAAGGGTAGGTGTGGAGGTGGGATTAGTGCCACCCTTAAAGGTCTTAGGAATGCAAGGGTAATGGTCCCTATTATATATTCATTTAACTCACTACTATGGCCCCTGAAGAACCGAATGAATTCTGAAAAATGGCTTTAGACTACTGAAGACATAACCAAGTAGTAGCCCATTTATAACTGAAATAAACTCATAAATAAGTATGTGGGACCTTTGTAAAATAAGCAAAAAAAAGTACTAAAGAGCAGAAAAGAAGACTTGAATAAATGGAGAGCCATACTAATGTTCCTGAAATTGAATATTTAATCAAAACCCCAGAGACTGTAATTCTTCCCACATGAATCCATCCTTTTAAGAGTCTCAATCAAATATCAAAAGATTAATTTTCAGAATATGAAGGCAGTATTCCAAAATTAACTTTGAAACACAAATGAACAATAATAGTCAAAAACTATATTCAAAAATATATTATTAATAAGATAAATGGCAGGATGATTATATTATTATTATATACAATATACTGTAAACTAAAATAATTTATATAGAGATAACAGAGTTTTTTAAATTTAAAAATAGAATACAGAGTGACACATCCAAAATCTCAAAGACCCTAAAACTCAATTCCTTCTTAAAAGCAATAAGAACACTGGGAAAAAATACCAAAATAACGCTTCCAGAACTCTAAAAATTATCTAAAGACCTGCAAAAATGTGAGTCATGTTTATTCAAGAACAGCAGGTGAATCTTGGTAGGTTGGTAAGCTTTGTGGTTCTGACTTGTCCCATATCACCCCTCCCCAGCCCACAGCAGCCTTGAAAACCAGAAACCCCCCAACCATGTTTGTTCCCAAAACCAGCAGTCTTGCAGCAACTGGAGAGTCCAGGTTTAGGGAGCAGCAAAAAGCCCCACCCCCAGAGAACTGACCCTATTTCATCTGTCGGGCAGCACCTTGGAAAAGCCCCATGCACAGGTCTTGTTATCATCTCACCTGATCCAGAAACTCCCCAGGGAAAGTATTCAGCCAGGGTGTGTGTGGAAAATGGTAAGTGACAGTTGTTTAACCTCACAGCTGCCTGAGAAAGTGATAGCAGTTGCAGCATATAACAGACTGTCCAGAAAACATAACAGGAAGATCTTGAAAAAGAGATGTTTACAGGGAACTTCAAATACTCTGAGATATTCCTGTGTCCCCGCAGGTCGTGGGCATGAGCAAGGCTCTGGCCCACCCAGGAAAAGACCTGAGAAGCCCCAGTATCTCACTTCTGGCAGACCTCAAGTTCCTGCACCAACAGGCAGCAAAGGCTGAAGCTGAGCTCTAAACTGCCGGAGTGCTGGAGGCATCACAACGTGACAAAGAGAGAGCCCTCAGAAAGGTGTAGAAGGCTCACTGGAGACATCACATCCAACACAGAGGAGAGAGAGCCCTCGGCGAGGTGTAGAAGGCTCACCGGAGACATCACACCCAACACAGAGGAGAGAGAGCCCTCGGTGAGGTGTAGAAGGCTCACTGGAGGCATCACACCCCAACACAAAGAGAGAGAGAGCCCTCAGTGAGGTGTAGAAGGCTCACTGGAGACATCATGCCCAACACAGAGGAGAGAGAGCCCTTGGTGAGGTGTAGAAGGCTCACTGGAGGCATCACACCCCAACACAGTGAGAGAGAGCCCTCGGTGAGGTGTAGGAGGCTTACTGGAGACATCATACCCAACACAGAGAGAGAGAGCCCTCAGCAAGGTGTAGAAGGCTCACTGGAGGCATCACACCCCAACACAGTGAGAGAGAGCCCTCGGTGAGGTGTGGGAGGCTCACTGGAGACATCATACCCAACACAGAGAGAGAGAGCCCTCAGCAAGGTGTAGAAGGCTCACTGGAGGTATCACACCCCAACACAGAGACAGAGAGAGCCCTCAGTGAGGTATAGAAGGCTCACTGGAGACATCACACCCCATCACAGAGGAGAGCGAGCCCTTGGCAAGGTGTAGAACACTCACTGGATACATCACACCCTGACACAGAAAGAGAGCGAGCCCTCAGCAAGGTGTAGAAGGCTCACTAGAGACATGACGCCCCAACATAGAGGGAGAGCACCTTTGGCAAGGTGTAGAAGGCTCACTGAAGGCATCACACCCTGACACAGAGAGTGAGAGCCCTCAGCGAGGTGAAGGCTCACTGGAGTCATCACATCCCAAAACAGAGAGAAAGCCCTTGGCAAGGTGTGGAAGGCTCACTGGAGTTATCACACCCAAACACAGACAGAAAGCACTCAGTGAGGTGTAGAAGGCTCACTGGACACAGAGAGAGAGAGAGAGAAAGCCCTCAGCAAGGTGTGGAAGGATCACTGGTTCAAGGCATCCAAGGGATTTGTTCAATCATTTGCTGACCACTGAGCCAAGCAAGCATAGATGTCAATGGTTTCACTGTATTTTACAGGAAACAAGGACCTCACAAAGTTAGTCCAGAAAAGTCACTAAACAGCAAATAGCAACAACAGATCCTAGGGAGAGGGAGTGACTGGTTTCCAAAGCTTTCAAGTTATATTATTTTAAACGTCCAATTTTTAACAAAAACTTCTGAAAGATGCTAAGAAACAGGAAAGTATGATACACACACATACACACATGCACACATGCACACACACATACACACACATGCACACATGCACACAGTCATCAGAAACTGTTTGAGGGACCCCAGATGTTTCTTTACTAGAAAGACTGTAATCGGCTTTTACAATTATGTAAAGTATGAAAATAATGCACACCAAATGGAGAATATTAATAAAGAGATATACAATATTTAAAACACTAATGGAAACTCTGGAGGTGAAAGAAACAATATTTTTTTTAAAAAATCAATGGAGATCAAAGAGCAGATTTTAGTTTAAAAAAAAAGAATCAGAAAACTTGAAGAAGCATTAATTGAGATTGTTCAGTCAAGAAAGAGAAAAAAGAATTATGAAACATGAACAGAGCTTCAGAGACCTGTAGGGCACCATCGTGCAAACCAAATAAACGTAACAGTCACAGGAGGAGAGGAGACGAGAGAAAGAAGCTAAAATAGCTTTGTGAAAAGAATGGTCAAAAACCTCCCATATTTGGTGGAAATCATTAAGCACTATGAAATTCAAAAAACTCCTAATAGAATAAATTCAAAATGGGCCAAACCCAGACACATTACAGTCAAACTGGCAAAATATGAAGTGCAGAAATAGGCAGTCACAGCTGGTCATTTAGTATATAGTATAAGCGGCATTTCAATTCACTGAGGAAAACTGCATTGTTGTTAATACAGTTGGGCCATCAGGTTAGTGATTTAGAAAACCTAATATGTATCTCCCTAGGTTCATCCACATCATCACCAATGACATAATTTCCTTCTTTTTTAAGGCTGTATAGTATTCCATTGTGTGTATATGCCACATTTTGTTTACACATTCATCCACTGTTGGACACTTAGGTTGATTCCATACATTAGCTATTTTGAATAATGTTGAAATGAAAAAGGCAGTGCAGTTATCTCTCAGGCATATCCATTTCAATTCATTTGGATATGTACTCAGGAGTGGGAGATACAGTTTGGATATTTGTCTTCTCCAAATCTCATGTTGAAATGTGATCCCCAATGTTGGAGGTGGGGGCTGGTGGGTGATGTTTGAGGTGAATCCCTCATGAACAGCTTGGGGCCCTCCCCACAGAGAATGCGTGAGTTCTCTCTCTATTAGTTCACATGACCAGGTTGTGTAAAAGAGTGTGGCGCCTCCCCCGCTGCTCCATCTCCCACCATGTGACACCCAGCTCCCCTTTCCCTCTGCCATGATTTAAAGCTTCCTGAGGTTCTGAGCAGAATAGATGCTGGTGCCCTGCTTGCATAGCCTGCCGAGCCATGAGCCTCGGGTATTTCTTTATACCAATGTGAAACGGACGAACACAGTGGATTGCTGGCTCAATTATATTGTTAATTTTTTGAGGAAACTTCATACTATTGTCCAAAATGGCTGTACTAATTGACATTCCCACCAATGGTATGTCAGTGTTTCTTTATCTCCACTTCCAGCCAGCACTTACATTTCATCACCTGAATGATAGCCATTCTAACAGGCGTGAGGTTACAGCACATGTTGTAAATCTCTCACTGAGGTTTTCATTTTCATTATGTGATGGTTAGAGAGGTTGAGCATTTTTTCATACATTTGTTGGCTATTTGTGTGCTTTCTCTTGAGAAATGCCTGTTCATGTCATTCATCCATTCTTTCAGTAGCATATGTGTTTTCTTGCTATTGAGTTATTTGAATTTCTTACATATTTTTGACACTAGCCCCTTATCAGACGTATAATTGGAAAATATTTTCTTCCAACTCATGGATTGTCTCTTCACTCTGTATATTGTTTCTTTATTATACAGAAGGAGGACATAAGTGAAATAAGCCAAGCACAGAAAGACAAATACCGTATTACTGCACTCATATGTGGAATCAAAGAAAGTCAATCTCATAGAAACAGCAGGTAGAAAGGTGGTTACCAAGGCTGGGAGAAGGGAGAAGGAAGGGGAAAGGGGAGATGTTGATCGAAGGGGAAAGGGGAGATGTCGATCAAAGGGTACAAAGTTTCAGTTACACTGCAGGAATAAGTGTTTGTCATCTATTGCACTGCACAATGACCACAGTTAAGACTAATGTATATATACAGATATATATTTTTTGAGACAGGGTCTCACTTTGTCACCCAGGCTGGAGTGCAGTGGCATAAACATGGCTCACTGTAGCCTCAACCTCCCAGGCTCAAGTGATCCTTCCACTTGAGCCCCCACAAGTAGTTGGGGCTACAGGCACATGCTCTGCCAAGTTAATTTTTTTATTTTTTGTACAGAGTGGGTTTCACCATGTTGCCCATGCTGGTCTTGAACTCCTGAGCTCAAAGGATCTGCCTGCCTTGTCCTCCCAAGGTGCTGGGATTACAAGCATGAGCCACTGTGCCTGGCCAATCATGTATATTTTAAAATTGCAAAAAGAATAGATTTGTGACATTCTCTTCACAGGAAATATGATAAGTTGTTGAGGTGATGGATATGTTGATTAGCTTGATTTAATCTTTACACAATGTATCCAAACATCACATTGTACCACATAAAAAATAACAATTATTGTCTGTCAATTTAAAAATAAATAAATAAGCCAGTTAAATAAATAAGGATATAACCAAATAATGGAATTCATAAAAGTTATATGATTAATTTACAGCCACCATAAAGATACGACACATATGTATTAAATATATTCTCTGTGCCATGTTAAATATATTCTAACATGGTGCTAAAGATATAGCAGTAAACAAAACAAAATTCCTGCCTTCTTGGAGCCTGTATTTTAATGGAGGGTGACAGAAAATAAACATATAAATAATTGGAATGCATAAAATGTCAGATGGTGGCAGCTATGATGGGGAATGATACCGCAGGAAAGAGGAGTGAGGAGTCTGAGGAGCTGAAAGAAGGGAGGGTTGAAATTTCAAATAAGGTGGTTGGAGAAGGCTCCAATGAGAGGATGACGTGTGAGCAAAGACCCAGTGGAGGTGATGAGCTAACAAGTTATGTCAATAACTGGGGGGAAAGAATCCAAGGCAGTGCTAAGATCTTAGGTAGGGTGGCAGTATGCCTGGTGTGTTTGAGGAATGTCAAGGAGGCCAGGTGGCTAGAGGGAGTAAGGGGAACAGAAGAGTGGGAGACAGATGGGCAGGAGCTTGCAGACCATGACAGAGATATTGGCTTTCAATTTATTATTATTATTTTTTTAAGACAGAGTCTCACTCTGTGTCCCAAGCCAGAGTGCAGTGGTGTGATCTCAGCTCACTGCAATCTCCACCTCCTAGACTCCAGCGATTCTCAGGCCTCAGCCTCCCCAGTAGCTGGGACTACAGGCGTGCGCCACCACACTCAGCTAATTTTTTGTATTGTAGTAGAGACGAGGTTTCACCATGTTGCCCAGGGTGGTCTCCAACTCCTGAGCTCAGGCAATCCACCCCACTCAGCCTCCCAAAGTGCTGGGATTACAAGCATGAGCCATTGCGCCAGGTGGCTTTCACTTTAATTGAGATAAAGCCATGACAGAGTTTTGAGCTGAGAAGTGGCATGATGTGATAATAAAATGTAAACTTCAAAAGTTGATACATTTCAAAAAAAAAATCTGCTGGAATTATTTATTTTTTCCAAAATAAACTTTCTAAATGATGGAAGATTTAAATACAAAAAAGAAACCATAAAAGCACTAGAAAAAAACATAAGGGAGTGTATTTATTGTCTGAGAAGAAAAAAGACATTAGTTTTCACATCAAAACTAAAAATGAGGAAGAAAAATGCTGACAAATTTATGTTATAAATTTTAAATTTCTGAATACCAAAAATCAAAATTAAAAAAAAAGAGAGCTGTAAAATATTTACAGATGCATAGAAGCCTTACTACACAAACATGTTTGCAAATCAAAAACAAAAGGCATTAACAGAAGAGAGAATAAAATAGCCAAAACCAAAAATTATGGTGAATGGCACACACATTGGAAAATATAAAATTAAAACACAATCCAATGTTATGTTTCATATATCAGATTATGTTTTACCTTCTTTAAAGCTGTCATTGTAAACAAAGATATGGTAACTAAAGTCAACCTGAAAGGAAGAAGCTGAGGTGCAAAATAATATTTATTTATTTATTTATTTATTTGAGATGGAATTTCATTCTTGTCGCCTAGGCTGGAGTGCAATGGTGTGATCTCGGCTCACTGCAACCTCTGCCTCCTGGGTTCAAATGATTCTCCTTGCCTCAGCCTCCCGAGTAGCTGGGATTACAGGTACCTACCACCACACCAGGCTGATTTTTGTATTTTTAGTAGAGATGGGGTTTCACCAGGTTGGCCAGGCTGGTCTCAAGTCCCTTACTTCAGGTGATTCACACACCTTGGCCTCCCAAAGTGCTGGGATTATGGCCGTGGGTCACAGCACCCGGCCCCAAAATAGTATTTAAAGAATTTACTTGAGCCAAAGTGAGGACACCTGCCCGGGACACACTTCCCAGGTGCCTTGGGGAGTGTTTGGTCAGCGTCTTTCACAAGGTTTTTGAAGTCAAGGGGAACAAGGGGTGGGCTGATACAAAGTTGTTTGACAGGAGTTCTCATTGGTTTAGAGAGATAACGTTAATTAGAGATGGACTGTACATTGTTGACCTATAGGGTATGAGTTAAGTTGTCCTCCTAGGGCATTTTATGGCTATGGGGTGTCAGTTAGTTCAAAGCCCATACAGTAAGTGGCTTCAAGAGATAATTACTTAGCTCCAGGGGTGATGACTGTTGCATTTTAAGTTCCTCTCTGGGTCTAAAAATTTAAAGGAGCTCACATTTCTCACATAAAAAGGTTTTTTGTTTTGTTTTTTTTTTTGTTTCTTTCTCACTAAAGGCATCCCTGAACAGCAATTTGGCTGGATCTGTTAATATTTTAAAGTTTATCTTTTGGACTAGCATTCCCATCTATACCTATTTTACCCCATAGAAACACCAAGTGCAAAAAATATGCCAGGCTGGCCGGCCACAGTGGCTCATGCCTGTAATCCCAGCACTTTGGGAGGCCGAGGTGGGCAGATCACCTGAGGTCAGGAGTTTGAGACCAGCCTGGCTAACATGGCGAAACCCCATCTCTAATAAAAATACAAAAATTAGCTGGGCGTGGTGGTGGGTGCCTGTAATCTCAGCACTTTGGGAGGCCAAGATGGGCAGATCCCTTGAGGTCAGTAGTTGCAGACCAGCCTGGCCAACATGGTGAAACCTCATCTCTATGAAAACGACAAAAATTAGCCTGGCCATCATGGTGAAACCTCATCTCTATGAAAATGACAAAAATTAGCCCAGCCTGGTGGCACCCACCTGTAATCCCAGCTATTCGGGAGGCTGAGGCAAGAGAATCACTTGAACCCGCGGGGGCGGAGGTTGCAGTGAGCCGAGATTGTGCCACTGCACTCCAGCCTGGGCGACACAGTGAGATTCTGTCTCAAAAAAAAAAAAATGCCAGGCATGGTGGTGAGCACCGATAGCCCCAGCTCCTCAGGAAGCTGAGGTTGGAGGATCACTTGAGCCCAGGAGTGTGAATCAAGCCTGGGCAACATAGCAAGTCCCCATCTCTAAAATAAACAAATTAATTACTTAACTAATTAATTAAATAAATATCCAGTTGAATGTTTATTGCAGTGAAGTAATAGTAAAACAAATAGAAAAATCTAAATACCCATCAACAGATTTTTATCAACTTATCTGTGAATGATGATAATATTTAATATTAGGGTACCTACATTTAAAACCATATAAACCTTAAATATGTTACCTCAGGGATTGTGTCATAGAACACAAATATAAAAGATTTTTTTTACTACCTTTTAAACTTTATGTTGAGGCCTCATCTCTAGAATCCAGAATATACAAAAGAGATTAAAGGCAACTGCCAACCTTAAAGAATGAAGTTCAGAAGATATGATTAAGGGTGGAATTTATCTGGGCAGACAGCTTGAGGATGCCCATCTGGGAGATGCTGACCCCAAATGAATAGGGAGAGCTGGTATTTGTTTCACTTCTAAAGGCAGAGACAGAAACATCGGTGAGATCAGGACACTTTCCACAGGATACCAGGGCAGAGCTGGAGCAAACTGATCAGTTACACATTGTTCCATTCCAAGGAATATGACTCCGCTCCAGGAAGAGAGTGGAATATGACTCCACTCCAGGAAGAGGGGTCTTGTCTCTGGCACTGTTGGTTTATAATTATTTACAAGCAGAAAAAGGCGGAAGCCACAGCTGCATTCCACGTGACTCTGCTGCATAGCCATGTTTCTCACAAGGCTCAGAATAAGGTAAAATTCCAATAACTTTAAGTTTAAATTATTTTAAGTTTGAATTATGTGACATCACAAAACCAAAATACTTCACCCCAAAATATGTGTCTTAGGCATATTCTGAGCTGGCTGTTCAGAGGGCCTGCGAACACAAGGAGCCCTGCAAAGCTGTCTTTTGTGGGGCAGATTTGCACCTGCAGAGGAAATAAAGGGAAGTAAACAACAAATGTGGAAGGCTTTCTCTGAAGCCCTCCTTGTCAAGGTCCAGGAAAGATTAACTGAGAGGCTGAAGCCTTTAAAGTTCTTGCAGAGAAACATTTACCAGAAGCTGCCACCCACCCCCTCTGAGGGCTGCCACCTGACGGGCTCCAGCTGTGTACCAAGACCGCCTCTGCTAAACAGGCCTTTTCTCCTCTTCTCTCTCTCCCGTATTCTTTTTGCTATGATCCAAGCCCCTATTTTCTGTATATTCAAGAGGGCTAAAAGCATCAACCATCTCGACATTTGTTTGAGTCTTTATATTTTGTATGACTCCCGAGCCCATATGAATGCTAATAAAATGTTTACACCTTTTTCTCCGGGTAATCTGTGCCTTACATTTATCTTATAGACTGAAATTACCAAAACTTCAGGAACAAAGTTAAATGTTCCTTCAAAATATAAGACTAGGAAATCATAGTTGGGAGAGAAATTTGGGATCATCTATCCTCTCACCTCATTTTTCATATGGAAATTTATGACTCAGAGAGGGGGAGTAATTTTCCCAAATCATGCAGCAGAAGACAAGGTACAAGGTCTCCAGTTTTCTGACTTCCAGTTAAGCATTTTGCTCCCAGAATTTTCTCAGACTCCAGAAAATGATAAGGCCTTGCGGGGCTGGTCCTTTGTCTCTTCTCCCTTTTCTCCTCTATGATCCACACAGTGCAATGCACAGAGCAGAGCCTCAACAAGCAGGTGACAGAAGGAAATTTAATCAGTAGTTAAAGTTAAGCACTTGGCTGAGCCTCACCCAGTGGGTCTGCTTGGCCTGTCAGCACACAGGACTTCACTTTATGGACCCTCTGCCCTGATGCCATGAAAAACAGATCAGGTCCCATAAACTGTGAGGAGCACATCCCCTCAGCAAAGTGACTGGAGTCACACAGTTCACTCCTTCAGAGGAAAGATCTTCCCATCTCATAAAGCAAATTCCATAAGGGGCCTTAAGAAGACTTTCTATGTAATTTGCTGAACCTTAAGCCCAACATCTGAACTATTTTCCATGGAGACCTGTCTGTTACATGCCTGGTGCAGAGCACTGCCTGGATTTCAGAAATCCACCCCGGTCCTGTGCTTTCTCACCAGAGCAAGACCCAGCCTAGAGGTTCCATGTCTCCTGATGTCATTTTTCTCTCTCATTCTCTAAGAAACAGATCCTGAAACAAAAATTCATGAATAAAAAATGTATCTGGGGCCAGGCGCAATGGCTCACACCTGTAATCCCAGCACTTCGGGAGGCGGAGGCAAGTGGATTGCTTGAGGTCAGGAGTTCAAGACAAGCCTGACCAAAATGGTGAAACCCTGCCTCTACTAAAAATACAAAAATTAGCTGGGTGTGGTGGCAGGTGCCTGTAATCTCAGAACCCAGGAAGCAGAGGTTGCAGTGAGCCGAGATTGCACCACTGTACCCCAGCCTGAGCAACAGAGCAAGACTCTGTCTCAGAAAAAAAAAAAAAGTATCTGGAAGGTGATCCCAGGAAACACAGGTAGGGGAATAGACAAGTGAGATAGGGGCCAGGTGCAGTGGCTCATGCCTGTAATTCCAAAGCCTTGGGAGGCTGAAGTGGGAGGATCGCTTGAGCCAAGAATTCGAGACCAACCTGGACAACATAGCAAGACCCCATCTCTACCAAAAAAAAATTTTTTTCTAAAAAAATTAGCCAGGTGGTGGTGCATATCTGTAGTCCCAGCTACATGGGAGGTTGAGGCGGAAGGACTGCTTGAGCACAAGAGTTTGTGCCAACAGCTATGATTGTGCCACTGAACTCCAGCCTGGGAAACAGAGTGAGACTCTGTCTCTTAAAGAAAAAAAAGTGAATAGAAAGGCTGGGTGTGATGGCACACGCCTGTACTCCAGCACTTTGGGAGGCAGAATTGGCGGATCACTTAAGCCCAGGAGTTGGAAACAAGCCTGAGAAACATAGTGAGATTCCATCTGGACAGAAAATAAAAAAAAAAAATTAGCCCTGTGTGGTGGCATGCAGCTGTAGTCCCAGCTACTTGGGAGGCTGAAGTGGGTGGATCACTTGAGCCTGGAAAGGTCAAGGCCACAGTGAGCTACAGTCATGCCGCTGCACTCCTGCCTGGGTGACAGTAGACCCTCTCTCAAAAAATAATCATCATAATAAATAAGCGGATTGCAGGAGGTAACAGTAAAGGATGGATTCTCAAGCTAATTACCAATGTGGGCAACTGGAGCTTGATCCTTCTGAGGTAGGAGGTGCAACCTGACTCCAGAAGCGGGACTAGGACGCCAGAACTGAGGACTGTCTGAAACAGGAACTGCGCAGATGTAGCTTTCCATAAGACACGCCCACTAGTGAGCCGCCTCAGTTTGCTGTTGCCATGGCAACACTGGGACGTTACAGTCCCTTTCCATGGCAATGATCTGGTGACCCTGAAGTTACCACCCTCATCCTAGAGATGTATGCATAGAAATGTCCTTTAATTTGCATATAATTACAGGTGGGATAAATGTGGCTGCAGAACTGTCCTGAGCTGCTCCTCCAGGCACGCAGCCTGTGGTGAGGCTCCGCTCTTTGAGGAGCAGTCCCCCGCTGCTGCGCACAGCCGCTTTAAGAAAAGTTGCTGTCCAACACCATCGGCTCGCCCTCAAATTCTTTGCTGGGAGAAGCCAAGAATTCTCCCAGGCTAAGCTCCAATTTGGGGCTCACCTGCCCTGCATCACTTCTGGGCGTAGAAGGCACTCTTCGGAGTTAGCTCCCCTGAGGACAGAGGCGCTGGGGCATTTGTACTGACTCAAGGCAGCCTCCCATCATGGGCTGTCCATGGAGACAGGGAAGATTATCTTGTTTATCAGACCTTCCAACGTGCAAGGAAAAGACCCCGGGGTAGTTGGAAGTCTACACTGCAATGATAAGACCCAGGGAGGCATGAGTGAGGCACAGACATTATCTTTTACATATATTTTGTCTGTAAAGTAATACTTAAATTTTAGTTAAGAGGAGAGATTGAATGAGAAACAATTGAAATCTTAGGACAGGGCTTTAAACACTTTAAACCCAAGATTGTATTTGTTGCCCAAAACCGCCCACCTACCCATTCATTGACTTCCTTGAGTCTCTCAATGCAAAGAGAGACTTAAAAACTATTTCAGGTTAATCGGAAGTAAAATATTTTGGCATAGCAAAATCACTGGGGATGGAAATTGGAGCAACCCCATGACAGCGCGTGCCTGAGCTCAGAGCTGCCATGTGCGCTTTATTGGCACTGGGAAGAGGTAACTGAAGCAGAGAGTTCCTTGCTGATGATGGGGAAATGGGCTTTAGCAGCTAAGGCAGGAACTAGTCACCCGGGGACTATCTGGGTGTGCTCTGTGAAAGAGGCCATCTGTGGCGGTTTATGAGGATGTGTTTGTGAAAAGCGCCTGGCAGCCTCTGCAAGAGGGTTCTGGCGCCACTTCTGAGTTTCCTCTCCCTCCCTAGCCCACCATGCCTTGTGACCTTGTGACAAGAGCTCTCTCCCTGGCCATTGCTCAGCCAAGGTGTGGGCGTGAACTATCCCATGTCTCAAGGTGGGACTTCCACCTCCAGGGCTCTCTAAGTCTTGGCCTGGAAGAGCTGTCAAAGGAAAATGGGGCCCTGAAGGAAAAGGAGGAGAACCTGACAATTCCGAGTTAAGAGCAAGGAGAAAACAATAAATTTACAAACCATATTAGTGGTTTGTAACTCACTTTATGACGCCTGCTTTGGTCCACGTGAAGATGAGGGAGAGGCATGCTAACGGGGTGGCTGTTAGTGCTCTGAATGGGTAGAGGGCAATTGTGGCCACAGGGTGGCAGGGCACAGGCCTTGGCTGATCTGATTTTCCACCATCCCCCATTAAATTGTTCTGCATTGAGACACTCCCTTTTGGACAGTGGTCATACACTTGATTTGAAAGAAAATCTTGATGGAGAGGAGGCAGTCATGTGATTCATGAACTGCTCAGGCAGCAGCAAATCTGGGCTTCCAATTCCAGTACATATTTGCCTGATGTCTGTGTCTCAGACACCTCTTAAAACATTATCTGGGGGTCAGGGAGCGGGAGAAGCCAGGGTGGGCAGAGTCTGGCATCCAGTGTGACTGCTGGACCCTCCTATCCCCAGCCAGTCATATTTTCACAGCAGCAGAAGGTCATTGGGAGATAATGAAGGAAACAACAGACAAACAAGGAAACGTGAGACCTTGCTCCTCAAAGACATGGAGAAGCCACCAATCTCAGAGCCAGGGCACGCACAATTCCTACAGTTCATACCAGAACAGAGTTAGAGGCTTCCGTCCAAGTCCTTTCCAAAGGCAAATTACCATGCCTCTCCTTGAGGCCTGTGTTCTTGTCAAGCCCAGGAGCCCTGCAGGATGTGATCCCCCAAAGCGGGCCACCTGCCACCATGCACACCCACCTCCAGAGTCCCTGCTCTTCCTAGAAAGGCATCTGGGCCTTCTGTACCTGAACCTCAGCCTGCCTGGCTCACAGCATCCCTCCTCTCCTCTCCTATCAACAAGGCTGTTATCAAAATAATTTTTTTTGTTGTTTTTGAGGCTGAGTCTCTCTCTGTTGCTCAGACTGGAGTACAGTGGAACTATCTCGGCTCACTGCAACCTCGACCTCCTGGGTTCAATCGATTCTCCTGCCTCAACCTCCCGAGTAGCTGGGACTACAGGTGCCCACCACCATGCCTGGCTAATTTTTGTATTTTTAGTGGAGATGGGGTTTTGCCATGGTGGCTAGGCTGGTCTCGAATTTCTGGCCTCAAGTGATCTGCCCACCTCGGCCTCCCAAAGTGCTGGGATTACAGGCGTGAGCCACCACGTCTGGCCCAAAATAAATTTTTAAATTTTTTTTCATGAATTATTTATTTATCCTTAATTTTTCAACCTTTAAAAAATTTTCAACTATTTTAGAATCAGGGGGTACACGTGCAGGTTGTTACATGGGGATATTGTGTGATGCCAAGGTTTGGGCTTCTATTAAACCTACCACCCAAATAGTGAGCATGGTACCCAACAGGTGGTTTTTCAACCCTTGCCCCTTGTAGTCTTCTCCTTCTTGTAGTCCCCAGTTTCTATTTTTGTTATCTTTGTGTCCATGTGTAGTCAGTGTTTAGCTTCCACTTTTAAGTGACAGCATGTGGTATTTGGTTTTCATTCCTGTGTTAATTTGCTGAGGAGAATGGCTTCCAGCTGCATCCATGTTGCTGCAAAAGACACAATTCTATTCTTTTTTATGGCTGTGTAGTATTCCATGTTGGATATGTACCATATGTAAAACAAATTATTTTTGGTCTCTTGAAATTTCCCTGTATTTTCCTGCTCTCTCCTCTAATTAGGGTGGTTGCCTTCCCAGATCTCTGCTTGTGGAAGGGGAGCTACTCCAGACTCAACTCAATGGCCTTCTCCCCAGAAAGCCATGCATACCTCTCCCATGCTCTCACTCTACTTGGTTCATCCTTGTTGCAGCTTTAGCAGCCTTTGCCTGGGCTGCACCTGCTGATGCACATGCAGGCCTCTTCCACTGGGATCCACACTTCCAGATGCAGGGCTCACTCCATTCACCCATGCCTCCTCCTGACCAGGATTTGGATGTTCTTTATATTTGTACGCACACACACACACACACACACACACATAAAGTACGTGTAGGCAGTCAATAAATTCTTGTTGAATGAACAGATAAGTGAATAGACATTTTCCTGAGTTTTCTAAGACATAATATTCT
The DNA here is from genome assembly GCF_028885625.2 of Pongo pygmaeus. Classification (NCBI taxonomy): domain Eukaryota; kingdom Metazoa; phylum Chordata; class Mammalia; order Primates; family Hominidae; genus Pongo; species Pongo pygmaeus. The sequence goes on from NC_072393.2 coordinate 33,576,516, forward strand.
TTACCCCTCCTGAAAGTGGAAACATGACCCTTAAGGCTGATGGTATTTGTTGAGCAACTGCTATGGGCCAGATGCTGCGGTGGTAACTTGTACACTTGCTTTCTCATTTAAAAGCTACAACTCTCTCATTCTGAGGCTGAATCACATTGTGGTTGGCGTGAGGTACAATCCCAATGCCATCTATCTGCTCCAGGCTGTGGATAGGAATAGAGGTCCCAATTAGACTTCAGTTCAAGCCACCTGCTGAGAGAGGAGCATAGGCCTCCCAATATCCCCTCCCATTGTTTCTGAGTCCTGCAAAGACAATCTCGTGAGCCACAGACCTGGTCCAGCTCCATCATCAAGCAGTGTGGGCCTGACTCTGCCTGCCATGGCCAGCCACCCCCATCAATGCCTGTGCAAGGTGCACCACCTCCGAACATCCCAAAGCTCCCAGATGTGCTGGAGGTGGCACAGGATGGAAGAATCCTGTCCCTGGCCCATGCCACTCTCTCATGGCCTGCAAATACCAGCAGAGTGGCTTTGGGGCCCAACTCATAAAAGCTTTGGCTGGCTTCTGGTCCCCACCCCTATACCATGGGACTCACACCAGGGCCAAGGGCTGGGAAGGGCATGTGAGATGCTGCTCCTTGTTTATCCTTGTCAGCCTGTTCCAACACACCAACGTCTCCTCCCAGCCTCCCAGTTATGAAACAAAATCCCCCCTGCATTCAATGCATGCAGCAGATGCCATAGGTGGGAGGAGGGGCAGCAAGGGCAACCTTGGCGGCCTGAGCCCCAGCCCACCCACCAACATGCTCTGCCAAGTTTCATTTACACTTGCCAAGCTCTGGGCTATGTACTTTGCATTCATTATTTCATATTAACTCTTAGTTAATACAGTTTAAATATCTGTGAAGATAACTATTATTGCCTTCAATTTCTAGATTAAGGAACCCACTGCAAGGGGTTAAAAAAGTTGCCTAAGTCCTCAAAACTAGCGTCAGGATTAGAATCTGAGTTCAGGCCCATCTCTCTCCAAAGCTGTGCTTTTAATAAGGTAGATTTCTCATGTTAGTCTTTTTCTTCTAATTAATCTGTAAGTTTCTCCCCCTGCTGTTTGGATAGTTACACCTCTCTTGTTCATGGGGCTTATCCCTGGGCTGAGTAGAAACCTGTTGAATTAGGTTAAAATCCTGAAGTCATCCTAAGCTGCTAAGGAAAGTTACTTTTCCCAGAAACCTATGACCTCTCTTGGGAGCTCCTTATCTCTTTCCTCAAAGCAGGGAATATACGTGAACAGGACATTTAATTACCCCTCGCGATCAGCTCCTACATTCTGTAATAATTATCTTTGGCGGTGTTATCTTGAGTCTACTGGGTGGTATGGACATTATGAACTATTAGAGGCTGTTCTGAAAGCTGGCCATCAGTCTGATTCACATTAGGCCAATTACTTTTACTAAAATTAAACTTTGTCAAGGATAGCTTGATGATGAGTCCTGGCAGCTAAAAGGAGCCCTTTAACCAGCCATGCAGCACTCTTTGGCAGAAGCACAGTGATTTCATCTCAAGGTGAAGGTCTGGTTCTTAGTGAAACTACCAGAGATCAAAGGGACGAACTTCTCTGGATTTGTCACCTTGGACAAAAGCCCTGGCTCCCAGTAATCACTCCCACTGGAATCAAGCAGTCAGTCATTGCTTAGTTCTCTTCTATGGCACTCAGAGGTCCTCAATAGAGACAAAGTCCAGCTCATGGACCCAGCAGCCATGGGTTTTATGGTGTAGTTGGTATAACAAATCTATGTGTTACCCACACAACACACATTCCCATGTTTCACTTGCCAATAGAATCCCAGTTTTGCTAGGAGCAGCAATAGGATGTGCTAAAAAATAATTATTTTCCCAGCCACCTTTTCAAGAAAGCTGGTCATATGACCTAGACATTAAAGATACCTAAAAGGAAGTCTGCTTCTAGCTTTCTGGGAAAATTTTCTTTTCTAACAACAACAACAAGAAAAAAAAAATGCGTGTGCTTCCCATTTTCTTTTGTCTTCTCCCTTCTGCTGCATGGAGTAAGCATGTACTTGCTGAAAGTGCAGCTGAGACAAGCAGGCTGGCTGATTTCCTATTTTGACATGGGCTGATCTTAAAGGATAAAAGCCTCTCACTCAAACTCTGGCTCATCTAACCCTCAGGCAATCAGTAACAAAATACCTGGGAACCTATTGACAGCAAATTTCTATCAGGGGGCTATGGGCTTTCCTCAAGCACCGCCTGTGCAGTCAGACTTAAGCTCCTGCCTACAGTTACTCTTTCCTCATCATGATGGTAAAATTCATGCCCAGGGGTGGAGATTTAAAATGCAAATACTGCATGCAATGCATAAAGAAACGCGTTGAGCCACTGTGCAAGCACTGGACAAACTCCTAGACATGCCCTGACATAACCTTTCCCTATAAAAGACTCTATAAGGCTGAACTACATACTTTCCTTGGGGGCCACCGCTCTTTTCTCCTGTCTCACGCTGGCTCCCCAATGCACAAGGTAATAAACTCTCCTTTATTGCCACGTCTTTCTTGACTTCTATCCTGGGAAATGGAAAAAACCCAGGGCACCCGTCTCAGCTGCCACCCTGCAAACATGAGCTGATCAACTTAAAAATGAAACCTGACCTGGTTAAGAATGGAAGAATGGAACTGCAAAAAGACCCCGGTCCTTGGAGACACGGGAGCTGTTGCACAGCCTCATGTGGCCCTCCTTTGAGCAAGGTTGAGGAAGTTAGGTTTCATGTGACTTACTGCTGAAAGTAACAGGTACCAGTTGCAAAGACAACCAGAGAAAGATACATAATGACCCTAGCTGAGCAGGAGCATGAAACAGTGTGATGGGTGGTTCCATCTAAAGACCACTCAGGTCTGGTGTGGTGGGTGGTTCTATCTAAAGACCACTCAGGGCTGTGGCCGAGGATGGAAGGCAAATGAGATCAGCGTGGGCTGAGAATTCTCTCTGCCTGCACCCTTCATAGCATGTCTTCATTCTCACGTGTGGAGCACCTGCTGTGCTTATGTGTCAGGCACTGGCTGTGTGATGCTATAAATACAATACAACTATTCCATGGTTGCTTGAAAACATGAATATTTGCAGGTTCGGTATTTCCTAAGTATCCATGTCCCACTGCCGGCCATCCAGGCCTTGTGAGCCTCCCCCCACCGAGCCCTTGAGGAGGCACACATCACCTTCCTGCACTGGCCGGCACATATCACCACGCTGAGCACAGGGCAGAAAGGTCCCGAGGAGAAGGGCTCCTGAGATGCCACCCAAGGCCATTGTTATGCTGATGCTGTGAAGGCCCAGTTCTCACCTTGTGTCACTTGGCCTCATCGTCACATTCTCTGGCTGACCTTTCTGTAATAAATGTGTTTCTGAAATTTTATGTTAAGCTGATTTACATTTTACATATGCTATGACGGTTTCCAATTTTACTATTATAATCAATCCTGAGTCTAAACTTTTCTGTAAAGTGATTACTTTCTCCCTTTATCTGATTGTTGGAACTAGATAATCGATTATCAAATTTTTATGCAAAATGAAAAAATCTGAGATAATGTCAATAAAATATCATGGAAAATGCACCTGTGATGAAGTTACCAGCATGTCCCTAAAACCTGCTCTACCCACAGCTGTTACTTCTCAGCTGACGGGAAGTCCTGCTTCCAGGTATGTAGGCCAAAAAGAAAAAAGTGCTGTTCTAAACACGCGTCTTTCCCTCACAGCCACATTCAATCCTTTAACAAACACTGTTGCTCCTACTTCCAGAATGCACACAGAATCTGAGCTCCTCTCGCCACTTCCCTGCCACGACCCTGCTCCAAGCCACCATCATCTCTTAACTGAATTATTGCATCAGCTTCCTCATGGATCTGTTCCCACCTTTACCTCCCTGCAGTCTATCACCCACCACAAGGATCCCCCAGGTTACTGTTGTGCTCACACCCTCCAAAGGCCCCTGCCTCTCTGGAGTAAAAGCCAAAGCCCCACCCAACCAGTGGCCAACATGACCCATGTGTCTCTCTGCGGGCTCTCCCAGGGCTCTCCCAGGGCTCTCTCCTGCCTGGCTGGCTCCACCACACTGGCCTCCAGCTGCTCCTTGGGGCCTGTGCTCTGGCCACTGCCTCTTCCTGGAATGCTCTCCCCCCTGGATTGTCTCCATGGTTCACTCCTCTCTTCCTCACCTCTGTGTTCATGTGTCATCTTCCGGGCTATGGGTTGGACAGGGCCAGGGTGTACATGAGGAGGCTGGATGGGAGGGCTCTAGTCACCTCTGCTCCCCATTTTCTTAAACCAGAGCAGCTTCACTTTTGTGGGTCTCATATATTGGAGTTTCACATATGATTTTATTTGAGCAAAGGATACTAACTACTGCCTCAGCAGAAAGCTTGAAAAACCACCAGATCGAAAGGGGCTTAGCAGGTGGTTGGGAGTCTTGTTAGACATTGTTGCTGTATTTGTGGGAAATGATAGCGTGTGGCCCAGGATGGTGGGGGAAATGAAACAGATGGCCTTGGGAAACACTGGTGAGGGTGAATTTACCAAGCATGTTTATTGATTGGCTGTGGAAACCAACAAGTATCTGAGGCAGGTCTCAATCAACTCAAAAGTTTTTTTTGTCAAGGTTAAGAACATGCCTGGAAAAAACGACTACGGGATCCCAGAAACAGCCTGTAGTCTGTGCCCTTCTCCAGAGTTGACTCTGAGGGCTTCAATATTTAAAAAGGAAAAGTGGGTTGGAGGGAAAAGAGGGAGGGCATAGTCACATTACTGAATCCACATGTTGCAAGGGAAAAGGAACAGGTGGGGAAATAGTCAATCATGCATCCTTCCCGCACTCAGTAAATTGGCACTTTACACAGACAAGGTGAACGCATAGTGGAGATATTAATAGTTAGCCTTTTATCTGTAGCTCTCTGCTTAGGAAGAAAAGAAAAGGCAGCTTCTTGCATGACTCAGCTTTCAGCTAATTTTTCCTTTTGGCAGGGTGCATTGGGGTCCAGAGATTTTATTTTCTTTTCATGGTTGTGGGACAGGAGAAAGAATTAGGGATGCTCTTTGGCTTCTGACGTGAATACTGGATATGTGGTGATTGTTCATGCCAAATACGCAGGCATCTTAGATGAGAAATTCATTTTCATTGAGTTTCGGGTGTTTGAGACTGTCCCAAGAAAACTATTTTCATTTCCCGGCTGTCAGGAAATAAAAATGTTTTTATTTCCAGTCAGTTTCAGGGTTAAGATGAGAGACAAGGTCAGATAGGACCAGGGATGAAGTAGTCATCATTATAAATAATAGCGGCTGCCATTTGTCGAGGGCCGGGTGTATGATAGGCGTCGTGTTAAACACTTCCTCTCATAGGGAATTAAAATGACATTATAAACATAAAGAGTGTTTGTTCATGTTGTATTTCTGTTCTTCTCGTTCACTTAAGTTAGTGAAAAGTGGGATTGCATGATGAAAGAGATGCTTCATAGAAATGGTGGGCAAAGAAGCTGTGGGGTCTCTGGGAGGAACTAGAAGCATCCCCCGCACACCCTTAGCCCCGCTTTCTCACCTCTTGCCTGTCTTCCTCTTGAAAGATCTTCTTCACCCTGCTCTCCAGCTGCACCACGGCCTGCCCTGGGCCTCACCTCCTTCAATGGAATCAGCGCGCCCAGGAAGACCGAGCTCCTGTTGCCCAGCAGCGGTCACCTTGTGACGAACACACCCTTTTTTGTCTTTCTTTCCTCCATGTCTCACTGTCCCACTCCCTCATCGTACTTCCCGGGAGGCTACCTCCACCCGAATTATTGTTTCAGGGTCTGCTTTGCGAGAGAACTTAAAATAAGGCAGAGAATGTGAGGGAAGTTTCTTGGACTGTGCAGACAGACCAGAGAAAAACAAAGAGTCCAGAAAACAGACAGGGGAGGCCAAGACCTTCTGTTTCCCGAGGGACGCGGTGCCCTCCGGTGTGGCCAGAGGAGCATTAGCATCTTCGCAGCCACTAACCACGGTCATCCATCTCCTGCCTCCCCGCGGCTCCCACAGACAGCCTGAAGGGAACCTGTTAATTACGCTCCCGATCAGTCCATAGATCAAACGTACAAACGAGCAGCCCGTTCCTTCCTTATTATTATTGCCACTGCCACACTCCTGCCCATAATCCCTGGCCCACAGCCAGGGCTTTGTGTTGTTTTGAAACCAGCAAAAGCAACAACATGAATCTTCTGTTAAAACACACACACACACACACACACACACACACACATACAGGCACTCCACTAGGCTATTTTTATTTCCTGGCTGACAGTCCTTTTATCATCTCCAGTGGGTAAGAAATTAATTGGGGGCTTGAAAATACAATTTTTCCATAGGTGATTACTATAAACCACTGGGATGCCTTGCAGAGAGGAGACTGTTTCCATCTCAGGCTAGGAAAACTTGGTGCATTTTTTGCATTATTTCTAAGACATCATTTGCCAATTACCTTTGAAATGCTTCACTGGCAACCCCACAAAACAAGCCCTCTCCTTGCTAACAGGGTACATGGGGGAGTTCTCCACATATTTAGTGAGTCTTATATGCACAATCTCCCCTAACACAAGCACTCCCTAAAGGATTAGCGAGCAGCCACTTGGACTAGTAACAATTCCCCAATATCACAGGTGAATAATTACCAGCTCTTCTTCTCTAAAAAAGGGGAAGTAAAAGAAGATGCGTAGGACAGAGGTACCCAGAAGAAGAAAGAGAGGAAACAAGACTAGTTACATTTTTTTAAAAGAGCATTAGGTTAGAATTTCACCTTCAGTTTAACCTAAAACTATCTATATCTGTATCTCTATCTCTGTTCTCTCTACCTCTCTCTCCCTGTCTCTCTCAACAGATGATAGATATAGCTATATATTAGTATCTCCTATTTCTCTCTTTTTTCTTCTCATTCTATCTCTCTATCTTTCTCAGATAATGTTTCCAGTTTATCTTCAATGTGACATTTCCATAAATTGACTGGGCTCACAGGGTTTACAATGAAGGCATGTAATAAGCCCTGCAAATACTGAGGAGTCAAGATTCACACACCTTGAGTAATTAGGGCACCACAGAGCAGAATATGTAATCAAACAAAATGGACTGTTGTGAGCAGGAAGTATTTCTGGAAAGGGAGAGATAAAGGAGGGAGAGGGGATAACAATCTCTGGATACTAGTCTTGGAAGCTCCCACCCCACGCAGGCTGTGACAGGTTCCTCATGACCCCACCAGTTAAGGCCTTGTTGGGTAACACTCATTCCTAAAAAGCGCCACCTTATCTTGAGCTGAAAACTGGCTCCTAAAAGCCTGTTTCTTCTTCCCTCTGAAGCCTCAGAACACTGAGTTTCTTTCTTATTCCTCAAGATATATGAAGGAATTTTTTCCAAACTCTCAAGTCTTTAATGACCTCTAATTTTCTGACTCTAAAAAATCTTTTTTAAAGAAAAGGATCAGATTAATGTCATGCTATATTTAATTTTTTAAAAGCCATTTTCAAATGAAAGAAGCCAGACATAGTTTAGGATTTAAGTTTGACAAAACCAAGCCCAACTCAAGAGAACTGAAAACAGAGACTCGAACCTGTGTTTGCACACCGGCATTTACAGCAGCATTATTCACTGCAAGCAAAAGGTGGAAACAGCCCAAATTGATGGAAGAATGGATAATCAGAATGTGGTACATGAATACGACAGAATATTATTCAGCCTAAAACGGGAATGAAATTTTGACACATGCTACAAAATGGATGAGCCTGGAAAACATTATACTAAGTGAAATGTCAGACACGGAAAAATACTGTATCATTCCAGTCACATGACCTACCTAAATAGTCTAATCAAAAACACAGAAAGGAGTGGGGTGGTTGCCAGGGGCTAGGGGCAAAGGAAATAAGGAGCTATTGTTTAATGGCATGGACTTCCAGTTGGGATGATGAAAAGGTTCTATAGATGGGTAATACTGGTGGTTGTACAACAATGTGAGTATACTTAATGCCATAGAAGTGTACACTTACACATGAAAAATGGTTCAAATGATACATTTCTGTTGCAAATATTTCACCACCACCACAGAAAACAAGTCCAATGTCTACTCACTGAATTCCCCAGCCCATCCCAGGAAAGTTTTCTGAATTACTTTCAGTCAATTCAGACTATACCAGATGAAGTGTTTCTGATCATCCCCTCGGCTCTTTGTAGAAGCAAATACCCAGAATGGCCATGTCACAGCTCCCATATGTTCTCCCATGTCCCCTGCCACATATGGTGACATGTGGCCATGGACTGCAGGCCCGAAGGTTATTTTCATCACGGCAGTGCTCCTCTTTGGCCCACATCCCTAACCTGGGATCAAGTTACTGTGGCCTGGGTCAAAGCTGGCAGCCCACAAGGTTTTATAGAGAGATGCTGGAGTATTGAGATGCCAGAGCAGGACTGAAGTTAAAACATTACACAGGAGGCCAGAGAAAAAAAAAAAAGGATTTGTCCAAAATCACAGAGGAGAAATGAGATTATTTTCAGTCACACTCAGGAGCTTGCTGATCCTGACAACAACCCTGATGATGTGCTTCGGGGGCATCGGGGGCATTGGGGGCTAAGCATAGAAGGCACATGTTCCTGAGTGTTGTCTGCATCGATGTGGTTACATGATTCCAGATGGAAACAAATAATCTATTCTTTAAAAACCTGCCCTCTTTTAAGACTGGCCCTACTTGATCTCCTGCCGCCACTTAGAAGCTCACACCCCAGCTGCTCGGGAGAATGGTGTGAACCCGGAAGGCAGAGCTTGCAATGAACAGAGATCGTGCCACTGCATGCCAGCCTGGGCGACAGAGCGAGACTCTGTCTCAAAACAAAAAAAAAAAGAAGCTCACATCCCACCCCAGAGCAGCTCCATCAGGAAGAAGTTATACACTTCTTGTATAACTTCCTGGATTATAAAATGTGGCAGTTGCCTGCCAATACAGTGCAAATGAAAGCAAATCAGTTGTCAAATGAAATTGGAAAAACCTTGCACCATCTATAAGATTTGTAAAGTCAGTGAAAGTGACAAGGGAAATGCCTTGAATCCCACGCAAATCACTGACAAATGAGGATAACGCAGAGTTAGGGTAGTTAGTGCAGAAGAAAAAAACCACAAAGTGATGATTTGACCACAGGCAAGCTTCTGAAGCAAAAGAGGCCTACAGAAGCTCTTGGAAAAAATGGAAAAGTCTCCAAACATTTGGCTGAGGAGATCTTCTTAGGACTGTAGTTACAAGTTAGGTAGTTGTTAATAAGACTTTCAGAAAATTTGATTTGTTCTGTAGTACATGATTGCAACTAAAAAAAAGATTGTTTTGAACATAAGATAAAATAAACAAGTTTTTTTTTTCAACTTATATTTGAAGTTCAGGGACACATGTGCAGGACGTGCAGGTTTGTTTCATAGGCAAAACTGTGTCATGGTGGTTTGCTGCACAGATCACCCCATCCCTAGGTATTAAGCCCAGCATCTATTAGCTATTCTTCCTGAGGCTCTCCCTCACACAAGTGTTTAATCAAATATTTTTTATTACACTTATTATGAAATATTGTTCCATTTTAAATGGATTCCCTTTTAAAAGACCTTTTCTAGTGCTGTTAGCCTGACAAGTGAGCCCACTGTGTGTGTGCGTGTGTGTGTGTGTATGTGTATGTGTGCATGTGTGCGTGTCTGTGTGCTCACACATCTTGTGTGCAGCCTGCATGCAGCAGCCCCCTTGTCTTCCAGCCACATACCATCAAGACATGAGCTGAGGTTACCGGCTGCATGTTACGTTGAACAAATCAGCAAATGAAGCTGGTATCCACACAGTGCCATTTCTCAGTCACCATCCCCAGAAGAGTATTTTGTATTTTATTTCCAGGAATGGGGCGTAAGTTCACAGGAATACTTTCCCCTCTTCCCCCAGTGTTCCTTATAAAAATCACGCTTTGTGTTTGTACCTTGCACTTTCAGCTTTGCTGAAGGGCTTACCTGGCATTATCTATTTTTACCCCACAACAACTTTGTAAGAGTTTCCAGCAGGAGGTATCAGTCCCATCAGACAGGCCAAGGTAAAAAAAGGCTCTGTCCAGCAGACCCAGTTCCTCTCCACCCTCAAGGCTCCTGACTCCCAGACCAAGCACCTGTGATCCTGCCCTGTCAGTCCTGCACTTAAACTGACAGCTCTGACACTCTGGGGTCAGCTCGCATTATGTCTATCACCTCCATAGCTCAGCCCCATAGCGTGATGATATTCAGCAACTCAACACCTTAAGATGGGGGCAAAGAAAACCTGAACACACAGAGAGAATCTACCATAATGAAGAGCAGGATATTATAGAGAACAATAACAGGATTAAGCACCAAATTAGAAGCCAGAAGTGGGAAGTTCCCATTCCAGCCTCACTACTCACTAGTTGTGTGACTGACTTCAGAGAGCAGGTCATTAGGCCATCCTCAGCCTCAGTTTCTTTGCATTTGAATTGAAAATCATTTTTTAAAATGTGTATCTTATTAAAATGTGTATCTTAGTTCTAGAAAGGGCCTTAGTATTAAAATATCAGCCCTGTATTGAATTATAGAAGAGTATTTGAGGAGCAAATGAGCTCATGGAAATCTTTTAAACTATGACCCTAAAAAATGAGATGAAGGATCATTGTTAACTAGAAAAGACACTGAAAATCTCATTTATGCCCAAATAACCAACTCTTCTTTAAGGAAAAGCATACTTGAGACCCAATCATTTTATTAGCAATAGTAAAAAATCAAATGAAAAGAAAACCTCCACTGTCATACAAACCCAGTCAATGCATCCTTTTCTTTTTGTATGTCTTCTATTTCATTCCCTGTTCACAGTTAATCTGACTTAATTTAATTATAATCACAGCATATATTACATCGTGATTTCTGCATTTGCCCATGTTGTCATATCACCTACCAACAAAAACAGAAAAGGCAAAATATGTAAATATAATTTTTCATTTCCACATCTGATGCCCAATCTCTTTCCATAGACAAACAGGGTAAAATGGCCTTGGAGTTGATGTCATATAAGACGGAGATAAGGAGAAAGGCCTGGTTGGCTACTGAACCTCTACAGCTATCTCATAAAACACTTTAAAATGGCAGAAATACTTTGTATCCATATCAGCCCACGTGGCAGCCACTAGCCATGTAAGATCCCTGAGCACTTGAATGTGGCAGGGGCAACTGAGGAATTGGACATTTAATTCTATACACTTTTAATTTATTTACATTTAAATTGGCACATGTGGCTAGCGGCCACTCTATTGGACAGCACAGGAGTGCCTGGCTGAGCAGAGAGCTGGCTGAGTTTCAGCAGGTCATCTGAGCACAGACCAGGTTCCCACTCAGTGCCAGGGTCCCTGAGGCCCAAGACTCTGCCCCCACCCAGGCATACTTGTCTTTTGTCACTTTCTGGCTGCTGAGTGTTCATTTCCCCTTCTAAAAGCAGCTGGATTTTGTTTGGTGACCTACTCTTTTCATGTCATCTCCTTGAGGCAAACCACCCCAGGGTCTTGTCTCTCACTGAAGTGAGTAAAAGGGGACAGCTCCTTACACTGTGGGAATGGGTCTGTGGCCCACGCCCCCTACTCAGATGGTTTCTCCAGGACTTTGAGTACTTAGAATCCAGAATCACTGGAGTTGTCCTCTGCAGTGGCAGCAGTGGCCACATGTTGCCAGCCACATGGAGGGGACAAAGATTTTCCATCCGTGGGCATCTTGAGCTTCCCAAACCCACTTCTTCAGCCTGCATCATACGTCCCATAAATCCCTTTTAACATACATTAGTCAGACACTGTTGTTTGCAGGGTAGGAACCCTAACAGGCCCCAAAGATGAGCCAGGGATGGTTCTGATCATTCTCCCTGTGTGTTCTGAAGCCAGATGTGCTCCAGGAACTTCCTCACTCTTGTTTCCATTCTTCCCCTGGTATAGTCTGCTCACCCAGAACTGATAGCATGGCTGTTTAGGTTTTCAGCCTGAAGCACACTGAAGGCAAATGGTGCCACAGGTTTTTCTTTTTTGGGAAAAGTGCATCTCCCCTCTTTGAATCTCAGCATGACCAATATCTGTCTAGGGGCCTCCTGTTCATGGATGGATGTGCTGATTCAGAGTCGGTTGAGAAGCCCACCTCAACCTCCAAAAGCTTTTCACCTGGACTCCCCACCACCCCCTAGCATCAGCCCATAAACATCTTATATAGGCAAAGGAAACTCTGTACTGGAGGCTGGAGGGATCTCTTGAAGATCTTGTACATCCGCTTGAATGCTCAAAGGATCACCCAGGACCAAAGTATATATACTAGTAGACGAAAGTATCCCTTCAAAGGACTCACGTTCTGCTAGAGGAGGGCATGCCCAAGACTCCACTTCGCTCATTTCATCTGCACAGCAGAACCCAGCAAGGCAAGCCACTCTGCTTTTGATATCCTGACATGCTGAAGGCAAGTGCTGATTACCAACAGTGCAACTGTGAAACAGCACCATGGGGAACACTTTTTAATATATTTACCTAATTAGCTCCTTATAAAGTGTAATGTGATTTCTTGCCTCATCCTGTCATTAGTTTCATGAGAGTCTTTTAAGAAATGACAGAGTCAGAGGGGAGAAGAAAGAGGCATGTCACACCCAACCCCATATGCTTCCTGAATGGCCCAACTGTCCTTGAATTTAGCAAGGTGCACATGAAGCACCCCCAAGCTTGGCACAAGGGCTTGACTGCTTCAACGGAGCTGTGGGAAGAGTTCCCCCAAGTAATTTACATGCTCATGAAGATAATGCATAGACCCCAATAACTGCATGCTCCATTCCAAAATAGCTTTGGAGAAATGAGCACCGATGTAGCCATAAGGAAAATTAGGTTCAAGTCTCAGCCAATTCATTTAGAAATCTGCACCTTGGGAAAGCAATACCCAGTAAGTCTACTCATGAGCCTATAGCATGTTGATAAGGCCATGAGAAGATGAGGGTAGAAGTGTGTATCACAGTCATTGCTAATATGTATTGAGCATTTTCCTAGATGCAAAGCATCTTTGGGATGATTTCTTTATAACACAGTCAACATGGTCAAAACCATTCATTCATTCTGATTCAAATGTCAGGGTCAGTCTCCCTAAAAGCAACATATTCAGAGAGTTCTTCCCTCACCCCCTGATCAAAAATTGGCCTCTTCTTTTCTCTCTTCGTAGTCCTTGAAACACTTAGAGTCATAACTCATGTTAAGGATTTGTCTTTTTAATTCTCATCTCTCCCATCAGATTTTAAACTCTGCAAGGCAAAAACCATGTCTGTTTTGTTCACCCACTTTCTTAACATAAATCTTGTCATCTAAATGGTGATGAATAAATATTAAAATGATGACTGCTTGTTTCCTAGGGGAGACAACTTCCAGATAAACAATCTATGTCCTGATTTTAAACTTTTTGTTGCTTCTGTTTATATCTTATAGTACTGTCTATGGCTTGAAAAATTGTTACAGTTATTATTTTTGATTGGTTCATCATTTAGTCTTTCTACTTAGAATAATAGTAGTTTACACATTGCAGTTACAGGGTTATAAAATTCTGTGTTTTTCTGTGTGCTTACTATTACCCATGAGTTTTGTACATTCACATGATTACTTACTAATATCCTTTTCTTTCTGATCGAAGTACTCCCTTTGGCATTTCTTATAGGACAGGTCTAGTGCTGATAAAATCCCTCAGCTTTTGTTTGCCTGGGAAAGTCTTATTTCTTCTTCATGTTTGAAGAATATTTTTACTGAATATACTATTCTATGGTAAAAGTTTATTTCTTTCAGCACTTTAAATGTGTTGTGCCACTCTCTCCTGGACCATAAGGTTTCCACTGAAAAGTCCACTGCAAGACATATTGGAGCTCCATTGTACGTTATTTGTTTCTTCTCTCTTGTTACTTTTAGGATCCTTTCTTTACCCTTGATCTTTAGAATCTGATTATTAAATGCCTTGAGGTAGTCTTTTTTGGATTTAATCTGCTTGGTGTTTTGTTTTCTTGTACTTGGATATCGATATTTTTATCTGGGTTTCGAAAAGTCTCTGTTGTTATCCCTTTGAATAAACATTCTACACCTATCTCTTTCTTTATCTGCCCTTTAAGGCCAATAACTCTTAGATTTGTCCTTTTGAGGCTATTTTCTAGATTCTTTGGCATGCTTCATTATTTTTTATTCTATTTTGAGTCCTCTGTGTATTTTGAAATAACCTGTCTTCAAGCTCACTAATTCTTTCTTCTACTTGATTAATTCTATTATTAAGACTCTGATGCATTCTTTAGTATGCCAATTCCATTTTTCATCTCCATAGTATCTGTTTGATCATTTTTAATGATTTCAATCTCTTTGTTAAATTTATCTGATATAATTCTGAATTCCTTCTCTGTGTTATCTTGAATTTCTTCGAGTTTCCTCAGAGTGGCTATTTTGTATTCTCTGTCTGAAAGGTCACGTGTCTGTTTCTTCAGCATGGGTCCCTGGGGCTTTATTTAGTTCATTTGGTGAGGTCATTTTTTTCCTGGAATGTCTTGATACTTGTAGGTGTTCATTTGTGTCTGGAATTGAAGAGTTAGGTATTTATTGCAGTCTTCGCTATCTGGGCTTATTTGTACCCGTCCTTCTTGGGAAGGCTTTTCACATATAAAAGGCCATGGGTGTTGTGATCTAAGTTGTATCTGTTTTAGGGGGCACCCCAAGCCTAGTAACACTGCAATTCTTGCAGACTCAGTGGTATTGCCTTGATGATCTTGAACAAGATCTGGGAGAACTCTCTGGATTATCAGAGAGACTCTTGTTCTCTTTCTTACTTTCTCCCAAAGAAATGGAGTGTGTCTGTTCTGAGTCACCTAAAGCTGGGGTAGAGTGACACAAGCACCCCTGTGGCCACCATCAGTATGACTGCTGAGTCAGATCTGAAGCCAGTGCAGCTCTGAGTCTCACCCAAGTCCTGCTCTAACCACTCCCCGCCTAGGGCTCAACAATCAGCAGACGGCAAAGCCAGCAAGGCCTTTGTCCTTCCCTTCAGAGCAATGAGTTACCCCCAGTTTCCAGGCTGGTCCAGAGGTGCTTGCTGGGAGCCTAGCTGGTGTTCTATTGTACTGTGGCTGAGCTGGCACTCAGACAACAGGATGCAGTCTTTCTCACTCTCTCCTACCCTTTCCAGAGGCAGGGCAGCCTTGCCCCATGGCCACCACCCCACAGGCCTATGCGGAGTACTTCCAGATTACCTTCTATGTCCCTTGAAGGCCCCCAGGGCTCTTCAGTCCACTGTGGCAAATGCTGCCTGGCCTGGGACTCACCCTTTAAGACAGTGGGCTCCCCCTGGCCCAGGGCAAGTCCAGAAATGCCTTCCAAGAGCCACATCCCAGAATCAAAGATTCCAAAAGCCCACTTGGTGCTCTACCACCCTGTGGCTGGGCTGGTGTCTAAGATGCAAGACGAAGTCCCTTCTACATTTTCCTCTGCTTTTCTCAGGCAAAAGGAGTCTCGGCCATGGCCACCACAGCTGATAATGTGCTGTCTCCCCTGAAGCCAGTAAGTCTCAGAGGCTCTCAACATAGCAGCTGAGTATTACTGTTAACATGGGCTACCCAAAAGGGGCAGGAGAACTCAAATAATATATCACTAAATAGTAATAATAATTATCAATGGAAAGATAAAAGATTATGTCAAATGGAAAAATACACATGGTATTCTGTTAATGTGTAGAACATAAAGTTCTATCAATCCCAACACTACAAAATAATACTTATATAGCTAGGTTTGTCATAGTTGAAAGCAACCAGGCCAATTTCAACAGAAAAACAATTTAATTGAGAATATTTGGAAATTCATGTACATGTTCGGAGGCTTAGGGAACCAAAATTAGGGACAGCATAAACACTGCCCCAAATGACACAGAGAATGGTTTGACCTGCCACTGGCCCTGGACATCACCACCATCATTGCCACCTCTGAAAACCTTTCTTGCTAAAACTGCCAATTCTTCCATAGAGAGGAGGCCCCCAGAGCCATGCTGTTGGTGGATGGGGTCTTCTGAGTGACAGGGCCCACGCACATGGCTGTGCCCTAGTGACAAGAGAGGCAGAAAAAAGCAGGCACTGACTCATCTCTTCATAAAGTGGGGAAGAACCCAGACAAGGCAGAGACTCAGATGTGGGGCAGCCAACAAGAACAACCAGTATGGATTGCACGGGCACCTGGAGAGGGGCGAGAATCCCTGGCAAGAGCAGCAATGCTTATTGGACTAGATGGGAACAGGGAAAGTTTGACCTTATATTTCTTTGTTACTCTGATATTGTTTTGCAATAAAGCCACTTAAGAAAATGGCTTAAGGAGGCTGAGTGCGGTGGCTCATGCCTGTAATTCCAGCACTTTGGGAGGTTGAGGTGGCAGGATTGTCTGAACTCAAGAGTTCAAGACCAGCCTGGGCAACAAAGCAAGAACCCACCTCTACACAAACACACACACAAAAAAAATTTAATTAACTGGGTGTGGTGGTGCATACTTGCAGTCCTGGCTACTTGGGAGGCTTAGGTGGGAGGATCGGTTGAGCCCAGGAATTCAAAGCTGCAGTGAGCTATGATCGCACCATTTCTCTCCAGCCTGGGCAACAGAGCGAGACCTTATCTTTTTTTTTTTTTTTTTTTTTTTTTTTAAGGCTTAAAATAAGAGAAAATAAAGAAAGACAATAACCAAACCCCATTCAAGTGCTGCCTGCCCCTGAAGCCCAGCATGGGTTGGTGGTGGGTGCCCTGAGCTTGTGGCCTGATTGTGGAGTGCAGGCATCAGACTCAGAGGGCCCGGGAGGCTCGGGAGCTTTCATCAGTTCACAAACCTCTGTCACAGCCTGATAACAAAGTTGTGGAAACTGCAACAAAGAATCAGAAAAAATGGGGAACTGGGAAATCACAGCAAATATTTTTCCCATGCTCTCAAATACCAGAAAGTTTACTGAAACAGATCACTTTCATCATGAAAACTGCAGTGAACTAGCTCAAGAGACATGCAGCAGCTCACGGTGTGTGCTTTGAGTAGACTTTCCTGGAAGAAGCAGCACCTCCTAGAACACAAATTCTGGCTTCATCGTCCTGGGTCAGCTTTCTTGGGACCCAGGGGACAAACTCCATTAACTTTTCCTCCTGGCTTTGCATTGCCAAACAGAACTTCTAGTCAACCTCATTTCAGTCCCAGCGACCTCACAATGTCAGTGGCCTCCAAGGGCAGCAGTGCTTGTTCTGGCAGCTTCTCTATTTGGAAATGGCCTTTAGAATCCCAGAAGGAGATCATTTTATGAAGCATGTGTACCGTGAGAACACCTGACACACAGTCCTAGGCTCAGTCAGAATCTACCCTTGGAAAAAAAGTTTCTTCTCTGGAGCGTGGGTGTAATATAAGCATCTACTGAATGCCAGATAGTTTTATATTTTTTATATTTTAATTTTTTTAGAGACAGGGTATCACTCTGTTGCCCAGGCTGGGGTGCAATAGTGCAATCATAGCTCACTGCAGCCTCAACCTCCTGTGCTCAAGTGATCCTCCTGCCTTAGCCTCCCGAGTAGCTGGAATTACAGGTGTGTACAACCATGCCTGGCTAGTTTAAACTTATAAAAAAAATTTTTAAAAAAGATATAAGGTTTGGCTATGTTGCCCAGGCTGGTCTTGACCTCCTGGCCTCAAGTAATCATCTCACCTCAGCCTCCAAAAGTGCTGGGATTACAGGTGTGAGCCACCACGCCCAGCCACCAGGCAGTGGTGACATATAGGAGTCAGATAAGAAATGAACAAGACAAACTAGGATCTCCATGAGGTGGTGGCTTTGTCTGACTGACTGAGATTGATGCAGTAATGATACCCAAAGGGGAAACTGATGAAGTAAAATGGGGCGGGGGGCAGTTTCACTCACCTTGTCTCCTGCTGGCAGCCAAGAGGGAGAGGCGGGCAGCACCGGGAGGCCGGGATGGTTTTGCTCGGGGCCCTGACTGCCTGAACTGCTTCTCTAAAGAACCCGAGGCCTCTTTCTGCACTTGAGGGCCCCATATCCTCTGATCCCTGTGTTGCTGCACCGGAATCAGCCCAGGCTGGGGCAGCATGGATTCCAGGTGGGGCGACTGCTGAGAGTCCCTGCTAGTTTCTGAGAATAGTTCACAAGAGCAGAGGTGAGATTCTGCAGAGCTTTGTGGGTCTCTAAGCCAGTCATCCATCTTCCTGCCACTTTTGGAGCCCTCCAGGGATGAGCAGAACCCATGTTTCATGAACACATAAATTACTCAGTGCTCCCTAATGCACCCTGTAAGCCACAAGGGCCACAGATTAAATCATGGAAGATGTGAGGACAGAGCCTGAGGCTGTGGCTGGACCAGTCTTGTGCAAGTGGCCATGTGGAGAGGGATTTCAGGCTCCCGGTGCCAGCCACAGCCTCGTCCCTCTTAACCAAGGCCCTTACAATCCCACTGTGTCATTTCCTTTGCACCTGTTGTCACTACCCCCTCTCTACTGAGCTGTAGGCATCACTACAGGGGCTGTGATGTGGCAGCCGTGTGAGCACAACCTTGTAGCCTGGAGGTGGAGGAAAGATGACTCAACTCAGAGCCTGAGGACCTGGTCCCATTCCCACACCCTCCCCAGCTGCCTGTGTGACCTGACTCTCTGTGGACCTTCATTTCCTCATCTATAAATGCAGGAAGCGGGGAACATAAAGGTCTGCAAAACTGAATGCCTTCTGGGCTAGGCTAGTGGGGTGAATATCAAAGCTGCCCTTTGCGGCTGGCTACATGGAGGATGCAGCCCCACCAAAGGGCACTTGAGCTCTCCTCTCAGTTTGTGCAGCCAAATGACACTTTGCTGTGGGTGAAATTCCGCCAGCAGCCCCCAGCTACCTTGGAAGCTTTCCACTCCGGACGCTGATCTCAACGGAAACCTTCCTCCAAAAGGAGCATTTTCAGCGCTGGTGTGATCACTGCTGCGGCAGGGGCCCCACCATGTGACAGAGAGGCCCACGGTGGGCATGGGGTCTATGGAGCAGTTACAGCTTCTGTCCCTCCAGCCACATCTTTATTCTGAGTTCAGCCCAACCTTTTCCATGAAGTTTCTATAAAGTTCTTCTGTCACCAGGACAGAAGATTCTGTGTTTGACCTGTGGCAGATGAATCAGGCAGGAGGACTGAGGAAGACATCAGGGTTCTTCAGCCACCTTACGGGGGCTCCTGTGAAACAGGAATGGGGATCAACACGTCCCCCCACCTCCTACCATGGATTGATAAGGGAATCACCTCTGGTTGTCACATGTCATACAGACGATGCCTCCTCACTGAGTTACCGGTGAGGTTCTTGGCATTCAAAATACCAGGTTCTTGGCATTTTGAACAAAGAATTGGACAAAATGCACAGCAAAGTGAGGAAATAATGAGGCAACGAAAGCAGACATCTATTGAAAATGAAAGCACACTCCACAGGGTGGGAGCGGGCCTGAGCAGTGGCTCAGTGGCCCTGGTTACAGGATCTTCTGGGGTCCAAATACCCTCTAGAGGTTTTTCTTTATCCACTTGGTGTACACCCCATGCAAATAAAGTAGTAGCCTGCCATTAGTGTGATTGGTTGTGGAAAACAACCAATCGGAGGCTGAAGTGAAGTTACAAAGGTCACGTTCTATGTAAACATCTGATTGGTTGTGGAAAGCAACCAATCAGAAGCTGAAGTGAAGTTACAAAGATTAGACTCCATGCAAACGTCTGGTTGGTTGTTGAAAGCAACCAGTCACAGGTACTTGTAATTTTCCATCTGCCATGAAGAAAGTAAGGCCGCGTGGTGGTGGGGGAGGAGGGGGGGTGAAAAGGGAGTAACCTCTGGTTCTTTTGTTACTTAGGTGTGGAAAGTTGGGGTTTTCCTTTTGATATATATATTTTTTGCTTTTTAATAAGCTTTACTTTTTAGATCAATTTTAGATTTACAGAAAATTACAGAACTAGTGAAGAGTTCCCACATACTCCACACCCAGTATCTCCCACTGTTAATATCTTATGTTAAAATGGTACATTTGTTACAATTAGTAAACCTATATTGATATATTATTATTAACTGAAGTCTATACTTTTTTCCAATTTCCTTAGTTTTTAACCTAATGTCCCCTTTTCTATTCCAGAATCATTTGATTTAGTTCTAAAAAGTCAGCATAAATCGGCCTTAGGTTCCCTGCCTACAGCCCCTATTCTCCTGCCTCAATTGTGGCTCAAATACAAAGAACCAGGTTCCCAGGCCATTCAAAAGAAAACAAGCTAGCTAGGCATGGTTGCTTTTGCCTTTAATACTAGCCCTTTGGGAGTCTGAGGGAGGAAGATAGCTTGAGGCCAGGAGTTAGAGACCAGCCTGGGCCATGTTGCAAGACCCCCATCTCTACAAAAAATTAAAAATATTAGCCAGGCATGCTACAGGTGGCATGCACCTGTAGTCCTAGCTACTCAGAAGGCTGAAACAAGAGAAGTATTTGAGCCCGGGAGTTCAAGGCTGCAGTGAGCTATAACTGCAACACTGCACTTCAGCCTTGGCAACAGAATAAGACCCTGTTGAAAGAAAGAGAGAAAGAGAAAGAGAAAGAGAGAGAGCACCAAAGAGAAAGAGAGAGAGAGGGAAAGATAGAAAAAGAGAGAGACAGAAAGAAAGAGAAAGAGAGAGAGATAAAAAGGAAAGAAAAGAAAGCACACTAGACGTGGTAGGATGGGGCACTCACACTCTAGGTTGGCATGGGCTCAGACTCTCATGCAGCACAGTCATAGCAGAGGGATCCTGCCATGTCCCCTGGAGCTCCTTTGTGGATTTTGCACCACCCCGCATCCATTTCTCCCTGAAGGGAGGAATTTCTTAGCAGCTGTCTGTCTATTTTCCTCCACCATGCTCTTTAGAAGGGCTCCAGCCCACATTCCAAAAAGGAGCCTGGCCATCTGCGTACTGAAGGGGAGGGCATGTGACCCAGGCCATCCCATCACAGTGAATCCCAGGAACTGGGCAGAAGCAACTAGGGTCAAAGGAAGTTTTCTCTTTTTTTCTGAGGCTAAGACCAGAATGGTGGTGCTAAGACTAGGAGCAGATCTGTATCATAAAAATTGTTTATTTTACTTATCTTCCTTACTCTTTGTCCTTTTCTCCCTCCACAGATTACTTGCATGTACTCATTTTGATAGAGGGCAGTCACTCATAATTGATTAACTGCATATCTGGACTCCTGGGTGCCGGTTGCAAGAGTAATATTTGATTTTCTTTCAAAGAACAATGATCCTTAGGTCGTGCAGACCTCCTTGATGGTATCTGGAAGTTTGATTGACTGAGGGACATGGTCACCAGGAATCTCACCTCCTGCATACCTCCCTTACGCATCAAAGCCCCAGTTGTGTTCAAAGACAAGTCAGATTGGAGTTTGCCTCTCCCAATCTCACACTTTGGTCGAATCAAATAAACCTTTCTCTCCTCCTAAGCGCTGGTGTGTCAGTGTTTGGCTAACTGCTCATTGGGTACTTGAGTACTGGAACCTAGCGTCTGGGATCCTGCAAGACTAGAACCTACGTCTTCTGGCTGCCAGCAACACCTCTTCCTCTCCATGGAAACAGATGACTTCCTGGAATTCCAGACTCAACCTTTGGAAGACAAAGACCAACCCTGGGTGGCCCAGATTCCTTGGGGACTTTGGAAAGTTAGCTCCCAGCTTTCGGATCTGGAGACCAAGGAAGAGAGAGCAAGCTGAGAGTAACATTCATTCACACATGCACATACATACACATGCGCACATACACACACACACCAGGCTTGAGGAAAAGAATCCCATGAGAAAAATAATTGCAAGACAGGCTTAATAGCTAACATTGATTGAGTGCTTAGTCTTTGCCAGGCACTCTGCTCAGCCATTTTACATGCATTTTTTTTTTTTAATTCTCAGTAACCCAGTGATGGGAGCTATTACTGTACCTGTTTTACACATGAAAAACTGAAGCTCACAGACACTGAACCCTTTCCCCAAAACTGCACAGCTACTGAATGGTGTGGTCAGGCTGGCTGACTACAGACCCCATGCGTATTTTTTCTTTTACAGCAAGAATAAATAGAAATCAATTGTTGAAATAGCACATTATAGACAACTTCCTTAGTTGTGAATTTTACCCCTTTTTTACTCAGAGATACTTTAAGTCTTCTCTTTTAAGGATTGTAAGTTGCTTAGAGTGGAGCTTGTTAAGCTTTACACACATGTGAGTTACTGGGGATCTTGTAAAAATGCAGATTCTGATTTGCAGGTGGGAATGCCCTGAATTCTTGGTCTCTGAGGCCCTCTCAGGTGGGATCTCTGATGGTGGTCTACACACACATCCTAACACAACACACACACACACACACACCCCTACTGTAGCGCCAATACTGGGAAACTGAAATTCTATATTTTATATGCGCACCTAAGCTTCCTCAGAAAAAGAAAGAAATGCAAATACTTCATCACTAAGAATTTAAAGGAGCACACTGCAGCTTCCAGCATCAGAAGCAGGAACAATTAATCTAGTGGGGATGACAGGAAATGAAATGTAAGAAAGCTGATTAGCAGCAGCAACTTTAAAAATTAGACAGCTCAGCTCCTGAAACGGAAATAAAAGTTTGGAATCTGAGCTTGCCCTGGCATAAAGGGGCAGAAAAGCTTTTTTTAAAATCTCAAGTGACTTTTAGTTGTTTTGTTGTTGTTGTTTTCTCATCAACTCCTTAAAATCAGCTCTTACACTGCTTCTTGGGGCTGCAGATAATCTGAGAAGACTTGGACTGCTGCCATGAATACACAGTCTCACTCCTTTGCTGCTCAATATTTTATTTTCTTTCCTGTGGAGAGGTCGGCAAAGGTGAGGTTGTGCTGCTGGTGATTAATTGTGGTAATAAAGAGGGTGGAGAGAAAGAGAACTGGAAAGGCGAGAGGGGTTGGTGATTTATCTGAAAACATGGATCCTCGGTAAATAATGGGATGACTGTGAGATGATTACAGGCTGAATTGTGTCCTCCCCAAAAGATATGTGCATACCTCAGTGATATTGCGAGTTTAGTTCCAGACCATCAAAATAGAGTGAGTCACGCAAACTTTTTGGTTTCCCAGTTCAAAGAAAAGTCATGTTTACACTATACCGTAGTCTATTAAATGTGCAATGCCATTAGGTCTAAAAAGTGCACTTACCTTAACAAAAAAATACTGCTAAAATTCTGACACAGAGGAAGAAAGTAAGCATATGCTTTCAGAGAAATGGCACCAATAAGACTTGCTCAATGCGGGGTTGCCACAAACCTTCAACTTGTAAAAAACACAGTACCTGTGAAACCCAATACAGCAAAGCACAGTATAAGGACATCTGCCTGCGGTAGAGATCTCAGCTCCTAGGACCACAGAGTGCACCTTTTGTTGGGAACAGGGTCAATGCAGATGTAACTAGTTAGGATGAGGTCAGACTAGAATAAGGTGGGCCCTAATCCAAAATGACTGGGGTTCTTATAAGAAGATGACCTTGTGCCGGGCATGGGGGCTCATGTCTGTAATCCCAGCACTTAGGGAGGCCGAGGCAGGCAGATTGCTTAAGCTCAGGAGTTCAAGACTAGCCTAGGCAATATGGTGAGACCCTGTCCCTACCAAAAATACAAACATTAGCTGGGCATAGTGGCATGCACCTGTAGGTCCAGTGACCAGGGAGGCTGAGGTGGGAGAATCAATTGAGAGGAGGCAGAAGTTGCAGTGAGCTGAGATTGTGCCACTGCACTCTAGCCTGGGCAACAGAGCAAGACTCTGTCTCAAAAACAAACAAACAAAAAGAAGAAGATGGCCACGTGAAGTTGGAGGCACAGGAAGGAGAGCCATGGGATACAGACGGCAGAGACTGGAGCCCTGAAGCTGCGAGCCAAGGAACAGCACAGATTCCCAGCAAACTGGAAGAAGCCAGGAGGAGGCCAGGAAGCGTTCCCTGCAGAGTTCAGATTGGCCACGGCCCTCCCAATACCTTGATTTTTGACTTCTGATTTTCAGGCCACAAGATAATACATTTCTCATTTTGAAGCCGTTTAGTTTGTGACAGTTTGTTATTACAGCCCTAGCAAGCTAATACCATGAGGTTATCTTTCTACCTCTGACAAACTCCTAAATCCCCCTCTCAGGCCCTCCTCTACACTCACACCCCTCACCCCCCACCCACCACCATCACAGTGATTGACCAAAAGGGAAGCAAGGAATGGGGCCAGTGTGGGAGGCAGCCGAGCAGAGCCTCTCGCCTCCGGTGAGGAGGCAGTGCAGGGAAGACACTGAAGAGCCTGGCAAGGCCCCACCTCCAGTCCAGCTGAGGGGCCTGAGGACAGGATGGAGGGAGGGGTGGAGGGCAGAAGGGGAGAAGGGGAGGAGGGGAGGAGAGTGGAAGGGGGCGGGGGGAGGGAGGAGGGTGGGAGGGGAGGAGTGGGGGAGGGAAGGAGGTGGGGAGGGTAAAAGGGGCAGAGAGCAGGCTCAAAGATGCTTCCCGCCTGCTGTCACCAGTGAGTCAGAGCACCAGAGCCTGGAAGGGGATGGGAACTGTAGGGCTGAGTTTGGCTTTGAGCCAGAATTGACACCCCACTGCCAAGAGCCTCTCACCAGGTGCCTGGAGATCTAATGAACAAATCAAGGAGGCCCCTAAGCAATAGAAGGACTGGGGATTTGGGGATGGTGAAGCCGAGGCTATGGAGTCCCACAGTGGACATGAGGGGACCCAAAGGGATTACCCTTCTCTGAGTTCCCTGTCCTCCATGCCTTTATATTCCTAAAAAAGCACTGAAATTCTGGTATCCTCTGAGCTGAAGGCAGTTTTCCATCCCATCCCCAAGCCTCATGGAGGCTGGAACTCAGCTACTGTTGGTTTATGCACTATTCATCAGCTCTCGGCATCTGTCCCACAGGCTGGGCAGCTCCGGGACACTGCCTGGCAGCAGGGGCTGTGATTCCAGCTGGAGTCTAAACACACACCCTCCACCCATGCTCTCCAGCAAATGAGGACACCCATCCTCACACTCCCACCTGGAGACACTCGCACAGCACCACAAACATTCCTACACACACAGACACATCCCCTCTCCAACATGCAGAGCCACACACCCTTACACAGACTCACACATGCAGCACAGTCACACACACCCAGCATGGGTTCACAGAGCAGCCACACTTGCTCAGAGACACAGACACACGTACACCCACAGCCATGTTCTCCAGGGCAGAGACAGGCATCCCCTCTCCCTCCCTCTCTCAGATACATGCAGGACTCAGGAAATCCACACAGGCCTTCACAGCAGAGCTGGGAGATTTTATACATCAAGGTCCTCAACTTCCAAACAGAACTAATTCATGCCACAAATAAAATGGTTACAGATAAATCTGGCTAGTGTGGAGTTCTACTTGGTGTTGGTTTTTGAGGAGGTACACATGGCTCCTTCTCCTCAGGACCCCCACTTCTGGGAAAGCCTCCAGGCCATGCCCTCCTCACTGGGACAGGCAGGACCCTGCCTCCCCATCCTCTGAGCCTCAGGGCACCGAATGTCCACATCCCTCATGAGGCATTTAAAACCAGAGAGAAATCCCAGGCCTCACCACCACACACCAAAGACAGACAAGAGAGGGAGGCCGTGAGAGGGGACCCCAGGGCAGTCACGATTAAATGTGTGGACTCTGCCCTCCCTAGGGTTCCTGGGGGGCATCACGTGGGGAGGGACCCTGGGTGCCAACTGGTGAAGAAAAGGGTGCTTTCAGCTGGGCTCCGGTATGACGTTGTCTACACTTGCATTCATCATCACGTGAAGGCTCAGACCCCTGGCTACATTGCCATTGCATTTAGCCCAATAATTATTTTATGTAGAAAATTAGTGTGAGAGCCAACTGTGCATTGAAACAAAGCTCCATTTGAACACCAGATCTGATTTCCTATAAATACCAGTATGCGACTGCTAAAACAAAATAGTAGGTCCTCTGTGCCATCTAGTAGCCTCTGTGATGGGAACTATTAGCACAAGAAATTCTAGGTTGGCTGCTTGGTGCTAACTGTGAAAGGGTGAAGGATGGGATCTGACATGCGCCAAGTTTCCAGCTGCAAACACCAGCACATTGTCAAAATCTGTTTTGTGCTTCTCCATCCTTCCATCACTCTTCCTAATGACAAAAATAATTAACACGTTCATATAAAAGCACAGAATGAATGGGAGTCCTAATTTATCCACCTATTTCAGGGTCATGCCTTTATCAATATATGACAAGTTAATGGGTCTTAATTAAAAAAGCAGCAGTAAAGCAATTTAGGAAACTGAAGGGTTATTATGAGTCATCACTGTGACAGCACGTTTTGTGCACCATGGAAGATAACAGATTTGCTTTCCATGGTATCACAGATCCATCATCCTGAAATTACTTGCTCTCAGTTGCAGAGAGCCGTTTTCTTCTCTTTAAAAGAAGTGCATGAGCTGGTGGCTGCTTCCAGAGTGACAGCAGCAATGCATGATAGGAACCAGGAAGGCTATGGGAACCAGCATGAGGGAGGGGGCAGCAGGCCTGACCAGAGGCAAGGATCAGGGCCCTGGGAGAAAGCATGGGCCAAAGGTCAGGACAGGACCACACGTCAGGGTCATCCCCAACCTGTTGCTCTCTCTGGCCAAAAAACCCAGTAGTTTTCTAAGGACTGTCAGGATCCTCCCCCTCCACCCCGCCATGGCCACACTTCCTCCAGGTTCCTCTGAGACCTTCCCAGGTGGGCTTCAGCCTTGACCTATAGAGACTTGAACAAACACTCACATCGTTTCCAATGGTGCGAGGCCGCATTCCCTAAGATGACACTAGTCCTCTTCATGTGCCTGCATGAGAAAGCTCAAGGCTGCCAAAATAAGTTACCATTTCTTTCAGCCAACACCTGAAGACAGGGTCTCTGCCTCCCAGCCTCTGTGGGGGTGGGGGTCTAACTTCAACAGGAATCCATTAGTAAACCCAGGTGGATTTCACATGGACCACCCCACTTTCTGCTTTTGTAGTGTTTCACTTCCCTAACTCTGCCAAGCCCCTGCTCCTTCCCTCCGTAACCCATCATTCTCTAATGTTATCCTTTTTTTCAGACAGAGTTTTGCTCTGTTGCTCAGGTTGGAGTGCAATGGTGCAGTTATAGCTCACTATAGTCTTGAATTCTGGGCTCAGGCAATACATCCACCTCAGCCTCCCAAGTAACTGGGACTGCAGGTGGGTGCCACCACGCACAGCTATTTTTTAACATTTTTTGTTGAAACAAGGTCTTGTTCTGTTGCCCAGGCTGGTCTTTACCTCCTGGCTTCAAGCAGTCTTCCCACTTCACTCCCAAAGTGCTGTGATTACAGGTATGAGCCACTGAGCCTGGCCCATTCTCACTTTAAAATGCCCAGTGACCTGCACGAATCAAAGTTGAGTTCAATTTCTGCTGGGCTCTTTTCCCAGCTGCAATAGTTGTTACTGATTAAAATCTGTCCTTACCACTTTAGCGTTCAGCTTTGTTCATCTTTGACAGGACTAAGAAATCTATTTCAGAAATATTTCTAAAATCCAGGTCTTCTTTGTCATTATTGTCTGGCCTTCACCACCTCTTCCCTGGAATGATGCAGAGGCTGCTTCATAGCCAGTCCCCCTGCTCATAGCTCATCTTGTCCATGGCCATTTGGATCATGTCCTGCCTTTTTCAAACACCCTCCAATTGCTCCCATTTGCAAAGCAGAAATTAAAAACTGAGCATCTGACAAATGTATACTTTGGCTAACTGTGCATTTATCATGATGTTAAATTTTTTCCCTAAAGTTGGGGTCTCACTCTGTTGCCCAGTCTGTAGTGCAGTGGTGCAATTACAGCTCACTGCAACCTCAACCTCCCTGGGTCAAGCCATAATCCCACCTCAGCCTGCCAAGTAGCTGGGACCACAGGGGCACTGCACCACACCCAGCTAATATATATATATATATATATATATATATATATATATATATATGGTTTTATTACCAACAAAAGCCCTTTGGAAAGCTGAGGAGGGAGGATTGCTTCCAGTCAGGAGTTCAAGACCACCCTGGGTCTTCCTATATTGCCCAGGCTGGTCTTGAACTCCTGGGATTACAGGTGTGAGCCACTGGAATTCATTACAGGTGGCCTTGAATTCATTTCATGGGTAACTGAATGATTTTGCATAAAACTATAGATTTCTTGCAAGACTGGCCTACAGTCCTGGATGGCAGCATTGAAACAGACTGATCCCATTTAGGCAGTGTGTGCACTCACCTGGTGGCCCGGTTCCCACCACTCCCTGCTACCCTTCACTATCCTCAGTTATGAACCTGCCAGCCCCATAGGCATCAGTGTTTGCCAGCCATCACAAGTAGGAGAACTACGGCTGGAAAAATGGAAAATGAGACCCCAGGACACCGAAGGGTTCTAAGGAAATGTGGAGATGTTTCTTGCTAGCAAGGAAAACAGTCTCAGGGCTCCTGGTGCCCCGTGTTTTGTCACAGAGTAAGAAGCTGAGCCTTTCTACAAAAAAAGGAAGCACAGCACATCTCCTCAGAGCTAGCACATCTTTAAACTTGACCTAGATGGCATCGCTCAGGGTGGCCCCTTGGAAAT
Organism: Pongo pygmaeus; assembly: GCF_028885625.2. Classification (NCBI taxonomy): domain Eukaryota; kingdom Metazoa; phylum Chordata; class Mammalia; order Primates; family Hominidae; genus Pongo; species Pongo pygmaeus. Next base: position 33,605,224 of record NC_072393.2, read on the forward strand.
CCATGAAAGCCAGAAAAGAGGCCAAGGAGGAAGATGGCATCTCTCACTTTCCCTGCCATGCTTTGAGTATTGAAATGTCTGTGCAGGAATTCCTTTGAAATGCCTGAATCAGAGAGTGGATTTGCAAACAAGTTTCTCCTTTATTTTTAAAGACTTTTAGCCCGACTTTTACTTTGAGAGTCAGGGACACGTCGAACATAAATTCTAGGTCCAAGAGTCATGCGATCCCCGTCCAATGGGAAACCACAATGGTGCCTCCCAGCCCTGGCTCTTAACAGCACCACTGCACAGCTGAGCCAGCCTCAGAAACATGCGGTTACCCTCCCAGACATGAGCCTCTGTGTGCCACTTCTCCCCTCTGTCAGGTCCTGTCTTCTTATGTTAATAAGAAAAATAAAATGAAATAGTGGTAAAGTGTTGGGGTGGCGAAAATTTTGGGGGTTGGTATGGAGAGATAATGGGCGATGTTTCTCAGGGCTGCTTTGAGCGGGATTAGGGGTGGTGTGGGAACCTAGAGTGACAGAGATTAAGCTGAAGGAAGATTTTGTGGTAAGGGGTGATATTGTGGGACTGTTAGAAGAAACATTTGTCATTTAGAATTATTGGTGATGGCCTGGATACAGTTTTGTATGAATTAAAAAACTAAACTGAATAAGAGAAGGAGAAAAACAGGTATTAAAGTTCTAAGAATTGGGAGGACCCAGGACACCTAATTAGAGAATGCCTAAGGAGATTCAGCATAGTCCTGCCAGCAAAGATTATTTATTTACTTCAAGAGTTAAGAGTGGCAGTTTGGGGATTACACCAGGAAATATCAGCTGCAATGGCTTGGAGAAACAGTGTAAACTGGCAGTGTAAACAAGAGCAGGGCATGTATGAGTAGTTGAGAATGGTGAATAGGAGTATGACTAGACAGAAGATAGTAGGGATGACATGATCAGCAGGGAGAGCATGTCATGTGTTTTTATGAGAATTATGCCAAGATAGGTAACAGATGAGGATGAAATTTGGGCTTGACTGAAGTAATGGGGGCTGTCTGTGAAGCCTTGTGGCAGTACAGCCTAGGTAATTTGCTGAGCCTAATGGGTGTCAGGGTCAGTCCAAGTGAAAGCAAAGAGAGGCTGGGTATGAAGGGTACAAAGGAATAGTAAAGAAAGGATGTTTGAGATCCAGAACAGAATAATGGGTTGTAGAGGGAGGTATTGAGGATAGGAGGGTATATGGGTTTGGCACCACAGGGTGGATAGGCAAAACAACTTGGTTGATAAGGCACAGATCCCGAACTAACTTGTAAGGCTTGTCTGGTTTTTGGACAGGTAAAATGGGGGAATTGTAAGGAGAGTTTATAGGCTTTCAGCGAAGGGAGAAAAGGGTGATTAGGTTTTAATGAGATGGTAAGGGGTGCATGATCGGTTGCCAAGGAGAGAGTAGAGGTATCCTATATTTGTGGGTTAAGGTGGGGGGATACAAGAGGAAGACGCAAAGGAGGCTTTGGATTGGGAAAGAAGGCGGCAATGAGGTGTGGCTGTAGCCTAGGAATAGTCAGGGAAGCAGAAAATTTAAAGTGTTTTGGCCTAATAAGGGAACTGGGCAGGTGGGGATAATTAAAAAGGAGTGCTTAAAAGAGTATTGTCTAAGTTGGCACCAGAGTTGGGGAGTTGTAAGAGGTTTAGAAGCCTGGCTGTCAATACCCACAACAGTTATGGAGGCAAGGGAAACAGGCCCTTGAAAAGAAGGTAATGTGGAGTGGGTAGCCTCCATACTGATTAAGAAGGGGATGGACTTACCCTCCACTGTGAGAGTTACCTAAAGCTTGGCATCCATGATGGTCTACAGGGCTTCTGAGGCAATCGGGCAGTGTCAGTCTTCAGCCGCTAAGCTGAGAAGATCTGGGAAGGAGTCAGTCAGAGAGCCTTGGGCCAGAGTTCCAGGGGCTCTGGGAGTGGCTGCCAGGTGAGTTGAACAGTCCGATTTCCAGTGGGGTCCCACACAGACGGGACATGGCTTAGGAGGAATCCCAGGTTGTGGGCATTCCTTGGCCTGGTGGCCAGATTTCTGGCACTTGTAGCAAGCTCCTGGGGGAGGCAGTTCTGGAGGAATGCCTGGCCACTGCGGTTTAGGCATTTGGAAGTTCTTGTGTGCTGGAGATGTGGCTGGGGTTTGTCTCACTGTGGAGGCAAGGAATTGCAACTCAGAAATATGTTGCTACTTGGCTGCTTCTACTCTATTATTGTACACCTTGAAGGTGAGGTTAATTAAATCCTGTTGTGGAGTTTGAGGGCCAGAATTTAATTTTTGGAGTTTTATTTAATGTCGGGAGCAGATTGGGTAATAAAATGTATATTGAGAATAAGATGGCCTTTTGACCTTTTAGGGTTTAGGGCTGTAAAGCATCTCAGGGTTGCTGCCAAACAAGCCATGAACTGGGCTGGATTTTTATATTTGATGAAAAAGAGCCTAAACACTGTCTGATTTGGAATAAAGAAAAAGGAGCATTAACTTTGACTATGCCTTTAGCTCCAGCCACCTTTTTAAGAGTAAATTGCTGGGCAGGTGGGGGAGGGCTAGTCAAGGAATGAAACAGTAAGCTGGACCGGATGTGAGGAGGGGAGGTGATAAAAGGATTATAGGGTAGAGGAGCAGAGGCTGAGGAGGAATTGGGACCTAGCTCAACCTGGCGAGGAGGGTAGAGGTCAGATGGGTCTGTAGAAAAGGAAGATTAGAAAGACTCAGCGATGCTTGGGGTTGGGACTGAGGGGACAGGTGGGAGGGAAAGAAGGAAGATTTGGGATGAGTTGCATTGGAAACAGAGACTAGGGAGGGATCGATGTGTAAAAGAATGCCTGGACGTCAGGCACCTCAGACCGTTTGCCTATTTTACGACAAGAATTATTTAGATCTTGTAGGATGGAAAAATTGAAAGTGCCATTTTCCAGCTATTTGGAACTACTGCTGAGTTTGTATTGGGGTCAAGCGGCATTGCAGAAGAAAATAAGGCATTTAGGTTTTAGGTCAGGTGTGAGTTGAAGAGGTTTTAAGTTCTTGAGAACACAGGCTAAGGGAGAAGAAGGAGGAATGGGGGGTGGAAGGTTGCCCATAGTGAAGGAAACAAGGCTAGAGAAAAGAGAGAGTAGAGACATGGAGGGAAGGGGTTCGGGGGTTCTTACCCTCCAGAAAAGTGGGAAAGGGGTCGGGGTGCAGAAATAAGGGGTTGGAGCGCAGAGATAAGAGGTTGGGGCATGGAAATAAGGGATCAGGGCGCAGAGATAAGAGGTCAGGGCGTGGAAATAAGGGGTTCTTGCCCCTCCCCCAGAAAAGTGGGACTTGCCTCTAAGGGGAGGGGTTCTTGCCCCTCCCCAGAAAAGCGGGACTTGCCTCTAAGGGTGAAGGACAAGGGGTTGAGGGGTTCTTGCCCCTCCCCCAGAAAAGCGGGACTTGCCACTAAGGATGAAGGACAAAGGCAGGCATCCCTGCATGGTCTGACACCTCTGAAATGTGGGTGAATAATCAGAGAGGTATCCCTGCAATGATTAAACACCAAGGGAAGGCTGCCTTCCCAGTCTGTGACTGGCGCCAGAGTTTTGGGTCCACGGATAAAATGTGTCTCCTTTGTCTCTACCAGAAAATGAAAGCAATTGAAATTAAGAGAAGGGAGAGACTGAAGTGTGGCACCAAGAATGAAAGGAGAAAGGGGTTGAGGGATAGTGAGGGAGGTTGGAGAAGAGAGTAAAAAGAGGCTGCTTTCCGTATTTGAAATTGGTGAGATGTTTCTTGGGCTGGTTGGTCTGAGGACCTGAGGTCATAGGTGGATCTTTCTCATGGAGCAAAGAGCAGGAGGACAGGGGATTGATCTCCCAAGGGAGGTCCCCCAATCCGAGCCACAGCACCAAATTTCATGCATGTCCGTGTGAAGAGACCACCAAACAGGCTTTGTGTGAGCAACAAGGCTGTTTATTTCACCTGGGTGCAGGAGGGCTGAGTCCGAAAAGAGAGTCAGTGAAGGGAGGTGGGGTGGGGCCATTTTATAGGATTTGGGTAGGTAAAGGAAAATTACAGTCAAAGGGGGGTTGTTCTCTGGCGGGCAGGAGTGGGGGTCATAAGGTGCTCAGTAGGGGAGCTTTTGAGCCAGGATGAGCCAGGAGAAGGAATTTCACAAGACAGTGTCATCAGTTAAGGCAGGAACAGGCCATTTTCATTTCTTTTGTGGTGGAATGTCATCGGTTAAGGCAGGAACCAGCCATCTGGATGTGTACGTGCAGGTCACAGGGGATATAATGGCTTAGTTTGAGCTCAGAGGCCTGACACCCTCCTATGCCTTGCCTGGCCCCTGACTGTCTGCCTAGGGACCTGCAGTCTATCTGGTCCTCTGTAAAGCACTTTTTAGTTCTGTGTAAAACATCAGGAGAGTAAAATTGGGGCCCAGATGAAACAGAACTATTCAGGCTGATATCCAAGAAGCGCCCTGGCTCCTTAACATATTTTCTTTTTCATTGGCCTCTTAGGACTCAGGTTTGCCAAGGCTCAGAAGCAAGAGCCAGGAGTGAATATTGCACATAACAGCAGTGAACCTGGCCTGCTTCCGAGTGTGTAAAAACCCTTTACACAGGATTTCCTGAGGTCAACCCAAGCCCAGGCTCCTCACCCTCCCAGAATGCCTCAGCTAACTGGCAAAATGTTGTAAGTGGAAGTAGAGATTTGTCCAGTGTCAAAAATCATTTCACACAATAGCAAGACACACCCTGGGTGGAAGTCACTGCTACAGAAACTGTGCCCTTCCTCCAGTCTTCATCTTGGCACATCTGTAACCACAAACACTGTCTGTCTAAATTCACATCTTGTTCAATTTTAGATTCATAGTTTTCTCTACTCAAATACTTTACACTTGTAAGACACGTTTGTGGAAGTGGGTTAAACTTGTCTTTTAACATCACCAATAACCATCTTCTACATTTGTTTCAGTCATTAATTTGATATCTTCACTAAAAGAAATGCCAGTAATTTGAGGGTTTTCAGAGTAAAGTGCCTTGAGCTCCTCCAGACAGAGAAGAAGCAGAGGTGTCGCTGTTATTATTCTGAGCTGATAGGAAACACATCATGGATTGGAGGCCAGGAATCAGCCACTGCCCGCCCGGCACGCACATAGAGCAGGTGTTGGCTATAATTGCCTCTAGACTTCCTGCCATGGTCAGTTGAAAGTCAAACCTGTAAATGCTGCCTGATTGCAATAGAACTGGAGTCCACAGACATTTTTGCAACACTGCCTGGTGAAAATATACTGACTGGGTGGGATGAGATGGAGGGTGCGTATGGAGCAGACACGACTGGAATAGCAACCAACAGGCTGTCAGTCTTCACTGCCTTTTCTCGTCTTCCATTTTTTTTTCTTCTATGACCAAAAGAGATGACAGACCTGTAAGAAAATGGATTTGGTCATTTCCAGAAGAAGCTTTTTCTTTGATCTGTCTGAGAGCAGGTCAGTAGAAAGTATTTTTGTTAACCTGGATCCTCACCATGGATATTTCCTGAGATTCTACATGGCAGTTCTATGTTTTAAAGTTCCCTTTGCCATGGCAGCACACCTCCACACCAGACAGTCACCCTTCTTCCTGAGAGCCACTGTGATTTCACTTCAGGCTCAAGGTGTTTTCAGCAGATCTGAGGGAGGACTAAAACAGATGCACACACTTTGCTTTTCTGCATCACCACCATTCACAGACTCCTAGGAGCTCCTGCAGTCAGTAGAAAGGAGATCACTCAAGTGGCTTCCACCTGGTACCACACCCACGCAGCCTTCAGACCCAGCCCCTCCAATCTCCTGACCTCCCGGGCACCCTCCCTGGCCAACCTGGTCCAGAATGGCCTCCCTCCTCTGGAGGCCCCAGGCACCAGGATCCACACCTTCTATTCCAGAGCATTCTTGACTTAAGGTTAGGTCCTATTTATCAAACATTTGTCTAGAGAGCAGCCCCAGCACATAAGTGTGTGTGAACCACAGAGTATAGGCATGGCCCCCGCTCACTGTCCCCTCTGACCCTGGGCCTGGGTAAGACTGTGCTCCCCAAAAGCAATATAAGTGTACAAGGAATTTTCTATGGTGCCCCTGGGAGAAGTAGGAAGAAGGAGGGAGATGGAGAAATCAAGTAGGCGTGTGATTCAAGTCCCATTCTTGCTTGCACCTGCAGCATGACTCCCAGTGTGAGCTGAACCTTAGAGCTTGTCTGGACTTGAATCAAAGCAACAAGCCTCAGGTATTGCTGTGGGTCAAGATGGGGAGACATAACTCCCTGGAGCATCACTTCCAGCTTTCTGTACCTGTGAGCAAAGCCCAAAGGCGAGTCACTGAGGAGAGACCACAGGCATGGTATTAGTTGCTGAAGAACACAGATGCTGAGGAGTGGTCCTGGGTGGGAGGGAGTGGGTGGAGCAACCACCAGCTTCAGGGCCACCTTCATGGGCCGGTCTCCTGCCAGTGGCACAAGACACTCCAAGGAGCCAGAAGTCAGAGCTTTCATTTCCTTTGTGACTCTACCAGGTACTCACAGAACCAGGAAGGGAGAGGCATTGTTTAAAAAAGCAAACACTTATATAGCACTTACTATATGCCAGGCAATGTTCCAAGCATTTTACAAGCACTAATTCACTTAGTTTCTCAATGTCTCAATTTCCTTATAGGTAAAGTCAAGCTAATAATATTAGCTACTTCACAGGCTTGCAGGGAAGTTAAATAGCCTACCTAAGGTTACAGAGATGATCTGCCAAGAGTTGAACCCGGGCTGTCCAGCTCTGAATCTAAATGCTTAACCAAACCATTATAATGAGTGCAGGCTCATAGGACCAGACAGACACAGGTGCAAGTCCTGGTTTACGTCAATAAAACTGCATATCATCCACAATGGCTGAACACTCCCACCAACAGTGTAAAAGCATTCCTATTTCTCCACAGCCTCACTAGCAGCTGTTGATTCCTGACTTTTTAATAATCACTATTCTAACTGGCGTGAGATGATTCCTCAAGGATCTAGAACCAGAAATACCATTTGACCCAGCAATCCCATTACTGGGTATATACCCAAAGGATTATCAATCATGCTACTATAGAAACATTCTACTATAAAGACATGTGCACATGTATGTTTATAGCAGCACTATTTACAATAGCAAAGACTTAGAACCAACCCAAATGGCCATCAATGATAGACTGGATAAAGAAAATGTGGCACATATACACCATGGAATACTATACAGCCATAAAAAAAGAGTTCATGTCCTTTGCAGGGACATTGGTGAAGCTGGAAGCCATCATTCTCAGCAAACTAACACAGGAGCAGAAAACCAAACACCGCATGTTCTCACTCATAAGTGGGAGCTGAACAATGAGAACACATGGACACAGGGAGGGGGGCATCACACACCAGGGCCTGTCGGGGGTGGGGGGCAAGAGGAGGGAGAGCATTAGGACAAATACCTAATGCATGCGGGGCTTAAAACCTAGATGACAGGTTGATAGGGGCAGCAAACCACCATGGCACATGTATACTTATGTAACAAACCTGTATGTTCTACACATGTATCCCAGAACTTAAAGTAAAATAAAATAAAAAATTTAAAAAACTGCATATCATCTCTGAGTCTTCACTTTCCTATTTTTGAAATGGGTTTTTCTTAAAAAACAAAAAAGCCACTAATACCTGTATCTGTGTAAGAAATGCCCGGCAGGTACTGAAGCCTTGCTGGGAACTCAATAACTCTCAGCGATCGTTACAAAAATCCTCGGTAAAACTGACTACTTGCAATCTTTGACAGAGCAATGCCTCTCCCCAGTAACTTCCAGTGGCAGATGGGTTATGTGTGTGAATATGAAAAAACTAAACATGTAAAAACACCAAAATCCAGGCCACCCAGTACATTCATATGGCATTACCCAGGTCTACACCCCTGGGGACAGTCAGCCATGCCTGGAGACATTCTAGGTTGTCACTGCTGAGGGAAGGGTGCTGCTGGCATCTCCTGGGTAGAGGCCAGGGATGCTAGTAAACACCCTGCAATGCACAGGACAGCCCATTCTATACTCTTTCTTTCCAACATAACAATAATGATAAAAGCAGCTGCCAACACACATATTCAAGGCACAGGTCGAGTATATTATAAAGGTGATCTCTAAATAACCTATCTCTGAGAAAGGATCTCCTTTTAGCCCCCTTACAGTTAGGGAGAGGAGACTTAAAGAGGCTGAGTAATTTTCCAGGATCACACAGCAGACAGGGAAGCTTGGATTTGAATCATTGTCATGCAGAGTCCAGGACTTACACTCTTCACCATTATACATTCGTTCACTTAAATTTTCCTAAGTTTGACCACAAATTAGAAGGCAGAAAATGAAAAAGCATGTAACTTGGTAGTTCTAGCAACTGATTTACTTCCAACAAAGGCCCTTTGGTTCTAGAAAGCTTTATCTATGTGTTAATGATAGCAGTATATTAAATTATGGGCTAAGTGTGGTATCAAATTGTAAAATAAGCTATGAAATCTAAGCTTTACTTTTTCTCATAGGTATTAATGGCTGGGGTCAGACTCCCTTGGAAGCCCCTCAATTGGAAGGAAGACTGACAAGAACACACACGCAGGACTTGAACCAAACCCATGTGAATTCAAAGGGAAGGCAGGTTTATTATCTTTCGCTCCCCAGAGATGAAGTCAGCCAGCTTTTCGGTTCATCACTAGGGAGGATATTAAACACAATTCTTTACACGTGGGGAAAAAAAATCATTGATTCTGAGACAACTTTGGTGAAATGGGCCTTTGGTTGGAACAGCACACACACAACCTCTCCAAGACAGCAGGTTATCTGCCCTGGAACCTCACCCTTGGTCTCTGGCTCTGAAACTCTGATCACCTTAGGGAGTGTACTGGCAATGACCAATAGACCAGGACCTTTTGCTGCAAATCTACTAATGTTCCCTAAAGGGTGACCTCTGGTGCTCAAGGTTGTTTCCCACCACAGGGCTGCAGGCTGCCACTCTGCAAAGTGAATAACTACCTTAGTCAAGGCTGGTGGATACATGAAAACCTGTCATTAAAAGAAACACATGTTGAACTGGTTGTCCTAGAATTAGCCATTTGGACTCTCCTCGGGAATCATTAAGGGGACATTTTGCCTGACTTTGAAAGCAATCTTTTTTTTTTTTTAACAATAGAAAACTACAAAGTACTATACAAAGGGGACTTTGGGCACCATCAGCTCCTCTCAAATCCCCTATGATGAGATTATTACCTAGAATAGCCTAGGCTATTCGACAGTTACATGTTAACGCTGAAATCTCAGTGGCTTAAAAAATCTAAAAGTTGATTTCTTGCTAATGCATATTATGATCCTGGACAAACAATTCTGCAGGGCAGTCATCCTCCATGCAGTGACTCAAGGACCCAGGCACCTCCACACTTGTGGTGCCACCACATCAAAAATTGGCTTCCAGGTCACCACAGCAAGAAAGCACAAAATTTGGGAGTTGTGGATCATTTCCTAAATGCTTTGGCACTTCTGCTTATAGCCCATCAGTCATAACTAGTCATAGAGCCCCCCCAACTGCAAGGAGTCTGAGAAATATATAGACAGCACATGGTAAATATCTCTATCATCATTTATTTGTGTTACACACACTCCAATTATGCTCTTTTAGTTCTCTTACAATGTACAGTATTGTTGACTTAGTCACCCCATTAATCTCCCCCATATGTAGATGAGGAGCCTGGTGAGTGTGGCCTATTGCAAATATTTTTTCCCACCAACCCAAAACTTAGATTCCAAAACTAATGCTGATTTTTAGAGAATTTTAGGTGATACTTACTTTGGTAAAATTTATTGAAACTATACTTCTCCTAATCACATTATATCATTTTCTATAATCTTGTAACTCTAACATCAAATTTAAGATAAGAAATATATTTATGCCCCATATCCATAAGCAACAAGATCATTAAATCTCTTTAGGCACTATTGTTTAGAAAAAAGAAGAAAAAACCTATCTAATTATTTTTAGCAGGAAAAAATTTATAGAGCTTACAGCCCAGCATTTAATCACTTCCTTTTTTGCATTAGTGAATAATTTTGAGCTTATAATTTCAAAGTAAATATTTTTTAAAGCCTCAGGACATTCATTGTGTAATGATCATTTGAAAGATTTTTTGGTTATGGTGTTCTCAAATGAATAAAAAGGCTGTTCATAGCAACAGTTATTTCTATATTAAAAAGATGAAATTGCTCATTAAGTGGTACAAGTCAATTTCTTTCATCAGCCTAACTGCCCATTTTAGCAAAGATTCCATCTCTGAATTAAGCAAATAGCTACACATTTCAAAGTCAATAGCTATACTCTGTTTCCTTTAACGTGAACATCTCAGACATATCAATGTTGTCAGCCTCTTTACTAAGCCTTTGACTGAAAAGATTGAAGACAGTGTTTTGTTGTTATTGTTGTCATTGCGTGTTTTGTACTTTTGCTTTTTTTAAGGCAATATTTTTGTGTGTTAGCTATAGTCTGGCCAGTCATGACATGTACACTCAAAAGAGAGCCAGATATTTTTTAAAAAGTATGGTGAGGCTGAGTAGCCCATTTGACAATAAACGTAAAGTGCTCACATTTCCATTGGCCTGTTTGGAATTTCCCTAAGGAGAATTATTTCTTTCTATAATAAAACCAGAAGTCAAATGTAATAAACAATAGCTGGTCTGTGGGGGTTTGTGGCTAAAGTGAGTATGGAAAAGTCTGTGGACTTTCTGTTTATTTCCTTTCCCCAACCAAACCCTTGAAACTAGAGGCTGGAAGGAAGGGGTAGAGTTGAGGGGCATTGGGCTGGGTGGAAGAAGTGACCTTGCAGATCCTTTCATATTCCGTAATGCATGCAAAAAGTAATGAGAATGAGATAGCTGAAGTTTCAATTCTTTAGAGAGAGATTCAAATTCATTTGTCGGTTACAGGAGGCAAAAAAAATGCCATTATTAATTTAGGCAATTAGAGAACTTTGAAAGCAATATTTAGTACTTTTTTAAAAAAAGCCTGTCCCAGGAGTTCAGCCCACAGCCTAGGAAAGCTTAATTTTTATAGTATTTCAGATGAAGAAAGGTCATTTCTCGGATGTGCTTGACACAAGATTGTAATTATAAACTGGTAATTTTAATGATAAGTGGGGTTTCCATAAAAACGGAATGAACTTTTGAGGAAGTAAAATTAGAGTGCATGTTCCATCCACTGTGGCATTTCCAAACAGGTCAGCGTTCCCAACATTGCCACCTGCTCTGCCACACTTTCCCGAAAAACGTTAATGCTTTGGTACCTACATCTGCTTCTCCTGCCTTCTCAATGCACAAAACAAGACATCAGACCTTTTTCCTGCATGGAGGCCTGCCTCCTGCGATGTCTGATCCACACACTTTTCTCTTCTCTGAATACTAAACAGAGAGAACATTGCATTGTGATCTTCCCAGATTTAGGGCAGAGACAGGGCAGTCAGTCTGGGAGGGCACCTAATGGAGTGAGCCCACAGTGTGGAGGGGTGAGTGCCTCCTGAGGAATCTTGCCCTCTCTACAGTCCACGTTTTCTGGCAGATTCAAGAGGTCACTTAAGGAGATTTGAACAACCTGTACTGTAATGTCCTGAGGGTGCCTCAGCGTCATCTGTGCTCATCCCATTGTTATCTAACCAAATGCAGTCACTTTGCCTGTGTGCAATGGAAAGCCAAAAAACTGACACACTGGATTTTTGCAGCAAAAAAAAAAAAAAAAAAAAAAATTATTGCCAGTCAACTGGCAACAAGATAGGAGGAAACCCTCAAATCTGTCTCCCTGAGCTGGGGGCTGAGTGGGGTTTTATAAGCACAGGGTAATAAGGTGTGATCTGCTTGGATCTTGCAATGAGGTGATGCTGGGAGGCATAATCTCACTGATCCTGCCGCAGGACAATGCCAGGGTTTGATGTGATTGAATCCTGGATCCTGCCACGTGGCATCCACTTTTAAATTTGGTCTCCCTCCTCAGTTCCAGCACTTGGGGCTGCCCATGGTTGTGCACTTGGCTCATCTGGGCATGCTCCAGCAATGTGACCTTCGACCTGCAGGTCCATGGCAACTGAACAACAACTCACAACCTTGTTACGGGGAAGTTGAGCCAGACATCTGGTGCAGTTAAACATCCCTACAGGGTCTGATTTGACTGACTATGGGGCAGCTTGGGTATTGTTTTTTTTAAGCTCCTCAGATGATGCTAACACTCAGCAGGGGCTGAGAGCCACGGAGTTACTTTCTGAGAAGGAGTAAATATCAGCAAAGAAAGAGAGACAGGAAAGGCACTTGGCAGCAGCCTGGTGAGTAACGGGTCAGGCAGCACCAAGCAAGGTTGGAGGATGAGCATAGTGAGGACCCACAGGGCTTATCAACTGTGTTAAGATAAACATCAAGTCCTGGGGCTGGGCATGGTGGCTCACACCTGTAATCCCAGCACTTTGTGAGCCTGAGGCGGGAGGATCAACTGAGGTTGGGAATACGAGACCAGCCTGGCCAACATGGAGAAACCCCGTCTCTATTAAAAATACAAAATTAGCTGGGCGTGGTGGCGCATGCCTGTAATCTCAGCTACTTGGGAGGCTGAGGTAGAAGAATCGCTTGAACCGGGGAGGCAGAGGTTGCGGTGAGCCGAGATTGTGCCATTGCACTCCAGCCTGGGCAACAAGAGCGAAACTCCGTCTCAAAAAAAAAAAAAAAAAATCCTAGAAAGCCCCGGGAAGTCAAAGAAGGGCATCAGTGCAGAGCAATGCGCCAGCCCTTGGTTGCTGTATTCCTGGTGCTACAATAAGTTTATTGAACATGCGCACTCAGGTGGGAATCAGAGGCTCAAGAGAAAAGCTAAAACCACCTGGAAGCTGAGCCTTGTCTAACCAAATTTATTGAGTCTCCCTCCAGCTAACTGAGGGGTCAGATGCCACTCATTTCTGTTTGGGAACAGTCATTTGCTTTAAATCTCAGCCTCTTGCTGCAGCCATGCTGCCTTCCCCTCAGTGTCCTCTTTCCCACCACAGTAAGTCACTCTGGAGTGCCACGCTCCACTTAAAAATAAACAAACATCTTCAATCTCCATCCTGGCACAGTTTCAGCTTATTTAGCATTCTAACATATGTCACCTCTTTTCCCAAACAATCTAACATGGGCATAGCACAATGGGGTTGATAATTTGGGCAAATGAGAAACAGCCTGCCATCAGCACAGACATAATAACATTTGATTTGCTATCGGTAGATTCCATTGTGTGTTCTCTCTTCTCATCCTTGGAAGATAAACACAGAAAAAGACTGCAAGATTTCCAGCCCTGGCTCTGTGGTAGAGAATAAGGTCTGGAGGCAGGGAACCTAAGGGTGCTTCAGGCTGACTTCTTAGAACTAAGTTGAAGGGAAAACTTTAACTTTCCATGCCTAAGTAACAAAAGGACCACAGGTCCTTCTGTGGGTTCTACAGACCTCGAACTCTCCAAAGGGGATGCCCTTGGCAGAGGTTCAGAGGTCTAGTATTAAGCCCTCCTTAGAATTTTCTCTCGGAGTTGAAATGCTGCTTGGACCCAAAAGTGTTTAGAATCTGAAGTTTACTGTCTAATGGGAAAGTGGGATGGTATTGCGTAAATACGGGTCTTATAGGAGTTATTAAGAAGTTATTTTAGGCAGATAGAGAGGAAAAGGGGTCCTTGGGAAGTTTTTCTTTTAAAGCAGCTCCAGAAACCTTTCTTGTCTAGCAGGAAAGCCCCGGCTCTTAGATCCTGTCAGCAAGCTTTGATATCCAAATCCCGGCCATTAGAAACTGGGTCCACCCCAACATGGTGATTTCCGCTGTCTTCTTGCCCTTGCCCCCACTTGTGCCTGGAAACATGGCCACCCCCACATATCCACAGGTGTGTAGAACACCATGGCGCCCTGTATTCTCATATTAAAAGGTTAGGGTGGGAGGGCAAGTTTTTTTGCAGGCTACATGAGTGGTATGCCTGGTCAAACCAATCCCCTGAGCCCTTTGCAAATCAGGCACCACCTCCTCCAGCCTCCTCATATAAGCAGCCACTTTTCCTCCCACACCGGTTTTCTCTTTGTTTGAATCCCCTCTCCCTCTGTCTGTGTACAGGGAGGCTGTTTTCTTCCTTCTTTCTTGCCTATTAAACTCTCCACTCCTTAAAACCACTCCACGTGCATCCATGTCATTTTATCCAATTTGGTGCAAGATTAAGGACCCTGGTGTACCTCCACTCATTGGAGACTTATCACAGGCTTTTGTGCTGCCGTTATAAGCAGGGGCCTGGTTATAAGCAAAGCCTTGCTTTGGTACTATTTGGCCCCAGTACCTTGCTTTGGTACTGTTTGGCCCCAGTGCTCCTTGGAGTCTGGGGAGGTTTAGACTTTAACATTCAAACTGCCAAGGAGACTGCTTTATCCAAAATTTTGGTTCACAGCCTTCCTTTGATTATCTATTGGGGCAAAGTAAAACCGGCAAGCTTGTATTGCTATCTCTTGGCTAAGGTTCCAAGCTGTTGGATCTTTGTTTATGTGTGTGGATACATGTCTAGATGTGTTTATTTGTATGTACACTTATTGTTGTATATTGTGTCTAAAAAATTGGCTTATAAGTGAAAGAGCGCTCCTGAAAATTGAGTAAGTCTAAGCAATTTTCAAGTTCATGTGACTCAAAGTATAACTTTACTAAACGAGCTAGCTTTACAATTATTGGTGGAATAAAAATAGAAATGTTTTCAGAATTGTCAACATACATTTTGCCTGAATTTTATGTTTTTCTTTGCTAGATATTTTAAAATGTCAGTGTTAATTCAAGCTGGAAGATGCTTAGGGCAAATCTGCCTCTCATTCTATTCAAAGTCTCACTGAGATAAATACATAACTAATTGCTTCCTTTGGAAAGGCTAATAAGAAACTCAAAATAATGCAACCCTCTGTCTCCCACCTGTGATTAGAAAGCCCCCAAGCCTCCTCGCCTGGAGTTGTCCCACCTTCTGGGACCAAATCAATGTTTGTTTTACATATGTTGATTGATGTCTCATGTCTCCTTTGTTAAAAGTCAAAATTAAGTACAGTGAGTGGGATAAATGTTTTAGGTAAACTTTTTGTGTAAATTAAAATCTTAGAGCTATTTTTAACACCCATTTGATATCTGGGCCATTTCCAATTGAGAAAGTGTTGTAATATGAAGAAATATGTTTCAAAAATTATGGAATTCTTAATTCCATCTATTTTTCTTTTCTATAAATGCCCATATCTGATAGTTCTTATCTATAAATGCCCATATGTGATGGTTCAGGATTTCTTGCTTTTTGGAGTTTCACTAAAGTTTTAGGTTACTAAGGATAAAATTCTAGTTAACATGTAATTCTGTACACAAAATGTGCCAGAAAGGGTTATTTTATTAGAAGAAAAAAGAATAATAATTTTGTCTAATCCAGAAGTTATCTAAAAGTTAGTTCAAATTACAGATTTGAAAAAGTTATTTATGAAACAATGTAGTAAGGAATCATTAAGTAGGGGAGAAAAGTGTGGAAAAATTTAAATAATAAAGTGTTCTTTCAAACGTGGAAACCTTGGAGACATTTGACTAATTAACACTTTCATAGTTAAAGCCCTTAGTATTAATTAAAGTAAAATAAGAAGTATTGTAAAAATGCATTGGCAGTTTGATAATTCTTTTTTATAATATAGTTAAGCATGAAGCTAAATTTAGTGTGGAGCCAAATTTCACATACATGTTTGCATTGTTTCACACTGTTTACTGTTTTGCATGGATAGTGCTAGAGTACTTATTGGTCATGTGCCTTAAGTGGATTTCTTGATGGCGTGGAATGTATGATGACATTGGTAAACTTAAGGATATTGAATTGTGTATGGGGAATAAAATTTTCATTATGTGGGTTTCTTAGGGACTTGGGTAACACTGTAGCCTCCAGGGTAAACTGAGTATAAAAATTTACGCCTGGTTTCCTGCTTGTTTTCGCTTCTAGTTTTCATTTGTTTGCTGTTTATTCTCCTGTGGCTTTGCTTGTGTATCCATATATATAAATAAATGATGTTTTCTAGTTCCTAGTGGAAGGTTTTATTTAGTTTTGTGATCCTATGCACTTCTTGCAAGTCCTCATTCATTCCATTTATCTGGAATTCCTAAGCTACCTTTGTTGGGCCTGCAGAAATTAATGGAGCACACCAGCTTTTTTTTTTTTTTTTTTGAGATGGAGTCTCGCTCTGTTGCCAGGCTGGAGTAGTGCAGTGGTGCAATCTCGGCTCACTGCAACCTTCACCTTCCAGGTTCAAGCGATTCTCCCGCCTCAGCCTCCTGAGTAGCTGGGATTACAGGCACGCGCCACCACACCCAGCTAATTTTGTATTTTTAGTAGAGATGGGGTTTCACCATGTTGGCCAGGGTGGTCTCGATCTCTTGACCTCGTGATCTGCCTGCCTCAGCTTCCCAAAGTGCTGGGATTACAGGCGTGAGCCACCGCGCCCGGCCCACGCCAGCTTTTTATCCTTTAACTTTTTGAATTTTAGGCTTCCTGATACTTTAAGTGTGTTGAGTATACTCTTGCAAATAGAATTTGAGTCATATTTCTCTCTCTCTAATTTCTCCAAAATCTGTAAAGTATATATAAACAGTCTAATTCATTGCAATGTGTTCATTTGCATAGAGTCAAGCAGGGTCGCCAGGGTGGCTCAGGAAGAGAGAACCCAGAAACCTGGCATGCTGGCAAAAGGGTAAGAGTTTCTTACCAGTCAGTCTCTGGCCTCTTTCTCTCTGTGCAAACTGGTTAAATATAAAGTAGAAGTCATTGTATGTCTCCTCTGTAAAGTTCTAAATTAATTGGTTTCATAATAATAAAAGCTTAAATCAAATATTTTGTCAGAAAAGTGAAAAACATAATGCCTTTCATTTAGTTCATTTGACGTGAGTATTCTTTGGGAAATAAAGACAGTTTTAAAAATTATTGGTGAAATACAATTGTCTTCAAAATGTAAACATGTGGTCTAAATTACTTTCGAATACTAGGTTTGCTAAATGCTTTAAGGTCATAAACTGCTTCTTTGGCTTTTGAAAATTATTTAACTTGCCTGCTTTCCAGCTAGTTAAGGCCTGGGGACATGTGGAGTTGGCCACACCCTAGCTATGCTGGAAACAGTCAAAGGTTATCAGAACATAACTTACCAGGTTTTACATTAAAGTTAAAATTGCTAAAAATCACCGTTGTAACATGCAGTTAAGACTACTAGAAATAGTTTTACATGCAAGGTGTGTAAAAACGGTAGAAAGTGTTTTTTGAGGTTTTTTTTTGTTTTTTGTTTTGTAAAAGGTTATAGAAGGTTTTTACTTCTTTAAAATTTATCAGTCATCATTTTGGCAAAATAAATAATTTATGGTAATCTGGAATTCCAAAAGCAAACTTTAGTTTTAAAATTGTCTTTCCTAATGCCCAGCTTTTTGGATGAATCAGAGGGCCCCTGAAAACATCCAGAAAGAAGGTACACAGGATTATTTGACATGTTTATGTACATGGGATTGCCAAAATGATGTTCAATCGTCTTTAGGTTGTATTTTTGTGAATAATACTAATGTATGTTCCAAAAAATATATGGGATTTCTAAAATTCTAATGTCTAAGTATATGCTATCAATGATAATTATCGTTATTATGTTAAGTTATTATAAATCATAGAAATAACTTGTCAGTGCTATGTACCTAATTTGGAAAATAAACTGGTATCAAAGAGGACATAAGTCTAATGTTAATTAAACATGGACTCATGAAACCAGGATGTCCACCTTGTTCTTCGTGAATCCTTAAAGCTTTTATTTCTAAAAGTTCTGCATTCCATGACTCATCATGGAAAAGATAAAATAATCCAAATTAAATACATTGGTGCAATGACTTACAAATTGTTTAAAATAGTTTATAACCAGTGCTTAAGCCCATATTACTGGGAAAACAATTAAAGCTTCAGGTACATTTGGTCACCTGATGGGCCATTTAGACATTTTATAAAGGGGTTTCATTCAATTGTTATTTTCAGTGCATGTTTTCTAGTTGTATAAAAGCTTTCCCATGCAAGAGGGGTGATGTTATAACAATAGATTATTATGCTACAGTGTATTTTTACCGGGTAAAAAAGCTTTTTATGGCTTAAATCTTCCAGAAACAGCAAAGAAAGACTGTCCTTGCCATCCACACTACAACAAAACTTCAGGACCTTGGGCTTTGGGTTCATAGTCTCACAACTGAGAAGGGACCCTCTACACTTTTGGAGCTGTGCACCCATTGGAACCCTAGAGGTAAACCTAACCAGGGAAATTTCTCCCAAGAAGAAGATGGCGACTTTGATGTGAACAGCTTTTTCAAGTTCACAGATGAAGACTTCTACTATCATGAAACTCTTATCTTTGAACTTTTTTTTCTTATGGGCAATGCTTTTATTTGTGAAGGATTTTGCAGCCAGCCTTATACATGGGTAACCTTGTACTTTAATAGATAAAATATGAAGGCCCAATGTAGGTAAGAAACTTTAATCATACATGCGCTGCCTCATAATCAGTCAAAAACAAAACTTTGGTTTACTCCTCTTAACCCACATCATGGGTTAAAGAGAACATTGCCAGAAGGCCTTCACTTTTCTAAAAGGGCATCCTTTGTTAGGTCTTTTTTCCATGGTTTAAAGTAAAGAAGCAATGATAAGAAATGTAACCCTCGTGATAGGTTCTATAGAAAATTCTACTGTAAAGGCTACAGTTACACAACAGCCTTTAAATTCTCTTGTGAATGTTATGCTAAATAATATAATTGGCTAAACAAAAACTACCTATGCAGCTGCTGGCACTTATGGCCTATGGAGAAATACATCAAATGAAGATTATAGAAATTCAGTGGTAGAGAATTAATGAAGAGATTACTTAGTTAGGTAAGTAAATTCTTTTTCCAGCTCATTCTTTGATCTATTTGATTTTAGGAGGTTTGGTTTATGGGAACCTTGGATAAGGAGCATACTCCAAACTCTTGGTACTATCCTCCCAATAGTCATAATAATAGTCTCCCTGGTGCATTGTATTCTCTCAAAGGTTTTTAATGCTTGCATTTGGCCATCTCCAGAACGTCATATGTTCTCTCTTCAACTGGAATAACAGGAGCTGAAAGAAATGTGCAACCATGAGGACACCATAACTTATAAATTATGTGCTGAGACTGGAAACTCAAAATCATGGTAACTGAGAGTGATGCTAAGGCCCTAAATTTTGGTCACGCTCTCACCTAAGTGAAAAATGGGGAAATTTTTAAACAAAATTCTGGGAGGCCATTGTTTTGGACTAAGCTCATGCACTAGGCCCCAAGAAACCAAACTGAACAAAAATGGAGTCACTCATGCTGACTTTAAGGAAACAGATAGATTCTAAAACAGACCAGGTTTTTTCTCCTGCAAATCTCTATGACAAACATTTCTGACAAAATGGGTATCAACCTCCTGAAGTTCCCATTAAATCTTTTTTTTTTTTTTTTTGAGATGGAGTCTCACTCTGTTGCCCAGGCTGGAGTGCAATGGCGCGATGTCCACCTCCCGGGTTCAAGTGATTCTCCTGCCTCAGCCTCCTGAGTAGCTGGAATTATAGGTGCCCACTACCACGCCCAGCTAATTTTTGTAATTTTAGTAGAGATAGGGTTTCACCATGTTAGTCAGGCTGGTCTCGAACTCCTGACCTCAAGTGATCCACTCGCCTCGGCCTCCCAAAGTTCTGGGATTACAGGCATGAGCCACTGCGCCCGGCTGCCCATTAAATCTTTTAACCGAATCCATTTCCTCTAGCATAGAGACCATCGAGCTTCAGATGACTGTGCAAAAAGGTTTCAGCCAGTTCCAGGTGAAGACACCACCCCTGGCCATCAGGAAGCCACCCTGCCTCCACTGGACAGAGTAAGGTGAGAGTTCTATGATCTCCAACAGGTAGGGACTATGCCCCAAGTCAGCATGAAGCAGTTAGAGAAGAAAGACCTTCAGTGCCTCTGCCTCCCAAGAAGACTTATGGGGATCACTTCTCTCAGCGGGGAGATGAGGCAGGAGAATAGGGTCTGGAGGCAGGGAACCTAAGGTTGTTTCACACCTGACTTCCTAGAACTAAACTGAAAGGAAAACCCTAACTTTCCATGCCTAAGTAACAAAAGTACGAGAGGCTACTCCCTTTGACGTTTTCTGCAGGACAGACGGGAAATTGGCTTTTCTAACAACAAATCAGACTGATTGCGGGTTAAGTCTTCATTTGCAACTTTGTAACCTCACTCCACAACCAATCAGACTGACTGCAGGCCAAGTCTTCGTTTGCATAGAAGTATAACTTTGTAATTTCATCCTAGCCTCTGATTGGTTGCTTTGGGCAAGCAATCAGATGTTTGCACAGGAGTGTGACCTTTGTAACTTCACTTCAGCCTCTAGTTGGCTGCTGTCTGCATCCAATCTGAGACATGAGGTGAACATAAAGTGGCCAATAGGAAACTTCTAGGGGGTGTTTGGACCCAAGAAGATTCTGTATCCGGGCCCTTGAGCCTCTGCTTGGGTCTGCTCCCACACAGCGGAGTGTACTTTTGTTTTCAATAAATCTCTGCTTTTATCCTTTTGTTGCTTCATTCTTTCTTAGCTTTGCTGGGCGTTTTGTTCAATTCTGTGTTCAAAACACCAAGAACCCAGACGACTTGTAGTCACCACCCTCTCCCGGTGACAGCTCTTCCAGACAGTCAAAATGATTGAAACATCATTTGCCTTTAAATATCCTATTCATTTGGCAAGCATAGAGTGGATGCCAACCGTGTAAGAGACATTGGCTCTGGCATGAAAATGTAGAAATGGTCTCTGCTAGCAAGGAGCAGATAGGTTCATGAGCGAGACTAGATTACAGAGCACAGCGAGTCAGATCACAGCTCGCAGGAGGAACAAGAAGGAAACTCACAAGACAATGCATGGCTAATCCTACACTCAAAGATGAGGCAAAGCTTCACCAGTATCTCAGTCCGTGCGTGCTGCTATAAAGGAATACCTGAGACTGGGTAATTTATAAAGAAAAGAGGTTGATTCGGCTCACAGTTTTGCAGGCTATACAGAAAGCACAGCGCCAGGATCTGCTTCTGGGGAGGCCTCAGGCTGCATCCACTCACAGCCTAAGGGGAAGAGGAGCTGGTGTACGTGGAAATCACATGGTGAGAAAGGAAGCAAGAGAGAAGAGGGAGGCATCAGGCTTTTTTTTTTAATCCTCTACATTTATTAATTAAAAATAATTTCAACTTTTATTTTAGACTTAGGGGGTACAAGTATAGGTTTTTTAATACGGATATTTGCATGATGCTGAGGTTTGGGGTATGGACAACAGATCACTGAGGCAGACTTTTTAACAACAATTCTAGGGGGAACTAATACTGCGAGAAGTCACTCATTATTGAGAGGACATCACCAAGCCACTCATGAGGGATCCACCCCATGACTCAAACACCTTCCATTAGGTCCCACCTCTAACACTGAGGATCGAATTTCAACATGAGGTTTGCAGGGTCAAATATTCAAACTCCAGCAACCAGGATGAACTGGAAGAAGTTACCGCTGCTCTCAATCAAGCCCAGAATTCCTGTCCCATGCAGACTTTTCACACAGATCTTTCTAAGTCCTTAGGTCATTACAGGAGTAACATTCCCTCTGGCTGAAAGGGAGACATCACCAGGAGGTCCCTCAGCCTTTTCCACAACTGATTGTCCAGGAGCTCTGTCCTGTTCTGATAGGGGCTGAGCTGAACCCTAAGGCTCAGGATTCTGGGGAATAGCACCACCCAGCTGGACCTCCCCAGGGACCCCAGAATCTACAGTGACTCAGACCCCTGTACAACCTGGAGCTTGCACATCTATTTTTTTCCACTCACTTATCTGTTCAATGGGTCAATCAGTCCTTCAACAAACATTTACACAGCCATCACTGCTCACCAGGCACAGAATAAAAGCAACACACAGGACCAGAATATGGGCCTTAGAGACCTGCCCGTCTACAGTGCAAGTTTTTACCAGGGACATGGGAACCCAGGTATCGAAAAGGGCCTTGTGGATGCTTTATAGAGATGAGAGATGGAACAACTTTGTGTTTCCAGAGGGCCCTGGGCCGAGGCCACATCTGCAGACCTTCCTTGAAGTGAGCAAGCAAAGTTGCTCACCTTGGCTTCATGCCTGACAATGGCTCCTCTGTGGAAGGCTGCAGGCTTGGACTCAACCCTGAGTCTTGGGAACCACTAGAGGAAGAGTAACAGGAGGTGGAGCCCAGGGATGGCCACATGCAGCCTCTTTGTCCCACCTCATGCCTCTTCCCAGCTATAGGTCCATTCAGTCATTTACTTATTCCCATAAAAACCATACACTACATTTCTTCAAATCTCTTATGGGCCTGAAGTCCCCTTAATGCTTACCAAACATTTAATGATTTTTTTTTACTCTCTCAGAAATTAAATATGGACATAACGATCGTCACTGTTAACTATTGTCCTCAAGAAAGTCCCACATTTCTCAGACAGATAAATTTTACATTATTACCACAAATGGGCCATACAATGCTTGCAAAGTGCCAAGAGAAGTCTCTGGTCTACAACGATGCCGGCTCTCTCTGCATGTTGGCACTGAGGAACGAAGAAGGAGCTGGAAAATATGCAGGAGCAGACCCAGACAGAAGTCAATAGGCCAGGCTCATTGGAGGTGAATGTTGGCGGTCTGAAAAAAACCAATTCTTCACCCCCTACTTTTCTTCTTCCTGTCTCAATATTTAGTCTCCTTAAGGAGCAGTAGGAGGCCTAGGTGAATAAAACCAGGAATAGTGAATGCAGTAGAAGGAGACAGTCTTTAGTCCCAAACTAGAAAGAGCTATTAGACAAGGTAGCGATCTCCCTTTCCCTGGAGGAAAGCAAGCAGATAACAGACAATAAACAGGTGATAAAGCTATAGAACAAATTTAAGCAAGAGAAGGACTTTAAGGGAGAGAAAAAAAATTAACATTGCCAAGTCATCAACTATGAGGAACTCAGCCTGGCCTTTGTATATTACCTTATTTAGTACCTACAACAATGCTAAGGAATGTATTACCATCTGCATTTGCCTAAGAAGGAGATATAGCTCAGAATAAGTAATATATTCCAAAGTCACAAACTGGATGTGGTTCTGACTCCAAAGCCCATTCTCTTTTCATTATGGTCACTGGCTCCATGGAGGGGCAGGAACAGTGCACAGGAGTCATTTGTGCATTCAGCAGATGTTTGCTGAGAGTGAAGCTACTATGCTGGTGTGAGGACAAAAAATGATTAAACCCCTGGATTACCACATGGAATTCCAAAATTTTCAAGGCAGCCTTGATGCCTAGGGAACTAATTGCATAGATTGGAATCCATAGGCTGGCATCCCTCCTTCTGCTCCTGCCCATCTGCCCCAAGCCTGGGTGGCCTACATCAGTACAGGGGCATCCAAAGAGCAGGTGCTGGCTCTCCTGTGCAATTCACCTCTCCCAGAAGCAGTATTTCCCAAAACGCAGTTCTCAGAAGAGTGGGGCTGTGTGTTTTAGACTAAGAGCATTCTCTGGTCCCAGGTGTTTGGGAGGCCTGCAGGATGCACTCATTATTAGAGGATCACAGTGCGTGCTAAAGCACGAGAGGGTCTGCCCCCACCCACGTTGGAGCTGCCTCACCCATTCAGGTCTCAGAGGGCTTTGCTGCTCTCTACAGAACAAAGGCTTTCAGCCCAGCAGGTAGCTCATGCCTGTGATCCTAGCACTTTGGGAGGCCCAGGTGGGAGGATTGCTTGAAGCCAGGAATTTAAGACCAGGCTGAGTAACATAGTAAGACCCCATCTCTACAAAAATTTTTTGTTAAAATTAGCAGGGCATGGTTGCACACGCCTTTAGTCCCAGCTACCCATGAGGGCTGAGGTGGGGGGATCACTTGAGCCCAGAAGGTGGAGGATGCAGTTATCTGTGATTGAACCACTGCACTCCTGCCTGGACGACCCTTGCCCCAGCCTGGTGCAAGACCCTTTCTCTAAAAAGAAAAGCAAAAGAACAAAGGTTTTCAGAATCTTTTGGACTGTGGCCCAGAGTAAGGTATAGATTTTACACTGCAACTCTGTACAGATACCACACACCCATACATACAGATGAAGCCAAAGTTCAGTCAAACAATACTTGCCTTTACTATGTGGGATGCATTCTAACAGTTTCTATTTGGTTTTCTTGTAATACTGGGTCATGACCCTCTAAATCAATTTCATGGCTCCACAGTTTGGAAAACACCCACCTAGAATACAAGAAGTCACTTGAGCTGATTGCTAGATAAATTAGCCCCACTCTGAATGAGAGGGTCAAAAAAC
The DNA here is from genome assembly GCF_028885625.2 of Pongo pygmaeus. Lineage (NCBI taxonomy): Eukaryota > Metazoa > Chordata > Mammalia > Primates > Hominidae > Pongo > Pongo pygmaeus. The sequence goes on from NC_072393.2 coordinate 33,629,654, forward strand.
TGACATGAAACTGTGAACCAGGAGCCTCAAATCCCAGCATCACTGCTTTTGGGTTGTGTGATCTGGGTCAGTGGCTTCTCTTTCCTGAGTGAATTTGAAAACCTAATGGTATCATTTAGCATAGATGCATGCTAGAAATACACTGGAAATAGATGTCACTCAAGTGGCATTCTCAAGGAAAATTTAACAAAGGGACTGTCTGAATCATATGTGCAGGGTTAAAGCAAGGAAAAGGAGAGGGAGCGTTTACTAGAACCTGGAGAGAGAGCTGTGAGAGAAGCTGCCCCATAGGACACAGGCAAGGAAGAAGCTTGGTGGTAACTTCCCTAACCCCTTCTCCTTCCTCCCTGTAATCTCCTATTAATATTTCCATTAACCAACACCAACCAGAAGCCAGAGGGCAGAAGGATCCATTGTTGCAATCCTTACAGGTCGGCTTCCTGGCACCTCAGCAGAGTGAAGAATGGCAAGTGGATCAGGAAAGCTGAATGGAGAAGAGTCCTCACCCCAGTGATGACAGCATAGTGAGGGACAGTGTTTACTATGCCACCTCCCAACAGCCACGTGCCATTCAGGAAATTGATGCCCTCACTCCTACAGCCCTTACAGTTTTGAAGTGTTTCCCATCCATTTTCTTTTTTAAATTTTTCTTTCTTTCTCTCTTCCCTTCTTTCCTTCCTTCCTTCCTTCCTTCCTTCCCTCCCTCCCTCCCTCCCTTCTTTCTTTCTTTCTTTTTCTCTCTCTCTCTTTCTTCTTTCTCTTTTTTTTTTTTTTTTTTGACAGGGTCTCACTTTGTTGCTGAGGCCGGAGTACAGTGGTGCAATCTTGGCCAACTGCAACCTCTGCCTTCCAGGTTCAAGCTATTCTCATGCCTAAGTCTCCCAAATAGCTGGGCTTACAGTTGTGCACCACCACACCTGGCTGTGATGATGCCACTGCACTCCAGTCTGGGTGACAGAGCAACCTTGTCTCAATAAATAAATTAAAAAATAGGAAGAGGCTCAGGGTTGGCACTACAAGGTGTAGACATGGATCAGGCTGAGGTTGGAGAGTCCTAAGGTAAGGTGTGGGCCCCTGACATCTGGAAACTGGTCTGACACTCACAGCAAGACCATGTTCTTTATGCTAGACATACCTGATCTCACAGAACACCAACATCAGGTGAGGTCACTAGACAAAAACAAAATCACTGTGCAGCCCTCCTAAAAACCACCACTCTTGGTAAAAAATGAGTGACTGCTACTTCTTTACCAATTACAGCCTTATCCTCACTCTAGTCTGCCCTGCCTGTCAATAACATTTATCAAGATACCAAACCATAACATTGTTCTTGCTTTCTGTCAGTACCCAATCCATGGCAAACATCACCTTCTTATACCCTCCTCAACATTACCCAATCAAAGCCCAGACTCTAAAGCTTTCATCAATATCTTCTTCCTGAGATGCCCCACTATTTTTTTGTGGAGAGCATCCTTCCTCACCCTATCAAGTAATAAACCCAGCTGGTCAACTGCAGGTGTGTTCCTGGTGGTCTGTAACTGGAAGACACTGACACTCAGAAATGAGGGAGTTCAGAACATGTTGCCCCCAGATCTGCTGCTGTAGAATATTGACTATTTTGAGTTAAAAACAGATAAGAAAACAGCAGACGCAAGAAGACCACTCTAATCTGTTTCTTAAAAGCAAAAGATAATTCCCATGTGAAGAAGGCACTTTCTGTACCAGAAGCAAAGTCCCACTCCCATCAAGGATGGGGAATTAAGACCAAGAAAAATCTGCACACACAAACCTTGTTAGACTCACCCTTATCTTCCTGGCCACTTCACCCAGCTAACCATGTTAGCCAAAGCCCCTTTGCCTTGTCACATTTTCATAATGCACTACTCTTTGTCCAATGTGTTTACTGTAACTGCCTTTTTGGGTCTTCATTTCCTTAATAAGGCCCCCGTGTCACGTAGAACTTGTGTTAAATAAATGTGTATGTTTTTCTCTCGTTCATCTGTCTTATGTCAATGTAACTCACAGGTGCAGCTAAAAATCCCTATGAGGGTAAAGGTGAAGTTGTGCCTCCCCTCCAACAGCAAGGATCCAGGGCAGACCCATGGAGGGTTGGGATCTGGGGACGAGCAGGGGCAATAGCCCTGCACTTCTGGGTAGTGGGGGATCCCAGGAAAGCCACTGAAGGCGAAGGTCTCAGGCCTGCTCTGGACGGGAAAACAGAGGGCTTGCCCAAACACCATAACAAATGGGACAAGGACCTTGCAGAGTCCAGGGACAAGGACAAGGACCTTGTAGAGTCCAGAATTTACTTCAGAAAAGTTTATTTTAAGCAAAAAGAACATGATAAAACTACAGTTAAAAGAAAAAATTCAGCTGGGCATGGTGGCTCATGCCTATAATCACAGCAATTCAGGAGGCTAAGGGAGGAGGATTGTTTGAGGCTAGGAGTTCAAGACCAGCCTGGGCAACATAGTAAGACCCCATCTCTAAAAAAATCTTTTTTTAATTAGCCAGATTGCTGGTACATAGTCTCAGCTACTTGGGAGGCTGAAGTTGGAGGACTGTTTGAGCCTAGGAGGTTGAGACTTCAGTGAGCCAAGATTGCACCACTGCACTCCAGCCTGGGTGACAGAGCAAGACTGTCTGAAAAAAACAAAAAAAACAAAAAAAAAACCTTGAAACAAAGAGAGAGAGAGAGAGAGAAAGGAAGCAAGGAAGGAAAGAAGGAAGATGTAGAAAGAAAGAAAGAAAGAAAGAAAGAGAGAGAGAGAAAGAAAGAAAGAGAAAGAAAAGAAAGAGAAAGAAAGAAAGAGAAAGAAATCCATCGAAAGAAAGAAACAAAAAAGAAAGAAAGAAATCCATCAGAAAGAAAGAGAAATCCATCTAGTAGCTCTGTGTTGGGGGATTAAAGAGACAAATACTGGTGGCTGGGAGCCCAGTGAGGAAGCTGTGGAGAGGAAGTACATTGGGATGCTCAGAGACTACCCCAAGTCCCTGCTTGGAACTTGGAGTCTTTCTCTCCTTCCTTCTCTGCAAACTCAACGTATTCCTTTGAAGCAGAAGTGAAAGAACCTAAGCAGCTCCAGTTCTCAGAATTGCTTGCTGCTCCCAGAATGCAGCTGCCTGTCTCCTTGCTCCTGGCCAGAAAACACCAAGAGGAAAGCACTGGAGAGCAGATAATTCAGCTCCTCAGAGAAATACAACACACAGATGTCAGAAGAGAAAATTAACCCAGAGTTTGTGGACTGGATTCTCCTTCAGTCATACAAGATGCATGTCTAATTAATGGAAATGACTTTGGAGCAATGCCTTTGGTTTCATGAAGGGAAAATATTTGAGATGAAGGATTTATCCAAATGTATTTTCTTGATGCCTCCTCCAGAGAACCTTGAAAAGGAATGAAAACAAAATGCAAGCTAAGTGTGAGTGGTAACTGATTTGTAGCTTGTAATGTTTTATTAACAATATCTGGTTCATCTGCTGTTTGGGAGAGAAACTTTTAATTCTAACTGGTACCTAACCAGTCCTAAGCAGGCTCTCTGAATACCTTACTTAGCACCTATGAAAAGTGGCTCAAGCTTGAAGTACAAAAGGCTAAATAGTAATTTGGAAGTTTGCTGTGCTTCAGAGTGAAGCCCTTTCCTGTCCTGCATAGACAAAGATGTCTGCTGGGTTTCATGAATGTTGCATGGCACGTGTAATTACGCTAGATAATCACACCTCACCCAAGCCCCGCACCTGATGATGAACGGGCTGTGGCAGGCTGTCTCCATCCTCATGAGGAATTATTCAGCACCTAGACTGTATTCCACTTCTGTTTGGGCCCGTAAACATACATATTTATCAAAAGCCTTTGCAATTCTGACACCATCTACTTTAAAACACTATCCTATTTGTGGGTAATCAGCACCTCATGAATATTAGATTTCTCCCTTAATTTCACTAGCATGGCTTTCTTTTTGGCAGGGAAAGGTCAGGACTCAATCAAGTGAATGTTGCTAAGAAAAAAAAAGCAGAACAAATTCCTGCTCTGGGCAGGAGGATGCTGTAGGTCAGGGATGAAAGGGCCTCCTCCCTGCTTTTCTTCCACTCTCTCCTCGGTTTCCAGCACTCCCCTGCCCCCACCACCCTGACCCGGCCTTCCTGTCTCATTGTCCAGAGATGGCTGCATGGTTAAATGGCTCATCACTTAATAGAAGCAAAGAAGTATCAAAGGCACAAGTACCTGTATGTCAGAAGAACTCAGAAACAGATGATGGGCGAGTTGCCAGGAGAGAGCTGAGCCTTGTGCTGAGATTGTGAGTGGAGATCCATCTTCCTGCTCCCATCTACAGCTCGGAAGACCCAGCCTCACATCCCAGTCCAGTCCTGGCTCCTGAAGACTCCAGATCCATGGAGAGGTGAGACAGCCAGGAGGATGGTTTCTACAGTAACCCACAGAGTGCTCAGAACTCATTCCCCAAATCAGCCACTTTCAAATCAGAAACTAGACAGAGGGAGATGGAATAAAAAATAAAGGAATGTTGAGTTAATCACACAGCTGGACCCTGGGAGGCAGTCCATGGGCTGGGCAGTATCTCAGTAAGGTTTAGGGTCCAGGGTCACATCTGCGAGGCCTCAACCCCAGCCCCTCAACCTTCTCTCCAGCCAGCCAGCCTTTAATTCATTTGGCTATCACTAAGTGAGCACCTACAATGTGCCAGACATGGGGCTAAGCACTAAAAGTGCAAAGACAAGCTGGACAGTGTCTAAACATTTAAATCCACTCATTCATCACTTCTTCAGGCGTGTACCGTCTCTACTAGGTAACAGATATTGCTAGCTGAACTTAAGGCAAAGGGCCAAACAGATGTGGTCACCATCCTCTCATAAAGCACAGTCTTCACGTGTGGACATATGTTTATTTTGTGTTTATTTGTTTGATGATCAATTATAAATTGAATAAGTACTAGAGAAGCGAGACACTGAGTTTTGTAGCAAGAAAAACAGGAAACACCAAATCTAGCCTGGGACCTTTGTGGAGGCTGCTCTGAGGAGGTGAGCTGAGGGGAGCAGTGAGGGACCAGGTAGAGGGGCTGAAAGAACATTCTAGGCAGCAGGGGCAACCAGGGGAGAAGACCCTGACTTAGGAAGCACTGAACGCATTCAAAGTGGCACTGCCATCCCTGCACTTTGGGAGGCCAAGGCGGGTGGATCACCTGAGGTCAGGAGTTTGAGACCAGCCTGGCCAACATGGTGAAACCCTGTCTCTACTAAAAATACAAAAATGTGCTGGGTGTAGTGGTGCATGCCTATAATCCAGCTACTCAGGAGGCTGAGGCACAAGAAACCCTTGAACCCGGGAGGCGGAGGTTGCAGTGAGCAGAGATCACGCCACTGCACTCCAGCCTGGGCAACAAGAGTGAAACTCTATCTCCAAAAACAAACAAAACAGGACAAAAAGAAGCATACAAAGTGACACTGCCAGAAGGCCAGGGGACTGGGCAGAGTGACAAGGGAGAGAGAGGTGAAAGATGGGGTAGGAAGGCATAGAGAATGAGCAGGGGCTTCCTTGGGGTCCGAAGACCCCACCAAGGGGTCCATAAATAGAATCTGGTGAGTCTGTGAATGTGGATAAAAAGTAATTTTTTTTTTTTTTCTTTTTTTGAGACAGAGTCTCGCTCTGTCACCCAGGCTGGAGTGCAGTGGCGTGATCTCAGCTCACTGCAAGCTCCACCTCCCGGATTCACGCCATTCTCCTGCCTCAGCCTCCTGAGTAGCTGGTACTACAGGCGCCCACCGCCACGCCTGGCTAATTTTTTTGTATTTTTAGAAGAGACGGTGTTTCACGGTGTTAGCCAGGATGGTCTCTATCTCCTGACCTTGTGATCCGCCTGCCTCGGCCTCCCAAAGTGCTGGGATTACAGGCGTGAGCCACTGTGCCCCGCCAAAAGTTATTCTTTTGTGTTCACCAATCTTGAGCTGAAATTGAGCATGTCCCTAATAGTATTAGTAGTACCTGGGACCTTGTCATTGATATAAGCCATAGAGGCCTCCGTTTCACAGCACAGTTTTTGCAGATGATCACAATGTTGAAATTTTGATGCTTATCAGACCTGCTGCTATAATGTATTACTAGAAAAGCAAATCTGTTACTATTTTACATTTTAATGTTAACAAGTATATTTCAATATAATTGATTTTGTTAATTCTGTATATTTTACTACATGCATTTAAAAAATTGTTCAGAAACGGGGTCCACTGGCTTTGCCCAAAGGCATCTATGGTACAACAGAACTAAGGACCTCCGGCTAAAGCTCCCTGGAGGAGCTTGCAGTCTGGAGGGGAAGGCAATCTGGGGCCAGAATGAGCTGAACTATGAATGGGGCAGTGCCAGGGGCTCTGGGAAGACACAGGAGGCAATCCTTGCACCACCTGGGATGGGTGTCAGTCATGTCCACAAGGGTGGTTAGAGGCATCTTCTCAGAGCGCATCCCACCCCTGCCAACAGCCAAAGGCAGGCGCAGCACAGGGAAGGCCACTAAGCCAGGCCCTGCCCAGCTGCTGTGACCTGGTCTCCTTCACCCCAGGAGGGGTGAGAACAGCCTTCCCCAACCCTCTGCTTCCCATTACCATGGAAACCAGGGCAGAGTCCAGCCAGAGGGAAGACAGTACTCTGTCCTCATTATTTACTTACTCATATTCTCCCTCCTTCTCTTGTTCATTTACTCTCTCTCTCCTCTATCATTCCCGCTTTCTCTCCTCTTTGATTTTTTTCTCTGCCTCTTTTCCCCCTCTCTCTTCCCCTTGCCAACTTCCTCTCATCTCAGTTCACTTCTGTGTTTTTCCTCTGCATTTATTCCACAGTCCTTCACTTCTAACCTGCCACAGAGCCCCAGAGCATTAGGAACTGGCTGGGAGCCCACAAATCTGATAGTCAGGGCTTTTCTCTGCCCTATTTTTAAGGTAGGAAAACAGGCCCAGAGAGTGGAGAACCTACACCCTGTCTCTAGATGTGCCTAGCACACCCCAGTCCTAGCACTGTGCTTTGGCCCCTGTGCCTGGAAAGGGTCTCAGCATAGCACAGGCCTCAAAGGCAGAGCTGGAAGGGCCTTGGCTTGCCTTCCCCTGTCAGCCTCAGCAGTGTCTATGGGGTTGGGGGTAAGCGCCCTCTTCCTCATCCAGAATCCCTGCCTTGCCCATAGTAGAGCTGGTTCCCAAGCAGAAGAGCAGCAAACTGAATCCAAAGGCAGGGACCTTTGGAAGGTATTCTCTCCTCAGTGGAAATGAGCCTCTCTCTCTGCTCCACCTGCCTCCCCAGCACCTGCCCTGGGAAATAGAACCCCATCATCAGGGGAATGACAAAGAAGGGGTCCCTCGCCAACCTGCTAAAGCTGGTGCCCCCAGCCTGATCCTCCCTCCCTCCCTCCCCTGTGCTTCTGAAGCGTTTCGCGCACTGGCTTGTCAGCACTGCAGCACTATCTGGTAGCTGCCAATTTATTTTATTATGACTTGTTGGAGCACGAGGCCTGGGAAAGCCCAGGCACTTGGTAAATTTTAGTTGAGGAAAGTGAAACTCAGTGAGCTTTAACACAAATATAAATGACTGTTGAAACTTTCTAAAGTTACAGAGTGAAGGGAGTAAGTGGTATAATTCATATCACACAGCAAAGCTAATGTCTAAACTGCTTTCTTTCCCTCCCAAGTCAGGAGAGGAGCACCAAAATGGGCAAATGGAAATGTCAAAGTGTCTCCCCGTTCATGGCTGCTGGAAGGTGGCTGAGCACGTTGGGCCAATCTTCATGACATCACATAAGTGAGTCTCTGGCCAGGCCAGAGGGAAGGAACAGCCAAGAGCCCTGCTGAATTTAAAAATATATATATGAAGATTTGAATGGGGGCCCAAAGAGAAGGGGCCCTAACATGGGAGAGTGGAGGAACAGTGGGAGGGTTGAGGGGCCACCAAGCAGAAGTGCTGGAGGCTGCACAAAGACCTTTTCCAACACTCCTTATGATGGGATCCCCCTGTCTCTCCAAAGCCCTCAGAGAAAGGGCACTTTGGGGTGAACCACTGTCCATGGGAAGCAGGTGAAAGCCCATAGAGTGCTTGACTGAGCCATGGCTGGAGTCAGAGGTGGGCCTGATGCAGGGCAGGCACAGGAAGTGCTGGACAAGAATGTGTAAGTTATGAGTCAAGATGACTGGAACACTCTCGTGGCTCACTGCACCACCTCCTCCACTGCTCATGGGTTGAATGAGATGGGATCCCCCAGGAAAGGCCAGAGCCCCTGGGGCCCAGGTGCAGCTGAGGGGAAGGGGGCACCCAGCAGGCTTCCCTGACAGCTGCCCGTCTAGGCCCCTGGCCCTGCTTGCAGAGCTGGCTGCAGCCTGATGCCAGACTGGGTGAGGACATTATGCTAAGTGAGATAAGTCAGGCACAGGAAACACTGCATGATCTCATTGAGGTGTGGAGTCGACCGAGGTGTGGAGTCTGAAAAAGAAGAAGAAGACGAGGAGGAGGAGGAAGAAGAGGAAGAAGAAAAAAAGAAGAGGAAGAAGAAGTAGTAGAAGAAGAACAAGAAGGAGAAGGAGAGAAGAAGGAAGAAGGAAGAAACAGAATAGAAGAAAAGTGGCTCCCAGGGGTGGGGAAGGCAAGGAAATGGTGGGGAGATGTAGGTTAAAGAGTGCAAACTTGCAGTTATGTAGGATAAATAAGTGGAGATCTAATGTACAGCAAGAGGACTACACTTACTAATATTGTAGAGTATATTGAAAATTTACTGAAAGGGTCGATTTTAGGTGCTGTTAGTGTGCACACACTCAAGGAAACTATAGAAAGAGATGGATATGTTGAATTGCTCACCTGTAAATAATCACTTCACTATAAATATGTATATCAAAACATCTTGTTGTGCATCTTAAATTTACAGAATTGAAAAAAAAAGGCTGGCTGGACCAAGACTCAGGGCCACTGCATTCCACCAGGGGGTGCTGTTTGACATCTGCAAACACCTTTCACAGCCTCCTCTGCCAAATATTTCAGAAACCAATTTCCAATAATGCAAACAACCTACTCACCTGGCTGCAGAGTTGGGAAATAGCTTGTTTCATTGCAAATGAGTTTTACCATCTCCTCAGAGCTCTGAACTTAGCCATCATGCACAGTCTCTTAGTTGGGTCAGTGCCCCAGGGTGGAATTTCCTGACCTTGTCACCGGTTCTTGGCTCCACACCTTAGAGCAATTCATTACTGTTGGAACTGGCTGCATCCGGTTCTGGCCTCTCCTCTCAACCAAGGGAGAAACAAGACAGGAGGGAGGGCTGCAAGAAGCTGCTGTGCTGTGAGAAGCAGGTGCCCTTGGATGGCTTCTGCAAACTCCCCAGGTCCCAGTTTTCTCATTGGTGAAGAAACCAGAATGGGCAGACCAATAGCCTTACAGGCTTGCTCAGTGGCTATCCTGACAAAACAAAAGACCAAAACACAGGTTAGGAGGTGTTACCTAAAATGTACAGGAGGCCATTGATTTGGACGGAGTTTCTGGCTGTGCATCTGGCCTACGGTCACCCAGCACTCCGGGCTCCGATACACAGGCGGCAGCTCCTTCCTAGGAAAGTGCCACCCAGGTTGGACATGTTTTTAAAAGCTGATTGTTAATGAGCTGGAAAGGAAAGGAATAGAAGCCATTATGATCTCTCTAAGAAAGCATCTCTGATTCATGGATCATTTACTATTGATTATTGAAACCAATGCTATCGTGCACACCCTGTGGCTGGTTTTAAAACCTCTATATTGTTGGAGCTTGGGATTTATTTGGAAGCACTATAATAAGCAGCACATGACAATTACTTCCCTCAGTACTCCCTGTAATCAAGATAAATTATCCTGCTATTGATGTAAATGGGATATGAAAATCTATAGAGTTCTCCTGAGGAGAATAAACCCTACATTATGCTCACTTCATTTAAATTTTGCAGCAAAACCATTTTGGGGTCAATCAAAAATACATTCCCCCAAACTTTTATTGCCATCCATCCTCAGTCACCTCCAGAAACAATTAGCAAACAACACCAGGGAGGAAGCACTCAGCCTAGGGGTGCCTGTACTGCTGTTATTATATTCGCCTTATAGAGCCTCAATGCCCACAGACCCAGGGCATCCTTTTACACTCACAGGTGTCTTATCATACATGTATTTACATAGGACACATATGTATTTAAAATTTGTTTTCCCCATTGCTAAACAACCTCTTACGAAAATTCAAAGTACAATTAATTATATATGAATATTTTTGTAAACAACAAACTCAGCCAGGCACAGTGGCTCACGCCTCTAATCCCAGCAATTTGAGAGGCTGAGGCAGGTGGATCACCTGAGGTCAGGAGTTTGAGACCAGCCTGGCCAACATGGTGAAACCCCGTCTCTACTAAAAATACAAAGATTAACCAGGCGTGATGGCTCATACCTGTAGTCCCAGCTACTCGGGAGGCTGAGGCAGGAAGAATCACTTGAACCTGGGAGGTGGAGGAAGAAGTGAGATGAGGTCGTGCCATTGCACTCCAGCCTGGGTGACAGAGAGAGACTCTGTCTCAAAAAAATAAAAATAGAAATAAATAAACTCAATTTGCATTACTTCTCCTTCTCTGATTTTTGCCTCTTCTTTTCCATCAAGTGCTTGCCTTTTGAGCCAGCTTTCTGTAGCTGCTTTTCTTCTGCCAGAAAAGGTGCTGCCCTGAGCAGCTCTGTACTCTGTCTTTCTTTGATTTTCTCTGTTCTTCCTATCCCTGAAACCCCATACTTTATTCATTCAGTGCGGATGCCACAGCCTTCTTTCCCAGGAATTCCTTTCAGTGCAGAACCCTTCTGGCAGTCTCAACTTTTTTTATACACCTAACCTCTCTTTCTGAATTTGTTATTTAACATACTGTCCTTTTATTCAGCATCTTTACTATAAAACCTTCTTCTTTACAGCAAGACAAGCATAAAATCCTCTCTAAGCCATGTCTTTTCAAGCCATTTTATCTCAGTCTTAATTCTCCTAATCTCACCTGTTTAAATGAGGAGAGAGAAAAAGGAAGAGGAGTAGGAAGAAGATGAAGAGAAGGAGGGGAGAAGGGGGAGAAAGACTCACAGTGACAATCATTTGACTATCACTGGATGTTAGGATTATGAGTGATTTATTTTATGGTCTTTATTTTTTCAGCATTTTACAAACTGTCTACAATGAACGTATACACTTTATTCCAGTTGCCCTAAAAAGCTGAGCCTATGACAAAAGCTTACAGGCTAAAGCTTTGTTGGAGGTGCAATCCCAAAGAAAGAAGCAGGAATGAGGAAGAAAGAGGGGCAGAGAAAAAGCAAAAACAAATACTGAGTAGTGCAATTCCAAGCCGGTCACAGTCTCACAACAAAACATAGCTGACTGCTCAGTCACTTAGGACCTCACCAGAGAGGCCACAAGGAGCTGTGAGCCACAGTCAGCCAAGGAGGGTCAGGAGGCACTGGCTGTCTCAGCCTCTCCTAGGCAAAGTCTGCACTGACTCCCCACACTGGCAGACCACGTGGCTCCACAGGAAAAGCCGGGCTGCAGGGGACCTGGCTCAGCCATGCCCAGGTGCACCGTTCCTCCTGTCACTTAGCACTGCACGTGGGGGCTCTTGGTCTGCAGAGCTGGTGGCAGCAGCGGAGGCAGTCAGGGCTCCTGGAACACAGACAGGTGAGCTATTGCTAGAGCTGCTCTGGCTGGAGGCAAGGCAAGCAGCTAAGGTCTGCTGATCAAATGCTTTTATAGCTAAGAAAATAAGAAAAGCTTGTTTTAAAATATTAGATTCCATTATAAAGTATCTATCCTTTTAGCCTCAGCTTGCTCTAGGCTCATTCAAACCTTTTTATATCCCAGATCCACACTGGACACAGTCCTTTAAGACAGAGGTTGTAAACCACAAAGCCCACAGGGCCAGGCCAGGAACACACACAGGAAAGAATGCTGAGTGGAAGCTGCTGAAGTGCCGGCTGGGTGGAGGCGGAGTGCACACACCTCTAAGTCACTACTGCCCGACTTCGGCCCACGGCTGTTACACCTTCTGACTTTGTTCCAAAATATTTTTAAGTTGAAAATCACGACTTCTCTAAATGTGAAAAATCTCATTTTTTACTGTTGACACGTGGACTTTTTTCCCCAATATTTTGAGCTAAACAAAACATGTCAGCTATCCACAGATAGTTTTTATTTGTCCACAAGCTTGTGACGTCTGCTAATAAAAAGACTATGGAAAACACTTCATTTTCCCAACCTCTGCATTGCCTCACATGATAGCTCATGCTTTCATGAAGGTTCCATGTGTAAGACACTGAGTGTTATACATGGAGTTCCTCATGTCGTTTTGGAGCAGCACTGTTACATAGGTAATATTATTAGTCCCATTTTATAGATGAGAAAACTGAGCCTCCGGAAGCTTAAGCATCTTGCTCAAGATCATTCACATGGTGAATCGCTGGTGTGGACTCTGCACACCTTCAGGGGCCGGGCCTCCATTGACTTTTCCACTGAAGATGTGCCCACACATGTTAACCTCTCTGAAACTCATAACCCTGTCTAGTTGCAGGCTGCCTGGCCATCACTATTCTGCAGATAAGGAACTTGAGACTCAGGGATGTAAAGTGACCCTCCCGAGGTTCCAAGCGTAAGAGGGGAGGCAGAATTCAAAGGCAGGCGTGTGTGACTCCAGGCCCAGGAAGCCCCAGCCTGGGGATCCCCAGCCTGCTGAATTCACAGAGCTTCAGAGCGGTCCTGGGTGCTGGAGGCAGAACAGATGGAGAGGGGCCCAGTACTCACGCTGGAGAAAGTCCTCTGGACACAACTTGCCAGTTTCATATAGGTTTCCCTGGGGCATTCACTAAAAACAAGATTGGGCCTTCTGACATACCCTGAAGGTAGCCACTACCAGGTGGCCTTCCGCAATTTATTTCCCCAGTGGCCTTCATTTCCCAGCTTCCACACCCACCACTAACAGCCTTCCCCTCTGAGAACTAGACTCACTGAAAGCGCGGACTGTGTTTTAAGTGGTTGTGACTCCCCAGGGCTCATTTTACCTAACAAAGGAAGAGATAATCTGTGACACTGTGATATAATAAGAAATAGACATATATACATATACTTTTTTACCCCATGCCTCTTGCTTCTGGCACAGAGCTCTTAAGACCTTTGTAATTTCCTGAGCGATTGACTATCTAACACAGAGCTCCTAAATCCCTTGGAATTTCCTAAGTAACAGGAGTCTCTTTGGTTCTTATGAGGTGACTCTCGGAGGGCTCCTGGGTGGCCTCAGGATGGGGGCTGGTTGCCAGGGGAACCAATCATGTGATTAGGGGTTGGAAGTTTCAGCCCCACTCCTTGATTTCTGGGAAGAGGATAGGAGGTGAAGGTTGAGTTGATCACCAATGGCCAGTTGACTTAGTCAATCAGGCTTTTGGGCTGGATGTAGTGGCACACACTTGTAATTCTAGCACTTTGGGAAGCTGAGTGGGGAGGGGAGGATCCCTTGAGCTCAGGGGTCCAAGACCAGCCTGAACAACATAGTGAGACCCACATCTCTACAAAAAAAATTTAAAAATAGCCAGAAATGGTGATGTGGTGGTTCCAGCTACTGGGAAGGCTAAGCAGGGGGATCAATTGCTTGAGCCCAGAAGGTTGAGGCTGCAGTGAGCCATGACTGCACCACTGTACTCCAGCCTGGGGCACAGAGTGAGACACTGTCTCAAAAAAACCCCCAAATTATGCTTTTGTAATGAAGCCCTCCATAAAACCCAAAAAAAAAGACAGTTTGGAAAGCTTCCGGTTGCTGTATGTGTGGAAGGTCCTGAAGGGGGCACTGAAGCCCCCTGCCCTCCACACATCCTTGGCTGTATGCAAGCCGCCACCTGGTTGTTCATCTGCATTCTTCACCATATCCATTATAAATATAATAAACCAGTAAATGTAAGTGTTTCCTTGAGTTTTGGGAGCCATGCTAGCAAATTGTGGAACCCTAGTTAAAGCCAGTTGATCTAAAGTGTAGGTGATAACCTACTACCTGCAATTCTCATCCAAAGTGGGGCAGTCATGTGGCACTGAGCCCTCATCCTGTGGGATCTGCCCTAACTTCAAGTAGATAGTGGCAGAATTGACTTGCAGGACATGCAGTTGGGATCCACTGAAGAAAAGCGTGGGAAAAGCCCACACATTTGCTGTGAAGTGTTGTGCTGAGTGGTTGTGGGAATAAAGAAAACACAATTTTATTGTTATCATCAAACTCATCAATTAGTAACATTTCTTAGCTTTTAAAACCGTTTGAAAGGCTGATAAAAGCAGTTGGTTCCCCCCTCAAAATAAGCACTTATTAAAGCCAATGCTCCATCTGATTTTGGAGACATCCTGTGCCACCTGAAGCCCATCCCCGCACTGAGGTTGAGAACTCCTGATGCAGTCGTGGTCCTTCTTCATTGATAAGTCACTTCTGACCCACAGGCTTGTCCTCAGATCACTCATAAGTTTCTGGTAGGCCAAGGATTCCTGCTTCCTAATGTTTATTTAGAGTTCATGGTAGATACAGACTAAAAACCTACTCAAGCTGGCCTCAGAAAAGGGGAAAGGAGACACAGTTTCAGTGTGGGATGATGGAAAAGCTCTGGAGGTGGACGGTGGTGACAGCTGCATGACAACGTGAAGGCACTTAAAGCTACTGAATTGTATGCATTAAAATAGTAAAAGTGGTAAATTTTGTGTTGAATATATATTACCACAATAAAAAAAATTCAAAAAAGTAAAATAAAAGGAAGAGTACATTTTAGGGGCTGGAGAGTACACCAGGGAAGCTGCTGGCTGCTGGACCTTAGGAGGGAACGAGAACATTGTCACACTAACCCCTGCCCCTCCCCGGTGGCTTCTCCCGGCCCACTCTCCCAGCTTAGGCCCACATCACAGCTCTCACGCTTTTATTCCCTCCAGCAAGAGAAATATTTCCTCAGGCTGGGAGCCCACAGCACATACTCAGACACAAACTCATTGGAGGAGGAATCTGATTGCTCCAAATTGGAGCTAAGAATCCTGTCCGGGCAGCAGGGAAGAATCTGTTAATATAATTATGGCCACCAGAGAAGTGTCCATCACAGGGGGAGGCAGAAGAAAGCAGTGTGGATGCACATCACAGAAACGAAGCCGTGAGACGCAACAGAAGGCTACACGCAGAGCGGCACAGATAGAGCTGAACCATCTATTACCGAGTAGAAAGAGGAAGAAACAGAAGATCTAGATGGGAGCTTCTCCAGCTTGAATCACAGAGGAAATCACTAAGGGACCCTCTTAAAATGCAGGGACTGCTTCCACAGATCGGAAGCAGGGCCTAGGACTCTGCATTTCTAACAAGCTCCAGGCGAGGCTGCTGGGGTTCACACCACACTTTGAGTAGCCAGGCTTTAGAGCCCAAGCTCAGCTTTTGCGTAAATCAAAAATGCATGCCGGAAGCAGCTCTACCTAGTTTACAAGGATGCATGCATTCTCCAGCACATTACCAAACACAAGATGAGAAGCAGGGAAGAGGTGAGGGTGTGGAAGTGCAATGAGAATACGGGAAAGAGAAATCTACAAAATGGGAGAGGGATCTTGCCCCAACGGCCAGTGAGGGCACGCTGAGAGCTGAGGGTGTGATTAACGTGACTCGTGACTCGTACCCACAGTCCATAGAAGGAGGAGGAAGGGCTCTCATGCGCTCGAGCAACTTCCTGGTCCCTCTGGCTTGGCAGGTTTCCTGGGCCAGCCCCACCGGCTTCCTTAAGGGACATTTGAAATGGTGACTTAGCTTTCACCTATAAGCAGATGGCTTGGTGAGGGTGGTGAGATTTAAAATCCACTGCCCCTGAACTTCCCACACACTTCCCATACACAACTGCATTCAATGTGTCTTTCCAGGATATAGAAAAAATATTTGCTTAGATTTATGCTAACCATTTGATTTGCATGCACAATGCAAAAAAAAAAAATCAACGTCAGTAATCAAGGAGGCTAATATGCAAATGTATCAAATCATCATCCCCAGGATTTTCTAATAAACAAAAGGCTGAGGAGCAACAGCCAGTGACGCTGGCAGAGCTGCAGCCGGGCCACAGCGAGGGGAAAGGGAGAGCCCCACAGCACAGCTCACGTGTCACGGAGCACATCACTAAATGGAAATGGTGTGATCCATTTCACCTGCCCCCAAAACACATGCTGCTATGGCTCAGCTGTGTCCACACCCAAATCTCACCTTGAATTCTCATAATCCCCACATGTCAAGGGTGGGGCCAGGTGGAGATAATTGAATCCTGAGGGCAGTTTCCCCCATGCTGTTCTCAGG
This sequence comes from Pongo pygmaeus, assembly GCF_028885625.2. Classification (NCBI taxonomy): domain Eukaryota; kingdom Metazoa; phylum Chordata; class Mammalia; order Primates; family Hominidae; genus Pongo; species Pongo pygmaeus. Next base: position 33,646,000 of record NC_072393.2, read on the forward strand.
ATGGTGAGTGAGTTTTCATATGATCTGATGGTTTTTTTTCTAAGGGGCTCTTCTCCCTTTGCTTGGCACTTCTTCCTGCCACCTTGTGAAGAAGGTGCCTGCTTCTCCTTCACCTTCTGCCATGATTGTAAGTTTCCCAAGGCCTTCCCAGCCATGGTGAGCTGTAAGTCAATTAAACCTCTTTCCCTTATAAATTACCCAGTCTCAGGCAGTTCTTTATAGCAGCATGTAAATAGACTAATACACATGCTATCCAATAGATTAAAGAGACTGAAACACAAGTGTGTCCCCAAGACAGGAAGAGCTGGGAAAATAAAATACCTGACACATGGCATGGTGCCAAGCAGAGGTCCCATGGTCTGCTTTCCCTCAAAAACTTTATTCCATCTCTGTTTCTCCACTTTCACCCTATTACCTGGAGAGTGGAAAAAATGCTCCTTCAAACAAATCACTCAATCCAAGGAACAATTTTTAGCTCATGGAGTCTCACTGATATTGAAATATGGGCCTATAGTTTGAATTGCTTACAACACACTGATTAACTCAGGACTAAAATGATTCATCATACTGTTGGTGAACTTAGCAGCTTAGGTTCTGTGTGTAGTAACTAGATTGGCACTTACTGAGCACCTGCTGTATGCTGGACAGTGTACTAGCCACTGCAATTGAGGAAAAAAGGTATTTTTTTTTTTTTTGAGACAGTCTCACTCTGTCACCCAGGCTGGAGTGCAGTGGCGCGATCTCAGCTCACTGGAAACTCCGCCTCCGGTTCAAGCAATTCTCCTGCCTCAGCCTCCCAAATAGCTGGGACTACAGGTGTGTGCCACCATGCCCGGCTAATTTTTTGTATTTTTAGTAGAGATGGAGTTACACCGCGTTAGCCAGGATGGTCTCGATCTCCTGACCTTGTGATCCACCTGCCTCGGCCTCCCAAAGTGCTGGGATTACAGGCGTGAGCTACTGCACCCAGCCGGAAAAAAAAAAGTTTTAAGGCCTGGACAACATGGCAAAACCTCATCTCTACAAAATATACAAAAATTAGCCAGATGGGGTGGTGCACATGCCTGTGGTCCCAGCTACTCAGGAGGCTGATGTAGGAGGATCGTTTGAGCATGGGAGATCGAGGCTGCAGAGAGCGATGGTCATGCCACTGCACTCCAGCCTGCATGACAGACCTTGTCTCACAAAAACTAAACAAAAACATAAACAACACGGTTTTAGATGTGGGCGTTGTCTATCATGTGCCACCCACCCATCTATCTAGAGAGACAAGACTAACATACACAGAATAGATTAGAGCAACACATTGTGTTCCTATATGTCCAGCAGATCAACTTCATGCTTCAGGCATGGCTGGATCCAGGGATGCAAACAATGTCACCAAGACACTGCTGCCCACCCCCTGCTCCCCGAGAGAAGCTTCCTAGGCTTGAAGCTCTCACAGAGGGAAGCAGCCAGGAAGGAGAAGCAAAAAGAAGTGCTGGCAGGCCCCGGCTGGGAGATAGTGAGATGGTGGAGGAAACACAGAGCCCTTCTTTCTCTTGTGTCTCCATCAGTCCCTGCATCAATTCTGCCTGGCTCTCTGGGTCACCTGCTCGTCCTGCACACACTAAGCACTGGGCAAGACTATGGCACTCTGGTTGGTCTTTCTGAATCCTGGACCCTTCCCAGAAGGGGAAGGGAGCTGCCTAATGGTCAGGTTCAACAAAGTCACGTGGAGGGGCAGAGCATGAAGGTCACTAGGGAAGAATCTGCTGGGCAGACAAATAACACAATATGATTGAGAATGCAACAATATCACACTGGAGACATCACCATGGGTTGAAATAAATTAGGCAAGAGTGGAGCATTTCTAAAAATGTTTGCTGTAGACTGAATGTTTCTGTCTCCCCAAAATTCATGTGTTGAAACCTAATCTCCACTGTGATGGAAGCAAGAGGTGGAAACTTTGAGAGGTGATGAGGTCATGGGGCAGAGCCCTTATGATTGGGATCAGTGCCCTTATACACAAGGTCCTGGGAGAGCTTTCTCGTCCTGTTCTGCCACATGAGGACACAGCAAGAAGCCGCCATCTGTGAACCAGGAAGCAGCCCTCACAGACACCAAATCTGCCGGCCCCTTGACTTTGGAGTTTCCAGCTTCCAGAACTGCGAGAAATAAATGTCTGGTTTGTAGGTCACCCAGTCTGTGGGATTTCATAATAGCAGCCCAAGTGGACTAAGAGAGTGGTAAAATTAAGCACAGCAATTACACACATTTGGGGTTTCCCATATGACAGGCATGTACTCTCTGTTATCAAAATCCAAAATCCAAGACTCAAGGGCTACAGGAGCCATCTCTGCCCATCCCCCACGTTCATCTTTTGGCATCTGTCCCCCTCCTCCCATGGGGCTTACTTCTGTTTTTATTATTTCTGGCTCTTACCTCAGGGCTCTTGCACTTGCTGTTCCTCTTGCCAGGAATTCTCTTCCCTGCTTGTCTTAAAACTGATTCTTCTCATCCTTCAGTGTCCATAAGAAGTGTGGCTTCCTTAGGGAGCGTTTCTCCTCCCACCCTTGATGAGCTGGTTGCTCTCTTCCCTCACTCACTACTGAGTCCCACCAGGGTGGGGGATGCATCTGTACTGACCATTACCGCACCCCATTGCATAGTCCTAATGCACAGTAGAAACTTGATAAATGTTTCCTTCCTTCATTCAACAAATATTTACTGAGTGCTGACGGTGTGCCAGGCATGACAACAAGTGTTTAAAATACATCAGTGCTCAAAACAGCCAAGATTCTCTACTCTCAAAAAGTGTAAATATTTTTTCAAATCAATGACCGAGCCCGCTGACCAGAACCCCAGACACTGGGTAGCTAAGCAGAAAGCAGCTGCAAGGGCAATGCAGGTGGAGGGAGGAACCAGCCGACAGCCCAGAAGGCAGGATGAGAATCCAAGATCCACTCTCCATGATCTGCCATGAGTTCCACCAGAGGCCTGGCCATGCCTTGGTTTCTCCCAGCCCACAGCCTGCAAATAGCTCCTCAAAACCCTTGGGGTGTGATGGCCCCTGCTCATCCTTCTGAGAGCACAGGCAGCGAACTGAGAACCACTGTGAATAGCACTCTGGAAAAGTCAAGTGCCCTCCACCTGCTGAATCACACTTGACTTGCTAAAATCAAGACAATTACAAGATTGTTCCTGATCCTATTTAGTATGGCTGGATGGCCCTTGAGCCAAATTAGAGGGAAGATGGGCCTGGAATGAGAGAGGATGAGAGAGGTTCCATGAAGCTCCCATAAGAATTTCACTCTTGAGGTGATGCCACAGCCCTGGCAGGCTGCACAGAATAAAAGTCCACCTTGCTTAGATGCTTCACCTGTTTCTAAAGGAAACTGTACTCCATCATTGTTCAGGAACTTAAAACATTCATTTAAAAAGTAATAGCAAACACTGAGTAAAAGCACCCTTTGACCACCCACTCTTCAGACCAGGGCCCCACCCATTTCAGAAATAACCATTCTTACCAAATTAGCGCATGCCTCTTCCAGAATTTTCTATGCATTTACATACACATGTATTGTTTAATTTTTTTCTTGGTTTTGTTTTATATAAATGATGGTATATTGTCATTTCGGTTCTAAAGCTTTTCTTCCTCTATATTACATTCTATCTTGGAAGTCTTATTAGTACATATATATGCTTTTTTTTTTAATTTTTAGAAATGGGATCTCGCTTTGTCACCCAAGCTGGAGTGCAGTGGTGTGATCATAGCTCACTGCAGCTTTGAACTCCTGGGCTCAAGCGATTCTTCCACCTCAGCCTCCTGAGTAGCTGGGACTACAGACGAGCACCAACACACCTGGCTAACTTTTTAAAATTATTTTTTGTAGAGACAGGGTCTCAGCTTGCTATGTTGCTCAGGCAGGTCCCAAACTCCTAGCCTCAAGCAATCCTCCCACCTCGGCCTCTCAAAGCACTAGATTATAGGTGTGAGCCACCCTGCTCAGCCTGTCTATTCTTGTCAGCTTGTATGTAGTACTCCACAGTAACTTTGTCATTATTTATTCAGCATTAAATCATTATCTATTCCACTATTAATAAACATTTAGCTTGTTTTCAGTTTTTCCAGATTCCACATAATGCTGTGATGGAGAGCCCTGTTCACACCTTCTCCCTAAGGTACTGCAGAGTGTCTTCCTAAAGCAGATATCTACAAGTGAAATCACTAGCTCACGGAGCACACACAGTTATTTTAACGTATGCTACCAAGTTCCCCCCACCGTGGCTGGATTCCCCCTCCCACAGCCGGGCATGAGCATGTTTATCCCTCCCCTTAATGTTTATAGGGTCCTCTTTTTTCTCCAACCTAATTGATGTTTTTCCCTAAATCCCATCAGGCCTAGTATGACCATCAAACGCAGGGTGCCATTGGACAGCCCTGAGTAAGAACTGATTGCCAAGTAAAGAAAATTCTTGGAATGAATAGAAGGATTGTCCTTCAATATTCCAAGTCTTTTCTCCAGGATCCATAACATGCTCATGGTCTATCCAGAAAACACATCCAGTGTAGAAGAGAGAGAGCTGGAGTAAGAGGAAGAAACAGAAGCAAAAACACTGGGAGAGCACACTGGCTTTGGGCCTTAGAACAGCATGTGGCCTTGAGCATGGCTCTCCAACACTATGCATCCTTGTGTCCCATGTCTGAAACCATCCCTACCTCATACACTTACCATAAGACTTGAAGAAAATTAAAAATGCCAAAAATACCATACTGAGCTGCTGTCAAGGCTGTCGACTGCCTTAAACAAGAGTTCTTAAGCACAGTGCAAACCCCCTTTTAGGGATGACTATTTCCACCAAAAATGTTTGAGGAAATCTTCCCCATCTCATCAACACAGGATGGAACTCAAACTCACGCCTAGGCAAAGGATATTTGGTCACAGAGAAGAGCTGAGCTGCAGCCTCCCACAAGCATTAATGATAAGTGATCAGCTAGTTGCTTTTTACACACTCCCCTGGAGGGCAGTGGGGTGTCTCTGGACATGGCACTGATGGAAACCAAGCCCCAGGTGAATGTAGAGGAGTGGATCTCAGTGTTGGCAGTGCACTGGGATCACTGGGGGGAGCTTCATAAAAAAAACGATGCCCAGAGATCCAGATTTAATTGGTCTTAGAGGTGACATGGAGGTGAGATTTTGAAAAGCTCACCCAGTGACTGAAATGCAGCGAGGTTAAGAACCTCTGCCTTAGGGCAGTTACAGATATCAACTCTTACCATGCCCTTCAACTAAGAAGAAGAGCCGGGATCTGTATATTTCCTTTTTTTGCCATTTCTTATTATAAAAAAATTTTTAAAAGGAGAAAAAGAAGTGTTCTAACACGAGAGTCTCAGAATTGAGAACGTGTGAGACAAAGATAGTGTGAGACCAAGAGGAACAGTGGCAATACTTGAACGAAACAGCAGAAGACAATGGTGAACCATGCCAGGCTAACTGCCTCCATTACACCCTTAGTAAAAAGGAAGGGGATGTTGTAGTTTGCTAGGCATAATTATATGTGACAATTTTGAAGTACGGTTTAATATTTGACTTTAATAATTCTCAGTTAATTCCTTGTGTGTCATCAGAGATTAGAGTTCAAGGAGGCTGAGGCTACTGGAATTTGCAGGGCAGAGAAGCAGAAAAGAGAAATGTACACCAAGAAAGGATTCCAAAAATCTGTGTAGGGTCTCCCTCAAGTCTGTTGCTGAACAGTAAATTTCACTTCTGTGGGAAAAAAAAAAAAAAAAAAACTCCACAAAACTAGGCATAGAGTGACCAGAGAACTGTAAGTTTGACCATTCCTAGAGCTCACCCAGGGCTACAGAACCTTCAGGCTCCAACCAGGTGGGGTGGAGAGTCTTTGTTAATATCCAAGGCATTCAGTTAAGAGCCTAGAAGGATTCTGCAGTAGTGGCAGAAATAAACTCGCCTGGGGAAAAGGCTGCTGTAAACGCAAGCCAGAGTAGCTTCACCAGTCCCAGAGGGATCCAAGTAATCACCAGGGAGCTTGAGCTCAGGCACCTGACTGCCTGGACTAAGTCAAACACCCTTTGAAGCAAGACAACTAAATCCAGCAATCAACAATGTAGATTCACCACATCCAGGGTTTCATGTAGAAATTACTACACATAGGTAGTAGATACGTAAAATGACAAACATCATAAAATGTGAATTGCAGAATCAAGGTGGTAGGTATATGTCTTAAATTTTTTTTATAATAAAATGTAGGACTGGGTGCTGTGGCTCACGCCTGTAATCCCAGCACTTTGGGAGGCCGAGGTGGGCAGATCATGAGGTCAGGAGATTGAGACCATGCTGGCTAACATGGTGAAACCCCATCTCTACTAAAAATACAAAAAATGAGCTGGGTGTGGTGGCGGGCACCTGTAATGCCAGCTACTCAGGAAGCTGAGGCAGGAGAATCAATTGAACCTGGGAGGCGGAGGTTGCAGTGAGCCAAGATCGTGCCACTGCACTCCAGCCTAGGTGACAGAGTGAGACTCCATCTCAAAAAATAAAAAGTAAAAAAGTAGGAAAAACTACTACATAGGCATATAAAAGAGAAATATAACTAAAATAACTAGAATAAAAGTTGTTCAATAAAAACAGACTCAGCAATGACAGAGCCCATAGAGACAAGCACGTAAATCAGCTACTATCTGTGCACATGTCCAGATGCCATGTTAAGCAGAACTTGTTTTAAATTGTTTATAATTTGTGGATACATATTTTACTTTTTCTTTTTTTTTTTTCTTTTTTTTTGAGATGGAGTTTTGCTCTTGTTACCCAGGCTGGAGTGCAGTGGTGCGATCTCAGCTCACTGCTGCCTCCGCCTCCCAAGTTCAAGTGATTCTCCTGCCTCAGCCTCCTGAGTAGCTGGGATTATAGGTGTGAGGCACCATGCCTGGCTAATTTTTGTATTTTTAGTAGAGACCGGGTTTCATCATGTTGGGCAGGCTTGTCTCGAACTCCTGACCTCAGATGATCTGCCAGCCTCAGCCTCCCAGAGTGCTGGGATTTCAGGCATGAGCCACCACACTCGGCTCATATTTTACTTTTTTTAGGGACAGAGTCACCCAGGTGGGAATGCAGTGGCACAATCGTGGCTCACTGCAGCCTCAACCTCCTGGGCTCAAGCCATCCTCTTGCCTCAGCCTCCCAAGTAGCTGGGACTACAGGCGCAGGCCACCATACCCAGCTAATTTTTAAAAAAAAAATTTCAGAGATGGGATCTCACTGGGTTGCCCAGATTGGTCTTGAACTCCTGGGGTCAAGTGATCCTTTTGCCTTGGCTTCTCAAAGTTTTGGGATTATAGGCATGAGCTACCATGCCTGGCCAAGAAGAACTTTTTAAATACTTTTTTTTTGAAAGACAAAAATTATTACAAAGCAAACAGAAATACTCTAACATTACCAATTGCAGGGGAGAAAGAGAGTCAACGTACAAAAATGATTCACAAAGGAGAAGAAAATGAAAGTGATAAGCACATGGGGAAAATAATCAACCACACTAACATAAAACATTATAAGTAGGATAATATCAGATTAGCCAAGATTTTAAAACTCTGTGTTCAGTGCTGGTGACCATGTAAGAAGACACTGATCCACAGCTAGTTGAAGGTCGATTCTGGGTTCCTGTTTCCTGGAAAGCGACGCTTAGTGGGATGGGTAACTTGCTCATGTGATGCAGCTGGTAGCAGTGCTGGCTGGCTGTGTTCCATGTCTAAAGTCGCAGAAGCTACACCACGCTGGCACCGTGGTCTACAAACCTGCCACTCTCTATCACCTTTTTATTCATAGAGATGAGGTGGGTCACTCTCAGACAAAAATAAGAGGCACAGTTGTGGGCCACGACAGAGCAGCAAGCAGGGAAGGTAGGTCCCCAAATAGTGGCCTGAGAGGAAGGACATACATGTGTAGTGGCCCTAGCTTCACTCAGACGCTTGTATAAGTTGGGGGCAGAGAAAGGTGTGTGGCAGAGGAAGGCCCAGCTGCAGTGTGTTCCCCCAGGCAGCTCTGCGGGTTGAGGACACAGCCAGGTCAGTCCTTTCTGCTCCCACATCCCTCCCTAATCAAACCTGTTACTGGGGAACCCCAGTGACAGGCTGGGTTCTAGGTGCATCTGGGGACTGCCAAACATAACATGGCCACTACTTGGGAGGAATACAATATCTGATAGTCCAGTGTTTCCAAAGGTTGGCAACTGAAACAGAGAAGTTAAATAATTTGCCCAAGGCCACACAGCTGAGTCAAGGAAGTGGGGCTTGTTAGGCATTTCGGTCACCTGCAATCCACCTTCCAAATTGCATCCCTATCTTTGTGTCTCTTCTACTATTATTTACCTTAAACAGTTTTAACTTGACTTTAAGTAAAACTACTTTCTAAAGATTTGGCTCAATAAAAAGGTTATAGGTTTTATGAAAAAAAATTAAGTTATAGTGATAGAGGTAGGAAGCAGCCAAATGCCTAGACAGATAGAGAAGGGTCCCCAGTGAAAGCCACCTTCAAGTCTAAAACAGGCTAAGGACTGAAAGATGGGACCGCTGGTTTTGGATGAAACCCGTGACCCAGAAGGAGAACTTCTGCCTCCGTTTGCCTGCCCTTTCCCGATTGATTCTTTCTGAATAATGCCTTTCAACCAATCAAATGTTGCCTTTTCCGACACTACCTATGGCTTCCCTTGGCATGCCCACATGTGTTCTGGGAGAATGGGTGGAGCCACCAGGAATTCACGTCTTATGCAGGGGAGGAGCCTGGGCCTCTTCACCTCCTGTGCAGCAGCCCTGGCATTCAACTGTGAAGGGAAAACCTGCTTGGAGAGCCCCTGTCTTTGCTGGGAGCTTTCCTTTTGCTTAATAAATTCCACCCTCCTTACCCTTCAATGTGTCCGTGTGACTCACTTTTTTCTGGTCATGAGACAAGAACCTGGATTTAGCTGAACGAAGGAGCAAAAATCCTAAAACAAAAAAACAAAAAAAAAATAGGTGTATATTTTGTATATATTTAAATTCACTTTAAAGTAAATATATAACTATTAAAATTTGTAAAAAAATCATCACACACACAACCTGCAGTAAGTTTTGACACACTTAGAAGGCAAGGGCTCCCATGACCTCTGAACCATCCTGTGGGTATAGCTGCAGGGCTGTTTGTTCACACATGTGACGCGTGGCCTCTACTTGTTCACAAACACAGTGAGAGGCAGACAATTTGCTCACCGTCAGCCTCAACTGGAAGAAGGCTCACTGCTGGATGCTCCTGTGTGGAAGGTTCCCCTCTCTCCAGGCAGGCAGGCAGGAAACAGAGCCCAGCCCAGCCCAACAGACAGCCCCCATGAGGCTCCAATGCACCCCCGGCCACAGTATCGAAGGATGCTCTGTTTGGACCAGGGCCTCTAATTTCCCCTTCATGAGATGTGCCGGGTTTGTGATGTCTCTTTCCCAGCCCCTTGACTTCCAAGCACTGCCCAAGGACCCCAACCCCCACCTCTCTGTTTTCTGCTTTTCAGAGTGAGAACTGTTCGCCCCTGATGGTGAAGTCTAGTGACTGATCGAGAGCCTGCTTTCTGAAACCCTGCTGGGTGCTCAGATGTCCCTTCAGTTGTGTCCTTGTCTAAGCTGGAGACTAAAAAGCGGGAGGAAGAGAGCCTTCCTCTCTCTCCTTTTTGTCCTCTCTATCCCCTCTGCTTCCTCTCTCCCCTCCTTCTCCTTTCTCTTCCCTCTGCCCTCTTCTCTCTCCTCTTTCTCTCACTCCAGTGTGTCTTAGGCCCATTTCCCAAATAAGAGTACCTGAAAGATGGCTCCTAGTATCTCAGGGCTGTCTGCATAATTCATTCTTCTACTCCCAACCCTCTATTTATAACCAAACCTTCTGGCATCTGAGATAATGAAAACTATCTTATTAGCAGCTTTCTGATGGCCTAGACTGCTCTTTGGAACATCCCAAACACTTTTGTATTCAAGTTTCTCTTCTGACTACAGGTACTTCTCACTCTCCAAAATCTGACTGTCAGAGCTCAGGAACCAGCAGTGCCAGGGACACCCCTCCTTAGGTGCACCTCCCACTCTCTGAACCCTCAGGAACCAAAACAGATTGAAGCAAGTTGCTTGCTTTTGTTGCCTGAACTGGCTGTCCAAATTCTCACTCTCTGAATTTAGGACCTGAAGCGATGACAGCAAGGGACACTGTGTATTAAACTAGCTCAGCTGTAACCAAAACATCTGTTGACACAGTTCCACTGCACCTTCCTCACAGCAGAACAACAGGGACCAAATTCTCACACAGCCACCCCCAAAGACATTCTGGGACAGGCAGCACCCTTCAGAGGCTCACATTCTGGTCAGATAAGTTCGATAATGCATCGGTGTTGAATGCAGCAGATGTAACCCTTCCAGCAGATTCACAAGGCCCACCAGCCCAAGCTGGGCTTCACAAATGCCTTCGAAGGTCTCTTTGCTGCAAAACTTTCTAGAGCTAAAATCTATTTGAACATACACCCTTTGTTCAAATAACTATTAATATCCAATGTATCTTGTATGCTTCCCAACACACCCTTGGAAATCCAGATTTGGGGTGCATATGCAGATTCGTGGGTTTTAACTAGCACTTTGTCCTAAGACATAAGCCTGCAATCGCCACAAACCAGGTCTGCAGAGGGGTCCAGGTATCTGAATTTTCAAGATGTTTCCCTGGGGATTCTAAGGTATAGCTCTGGTTAACAAGAAATGTTATCTGTGACATTTTGTGCACAACAAGGATGTACAGAAAATGAGTGCATGTGGAGGCCGTCTGTGGGACTTCAGACACGTAACATATAACAGTGATAGAGTGAGATCCAGAATCTCTTACCCTGAAAGGCAAAAGTCTTTTTTAAAAATAAGTTGGCCCAGCATGGTGGCTCACCCCTGTAATCCCAGCACTTTGGGAGGCTGAGGTGGGCGGATCACCTGAGGTCAGGAGTTCGAGACCAGCCTGACCAACATGGAGAAACCCCATCTCTATTAAAAATACAAAATTAGCCCGGCGTGGTGGTGCATGCCTGTAATCCCAGTTACTTGGGAGGTTGAGGCAGGAGAATCACTTGAACCTGGGAAGCAGAGATTGCGGTGAGCCGAGATCACGCCATTGCACTCCAGCCTGGGCAATGAGAATGAAACCCCGTCTCGAAATAAATAAATAAATAAATAAATAAATGAGTTTTTCTTAAGGTTTGAACAAACATCTGGATTTTTGGGTAGGGGAGGTGGGTTAGGGTTTCTGGGTCTCATTGCTAAGCTCCGAGATTCATTAGAACAAAAGCAGCAAGGCTCACCTTCCTACAGAGTCCACAGGAGACCCTCTCAGGGGAAAACCCTGATTCTAGACTTAGGTGGCACTTTCCTTAGTAATGTGACCAAGTGCACTTGATAGAGTGGTCCTGTTAGCAGCAGTGAATCCATATGGTCTGAGGCAACTCAATTCTTGCCCCCTTAGAAGAAAGAATTTGACTAAGGGGCATAAGGCAGAGGGAGAGACTGAGGCAAGTTTTATAGCAGGAGCCAAAGTTTATTAAAAAGTTTTAAGGCAGGGGCCAGGTGCGGTGGCTCACACCTGGAATCCCAGTACTTTGGAAGGCCAAGGCAGGAGGATTGCTTTAGCTCAGGAGTTCGAAACCAGCTAGGACAACATAGCAAGACACTGTCTCTATTTTTTTTTTTTTTTTTTTTTAAGTTTTAGAGCAGGAATGGAAGGAAGTAACATACACTTGGAAGAGGGCCAAGTGGGCAACTGGAACGATTCAAGAGCACATTTTGACCTTTGACTGAGGTTTTACATGTTGGCATGCTTCCAGGGAACTGCATCTCTCCTCTTCTGCTTCTTCCTTTGGGGTGAGCAGTCTGCATGCGCAGTGGCCTAAGCTCTTGGGAGGGGCCGCATGCACGGCGTGTTTACCAGAGCTGTGGGCATGCTCACTTGAGTCGTTTGGTCACCAACCAGTTAAACGCTATATTGCTTCTTAATGCACATATTCGAGCCCACTTGCCAACTCCTGAGATCTTATTAGGAAGTTGCCGATCACCAGTTTCAGGTTTTTCTACCTATTGGGAGACTGCCTTTTCTTGGTACTGCCTGCAATCAATTATTATTTTAGAGAGAGACAGTGTAACAAGCACCTGACCCTCACCTGCTGGTCACCTGACATTCCTGGTGGGGGCTCTCCCGCCCTGCTCCTGTCTGCCTAACTACCTGCTCTAACAGGCCAGTGGGAGAAGGTTGGTCCTAAGCCCCCTAGCTAGGGTAAATAACACGGTCTCTTTTTTTTTTTTTGAGATGGAGTCTCACTCTGTCACCAGGATGGAGTGCAGTGGTGTGATCTCTGCTTACTGCAACCTCTGCCTCCCAGGTTCAAGAGATTCTCCTGCCATAGCCTCCTGAGTAGCTGGGACTACAGGCACACGCCACCATGCCCGGCTTAATTTTTGTACTTTTAGTAGAGATGGGGTTTCACAATGTTGGCCAGGATGGCCTCGATCTCCTGACCTTGTGATCCACTCGCCTCGGCCTTGCAAAGTGCTGGGATTACAGGTGTGAGACACCACGCCCGGCCAACATGGTCTCTTTTGGTCTCTGTGTCCTCTTCTGTAAAATGGTGACAGTTCCTGCCCTGCTCACCTTGAATAAGAACTTTGATGATAAATACATTACTGAAGGTAAAAATGCATTATAAACTCTAAAAATACTACATACATGAGAGCTGATTTTGATTGCTTAAGGTGCAAATAAGCCCAGGCTGACTGAAGATGATGAGGTGACCCTGATGGCTGAACCTTTACGAATCCTTTCCTTATTAGCAAGTTGACTTAGTGGGAGCTTTGTTTCCTCAGATTCTGTGGATAGAAAGACCCCTTATTTTCCTGCTGCCAGGGACATCTGTCTAAAACATAAATCTGACCATGTCACTCCCACTCCTTCTCCTTGTCAGATCTCAGACCAAGTGTCGGCTCCATAGAGAGGCTTTCTGCCGTCCTCCATCTGCAGCTGTAGACCTTTCTTATACCCGAGAGCCACAGCAGTCTCCCTCCTGACAGGCACCATGACATCAGATGGCTTGCTTTCTTTCTTTTTCATCTCTCCCCTCTCAAGAGAATGCAATCTCTCTGAAAGAGGGTAAGGAAATGTTTATGTTATTAACCACTCTTTCTAGGAAGGGCTAGATCAATGCCGTGCAGGTACCTGATGCTGAGAGAAAGAGAGAGAGAGAAAGATTGCAAGGGGAACCAGGAAACTATCAATGCTGAAGAGAGAGTTATCCTGATTTCCAGGCCCTGATTCGAGGTTCTCATGAGGCCTGGCTGCTTATGGGTTCAATAAAAGCAACAGGATCATGGTTTTTTTCCAATACATTCTCACTTTTGCTTAAAGCAAATTAAAATGGTGTGCTGTTGCCTTAACCAAATACACCCTAAGCCACATCTGCCACTAGAGAAGAGGCCTGTGGCCAGCAGGGACTGTTTTCCGCTCACTCACTGTGAATCCCCAGGGCCTGGCACAGTGATGGGCAAGGAAACACCTGTGAATGGATAGAGTTTGTCTCTGCACTGCACAAAAGCCCAGTTCTCGTTTTCCATTTACAGTGTTTCAAAGTTTTCCAACATAATTCGACAGGTCAGAGGTTACAAACTGACTACGCAGCTGTTGAATTAGCCCATAGGCTTTTTTTTTTTTTTTTTTTTTTTTTAAGACTGGGTTTTGCTCTTGTTGCCTAGGCTGGAGTGCAATGGAGTAATCTTGGTTCACTGCAACCTCTGCCTCCTGGGTTCAAGTGATTCTCCTGCCTCAGCCTCCTGAGTAGCTGGGATTACAGGTGCACACGACCACGCCCAGCTAATTTTTAGTAGAGACAGGGTTTCACCATGTTGGGCCAGGCTGGTCTCGAACTCCTGACCTCAGGTAATCCACCCGCCTTGGCCTCCCAAAGTGTTGGGATTACAGGCGTGAGCCATTGCACCCAGCCTTGTTTTGTTTTTTAAAACATTGTTTTTACCTGGACAGTTTTTGAAGAAAGAAAAGAAGGAAGCAAAGAAGAAGAAAAGGAGGGAGGAAGAAAGGAAGGAAACCAACATTTTAAAATGGAATAAGTTCACATGAATATCAACATTATCAGCCCCTCTTTAAAAACTCGAATATTTTACAGCACTAAACTCTAAAAGGCCTTTCTACTTTTACATCTTCTTTTTGATGGTTCAGAAGAAAGCAATCTGTTCTTGCATTTAAGGTAACAAAACCTGAGACCCCAGATTCCTAAAGGGAAATGAGTACAACCAGAAAGCTTACAAATGTGTTTCCCCTTTCTCTCTCTCTTATCATCTGTCCCAACAAGAAAACCCTGCCCCTTCCAGGGACAGATGCTGTAGGATTATAGAACAGTGGCTCAGCTGCGGACTCTGCCAGCATCCCTGCAAGAAATGCCTCAAAGTCCCCACAGTTGCAGCCACAGCTTCTGCTGACTGGAGTCACCCGTGAAGCTGATCTGCATATGGCTTCTGGCCTTGTTTGTTGAGAAACCTCCTAAGACAAATGCAGGTGTCAGAGCGGCTCATTAAAGTTTTTGCCCTGCTCTGCAGCACAGCCCTCACTTCCTGAAACTCTCGTACCTCTCAGAGACTTAGGGATTTTTTCTTTCTGAAAGGCTCAATCCTGGTACCCCAGGGACAGCAGACAAGCCCCTCAGAGCCCCCAAAACAGTATCCACCCATTGTTAGAACACATTTTCTTTCTTTTTTTTTGATGTGGTTTTCACTGGGAAAAGATGAGGTGTGGTGGCAAAGAGATCAACAAACAAAAAGTTAAACACTTAAGTATACAATGGTTTTCTGAAAAATAAGGAGAGAAAGCATGCAAAAATGTTACTTTCAACAACTGGAAAAAAGCTCTGAAAGTCCATGAGTCGGGCAATAGCCAAATCCATGTTCCATCTTAAGTAGGTTTCCCTCCCTCCCTCCCTCCCTTCCTTCCTTCCTCCTCCCTCCCTTCCTTCCCTTTCTTTTCTTTCTCTCTTCTTTCCTTCCTTCTTTGTAAAATCTTGCCAGGTGCAGTGGTTCATGCCTCTCCCAGCATTTTGGAAGGCTGAGGCGGGAGGATTGCTTGAGTCTAGGAGTTCAAGGCCAGCCTGGGCAATATAGTGAGACCTCATTTCTACCAAAAAAAAATAAAAATAAAAATTAGCCTGGTGTGGTGACACATGAGTCACCACATGACACATGAGTCACCTCAGCTGAATAGAAGGCTGAGGTGGGAAGATCACTTGACCCCAGGAGGTTGAGGCTGCAGTGAGCTAGGATTGTGCCACTGCACTCCAGCCTGGGCAACAGAGTAAGAGACCCTGTCTTAAAAAAATACATCATAAATAAAATCTGTCCCAAAACTATCCTGACTTTCATCCTTCCCAGACTGGGCGTCATCTTCAGAGCCTCCATCCCCAGATTTCTCGGCCCAGAGCTTGCAGATGTTTTCTTTGCTGGAGGCTCAAAGTGCATTTTTTGATACACGGCTGTCTCAGGCCAGGTTCCCCCAGGAGCAGACACTGAGACAGGGGACTGAGAGCAACAATTGGCTGGGAGGTGGCCGAGCACCTCATTGCAGAAGAGTGTGGGAGTGAGACAGGGACAGAAGGCAGCCAGCGGAGGGCAGGCTGTCACACAGGTCACCACTGTGGCCCCTAGAGTCCAAGCCCTGGAGAATCCTGGGAGCCTGTGGAGCAGTGGGAGCTGGGGTCTGTGTTTTCCAGCCCTGTCCACCAGCGGCTGAGGGCTGACGCCATGCCTTTTCCCTCCCAGCACTTCTGGCTGGTCCCAAGCATGTAAGCCTGCAGCAGAGTGAGGTCAAAAGGCTTGCCTAGAACCCCGATCACGGCGCCGCAGCACCTGCTCCAACCTGTCCAGCCCCGGGCCCACCTCAGTTAACAGAGCAGTCCCTCTTCCAGCCAGGAGGCCCTTGTGGCGAGGAGAATGTGGAGGTGGAGCACCTGGAGGCAATGTGCTTGCCCGGGACAATCATTTCCTTACTCTCATCGCAACAAAGCCATTCCTTCACTGTACTTTAGAGACCTCTGTCTCCTCATGCCCCAAAGATGTTCAGCCGGGGTTCTCCTCAAGGAGACGGAAAGCAGTGGACCTTAGATTCTGCGCCAGCTGCTCTCTTCTCCGCCAGGGTTTACTTGGGCACTGGCATGTTGAAATGCTGCGGTTTCCAAGCCAAAGGGCTTTTCTCTCCTGGCAGGCCTTTCCAGCTTCCTCGGCTGCGCGGTTCTTCCTTTGTAGCAGGAAGGCTGAGACTTATGGTGGGGTTAATTCTGATCATGTATCACTGGAACATTCTTTCATTCATGTGCTAGTGTTCACAGCTCACTGTTGCTTCAAAGAAGCTCAGTGCATGAGTATTTGATATTTTCTTTATCAAGATGCTCAGTTCTCTGAGTCGCTAGAGCGTCTCCCTTTACATCCAAATTCCAGCCCCACCACAGTTCTCTCCCTCATCACAGCCACTGCCCTCTCATCTGTCAGTCACTCAGCTCTCATCAGAGTAAAAGAACAGCCCTGGAGCTGCCACAAAAAGGGCTCTTCACTGGAGCCCAGCCAGCAGATCCCGACTCCAAGTCCCTGGCATTAGACTCAGCTCAGTGGCCACGCTAAGCCCCAGCTTGTGCCGGTGACAAATGAGCGCTGGGCACAGCAGGCCAGGAGGGCTCCACTCCTGCTTGAAAGAAACTCCAATGAGGTGGGAAAGATGGAAAAGCAAAAGAATGTCGTGCAATGTGTGTGTGGATAACAGCCCTCTCTGGGAGGAATCAACAGGGGTGGGTTACCAATTAGATGTGGAGGGCGAGGGAGACCTCAAACCCCTGGCTTGGATGAAGGGAGTGTGGGGAAGCAACAACAAAAACAGGGACTGGAGGGCAGGCAACCTGTGGGGGCTGGATGGTGTGGGAGGGGCAGGGGAAGGCTGCTCAACAGACCCGTGCCATCTTTCATTCCACTGATGCCCTCCATGTGCTCAACAGTGTGCTAGAAACACAACAGGGAGCCTCACAAAGTATTTGTCTTTATGGAGCTGACATGCTGCTGTAAGAAGTCACAAAATAAGATGCTAATAAGTCAACAAGATATTTTCACAGAGTCCCTTGGTTTGGTTGTCTTTGTGGCAATAAGACAGAGAGAGAGAAAGAAAGAAAGAAGCGTTGGAAAAGCTGTAGACACAGCTGCAGATAGCAGGAGTTCACAGCCCTGGCCTTGTATTAGAATCACCTGGGAAGGTTTTAAAACATATACTCATATCGGCTGGGCCTGGTGGCTCACACCTGTAATCCCAGCATTTTGGGAGGCCAAGGCGGGCGGATCACTTGATGTCAGGAGTTTGAGACCAGCCTGGCCCAACATGGTGAAACCCCGTCCCTACTAAAAATACAAAATTAACTGGGCGTGGTGGTGCATGCCTGTAATCCCAGCTACTTGGGAGGCCGAGGCAGGAGAATCACTCGAACCTGGGAGGTGGAGGTTGCAGTGAGCCGAGACTGAGCCATTGCACTCCAGCCTGGGCAACAAGAGCAAAACTCCGTCTCAAAAAAAAAAAAATACTTATATCTAATATCTAATGATTTATTATATACAACACAAAGAATACAGTGATAAAGAAAAAACTTGATAAATTAGATTGTATTAAAAGTCACATCACATAGACATTAATAAAATCAGAATATCTGGGGTGGGGCAGTGGTTTGGTTAAAGGCCCCAGGTGCTTCTAAGGTGCAGCCAAGCTGGCTAACCACTGGGCTAGGCCCCTGCTCAAAAAGATCTGACCTGACTGGCTGGGGAGGGCTTGGGGGCTTTGAATCTCCCCAGGTAGCTCTGATGGGAGGTGTCTGAGGACCTCTGGAGAGAGATGCTGAAGCTGCTGCCTCCACATCCATCCCACCACTCCCTCTTTGAGTAGCATCAGGGCAGTGTGGGTAGCACAAGTCAGCTTGGGGGCTGTGCCTCATTGTGTTAAACGTGGTCCCATTATGTAGACAGTGACCACCCCAGGAGTGAGCCAGTGACATACCAGCAGTGCACTGCCAAAGACTTTGGGGAAAGTTTTTCTCATTCTTAAGAAAGAACAAGAAGCCATGTTCGCTTTCCTATTAAACATTATATTAAGTGAAATAAGCCAGGCACAAAAAGACACAGTTCACATATTCTATATTATTTGTGGGAGCTAAAAATTAATTCAATTGAACTCGTGGAGACAGACGAAGGATGGTTACCAGAGGCTGGGATGGGTAGTGGGAAAGGTAGCGGGTGGGAGATGGGGATGGTTAATGGGTACAAAATATAGTTAGATACCACGAATGAGGTCTAGTGTTTGATAGCATGACAGGGTGACTATAGTCAGCAATAATTTCTTGTACATTTCAGAATAACTAAGAGAGCACAACGGGAATGTCCGTAACACAAAGAAATCATGAATGCTTGAGGGGATGGATGGCTGCCCCATTTCCCTGCGATCCATGCACACTGCACATCTGTGTCAGAGTATCTCATGTACCCCACAAATATATGCACCTCCTAGGTACCCACAAATATCAAAAATAGATGTGACTGAAGGAGCTTGTAGCACAGGTGACACTGATGGGAAAAATAAGTCTTGGGAAGAAGCCAACACTATGGCTGCAGAAAACAGAGAACACAGGGGCCCCTGATGCTGTAATCAAGCTGCCTGGTCCTGAAACTCTCACTGCCTCTGGGCTGCCACACATGTGAGCTACTAGATTTGCATCCTATTTAAGCCAGTTTGAGTTGATTTTTCTATTACTGCCCTCAAGTGACACAGGCAGTCATGGAAGGTGCCTATGAGAAAGTTCAACACCAGAACCAAGTAGGACCAATGGATGGAAATGATCCAGCCCTGTGAAAGCCTCATAGAAGGGATTTGAGCACGAGGAATGGAACCCATCCAGAAATAAGAAGACGCTTGGTGCATTGAAGAAATAGGAAAAAATGTCATCATTAACAATTCCAAGAGCTGGCCTGGCCAGTCACAGAATGCCACTCTGAACAGGGAAAAATTAGACACAATGAAGGGCATAAAGGTTGCTCAAGTGAGTCACCCAGCATTATTGAGGAGCACTCCACATGGCACAAAAGAGGGCAGAAGTCCAGAGAGTATTCCTCCTTGGGATGCAAACGGTGTCACTGGAAGAAGACGGGAGTGCTGCCTGTAACAAGGGCAGGCCACAGCTGTGATGACATTCAACCCCTCAGGTTGGTCCTGGGCAGCACACTCTGATGTTTAAATCAGGAACAGGCAGGCAGAGGGGCGTGTGTGTTTCAGAGAAAGCTGGTGATTTGCTAAACCAAAAACGACAAGGAGAAAAAAATCAGAATTCTTACAGCACATAAAGAACATTAAACATGGAGAGACTTTATTCTTCTAGAGCATTCATTTAAAGCTCATGCCTGCAGTCCTGAGTGTTTCCCTTCATCAAAAAAGGATCAAGAAGAGAGAAAAATATGGTCTTCAAACTAAAAAAAAAAAAAAAAAATTAACAGAGTCGTTTCTGAAATTAGCCTGGAATGTTTCATTGCTTCACAGGGAGAGAGCAGCCTCCAAGAAGCTTAGCAGCATCCGCCTCTTGTCTGAGCTTCTATGTCAGTTTCTCCCAGGGCAGATTTTATTAAATAAACAGCAAAGAGTCCGGGCTCCTGAGCGGCTCAGAAACTCTTGCATCTTTGAGGAGCTTGCACATGCTCACGCCACTCTGGAAAACCAGGTAGAGAGGCACTTTTCAGGGAGTAACCAGGGTGCTGAAGCAAGAAGGGCAATAATTTGGTTTTCTTTAAAATATATATATATATATATATATTTGAGACATAGTTTCACCAGGCTGGAGTACAATGGCGTGATCTCGACTCACTGCAACTTCCATCTCCGAGGTTCAAGCGATTCTCCTGCCTCAGCCTCCTGAGTAACTGGGATTATAGGCATGTGCCACTACACCTGGCTAATTTTTGTATTTTTAGTAGAGATGGGGTTTCACCATGTTGGTCAGGCTGGTCTTGAACTCCTGATCTCCAGTGATCCGCCTGCCTCAGCCTTCCAAAGTGCTGGGATTACAGGTGTGAACCACCACGCCCGGCCAAAAAATTGAGGTAAAATCTTCCTATATAATTTACCATCTTTAAGTGTACAGTTTAGTGCTCATAAATATTTATAAGGAGGGTAATGATTTGAAGAGAAATTCAGGACTCCCAGGTCCTCTGTGTCCCTGCTGACTGAGACAGGATCTGAAGCAAGGCTTGAATCTCTCTGGGGTCAGTTTTCTTGTTAATAGAGTTGAGATGCACTTGTCCCTCTGCTTCCTCCCAGGGGCACAAAGGAATTACTGGCCTGGAGAGACTTGGAAACACACAAGGAGCGGTGCTGATGGGAGGAGCTGGTTTAGAATAAGGCAGAGACGGAAGAAAGAAGGATCTTTCCCGGGGTAGAGGGAGGGTGGCGGGAGGACAATGGGGAGTGCAGGGTTGGGATTCTTTCCAAATGCTCACGAGAGACTCAAAATAGACTCAGTCCATTCATCTCCTTTATGAAAACCCTACAATATCAATGGGATGATTTCTATGAGTAAAAATTAGGAAAACTAAGAGATTCAGTATTGGCCAAGGCTTATCAGCAGTCTTAATTGCTTTAATTTTAGTCAATAAACATCATCTTCTTGTATAAGGCAATGCTTTTGTCCTGGTGACTGGCAGGTCTGGTACACTAAATGCCTTAGCAAAGCAAGGTGGGCCCCTTGGTCATTACCATCGCAAACATCTGCATGTTCCCTCCAATGCTCCCTTGCAACCCTGCTAAAAATAAAATTGTCTTTTAATAACCTCCACAGCCCGCCACTGTCTCCTCTCTGGAATGTTCACTGAGGACCCCAGTAAGAAATGGAAATTGCCTCGAATGCTCTCTCCTCTGCCTTGACAGTGCTGCTGCCGGCCGCGCGCTCTGTTGGGGGAAGGGCAGTGTTGATCAGAAAGCGAGCTCCTTGACTGACGTTATCTCCTCCTGGGCAGAAAGCAATTTCAGCAAGAACTTTGTAATTTGGAATTCAAGGATATAAGATGCATTCAGGGAACCATTTTCCCCCTACAAATTACAGTTTGTCATTTAAGAGGTTTAATATCACAAAAAGGGCCTGCTTCTGCCTTTTTAAAAAAATTTTTTAAAATGCCACATTGATGCTCTTAGAACAGAGGCTTAGGAATGAGAAGAATGGCCTGTACTTCAAACAAACCCATTGTTCCTTACTAGAGGCAGAAGAATAATGTCAGACAAAAATAGTTATTTATTCAGCAAGCTCTTGAAGTGCTCAGGCAGAGTGGTGGACCTCAGTGCCTGGCATATAGCAGGTGTTCAATAACCACGTGAAGGAAGAAGGGGAGGGAAGGAGGCAGGGAGAAGAAATACGCAGACACTGTGTGGTAGGAATTCCAAGACATAGTACATTATTTTATCCAAACACAAACACAGTATTTCATCAAGATTTTCCCATGATGCACTGGGGCAAGACAATCATGTGGGAGGAGGGGGCCCAGGCAGCAAATGTCTAGAATGAGAAGAACTGGGCCACAGGCCAGGCTCTCAAGTCAGAGTCATGCTGAAACCTGCTCCCTTTCTTTCTTTTTTCTGTTATTTTTTTTATGATACTTTAAGTTCTAGGGTACATGTGCACAATGTGCAGGTTTGTTACATATGTATACATGTGCCATGTTGGTGTGCTGCACCCATTAATTCGTCATTTACATTAGGTATATCTTCTAATGCTATCCCTCCCCCCTCCCCCAATCCCATGACAGGCCCCAGTGTGTGATGTTCCCCAGCCAGTGTCCAAGTGTTCTCATTGTTCAATTTCCACCTATGAGTGAGAACATGTGGTGTTTGGTTTTCTGTCCTTGTGATAGTTTGCTGAGAATGATGGTTACCAGCTTCATCCATGTCCCTACAAAGGACATGAACTCATCATTTTTTATGGCTGCACAGTATTCCATGGTGTGTATATGCCACATTTTCTTAATCCAGTCTATCATCGATGGACATTTGGGTTGGTTCCGAGTCTTTGCTATTGTGAATAGTGCCGCAATAAACATATGTGTGCATGCGTCTTTATAGCAGCATGATTTATAATCCTTTGGGTATATACCCAGTACAAAAATTAATTCAAGATGGATTAAAGACTTAAATGTTAGAACTAAAACCATAAAACCCTAGAAGAAAACCTAGGCAATACCATTCAGGACATAGGCATGGGCAAGGACTTCATGTCTAAAACACCAAAAGCAACGGCAACAAAAGCCAAAATTGACAAATGGGATCTAATTAAACTAAAGAGCTTCTGCACAGCAAAAGAAATGACCATCAGAGTGAACAGGCAACCTACAGAATGGGAGAAAATTTTTGCAACCTACTCATCTGACAAAGGGCTAATATCCAGAATCTACAATGAACTCATACAAATTTACAAGAAAAAAACAAATAACCCCATCAAAAAGTGGGCAAAGGATATGAACAGACACTTCTCAAAAGAAGACATTTATGTAGCCAACAGACACATGAAAAAATGCTCATCATCACTGGACATAAGAGAAATGCAAATCAAAACCACAATGAGATACCATCTCACACCAGTTAGAATGGTGATCATTAAAAAGTCAGGAAACAACAGGTGCTAGGGAGGATGTGGAGAAATAGGAACACTTTTACACTGTTGGTGGGACTGTAAACTAGTTCAACCATTGTGGAAGACAGTGTCGTGATTCCTCAAGGATCTAGAATTAGAAATACCATTTGCCCCAGCAATCCCATTACTGAGTATATTCCCTTTCTTATCAGTTGTATGACAATAGGCAAACTGCTTTATCTCTCTGAACCTTGTTTTCTTCATTTAGAAAACAGAGCTTATGCCTATTTTGGAAGACATTGTTAATTCACTCAAGACCCAGCCAAATGCAGTGGCTCACGCCTGTAATCCCAGCACTGTGGGAGGCTGAGGTGGGAGGATTGCTTGGGGCCAAGAGTCTGAGACTCATCTGGGCAAAAAAGTGAGACCCCATCGCTACAAAAAATTAGCCAGTTGTAGTGGAGTGCACCTGTGGTTCCAGCTTCTCAGGAGGCTGAGGCAGAAATATTGCTGGAGCCTGGGAGGTTAAGGCTGCAGTGAGCTGTGATAGCACCACTGCTCCCCAGCCTGGGAGACAGAGTGAGACCATCTCAAAAAAAAAAAAGAGAAAAACCATTCCTAGCCCTCTTTCTTTCTTGTCTTTCTCAGCTTTAAAGAGCAGAACACTCAGTGCCCCATTTCCAAGTGTGATGCTGAGGGCAGTCGGCAATGGGGCTTATGAGAAAGCCATCGTGTTCTTGGTAAAGGGAAGATGTTGGTTTGGTCTCCTGAAAAGCAAGGCTTCTGAGAACAGAGGCCACATTTTCTCCCATGGGACCCCAACTTGCCAAACCCAGGGCTGAAAGTGTGGCTGGTGCTCATGGAAAACTCAACTTGAAATCAGGAATGGCCGGACCTGCCTTGAGCTGTATATGTTTCAGTCACCTTTGAATACAAAGGCCAAAAAAATTCTCTGTGGTTGGCTTTGGAGAGGTTGTCAGGAAGAGCTGTAAGAAAGTGATGATTCACAGCAAAGAAAACGATGGATGAAATAAAAAGGCAGCCTGCAGATAGGGAAAAACACATCTGCAAAATATCAGATAGGAGGTTCATATGCAAGATTTGTTAAAAACTCCTACAACTCTGCCAGTGCAGTGGCTCACACCTATAATCCCAGCCTTTGGGAGGCCGAGGTGGGTGAATCACGAGGTCAGGAGTTTGAGACTAGCCTGGCCAACATGGTGAAACCCTGTCTCTACTAAAAATACAAAAAATTAGCTGGGCGTAGTCGCAGATGCCTGTAATCCCAGCTACTCGGGAGGCTGAGGCAGAATTGCTTGAACCCAGGAGGCGGAGGTTGCAGTGAGCTGAGATGGCGCCACTGTACTCTAGCCTAGGCAACAGAGTGAGACTCCGTCTCAAAAACAAAAACAAACAAAAAAACCCACAAAAAACCTCATACAACTCAATAGCAAGAAAACATATAACCCAATTAACAAATGTGCAAAGGACTTGAATAGGCATTTCTCCAAAGATGAAATGAAAATGACCAACATCATTAGGAAAAAGCAAATCAAAACCACTATGAGAAAACACCTTCCACCTGTCAGGGTGGCTACAATAAAAAAACCAGTGATAACAAGTGGTGGTGAGGGTGTGGAGAAAGGGAACCCTTGTACACTGTTGATAGGAGTGTCGATTAGCAAAGCAATTATGGAAAACAGTATGAAGGCTCCAAACAAAATTAAAAATAGCACTACCATCTGACCCAGCAGTCCCACTTCTGGGTACATACTCAAAGGAGATGAAATCACCATCTCGTCAACGCATCTGCACTCCCGTGCTCACCGCAGCACTTCACAGCAGCCAAGGTACGGTCACGCCCTAGGGGTCTATCAATGGACAAATAAATAAAGAAACCATGGTGTGTGTACAAAACAAAATGTTTCTCAGCCTTAAAAAAGACGGAAATCCTGCCACTTGCCATAACACGGATAGGCTTGGAGGACATTATGATAAGTGAAATAAGTCAGACACAGAAAGATAAATAATGCATAACCTCACTTATATGTGAAATCTTAAAAAAAAGGTTATATATATATACGTATATATACACACATATATACACATATACATATATACACACATATATATACATATATATACATGTATATATATGTGTGTGTGTATATATATATATATATATAGTTTAATTAGTTTAATTAGATCCCATTTGTCAATTTTGGCTTTTGTTGCCATTGCTTTTGGTGTATATATATGTATATATATAGGTGTGTATATATGTATATACATAGGTGTATATATATGTATATATATAGGTGTATATATATGTATATATATAGGTGTATATATATGTGTATATATATGTGTGTATATATATATATACATATATATATATACACATACACACAGAGAGAGAGAGAGAGAGAGAATAAAACAGTGGTTAGCAGGGTCAGGATAGGGGAGCAGGAGGAAACAGAGACATAGCTCAAAGGCTCCCACATAGCAAATATGCAGGATGAACAAGTCTAAAGATGGAATGCACAGCAGGAGGGCTGTGGCTGATAACAGTGGATCCTCTTCTTTGCTAAATGAGAAGATTATAACTGCTTTTGCCACAGGGGAAGGTGGATGCCTTAAAAAAATAAAATGATTATTGACAAAGTGATAAATAATAAGAGTGAAGGAAATTTGATGATTATGTTTGCAAAGGGGAAATAAAACAATTTGTCCAGCACTACACCATAGCATAACAATGTGTTTAAAATATAAAACTGGGTCAGATGTATTTATTTTTTATTGTTGCGATTGTTTTTAATTTTAAATTCAGCCACTCTCTCAAGGGCCTGCTCATGATGAAAAAGACATTCCAGTTTTTACAGCTGCCATAAGACCTCATAAGAGCAGTGGGGTAATTTCAAGTGACTTCTCTTGAACTACAGCTGGGGCCCTTGGCTCTGTGTTTAGTGAAGTCTTGCAGAAGCCTTGATGATAAAAACCACATCTGTGGACAATTCCTTCTCTGGGTCCCCTGCTAGAACAGAGCTTACCCCTCCAGCCCCTGCTGGCGGTCCACTCTCCAAGCTGCCATTCCTTTACCCAGGACACTCACAGATACATCTCCAACTCACACCTTGGGTGAGATATGTCTTGGGCTAAACTGCGAGCTATTATTCAGAACCCCAGGACTGAGAGCCCTTCACAGTACAAATGTGAGGTTGTTTTTTTCCTCCTTCCTTTTTTTTTTTTTTTTTTTTGAGACAGGGTTTCACTCTGTCACCTAGGCTGAGTGCAGTGGCATGCTCATAGCTCACTGCAGCCTCAGCCTTCTGGGCTGAAGTGATCTTCCCACCTTCGCCTCCTAAACAGCTAGGACTACAGGCATGCACCATCATGCCCAGCAAATTTTTAAATTATTATTATTATTTGTAGAGACAGAGTCTTGCTATGTTGTCCAGGCTGGTCTCAAACTCCTGGCCTCAAGTGATCCTCCTGCCTCAGCCTCCCAAAGTGCTGGGATTACAGGTGTGAGCCACCACACCTGGCCTGATTTTTTTCTTTTAGTTAGCATCAAGTGTTCATTCTGGTCCCCAAAGTTCAGCAAATGTATAAATACTAAGCAGCAGTGCGCCCATACCCCTCTTCCTGGTCAGCCTTTACAACACTGAACACGTGTGTTATGCTCCCAAAAACTCCTCCCTAAGAATGGGAATATGCAAGGGAAACACAACACTAAACCTCTTTTGTTAGCATTCCTGATAAATTTGCACTTATTACTCCAGTGAAAATTGTCTGTATGCAGAGAAAGTGCTTTAAACACAGCAGATTTGTCAGCCTCTGGTCCCCTCTGGCTCCTACAAACTTTCCAATCCTTTTACTTTGAAGCTGGGTCACTGCAGTGAGGTGCGTGTTGTTGTTCTGTAGAATCTAGTTGCATTTCATCACAGAGCTTTCATAAGAATCCATTTATCAAATTATTCCTTCGAAAACTGGAGTGGCACAGATCAAACCAACTGAGGAGCTGCGTGACATTTTAAGTCCCGATGTCAGTGCTGCCCAAATACAAGCTAGATTATCAAGTGCTTTTCAAGAACACTTTAATGCCTTGTTCTCATAAACTCTGACAGTCTGACGATTAGGATTAAAATGGGTCATTTGTAGGAATTGCATAAGGGCCTGGAAGTTACAGCCCTTTCAGAAAGCACTTCTGCCAGCCCTCCCACCAGGAGTCAAGAGTGGCCCAGGATGGATGGGCATGTCAGCTAGGCTCTGGAAGCTCACTGTGGCACCCTGTCTGCAGCAGACATCTGTGGGGGCCCCACTTGCACCCCCTTGGTTCCTGGCATCTGCGTTTCTGCTGACCAGAGGGCCAACAGCCTGAATGCACTTCTTTTCCTGCGGGCTTGCTTCTCTCCCTGGAATCCACTCTGCCCATAGATGTGGCAGGCCAGAAATGCCATGGAATTCAGCTCTCCAGGAGTGACCCTTGGCCAACGGCTGACAGAAGCTAACGAGGTGTGCCCCAGCTCTCTCATTCATTTGTGGGTAACCCTGAGTCCTGAGTGTAAGTTCCCCCAGAGTTCCCAGCAAGGCTAACTCCAGTGGCCCCTGCGTGACCGAGTGGTTACTCACCTTCTGCTGCTGTCTTCCCCTCCATGCCTTGCTTCCACACTCCCCTATCTGTGCTTCCTGGGTTCATTTCCCAAATAAACCACTTGCACTCACATCCTGGCCTCGGGGTCGGTTTCCAGGGGAACCCAGACTAAGACACCGCTATCCTTGCTGGGATTTAAGATGGAGTGCACATCTCCCAGGCTAGGGAGGGAACACCCAAAGCCACCGCTTTCCCAGAGGCTCTGACCCAGCTGGGACCATTACCAATGTGCATCACTAGACCCTAGATGTGAAATCAAGAGCCGGAAGAAGCCATCACAGCAGACACAGCAGTGGCCACCCCATGAGTTTCCAGAAGCTCTCATGTGTGCTCCAAGGACTGGAGTTGAACAAATGGGAGGAGGAAGAATGAATTGTTTTCCTGCTGTGTCTCTTTCTACAATCAGCTTTCCGCTGGCTGTGGTCCCTCGTGTCATCTTCTGTAGGCTTACAGAGAAAATCACAAGGCAAGAGAGAGGATCTTGCAATCATAGAGCTGTGAGGCGTGACGAAATTGTCAAGTTCCTGTGAGCCCACGTGTGAGAATAAAGGAAACTTGCATCTTTGTAGGTGACAGAAACACCAGTTCTGTTAGCAGAGGCCTCCTCAGGAAATTCAGTGTCTGTAATTCTCTTATTGTGAGAAGATAAATAGCATTCTTATTTTGTGAATTTGAACCCATCAAAGTTTTGTATTTGAGAATGCTACATTCATGTCCATCCAAGGAGCATCCCCTGACTCTCCACAGTAGGGCTGGCCTGTGCTGAGAGTGGGACACAGGGAAAGAACAAATAGTCCCGGCCTCTTCAGCAGCAAACAGAAGAGAGACATACACCAAGAAACAATGGCATAAAATGACATTCGCCACAGCGAAAAAGCAATGGGCCATGAAATATGGGGCACTGATTCAGTCACTGAAATCAGGGAGGTTCCAGAAGCAAGTGACATCGAAGCTGAGTGTTGAGGGAGAACTGTTAGCAGAAGAAGGGGCATGAGCAGACAGCATTCTAGGCACCATGAAAAAGGCAGAGAAGCAAGAAGAAGAGCTCAAAGTTTAAAGAACATCGTCTTATTCCAAATAATTGAGAAAATGTTGCTGTTCATGCAAGTGCAAATGATGTGGCTATTTTAATGTATGTTCACATTTAACAATGTTTTCTTTTTTGTATTAAGTAAAATACAGGACTCAGTAGACAACCCTGATGCTCCATCCTTAAGCTTCAAGTGAGCCTCCCCAGAGCTGAGAGCTGCAGGGTACAGGAAATGAGGGATGCCACGTGGAGGTGAGGCGGGGAGGAGGAAGTGAAGGGTGGGAGCAGGCAAGGGAGGGCAGAGGTGAGGGGCGTGGTGAGTTGTGGAGTGTGAGAGGTGATGCAGGGAGCAGCCAGAGATGGAAATAGGAGGGTGGGGATGACCTATTTATGTTTTCTTAATGCAATCGTTTTGGGGACCATCACAAAACATACAACTTGTCAAACTGCCCAAGGCCCTCCAGCTCTCTCGCTCTCTCTCTCCTCTCTTCCTGTAACGTGCACATAGACATTCACCACATGGAGCTGTATCCCTGGATGACCAACCAAATGGACTGTCTAGGGCCTGTCATTACATTTCCATGACTGTCTCTAAATCACTTTGTCCTGATTTCAGAACCAAGGCAGTAACCTCCCAACCTAATTTCCTTGAATCTTACCAAGGTGATGGTGAATTAGTGTTGATAGTAAATAAAGTCAGAGCTTTGAGACATTATTGAAGAAAAGACACAGGAAAATAAAAACAATAACATTAATTAGCTCCAAGTCAGTATAATTTCTTATCTAAAATAATAAAGAGGATTTAAAGAAAATAACCACTAAAGCCTCTCTTTGTGCCAAAAAGTCCACAGAGCCTTATCTTCTCAAAAAGGCCCCTCCAAAGGTCATCAACCTTACTCCCATTTTGGAGAGACCTCAGCCTCTGCAATTGCTTCAAGAAAAGTATGACTGCCCCGAAGGACTGAAGCATTCAGATTTCATAAAAAATATCTGTTTGCTTTTTATGGCTGGTTTTACAGAAGATGGAGATGTTAGTAAATATTCCATTTCTTAAAAAATGTCAGTAATTTTAGTGACTTTGTCCCTCAGTAACACATGAAAAGTGAATGGATGATGCAAATCTTGAAAAGATAAACATCAGTATTTACATAAGGAGCGAACGAGTTGAATGGAGCACAGAGGGGATTCTTTCTAAGTAAAAAGAGACTGTCCTGAGCCTCAAAACACTTCCAGTATTTGTGGAGACAAAAGACACAACAAAGAACACAGAATCTCACATGGTGTCTTGTGGGGTGGGCTGGAAAATGGTGAGAGCCCATGGTGTTCTCCAGGAGGAACAAGGCATGTATACATAGAGGACTTTACAGTTTACAGATGACTTTCATTTTTCATGATCGCATTTAACCCCCCACAACAAGCAGACAAGCAGTCTTCTGTTCTACACAAAGCTAAGAGGGGCCCAAGGCTGTGCAGCACTAGGAGCAATTCTGGAACTTGAAACCGAAGTCTTCTAGGTCCAGCCCTGAGCACTTTCTCCAGAAACTCTGCAACAGACCTCCAAGGTAACACCACTCTGCTCTCACCACTCGGCACAGTGACCATCCTTAGAGGAATGGATGAGCACTCAGAAGAATGAATGAGTGAACCCTGCCCCCATGGCCCTCTGGCTCACTCCCTTCTCCTCATTCTCTAGTCCCTAAAACTCCAGGCTTTTCACTATTCAGTGGCTGCGGGAAGACTCTGGGTTTTTCATATTTCATGCATACAGCTCCTCAGAGGGTCGCTTTCTAATAAAAGCACTGAGCGTTGCAGAGAAAAATCTTTCTTTCTAAACAGGAGAAAAGGGCTTTCAAGGTCCGAGGCTGAAATCTGCATTGTGAACATTCAGAAATGAAATGCATGTTTCATTTGCAACTTTTGAAAAGGTCTGTGAGGATGCATTTGGCCTAGGTTTAAACGGAAAATGCCTTCAGACTTTAATATTTACAACATAAAATGAATTAGTTTTTCTTTGATGAAACTTGAATCGTTCAGCTTTCAGAACCCAATTTAGCATTTCCATTTTGTTCTCTTCTTCTACACACAAACATGCACACACACATACATGTGTGCTTACATATACATGCATACACAGTCACATCTGCATGCATCACACATATTCACGTGCACACCTACACACCTGCACATATGTGCAGTCACACTTCATTCTTCTCATGCACAGACTGATTTAGTCAACAGAGAAGAGTAGAAGGAATCAGTATTGGACTGTGCCGCCTGCTGTGTTTTAATATTCAACTATTTAATTCGAACTCTTAATGTACTTCCCCCTTGCTATTCTGCTGATGTTTCACTTTTAGAGACTCCACTCTGCTGAATCATTGTACCACAGAATTCTGAGTTGGGGCAGCTTAAGGCCACCTGAGGCTACTTCCCCCCTAAAGCATGAATCCTCTCCCAACAGTAACCAGACCAAGAAGTTCAGACTCTTTGGGATGCATCCAGGAATAGAGAACTTGAGCCCTGCTGAAGAAGTCTCATTCTTTTTCTCATGTCTCCTGACTGCAAAGGTCTTCAGGTCATAAAATTCAAGTCCTGTTTCTGCTTCTGCCCTGTGGATTACCATGGACACATCAGTTTCTGTTCTAAGCCCTAGGTTTAGCAAGAGGGTATTGGAACAACTGATCTTCAAGGTCCAGCTAAGATGTTTTAATAATGCAGACACTTAAAATATCCTGCCTTATTTGGAGCCAAAAATCTCCTTCCTTACAGTGTTCTCCCCCTGGTCCAAGCTCTGACCTCTGGGATTATACCTTCATCCTTGTGTAAGTGAGTGATGGCTGCACCATTTCCTCCAGGCAGCACTCCCCAGCTCTCTCTGCAAAGCTCTGTCCTGGGTACCTCTTGTGCCTGCCTCCCATCATTGTGGTCCACCTTTCATTCCAGCCGTTGCTGTGGCAACCAGCTTGTGAGGGTGGAGCCCAACAGCTCCTCATCTCAGCTGCACTATATTCCTCCCACCTTCTGCTCCAGAGGTAGCTCACTTTCTGATGCTCCATTGTGGAGTCTACAGGCCAGCCTGGACTAGAGGGACCAAACATCTGGGTGTTTTCAGGATTGAGGGGATTTTGGGGTTGCAGCAGGGCTTTTAGTTTGAAAATCAGGACAGTCCCAGGTCAAGTGGGACAAGTTGGTCACCCCAGCATGGGTTTAGGAGGGCCTTAACATCCATGGAATGACCCTCAGCAATGGGGCGCTCCAGGAGCTGGCAGCTGAACGCTCCCCTCCTCCTGCCCTGGACAGACTTGGTGGGTGCATCCTATACACACAGCTCCTCAGAGGGTCATGGAAGCGTGAGGCCCCATTGCCCACAGTGGTGATTAATTTGATAACTCCCCAATTAGAAAAGTCTTTTCCTCCTATCTTGTTTTGTGCTCCTCAGTCCCCCGATGTCTGTTTTCTGGAATAGGATCTCACAATGAATGAACTACACACAAGTTCAGCTTTGGGTTCAGCTTTGGGAGGGGATTCCAGGCTCTGGCAGGCACCTGGGAAATTTGGATAATGAAAATGTCACAGGGTTGCACGTTTTGGACGCTGGACTTCTCATCCTAAGGTCCAGATGGCATTCTTCTACAGTGAAGATCATGAGAAAGGGTCTTGGTTTGTTGACAGCTTCTCAGTATTCTTGCTTGCACATCAAGACAGCCAGGTTACTGCAGAAAATCATTTCTGTAGTTGTTGGTTCATTTCCTCAAAATATGGGATTTGGTGGCTACATCTGAGAACCACACAGGGGATCTTGCCTCTGATCAAAACAAAACACCTCCTGTGGTGACAGAGCAGGCATTTTATTTCCTGACAATATTTCTCCCACCTGATTCAATTTCAGCAAAGGAAATTTAAGTAGATGCAGGTGAAAGAATTGAGAACCGAGAGCTACCTGACTTGTGTTCCTCAGTAAAAAACAAACAAACAAACTGAAATATGTTTAACGGAAGACGGGGAGAAGCCCACTACCCTCTTACACATATTCTGAGTCAAGTCGAGCTTTTCTGGGGGCAGGATGAGGAAACCAGGTGACTGAGTATTTCTCCAGTACTCATCACTGTGGCTTCTGCAGCACATTACACAAAGCATCTTACTTTATTCCTTAGAATGACCCCAAGGTGACCTTTGCCCTTGTGACCCCATTTTATGGCTGGAGAAACTGAGAGTCAGGAAGATGAGGGAATTTCACCAACATCACATAACTAGTCATCTGCAGACTGGGGCTCAAATCTGGGCAGTTCTAGCTCCAAAGTCTATAACCCTAACCAGTGCACTGCCTGGCCTCTCTAGAGAGGTAGAGTTCAGACAGGGTCAGGGAGCCCCTTTGTGGTATCATCTCTCTTCACCACACCTGCCCTTCTATGTCATTACTCAAGCTCTTTCCTCTAAGGAGAATTCCTTTCCTACCCACCCCCACCACCCCTCACCCCACCCCCCTGCCCCACATTTCCGGCTCTGAAAACCCTGCCAGTCCTTCTCGGCCCAGATCATGCCCCCACTCCTAAAGTTTCTTCAGCTACCTGCTGGGCAGCATCCCTCCCGCCACTGAATTCCCACAGTTGTTCACTATTGATGCTATGTAAATGCACACATCAAATACTTAATGAACACTTACTATGCACCAGGCCCTGCACTAAGCATTTACACAGATTATCTCTACATCAACTCTATCTCAAGTTACTATTATCTTTCCTATTTTATAACTGAGGAAAACATCATCCAGAGAGGTTAAGTATGATGGGGCCCACTCTTTCACTCCCTTCTAGACTCCAGGCTAGCGAAAGGAGTATCCACAGTGACACAGGCCACCAATGCAGCTGGTTGGCCAAAGGTGCTGCAGCACAATAAGTTTTCACATCAGTCTTGATGTCCAAAGCTTTTTCCTGGCCCCTTGGTACTGCAAACTTTCCTCTTGGATCTTCCTCTCACTATGTCTAGCTTCAGCCTTCAACTAACAGAAATGTATTTAGTGCCTGCTACATTCTAGGTGCTGTTTCAGGTGCCCAGAAGGTTCTTTTTATTGGGAGATAGACATGATAGATAGGTATAAAAGAACATAGAAAGATACCAAGACCTACCACTAGCTTCTGTTTGTTTGTTTGTTTTTGCTTAAATTATCCAGAACTTGATAAGAGACATCTGAATCTTTCTTTCTACAATCTATTACGACCCAGGCATTTTAAATTTTTATTTATTAATTTTTTTTTTAGAGATAGAGTCCTCTCTGTTGCCCAGGCTAGAGTGCAGTGACGTGATCTCAGCTCACTGCAACCTCCGCCTCCCAAGTTCTAGTGATTCTCCTGCCTCAGCCTCTGTAGTAGCTGGGATTACAGGTGTGCACCACCACGCCTGGCTAATTTTTAGTAGAGATGGGGTTTTGCCATGTTGGCCAGGGTGGTCTCAAACTCCTGACCTCAAGTGATCTGCCTGCCTTGGCCTCCCAAAATGTTGGGATTACAGGTGTGAGCCACCACTCCTGGACATTTTACAATTTTATAAAACTGTTAAAGTGCAACAAATAATTTTCTGTCTAGTAGTGACAATAACTTCCAAGGTTGGGATTTTATTGCCCTGCCTGGTATTAATTGATCTAATTTCATACTTCTATCTTAGCATTTATTTTTTCCCTGCTGACATTAAAATCCCAGTTCCTCATATTTCTCTTGTGAACTTGGCTTGTCATTAATGAATTAAATAAAATGAAGAGACATGTGAAAGTTGCAGCCACCAGGATAAAGTTGCTCTTGTCAGACCTGGATAAAATAGAGCCAGAAAGGCACAAAAAAGGAGGGAGGGAGGGTATGCTTTCCTGTCTGAGATGAGAACTGTTCCAAGGACTGTCTGAAAACCCCACAGGAAATCCCTCATGTCATTCACACATCTCCAGCTCTGCACAGCTTGCATGTTTCTCATGTGTGCACGTATTTCTATGACGAGGTTTATCACTAGACAGTCTTTAGGACCACGGCAATTCAGATAAGATGCTCTCAAAGAACACCTGCTCAGGAATGGCATCTCCACCAACAAATTCAT
The DNA here is from genome assembly GCF_028885625.2 of Pongo pygmaeus. Taxonomy (NCBI): domain Eukaryota; kingdom Metazoa; phylum Chordata; class Mammalia; order Primates; family Hominidae; genus Pongo; species Pongo pygmaeus. Next base: position 33,680,472 of record NC_072393.2, read on the forward strand.
GCCAACTCAGGCATTGAGCCTCCGGCACCCATGAATTCTGTTTCTACACAGTGTACGTAAACGTCCCCCTTCTGCCAATAAAGCTGCTCTTTACTCTTCCCTCAGCAGATATATCCGGGGCTTGCCACAGTGCAACCTGGATTACAATCCTGTTCTTTACTTTTTATTTTAGAGACGGGGTTTTGCTTGTTGCTCAGGCTCACTGTAGCCTCAAACTCGTCAGCTTAAGTGATTCTCCTGCCTCAGCTCCTGAGTATCTAGGACTACAGGCATAAACCACTATACCCAGCAATTTTTTAATATATATATATATTTTTTTGTAGAGACAGGGTCTTGCTATGTTGTCTAGGCTGGTCTGAAGCTCTTGGCCTCAAGCAATCTACCGTGGCCTCTCAAAGTGCTGAGATTACAGGTGTGGGCTACTGTGCCCAGACATCTTTTCTAATCACTGAATAAATTCAACATATTTGGACATATTTTTCTCTGATGTCTTTTTTTAGGTTGACAAATGCATACTACAACCATATGGGAATTATGTTTTTTAAATGTTTAGTATCCTATTTGACAGTCATATTCAGAGAATTAAAATGATTGATGTAATCATGAGTCAATGAGTGGTCCCTCTAGAATGTGTGGTCAGGAAAGACTTTCAGAGGAGGGTCATGTGAGCTAAAGGCCAGAAACAACTGGGCCTGCAAAAATGAGGACGAGGTTATTTCAGGTGGAGAGAACAGCTAAGCAAAGGACTAAAGCAGCTGGCATGTTCAGTGGCATCCTGATAAATGCTTAGCAGCTGGCTGGGTCAGGGGAGCCCTGATCTGTGGTGTTTGCCCATTTCTGTGGTGTAAATACTCCCAGGATTATGAGCGATTATGCAAGGTCACTGAGTTTGGAGTTGGAAAGCAGTGAAAATGAGCCAATCTGAGCTGGTTCCAGCACACCTCTTGGTCTGTTCCAAGAAAAGAAATAAGGCTAGAAGAGCAGAGGAGACAAAGGAGACAGTTGCAGGAGATGAGGTCAAAGAAGCAGGCAGGAGGCAGATCTTGGAAGGAGTCTAGACTGCATTCCAATTATAACAGGAAGCCACGTGGAAGGTGTTAAAGCACAGTGACACTCCCTCTTCCTTTCTACCTTCTTGATGTTTTTCTCAAGAGGAAATAAAAGCAGAATGAGGAGTAGCGCAAATCCCTCTCCTCGTCTTACACATCAGCAGTGTCCTTGGCGTCTCACCTCCTACCTCCTGAGGCATAGCAACAAACACCATGGCACAGCAACAAACACCATGGCACATCATTTTCCAGTTTTTATCAGTAGTGAGCACTCAATTGTTTTAGAGAGCAGGTAAGTAAATTCATTCTCTTAAGACTATACAGAAAAGTCACTGTTAAGTAAAATTGTTTAAAATGGCTTTTACTGTTTCAAACTGTTAAAAATGGTCACAGAGGTCATTTAATGCCTTTTAAAGGGCAATTGCTGTCAGCCACAGCTGGTCGACCGCCTGCACACTGAAGCTGCTGGAAGAGAAAGACGACAGCCGTTGTGGTAACAACATGCTGCCAAGAGAGGTGACTTCGTCCATCTCAGGCCCAGAGCCGAGGGTGGACACTGGGGAAGGGAGACCTGTTGCCAAAGCTGTTGGGGAGCTTCTTGCCTCTGTGGCTTATCTCATTTGATCTGGTGGGTTATTGGCTCAGGCACCAGGGGGCCTAAGGAATGGCTATAACCTTTCTTCTGAGTTTCACTCTAAATTGGGCGCTAGAGTGGCAGCCACAGAAAATGCCCTTTCCAGTGTGCCTCGTACTTTCTTCTCCCAACTGCGATCTCCTCAAAGGAAATGTTAAAGAAAAAGTTAGTCAGTGCTACTTGTAAAGCATGGTAAGTAAGACTTTATTCAGGACCATTGCAATACATATGGGAGCGGGGAGCTTGGGCTCAACTCTGAATATTGCATGGGCAAGTAAGAATTTATGGCCAAGGAGCAGCATAAGGGTCAGCAGATGGAAAATTACATCAGGGTAAGGGAGGTTCTGGGTAAACCGACCTAATAGTTTCTTACTGAGGCATGGTGGGGGGTGATCCTACATCACCGAGGGGATGGCAGAGGATAAGGAACCTGATCAGATATCAAGTGCGATCAGATATTCATGGTGGTGGGTGCTACCCTGACTTAGCAGGGTTCTTTGCTAAAACTAGATCTTACAAGGCAGTGCATGAGTGAGCCCAGCAGAATATTCAGAAGCCGGACTAAACTGGCACAGCAAAGAATCTTTGCCAGAGGAGCCACATATGATTTATTCCTATACTCCCCACAGTGTCTAATGCATGCTTGGTCAATAATGGATTTTCATTAAATGTCCATCCACCAGCAAGCAAATTTCACTGGATATTCCATATGTACCTGGCACTAGATTAATTGCCAGGGACTTGGAGATAAACAAGATACCACACCACCATCAAATGAACAGAAACAATCAGAAGACAGAGAAATGAGGGGGCACACAGAGAGAAACAGAGGCAGAGAGAGCTAGAGGTAAAGGAAATAATACACTCTAAGGGTTCTACAAAGGATCTAACAGGGTTAACAGGTTTATAAAGAGATCAACAATCAGAGAAAGAGAGCCAAAGAGATCTACAGAAACAGTGGGTGCTGAAATATCAGTTAATTAAAAGGTTATGGCCATGGCAAGGAAATAGTAACGGCTGCTCTAAATTTTTCCAGGTAACACTGTCTTCGCGGTGCCTAATAGTATAGAAATTCAGCAGGGCTGGGCATGGTGGCTCATGCCTGTAATCCCAGCACTTTGGGAGGCTGAGGTGGGCAGATCATGAGGTCAGGAGATTGAGACCATCCTGGCCAACATGGTGAAACCGCATCTCTACTAAAAATACAAAAATTAGCTGGGCATGGTGGTGTGCACCTGTAGTCCCAGCTACTTGGGAGGCTGAGGCAGGAGAATCACTGGAACCTGGAAGGCAGAGGTTGCAGTGAGCCAAGATCATGCCACTGCGCTCCAGTCTGGTGACAGAGCAAGACTCCATCTCAAAAAACATCAGAAATTCAGCAGCCTAAATCACGTGTGGGAGCAATCCCAGAATAGTTTTCTGATGAGTGTTCAGGGTGGCTGTCACCCTGTACAGGCTCTGAGGACCCAAAGTGCCATCAGCCCCTATGTGATGTGAGTAGGGATGTACGGGGATCAGGTGCTAAATGGAGTCCTGGCTCAAGTGTGTCTCACAGTGGAGTGGGTCCCCATGGCAGTCATTGCTCCAGCTCTTGAATTTATCATTGGAATGGCCAAACAATGGCTGCAGAACTCAAGAATTGGCTTCTTGACTTATGGAATAAAAGCTATCACAATACGAATAACCAAATGGAGCCTCTGAAGATGCCCCTTATCCTTTAATCCAGACCTGAAGAATAAATCAAACACACCACATCCTAAGGAGAGTGAAGACCGGTGCCACTTCCAAAGACATAAGGGATGCAGGAGCAATGGTCTCCATTTAACTCACAAGTCTAACCTCTTCAAAAACAAGATAGGCCATAGAAGACAACAGCAAACTACTACACATTTGAGCAAGTAGTACCCCTACTCACAGCTATGCTGGGTGTTTGTTTTTACTAGAACATATGAATGCATACACATGTGGAATGCAGCTACTGATTTGGCATATGCATTATTTTAATACCCACCATGAAAGAGATTCAGAAACAGTTAGCATTCTTACGGATGGACAACAGTAGACATTTACAGGCTGTTAACCCTGCTCTCCATTACAATATAACCAGAAGGGACAGTCCAAAGAACTTCACATTCGTGCACTATGTTGATGATATCATGTTAATCAGACCTATGAACAAGAAGAGCAAATATTCTAGATGTTTCATTAAGAAACACACTAGAAGGTGGGAGAGCAACCTGCAAAACCTTAGGGTCCTGCCATTTTGGTGAAGCTGCCTTTTGGGTCCAGTGGTCTGGGGTTTTCTCAAACATCACTTAAAAAGTAAAGGATAAGTTATTGCTTAGTGGTAGCACCCTCTACCATTAAGAACAAAGCACATTAATTAGAGGTCTCTACAGGTTTTGGAGTAACACAAACCATGCCTGGCAATACTCTGACCCATTTATTAGGTGACATGGAAATTACTAGTTTTGAGTGGGCCCAGAGCAGTAAAGGCCCTGCAGAAGGTTTAGACTGCAGTGGAAATAGCTCTGCTTGGAGTATAACCTGGAAGAATCCATGGGACCAAAGGTATTTGTGTTAGGAAAAGTGTGCAGTAGATGAGTTGCCGTGCAGACCCTAGTAGTTCCAGAAAAAGGCTGTGCCATCCACAGCAGAGAACTATGGGACACTCAAAGCGAGCTCCTGACATCCTGCTGGGCCCTGGTGGAATGAGTGTCTGACCATGGGACATCAAGAGCTTCAGGGAAGAGCTATGTAGAGGGACACATGAGGGTGGGCATGGAGTGTGAGGATCTTAGTGTTGTAAGTTAACCCTCACTGGAAAGCATCCACTGCTGTGACAAGGAACCAAGTGGCTAGAATGATCCAGCCAGTAGATGTCAGCCAGCCTCTGGCCCTGGCTACTGCTGCTCTTGTGAAGTGGGTTCATGAGTGACACAGTAGTGGAGGCAGAGATGGTGGCAAAGAATGAGGCTAACATGACCCAACATCATGGGGTCCCTCTCCCCAAGGCTGATCCAGCCACAGCTACTGATTGGTGTCTAACTACAGCCACAGAAGGTAGGTGTCTCACTAACCAGTCGCTTGCAGGCAAGTTGATTATACTGAACCTCTTCTACCCTGAAGGGACTGTGAGTCATCTTCACTAGAAATGGCATATATCTATGAATATGGATTTGTCTTTTCTGTCCACAGGCCGTCAGCCAGTCCTGCAATCCTAGGGCTCCTAGAGTGTCTGTAGATCTACTGTATGCATTCTGTGACAGGATTCCACATAGCATCACCTCAGACCAAAGGGTCCACTTTACAGCAAGAAAAACATAGAGGTGGGCACACAGCCATGGCATCCACTGGTCCTACCATGTGCCACACCACCGAGGAACTGCTGGGGGATAAGCAATGGGATAGCCTATTGAAGACATAGCTGAAGAACCCCAGCTTAGAGATGACACTCTGAAAAGAGAGTGGCACCCTTTAAAATGTGGTATACACTTTGAACAAAGGGCCGTTATATGATGCTCGGTCCCCAAGAGGCAGAATGCTTAGGTCAGGAGAGTGGAGGCAAGCCACCAAAACCAATGGAAGTGCCAGCCTCACCAAGAGACAGGGAGATTCTGAAAGCCTGATGGAGAAGGTGGATGATGAGTATGAGGCATGGCTTCAGGAGTGGCAACAGTGGAGGGCTATGGTTTGTCCCTAGTTCTCTTCTTGTGAGTTTCCCCAGAAATAGTGATCAACCAGAAGCCTGGAGAAGCTGTGTGCCAAGGAGTACTTGAAATATATATATGCTGGTGATTCTGATCTCCAAGGATAAAGTTAAAATTCCCAAGAACTTTTATAAAAGTAAAATTTCAGGTTACCTTAAAAAGGGTAAAAATCTGACTGCCATCAAACTGCTCATTTGCAACACGGTATTCTGGAAATAATAAAACTTTGTCTTCAAGCTTTTTATGCAAAATTATTTTTACTGATTGATTGACTGAGACAGGGTCTCCTTCTGTTGCCCAGGCTGCCATGCAGTGGTGCAATCACAGCTCATTACAGCCTTTACCTCTCAGGTTCAAGTGGTCCTCCCACCTCAGCCTCTTGAGTAGCTGGGACCACAGGTGCACAGCACTACACCTGGCTCATTTTTTTTTTTGTTTTTTAGAGATGAGAATTTTTATGTTGCCCAGGCTTATCTCAAACTTGAGTTCAAGCAATCCATCCTCCTCAGCCTCCCAAAGTACTGAGATTATAGGCATGAGCTACTGTGCCTGGCTGGGAAATTATTTTTAGCCCAGAATTCTATATCCAATATCAAGAATAAGGTTAAAAATAAACATATTAAACTCATAAAAATATCATAAATTCACCTTCTGTGGGAAAATAAATTACTGAAGGATGTTCTCTGCCCCTCAAGTTCTGGGGCCTCAGCAAAAGCAGCAGGAAAAGGCTGGCATCATCAGGACACACCTTCCCTCAGGTGTCTGTGGCTCCTACCAGCCCAGGCTGGGGCTTCTGCAGGGCTGTCAGCCACAACCTCTACTGTGGGCCCTCCACGTGACCCCTCCACATAAGCTAGTTTGATTCCATGGGTGAGCATCCCAAGACAACAAAGCATATAGGCATGGCCTTTCACGGTCTGGGCTCAGAGGTCACATAGCATCACGTCTGCTGCACTCTGTTGATCAAGGCAGTCACCAAGACCCAACCAGGGTCAGGGAGAGAACATGGTGTAGCTGCAAAAGCATGGGGATTGGCAGACATTGCTGCAGCCATTTTTAGAAAATATGACCTGCCACAGCAGTGAGCAAGGGCACCAGTGACATCCATGGTCAAATCCAAGTAACTCTCAGTGGTGTGACTGTGAGACATAATGCAATTGACAAGAATGAGAATTTTTAAAGCTTTGGCCTATATAAAAAAATTTAAAAATGAATGAAATATAGAACTAAGATTCCAGGTTATTTCAAAATAATGTGGATGTTAGGAGCAGAGGTGGAAAGGAGAGTATAAGGTGTGCTAAGTGTCTTGTTCATTTGAAGTAGTTACAGGTAGAAATTAATTCTGGACTTTAAATTATGACTATATTCACATGGATTAGTAAAATGTTTAAAACTCTTATACTTTGGCATTAAAAATAATAACTTTAAGGCCAACCATTAGAAGACTAGACATAAGATGTAATTTCTAAAACAGTAAAATAATAAAAGTGACAAAAAACAATAAAACAAATAAGAAGAAGAAATTTTAAGGCCAAAACATGAAATCAGATGGTAGTAATTATGTAAACACATCATTAGTCACAACTAATGTGAATTTAATCTCCTTTTTAAAGAGAGAAATTTTTAAATTGGAATGTTTTAAATTCAGCTGTATGTTATTTACAAAAAAGCATGCCTAAATTTGGAAAAAAAAAAGAAAAGAGAGAGAGAGGAAAATTTGAAAATAAAAAAATAAATGAAGATATACCGGGGAAATGCTGACTAAAAGAAAGCAGAAATGGCAATAGCAATAGTAGTCAAAATAGAATTCAAAGTGAGAAGCATTAAATGCATTAAATAGGAATGAGACATATTTATATTATAAAAATTACAGTCGCCTCCAAAATATAACAATCATTAACCTTTATGAACAGAGCAATATTATATTGGTATTTTTAGAGTTAAAACTCCTGGAAACATAACAGAAACTGACAAACCACAATCTTGGTGAGAGATTTTAAAACCTCTCCAAGAAATTAAGATACCAACTAGATTAAAAAAAATTAAGCCAGGAGAGGACATAAATAGTTATTGTACTTTCATATAAATTGCCAGTTTCTAATTTAATTAACTATATAGTTGCACTGCTAATATGAATCGTTCTCAATAAAAAGGCTGCACAATGTTTTCAAATACCTGTTGGATATTTTTATTTTTTTTTGTTTATTTACCAAACCAGGGTATTTAGCATATACATTACCTCCCACAGTTATTATTTCTTTGTGGTGAGAACATTCAAAATTGTCTCTTCTTGCCTTTTTAGAGTATACAATAGAGAAATGTTAACCATAGAACACCAGAACTTATTCCTCCTATCTAACTATAACTTTGTACTCATTGACCAACCTCTCCCTGCTCCCAGTGGAACAGCCTTTAACTGCCCTTTTATTAGTCAAAATAAATAAATAAATAAGTTGCCAAAAGTCAAAAATCACACAGGTCACATTCACTGAAGTGATCCAATAAAAATAAGTTTCGCAAACACCTCGTTTGGAAATTAAAGCAACTCTAAATATTTATTAGTTTAATGTGAATATCAAAACTGAAATTACATCTCTTGCCTGAGACCTAAAATAGTAAAACACGTGGAAGAAGACAGCAGGATGGTGGCTACCATGGCATTGAAGAAATGTGATGTGGGAAGTTGTTGTTCAACAAGGATAAAATCAGGTTTTTTTGTTTTGTTTTGTTTTGCTTTGTTTTGAGACAGAGTCTTGTTCTGTCGCCCAGGCTGGAGTGCAGTGGTACGATCTTGGCTCACTGCAACCTCCGCCTCCTAGGTTCAAGCGATTCTCCTGCCTCAGCCTCCCGAGTAGCTGGGATTACAGGCACATGCCACCATGCCCGGCTAATTTTTGTATTTTTAGTAGAGATGGGGTTTTGCCTTGTTGGCCAGGTGATCCTCCCACCTCGGCCTCCCAAAGTGCTGGGATTACAGGTGTGAGCCACTGCACCCGGCCAAGATCAGTTTTAAGATGAGTAAGCTCCAGAGATCTGCTGTACAATGCAGCCCCTGTGGTTAACAATAGTTTAAAGGGTAGATTTCACGTTAAGTGTTCTTACCACAAAAGTGGGTGGAAACACAAGGAAACTCTGGGAAGTGATGGAGATGTTTATTACCTTGTCTGTGGTGAGGGTAGCATGATAGACACATGTCCAAACTCACCAAAGTGTATGCATTAATTATGTGTAGTTTTTTGATGCACCAATTATACCTCAATAAAGCTGGGACAAAAAATTTGCTTACACTAAAATTACAAAGTAAATAGAAATAAATGTCAGTGAGAGTACCAAAGGTAGTTACTTTTTTTGGTCACTTTTATTCTTTTAGTATTTTAGAAATTACATCTTATGTCTAGTCTTCTAATGGTTGGCCTTAAAGTTATTTTTTTAAATGACGAAGTATATGGATGTCACCAAAACCATATTTGATGCCAATTTTGGTCACATTTGCATTTATTAGCACACAAGAAAGACCAAAAATAGAATAAGAATTCTACTCAAGAAGGTAAAAGTAAATACATCTTTAAAAAGTAGAAATTTAATAAAAATACAGCAGAAATCAGAAAATTCTTTTAAATGAATACTAACTCATAACCAAGTGTGTCATCCTGAGAATGCAAGAACATGGCAACATTAGGAAATTTATGCAAGAAAAATACACTATATAGAAAAGGGGATGCCACGTGGTCAGCTCAAGAGGCAGAAACACATTCTGTTCTCCCCCTCCCCCAATATTTCATTGCCCAGGAAAAAATTTAAACTTTCTTAACGATAAAAGGTAGCTTTCAAAACCTACAATAAATAACATACTTAAAGTGGCAGCATTAGAAATCTATTAAACCCAATATACAGTAACTATCATCTTAACTATCCAGCATTATTCCAGAGGTCCTGGAAAACTCAAGAAAATGAAAACAAGAAATTAGTATTAATATTCAAAAGGAAGGCAGGCTGGGCATGGTGGCTAATGCCTGTAATTCTAGCACTTTGGGAGGCTGAGGCAGGCGGATCACTTGCGGTCAGGAGTTTGAGACCAGCCTGGCCAACATGGTGAAACCTCATTTCTACTAAAAAAAAAATACAAAAAAATTTAGCCGGGCATGGTGGTACGCACCTGTAATTCTAGCTACTCAGGAGGCTGAGGCAGGAGAATTGCTTGAACCCAAGAGGTGGAGGTTGCAGTGAGCCAAGACTGCCCCCCTGCACTCCAGCCTGGGTGACAGAGTGAGACGCTGTCTCAAAAAAAAAAAAAAAAAAAAAGAAAAAAAATATGTATTCAAAAGGAAGAGATAAAACCTATTTTAATCTATTGATTATAAACATGATTGTTTATACAAAAAATAATCAGCTAAAAATTGTTAGAATCTATGAGTTTAGTAAGGTGGCCAAATAAAATAACATTCCCAAACCAATAGGTTTCCTGTACACCAGTAGTAATCAATTAGAAAAAGTTGAATTTCAGTATTTATAGTTTTCTAGGAATTAGTCTATTTCTTCTAAGTTGTTGACGTTACGAATATAGCATCATCCTTTTCATGACTGAAGGTTCTGTAGAGATATTTCCTGTTTTATCTGGACACTGGCGATCTGTGTCTTTTTTTCTATTGTGTCAGCCTTGAAAAAGATAAAAAGAAATTGACCAGGAGATTTGTCAATTTTATTGATTTTTTTAAAAAGAACTGCCTTTTAAATTTTATTGATGTTCTCTCATTGTTCACCTGTTTTCAATTTTATAATTGAAAACATCTTTAAAAAGCAGAAATTTATGGTATCTTTCTCATTTCTTTCTTTTTGCTTTGAGTTTACGTTGTTCTTCTTTTTCTAGGTTTTTCGTGGAAAGCCTCTGAAACATCTGCCTGGAGCTCTCTGTGTAGTTGTGTGGATACCTCCCCAGGTGTGCCTCTCTGGGAGGACAGGTTGGCCTTGAGCTATAAACATGGCATTTGTCGGCCGGGTGCAGTGGCTCAAGCCTGTAATCCCAGCACTTTGGGAGGCCGAGGAGGGTGGATCACAAGGTCAGCAGTTCGAGACCAGCCTGACCAACATGGTGAAACCCCGTCTCCATTAAAAATACAAAAAAATTAGCCAGGTGTGGTGGTGGGCACCTGTAGTCCCAGCTACTCGGGAGGCTGAGGCAGGAGAATGGCGTGAACCCGGGAGGTGGAGCTTGCAGTGAGCTGAGATTGCACCACTGCACTCCAGCCTGGGCAACAGAGCGAGAGTCCGTCTCAGAAAAAAAAAAAAAAAAAAAAAAACAACCACGGCATTTGTCAGTATGCATGCTGTTGAAACCTGTGGGATTAGGTGAGGTGATAAGGTGCAATTGTGTAGGCAGGGCCCAGGACAAAGCTGCAGTGTTTTAAGGTCTGGAGAAGAAAACCCAGCAAAGGGGACTGAGGGATGGCAAGAGTGAGGAGGAAGAGAACCCGTCAGAAATAATGTCACTTTGGGAGGCAAGGCGGGCAGATCACTTGAAGTCAGGAGTTTGAGACCAGCCTCACCAACATGATGAAACCCCATCTCTACTAAAAATACAAAAATTAGCCAGGTGTGGTGGCAGGTGCCTATAATCCCAGCTACTCGTGAGGCTGAGGTGGGAGAATCACTTGAACCTGGGAGGCGGAGGTTGCAGTGAGCCAAGTTTGCACCATTGCACTCCAGCCTGGGCGACAGAGTGAGACTCCATCTCAAACAAAGAGAAAAAAGAAAAGGTCAAAAGAGCAGCACTTTTCAGAAGGAAAACATGGACAACCGTGCCATGCTGATGAGAGATCAAACAAGATGAAGTCCTAAATGGTTCACTGGAAGCAGCAACGTGGAAGCCCCTGGTGACTTTGACATGAGCAGTTTCACCGGAGTGTGGCAGAGAGAATCTGACTGAGGAGCTGGGGATCAGGGCGGAAGGGGGTGCTCAGCAGGGAAGGGTGTCACATTTGTTAATGAAAATGTTCTCTCCTTTTCTCTCCTTTGAATGAGATGACGCATTTAGTGTGTAACAGTGTCCGGCTCACAGTCGGGCCTTGCTAACACTTTGGTTTCACTCACTTCCTTATCTTTCATTCATTGACCGAAAAGTTAATGGTGGCTCTTCCTCTTTTGAAAAGAGGATTGGGAACATCAGCATAGCTATTTTGACACTGGGATTTCTGTTAGAAAAGTAGATGTGACTTATTCCCTTTGGGTGGAACTCCTTTTCTAGAAAGGGGGGCAACACACGTGTTGGTTAAATCTCAGTTTCTAGAGTCAGGCTGTCGTAAGTTAAATCTCAGTTTCACCCCCCGAACCATGTAGCTATGGGGATTTTACATGAACTCCCGAGCCTCAGTTTTCTAACCATCAACCATTCATCAGAATAGTGCCTACCTCACCAATGCACACCTTAAGCACCTAGTGCCTCTGTTAGCTACCATTTAAGTTGAGAATTTCCCTGTGAGGTTTTTTCAGAGGAGGTTCCTTCTACAATAAACCACCAAGTACTTGGTCCGCGTTTGCAGAAATCCATCCACACCATGTGTAAACACAGGGGCTGGGCACTTGCATGGTAAACCAGGTCAGCTAAACACGGATTAACAATGCCAGGTCCATTTCACCTGCAAAGTATCAGCGACTCTTCAATCGGCAGGTCCCCAGCTGCCTTGCAGCACAGCCAGAGCCTAGCATAGCACTGCCTCCTTCCCTTTCACTTGTCCCCAGGAATCCCCGGAGATCCAGGGTGAGGCTCCCTTAGTCTAATGAGAAGGAGGCATTCTGACTTTTTAGGTTATTTCCTCTTCCCAGCCCCTGGCAGATGGGAAAAGAAAAGAAAACAAAACAAAACAAAAAAACAAACAAAAAAACCCCCACCACAATAATTGCTGCTTGCATGAATGACCTCAGTAGGGGAAGAGTGCTGAGCACCTAAGTCCTTGCACTGCTGCCAGGCCTGGCGTCATCGTGATTAACACAGCAATCACCGGCCAGGGAGCCGGGCCACTCTGCCTACCAGACACCCTGACTGGGTGACTTATGGCTTTATATTTTTAAATCGGCCTCTCTAGCACCGTCTGATAAATCAACACACAAGTCATTATATGGTTCATTATCCCAGTAATATGATTCATTCTTTGTGCCAAGAAATGCAGGAGATGTCAGGAAACTTAAAAATATCTCATTTGAAGCCATGAGCGCCCATCCACATAACAGATTAACTGAATGAGAGAGAGTGGTTGGACACAGAGGTCAAAGAGAAGGCTCAGCAGGTGGTGGTCTTCCCTGCAGCAGTCCTTTACCTCCTGCTGAAAAATTTGAGTCACACTCTCACTAGGCAGGCTCTGTGCTGGCCACACTTTCTCCCTCATAGGCTCAGAAGGCAGTCATGCTGGCTGCAGGCACCTGTTAGAGAATTCACAGCCGAGTGCACTCAGCTAGGGTCATTTCTATACAAAGAACACCAAGTCCAGAAGATGACGGGTCATGTGCTATGGAATAAAGAGCACTTGGTCCCACTTCTGCCACCAGGTCTGAAACTCTGGGTACATTGCTTGAAATGAAATCACAATACTTTGTTGTCATCATCTGTCAAACAAGAAAGTCATTCTCCACATTTTTCAAGTTCTTTCTAGCTCTAAGATTCTATGACTCTAGTGTGTTGGAGGAGAAGAGAGGAAGGCAGAGTTGAGAGCTTGGTCAGAGCTGAGTTCCAACGTAACTGATATGTGGATCATGTAGGAGACTCTTTCACCAAATCTACATACACTATTTTGCATGAAGGTTGCTAATTTATGTTGATTATGTCAGTGATGGCTCCTTTAGTAGAAAGAAGAAAAAAAAATCGAAATGAAACTGGCTTAAGCACTAAGGACATTTATTTGCTTGTGTATTCTGCAACCTCTGAATGTCCGCTTTAGTCTCCATTACAATACCTGGGACTAGAACAGAGTCCCTAGACTCATGGAAGTTAATTCTAGTTGGGGAAATAGATAATAAACAAAACATATGTAACTATATTATCTAATGTCAGGTAATGACAAGTGCAATGAAGACAAACAGGACAGGTGAATAGAGAGATCCCTTTTTACACAGGATGGTGATGGAAGGTCTCTTTAAGGCAATAATAGCTGATACAATGTTGGTAAATAAAGGCATGACAAGAAGACTATGAGACCTTCAGAGAAGATTGCTGCCAGGAAGCATGACTACCAAGAGCACAGATATGTGGTTAAGCATACCAGGGGAACCCAGTGAACTCGATTTCTGTGGAGGATGGAAGGAACCAGCATGGTCTGCCCTGTTGGGGAGCTCAGAATGCAGCTGATAGTGTTGGCCGAGAAGTTTGGAAGGGTTCCTATGACAGGGCCACATGTTGCTGTAAGCAAGAGCTCAGCAACTGCCAAGGACTTACGTGAATCTTCAGGCAGATTTCTACAGCCCCCACTTACTCAGCTCCCTCTTCTCCAGTGGTCTCCCTCATAAACTCCAACAGTCCACAAGCCTGATCTCTGAATACTCGGCTGAGTGAGATCAATGCTTTTGTTGAGTTTCTACCTCTCTGCATTTCAGAAAACAAACAAACAAACAAACAAAAAAATGGCCCAAGAAAGAAAGCTGGGATCTCTTTTTTAGAGGCATGTGAACCAGAACAACTCCATCTTGAATAAGAGCTGGGTAAAATAAGGCTGAAACCTACTGGGCTTCATTCCCAGATGGTTATGGCATTCTGAGTCACAGGATGAGATAGGAGGTTGGCACAAGATACAGGTAATAAAGACCTTGCTGATGAAACAGGTTGCAGTAAGGAAGCCGGCTAAATCCTACCAAAACCAAGATGGCCACAAGAGTGACCTCTGGCCATCCTCACTGCTACACTCCCACCAGCACCATGACAGTTTACAAATACCATGGCAATGTTGGGAAGTTACCTTATATGGCCTAAAAAGGGGATGCAGGAATAATCCACCCCTTCTTTAGCATATCATCAAGAAATAACCATAAACATGGGCAACCAGCAACCCTCAGGGCTGCTCTGTCTATGGAGTAGCCATTCTTTTATTGCTTTACTTTCTTAATAAACTTGCTTTCACTTTGTACTGCAGACTCACCCTAAATTCCTTCTTGCGTGAGATCCAAGAACCGTCTCTTGGGGTCCGGATTGGGACCTGTTTCCTGTAACATATTTCTCTGTCCTGCAACATATTTCTGGCCACCACGAACGTATGATACTGAGAAAACCCCCCGACTTGGAGAAAATGGACTGCGGCACTGATTGGATGACTTCGGGTAAGTGGGTGGGGCACCCAAGTAAAGAATGGGATTGGGTTAGAGGCCCAACTTAGGGGAGTTAGAGTCTCTCCTAAGACAGAGTGGGTTAGAAGCCCCTCTTATAAGGCAAGAATGCTTGACGGACCTTGGGTTAGAGGCCCAAATTAGGAGGGTTAGAGTCCCTTCTAAGATGTATGGAGTTAGAGGCCTCTCTCAGTAAAGTGTCTCTTGGCTAAAACCAGGTTTGGCACCTCAGGCTATGCTCTTTGTATTAATCTGCCTCGTACTGTTTGCTGATGGCCGTGTGTGGGTGACATGGTTAGGCATGTACAGGATCGTGGGACATGGGGAGCTTTTTCCTCCCTAAAAGAGGAAACTTGAGCACTAATAGGATTGCTGGAAAAGATCCATTGGCTACTGACAAGCAGCCGCCTGAACTTTTCAGTGTCGCTGCAATGGGTGGGTCTTTCTCTGGCCTCCCCGAGCATTTCGCCTTCCCCACCCTGCCACAGGCGATGCTTTTCTCTCTCTCCTTTCCCTTTCCTATCTGTTCTGTTACTCAGGGCGACCATCTTGCCCAGAGACCATGTGTTGAAACTCCAATTTCGAGGCTGGATTAAAGGTGACTGGGTCCACCCATCTGGGGGTAAATTTAAGCCTTGCCAGTTTGACATTGCGTGTTAAGCAGAGTGGCTAATGTCTATGTTTTATCACATGTAATTTGCTCTGGCCAGAACAAAAAAAATAATTTTCCTTTATGATGCAGCTTGGCCCCCAGGGCGATGTTGCCGCAAGCTGGATTACTAGGGGCGCTCAGGGAAAGGGAACCCAGAAGCCTGGCACGCCAGCAAAAGGGTAAGAATTTCTTACCAGTCAGATTTCTGGCTTCTCTCTGTGCAAACAGTTGAATGTATGGAAAAAAAACAAAATCAGTATTTATCTCCTCTGTAAAGTTTTGATTAATGCAAAAAAGAATTCTAAGGCTAGTCTTAAGCTAGTGTATTTGGTGCTATGAATTTGTTTTTCTGTGTCAAGGGGTACTTCAGGATAAAACACAGGCTTAGAACACCTGTAAGCCCGCTTTTCAAGATGACCCAGCAGCTGGTCATAACAAACTTGGCTGCAGGTCCCTGAAACAAACAAACAAACAAACAAACAAAAAAACTGGATGAAGTCTCTACCTTGTTTTATGTCCTTGGGAGCTTGATGTTTTAATAATGTGGTGATATCTTTTCTTGGTCCCTTCCAGGGACAGGAATTTTAGGGTTCATGTAATAGCTCTAAAAATCATACTAAATAAAATCATATTAAATAAAAGTCTTTGCAAACTCAAAATTAACTACTCTAGACTCCTTCTGGGAAAGAAAATGGAGACTGCCCCTTGCTGTAGCTCAGTAGCTAGGGTTTTGCACTTTCGCAGTGGTGGTCCGGGTTCAATTTTCCATGTAGGAAGTTATTTCTGGTTTAGTATCTGTGTGACCTTGTCTATTCTCTTGTGCTTCGCAGACTGTCTTAAATTTTCCTTTCTCTAAGGACATGGGAGGTTACCTGTGGTAAAATTCAAAAGCTGGAAATAGCAGCTATTTGTCGTTAGAAATTTTAAAAGGACATTATTAAAGAGTGCTACAGTTAAAATCAGTTTAATTAAAAGCAGATAGATTCCTCTCAAAATCAAAGGCTATTTTGTTTTGCATTGTTATCGACAGTTTTGAGTTTTGGGGGTATCAGAAATTACTTTACATTATGAGAGAGCTTTGGTGTGTAATAACTAGGTAGGAAATATACTTTAAGGGATGGCTAATAGTAGTTATGGAGGGATACTTGACTCTTTGCACACTTGGATCAGAGAAGCATGCTCTTGGCCACCTGGAAGATGATTAAACATCCCTACCCCACACTGGGGGATGAGACTCCCATGAGGGATAGTCTGATTACAAAATGGGCTGGTTGGCTTTGGGTTGCCTTGCAATGAAATGCAGGAGAGAAGCACTGCATTGTCTTCTCCCGAAATATTTCCCTGCTTTTGGGGATCCAGGAACTGGTATAAAATGGCACTCTTAATTTGGGGGATCTGTCTTTGCCTTCAGCTGCTTATTTGGCCCTAGAAATGCATGCTTTCCTGGCCCTGTTCCTCCAAGGGCTCCACCCTGAAGCCAGTAATCCAATTAAGAAAGGTGGTTCATGCCTGTAATCCTAGTACTTTGGGAGGCCCAGGCAGGTTGATCACGAGGTCAGGAGTTCGAGATCAGACTGGCCAACATGGTTAAACCTGTCTCTACTAAAAATACAAAAATTAGCCGGGCATGGTGGTGGGTGTCTGTAATCCCAGCTACTCAGGAGGCTGAGGCAGGAGAATCACTTGAACCTGGGAGACGGAGGTTGCAGTGTGATGAGATTGCCCCATTGCACCGCAGCCTGGGCAATAGCATGAGACTCCATCTCAAAAAAAGAAGGAAGGAAGGAAGGAAGGAAAGAAGGAAGGATGGAAGGGAGAAAATGGCAAATGAAAAATCTTGTAAGTGCTGAATCTTCTGTCTGTGGATTTATATATGTTGCATGTTTATAGATAAAAGAACTCTAATTAACTGGCTTAGAAAAATAGGCACTTAAATATTTTGTCAGAAAAACAGGAACTTTAATGCCTTTTTGTTCATGTGACTTTAGTAATCTTTTGGAAATAATGACAGTTTTAAAAATTATTAGTAAAATAAAATGTCTTTAAAAATGTAGACTGTTGGTCTAAATTAACGTCAAATATCAGATTTGCTAAATGCTTTAAGGTCAAATTGTTTTTCTGACTTTTGAAAATTGTTCAATTTGGCTGGGCCCAGTGGCTCACGCCTGTAATCCCAGCACTTTGGGAGGCTGAGGCAGGTGGATCATCTGAGGTCAGGAGTTCGAGACCAGCCTGACCAACATGATGAAACCCTGTCTCTACTAAAAATACAAAAATTAGCTGGACCTGGTGGCAGGTGCCTGTAATCTCAGCTACTTGGGAGGCTGAGGCAGGAGAATCGCTTGAACCCAGGAGGTGGAGGTTGCGGTGAGCAGAGATTGCACCATTGCACTTCAGCCTGGGCAACAGAGCAAGGTTCCATCTAAAAATATATATAAATAAATAAATAAAAGAAAAAAGAAAAATGTTCAATTTACCTACTTTAAAGTCATTAGCTTCTAGATAAGGGCTGGGACATGTGGAATTAGCCATACTCCCTAGCTATACAAAGAAGATTATAAAGAAAGAGATTTTATATAAGAAGGGATCTCATATGGTAAATTCTTGTCCTAAAGTAAAATAACTGGTTGTTTAAAAGGAGGGATGTTTAAGGCAAGTCAGAAAGTCCAAGAATGACTCAGATGGTCTGTGTAAGTTGTGAAAGGACTTGTGAAAGGGAATTTATGCAAGAAATGTATAATTCCAAGGTTCTTAGGCCTCCTAAATGCTTCATAAAATGCCACTATGACTCTTACTTAAGTAAGAGCAAGGCCTGGGGACATTTGGAATTAGCCACACTCCCTAGCTGTGCTAGAGAGTCAGCTCTTATCTGCACTTTTGCCTGGTGTGCCCTAGGCAGGCTACACACTAGTACACAATTAAAATCTCGAATTTACCAAGGTTTTCACCAAAAATAAAAGTTGCTAAGAGTTAACATTGTAACATGTAATTAAGACTACTGAAGAAACAGTTTTACATGCAAGGTGTGTAAGAAAAGCAAAACGTGTTTTGGGTTAAAAAAAAAAAAAAGATTATAAGAAGTCATGGGCATGTGGTTTTTTTTTCTGCCTAAAGTGTTAAAGGATTGTTTTAAGTAAGAAAAAAAAAAACCAAAATTTTAAACTAGTTGTGGAAGGTTTATAAAAATTAATTGTAAGAGATTCTGTGTTTGAACATATTGGCTAAAGTTAAAGAGGTATTATTCACTAAACATTGGAATAAAAGCACAATGGGTTTTTCTGCTCTTTCACAAAAAATTTAAAGGGTTGTAAAAGGTTTATAAGAATCTTTTCTTATGGTTAAACATTAAAATTGGGCAAATATGTCTATAAGGTTTTATATAAACATTGGATTTAACATTAATAGTACATTAAAATAAAGGTAAAATTTGGCTTAATTGATGTAAAATTCATATAGGAAGCATTATCAAATGTAAAATGGTGTTTTGCTTTCTTTAGATATTTGCATAAATGTGTTATTGGTATATGTTCCAAAGTTATGGAAAACTTCTATAATTCTAATATAACTTAGTGTATGTTATTAATAATTATAATTGTTATGTAAAATTCTGTGTAACACATAAGTAACCAAATTTCCTTATCAATTATGGCTTTAATGGTGGCTGTCCTAAAACTTTTTATCATCCACAGGCAATTGCTCTCTTGTTTTAATCCCCTTTAAAAGATGGTTTGTAATCAACTCAACTATAAAACCCTAGCAGTTGTTGTTAAATACAGGTTTTCTAATAACTTTGGAAATCGTAACATTAAAATAAAGAAAACGACATTCAAAACTCTCATAAAAAGCTAAAATGTTTACAAATATCAAATAAAACAGAAATTAACAGAACCAATAGGAAACTGAAGTAATCTTTTCAACTCTGCTTAAAACACTGCTAATCCTTTGTTTTGTTTTTCAGAGTCAAAAAAAAAAACTTTTTAAAGCTATTTACAGCTTATAATAATTGAGTAAAGTATACTGCTATGAAAAAAAAATGGAAACATATTTCTCTCTACCTAATTTCTCCAAAATTTAGGAACTAGTTGTAAGTATGCTTAACTTATGGCAATATAGTTATTTGTATAAGTGCAATAAAAATCTGTTTTCTTTTGTAACAAGACACAATTGAAGAAACTGGATATTTTACCAAGGCTTTAACTGGAATGGTGTGTTTTCCCTTAAGAAATTAAACTTAACTTGTAGAGCCAATAAAAGCCTCATGGGAAACTGGCCTCATACCTTGCCTACAACAGTGCCTGTACAGGGCTTCTGACCTGTGGTAAGTAAAGAATGCCACTTTCTAACAGGTCCAGAAGCCACAAGTTATCTTGGGACCTCAAGCGGAAAGAAATTTACCAAACTCATAGGTATTTGAGGGTACAAATCCATGGCTAAGCTTGGCTTTAAAAGCCTTATCTAAAATTCCTTCTATGGAACAGAATTCCATCAAAGCCAATTTAAAAAGAACCTATGTGAAAAATAGTTATTCTTGCTGCACTTTATACAAATAATCAGGCCAAGTATAATAAAGCAAATTGGTCTTACCATAATTTGTATTTAACAAAAATGGGAAACTGGGGACAGAAATATTTTGTTTCAAAAACTATGGTATACTTGTTATTAAATTCTAGTCTCATCAGTTAAGTTTGTTTCTGCAATAAGCAGGCTAACTCTGCTTCTTCCGGTGAACCAACCAGTGATGTCTGACTGTTGCTCAGAAGAAAGAAGAGGGATGGGCAATGTAAAAATCTGGATTAGTATTCTAATTCTGGGCACATTACAATCAGCTAGCAACCCCATACCAGCTTAGTTCCAAGAGATGCCCAATTCATGAAAAGCCTTCTAATTTAGTTTACTCGGAATAACTTTACTTATTTTGCTTCACTCTTGTGGCATATATTGCTGTTATACTCTTTCTGTAGGAATATAAAAAAAGCTTACTAAATGTTTTCTTAAAGTAAACACTTATTAATCTTCCACATATCACCTCTTGTCAAAACTTGAGTCATAAATGGCCCTCACCATACTGATGTTTTCTAACTGAGCTCCTCTCTACCCTGAAGACAATAGACCTTAACAGGCAGAAATATCATCACCCCTATTCAGCCTGAAGAAGTTACAGAAAATGAATCTTCATCCCTCTGTGACCCTTAGGATTAAGGGTTCTCTTATAAAAGGGAAAGGGGAAATGTCAGAGGTATGTGAACCAAAACAACTCCATCTTGAATAGGAGCCAGGCAAAATGAGACTGAAACCTACTGGGCTGCATTCCCAGATGGTTAAGGCATTCTAAGTCACAGGATGAGATAGGAGGTTGGCACAAAGTACAGGTCATAAAGACCTTGCCTATAAAACAGATTGCAGTAAAGAAGCCAGCTAAATCCTACCAAAACCAAGATGGCCACAAGAGTGACCTCTGGTCGTCCTCACTACTACACTCCCATCAGCGCTAAGACAGTTTACGAATGCCATGGCAACATCAGGAAGTTACCTTATATGGTCTAAAAAGGGAAGGCATGAATAATCCACCCCTTATTTGGCATATCATCAAGAAATAACCATAAAAATGGGCAGCTAGCAGCCCTCGGGGCTGCTCTGTCTATGTACTCGTAACCCATTCTTTTATTCCTTCACTTTCTTAATAAACCTGCTTTCACTCTGCACTGCGGACTTGCCCTAAATTCTTTCTTGTGCGAGATCCAAGAACCCTCTCTTGGGGTCTGGGTTGGGAGTCCTTTCCTGTATTTGTCTGTTCTGTAACACCTTGAGGCTCATTTTGTGTGTTTCCTTTCTCTCAACAATCACAGTTCTGCACTGTGTAATGTTCAGTGTCTGAAAACACCTGCTTCATGTTTGTCTAATTTAATAGTAGTTTTCTGTGGGAATGAAAGTCTAGTACTAGTTATACTGTCATGGCCAAAACTGAGGGCCTTTTGGGTGTCTTCTGAAACCCTTGATTCTTATTGGCAGCTGCCTACTCTGAGTAAATGCCCAACAAAATACGAAACAGCTCAGCTTCATGTCTTCCAACCAACCTCAGAAAAAAGATAAAGTCTGATTTAAATTTCATATCAAAAGCAATAATTCAACTATTTAAAGCTACAATAAATATACAACCATACGGAAATTTGTAACCAAATATAAAACCCTCTAAAGTAAAACATTTAACACAGCAGAGACCACCAATGTAACACTGGGTTAATTCATTTTTGTGTAAAACTTGTAATAAAGTATACCACCACATTTATGTTTAATTTAAGAGCCTCTTTACTCCAGAAGTATAAGGGGCCCAAATCAGAAAACCTATTGATATAATTTACCACATTAACAAACCAGGAAATTATATGGTTATTTCAATAGGAAAAGAAACAGTATTCAATAAAATTCAATCTATACACATAATAAAACATATATTAACAATAAGAACAGTAAAAATGAAAGGCTTAATGAAAGATATTTAATTTAAAAGCCACAGAAAAGATCATATGTAATAGTGAAATTTAAAAATCATTCTCATTAAAGTCATGCTAAACACTAAGGTGTCAAGTGTTTCTGCTTGTATTCAACATGTCATTCACCATTTTTTTTTTTCCTGTGGTATCTCTTGACCTGGTCTCAAGGCAGCCAGAACTCCAGAAACACAATAAGCATTGATAAAAAGATCTCAAAGAGAAGTCCTTTAGTTCAGGCTCGAGAAGAGAAGGGGTCTCCTGTTAATACAAGTTGTGGCAGCCAGAACCCACAGTGCTGGAAACTCAAAGAAAGAAGAGCCTTCCTCTTCAGTGAAAAGAGCTACTGTCCAAAGAGGGTGAGGCAAGTTCTTGTTGATTTTTCCTCTTTGCCCCTCACTCTCTCCAGATACACATTGGTTGGCCTTGGATACAGACACAGTTCCAGAAAGAAAGTGCGAAAGCAAAGTAAATACAACTCCAGGTTTCTGGCTAGAGGACTTAAAAAGGAGAATCCCAGAGAACCATAAAGCACCAAGACTGCAGAAAAGGAGGAGCTCAGGAAACAATACCATTAAGGTGTTTATGAACTCCTGAGATCAACCTCAAGTTTAGCATTCAGGTTCTGATTCAAAGCAGCCTACAAAGACATTGAGAACTAAACTAAGAGACCATGACCCATGTCCCAGATTGACCACCGGAGGGTACACCTGTAGGACACATTTAAATAGGACTGCAAAGGCTGTTAAAATTAAACTAATATAGAGACTTTATCCCAGAGAAGGCCACTCAGAGTTTACAATCTACACCCAATCAGGTCAATTGGCTGCTAAAACAAAAACGTCAATATTCTCCACAGGGTATATACAAGACCCAGTCCTGTATTACACAATATTGAAAATGTCCAGAATATAATCCCAAATTACATGGCACATGAAGAATCATGGAAATTACAAATTGCATGAGAAAAGACAATCAACAGATGACAACAGTCAGATGTTGGAACTCATCCAACAGTAAACCTTTCCAACTGATGTTAAATTTATCTGACAAAGGCTTTGATAATTATCCCACTAGTAAGGGTAAACATATTTATTTTTATTTTTAATTTTTTGAGACAGAGTCTGGCTCTGTTGCCTAGGCTGGAGTGGAGTGCATGATCTCTGCTCACAGCAACCTCTGTTTTCTGGGCTCAAGCCACCTCTCACTTCAGCCTCCTGAGTAGCTGGGACTATAGACAGACATCACCATGCCCAGCTAACTTTGGTTCTATGTATGTATGTATGTATGTATGTATGTATGTATCTATCTATCTATCTATCTATCTATCTATCTATCTAGTAGAAATGGGGTTTCACCACGTTGCCTGGGTTGGTCTTAAACTCCTGGCTCAGGCAATCCACTTGCCTAGGCCTCCCAAAGTGCATGGAATAAAGGCATGAGCCACAGCACCTGGCCTAAGCATCTTTAAAATAAATCAGGTAATAGAAAGTCTCAGCCCAAAATAGAGCCAAACATACATAAATGTATATACAATACACAAAAGAACCAAATATAAAATTCAGAACTAAAACAATGAATAAAATTTTAAAACTCATTAGGTATACTCAATAGCATAATTGAGATGACAGGGTGAAAAGTTCACTGGAACTTGAGGATAGATCAATAGAAATATTCAACCTTAAAAACTAAGAAAAGATTGATTAAAAATTAATCTGGGCTGGGTGCGATGGCTCATGCCTATAATCCCAGCACTTTGGCAGGCCGAGGCAGGAGGATCACCTGAGTTCAGGAGTTCGAGACCAGCCTGGCCAACATGGTGAAACACTGTCTCTACTAAAAATACAAAAATTAGCTGGGTGTGGTGGTGGGCACCTGTAATCCCAGCTACTCAGGAGGCTGAGTAATGAGAATCGCTTGAACCTGGAAGGCAGAGGTTGCAGTGAGCTGAGATTGTGCCACTGCATTCCAGCCTGGACAACAAAGCAAGACTCTGTCTCAAAACAAAACAAAACAAATTAATCTGTGGGATAAAATAGAAATGTCTAGCATTTGTATCATCTGAGTCCTGGAAAGAAATAATAAAGACTGCAGTGGAGACATAATATTTAAAGAAATAATGTATAGAAACTCTTCAAGTTTGGGGGAAAAAAATAAACCTACAGATTCAAGAAGCTCAGAAAATTCCAAACAGCAAAAACACAAATAAATCAATGCAAAGACATATTATAAACTTTGAAAATAAGGACAAAGAAAAAATCTTAAAAGCAGCCAGACAAAAAAAGATGCATTGCTTAAAAAAGGAAAACAGTACACAAGACAGTGGATTTCTCATCAGAAATTTCTGATGCCAAAATAATAATTAAAAAAAATCTGTCAACCAAGAATTCTAGGTCCAAGAAAAATACTCTTCAGAAATGTACATCAAAACCACAATAAGATACCACTTCACATCCACTAGGATGGCTATAATAAAAAAGAGAGACAATAACAAATGTTGGCGAGCAGGTGAAGAAATTGAAACCCTTACACATTGCTCATAGGAATATAAAATGATGCAGCTACTTTGGAAAACAGTTTGGCAGCTCCTAAAAAAATTAAATATAGAGTTCCATATGCCCCAACAATTCTACTTCTAGGTATAGACCCAAGATAATTGAAAACACATATTTACACAAAAACTTGTACATGAATAGTCATAGCAGCATTATTCATAATAGCCAAAAGGTAGAAACACTCCAACTGTCAATCAATTGATGAGTAGATAAATATAATATGTTATATCCATACAATGAAATGTTATTCTGCCGTAAAAAATACTTAAGTTCTGATACATGCTAATATGGATAAAACTCAAAGAAATTGTGCAAAGTGAAAGAAGCCAGAAAGAAACGGCCACATATTCTATGATTTCAATTGTAGGCAATGTCCAGAATAGACAGATTCATAGAGACAGAAAGATTATTGATGGCTAGGGGCTAGGTAGAAAGGAAGAATGAACTGCTAATGTATACACGGCTTTTAGGGGTGGTGGCGGTGATATAAAGGTTCTAGCTTTAGATAATGGTGATAGTTGCACAACTTTGAGAATATGCAAAAAAAAAAAAAACAAATTGTGTACTTTAAAAAGGTACATTTTATGGTATGTGAAGTATGTTTCCAAAAAAAGGAGAATAAAGAAGTTCTCATTTAAAGTAAAACCAAGCGAATTCATTGTCAGTGGACTTGCTCTAAGAGAATTGCTAAAGTAGTTCACCAGACACAAAGGAAATGGTACCAGAAAGAAACTTCAGAGCAGAAATTTTAAAAAAGCAAAAGAAATTTAAAATATATGAAAAAATTGAGTAAACTATTCTTCTGTTGAATTCTTTAAAATATATGTTTCAAAGTAAAACAATATTTTTAAATGAAATTTCAAAGTATGTAGATGCAATACATAATAAACATATAGGCTGGGCACGGTGGCTCATGCCTGTAATCCCAGCACTTTGGGAGGCCAAGGTGGGTGGATCATGAGGTCAGGAGATCGAGACCATCCTGGCTAACATGATGAGACCCCGTCTCTACTAAAAATACAAAAAAATTAGTCGGGCGTGGTAGTGGGTGCCTGTAGTCCCAGCTACTCAGGAGGCTGAGGCAGGAGAATGGCGTGAACCTGGGAGACGGAGCTCGCAGTGAACCGAGAGGGCACCACTGCACTCCAGCCTGGTTGACAGAGTGAGACTCCATTTAAAAAAAAAAAAAATCATATAAGAAATTACAACATAAAGGGGGAAGAAGAAACTTATAGAGAGGTAAGATTTCAAAACACATGATACAGTAAAATAATGATTCTGTGTAGATAGTGAAAATTTAAATGAAAATATTGTAATTCCTAGGGCTAGCACTTTTTTAATTTAAAAAAAGTACATACACAATGAGATACATTCAAAAACACAATATATAGAAATGAATTAAAAATTATTAAATAAGCCAGGCACAGTGGCTCACACCTGTAATCCCAGCACTTTGGGAGGCAGAGGCGGGCTGAGGTCAAGAATTCAAGAACAGCCTGGCCAACATGGTGAAACCCCGTCCCTACTAAAAATACAAAAATTAGCCGGTTGTGGTGGCACATGCCTGTAATCCTAGCTACTCGGGAGGATGAGGCAGGAGAATCGCTTGAGCCAGGGAGACAGAGATTGCAGTGAGCCAAGATTGCACCACTGCACTCCAGCCTGGCCGACAGAGCAAGACTCTGTCTAAAAAAATAAAATAAAATAAAAAAATTATTAAATAACCCAAAAGAAGGCAGGAATGGGAACACACAGGGATGATAAACAGAGGAAAAAAGAGATACAAAGAATAAAATGATAGAACTACATTCAAACATATCAACAATTACATTAAAGGTAAATGATCTAAATGCACCAAATAAAGAGATTGTCAGAACAAGTTTTTAAAAATACATAATCCAATTATATACTCTCTATAAAAATTCTGCTTCAAGCATAATGATATCAGTACATTAAAAGTAAAATTGTGAGAAAAGATACAAAATGCAAACACTAACCAAAAGAAAGCTCAAGTAGTTATATTAATACCAGACAAAGTAGACTTCAGAGCAAACAAATTTAGGAGGCTATCATACAATAATAAAAGAGTTCATTTATAAGAATTACATAAAAACCCTAAATGTATATGAAGCTAAAAACAAACCTTCAAAATATAAAAACTGAAAATTAATTTTTGGACAAATTGGACTACATCAAAATTAAAAACTTTAACTCTGAAACAACACTGCTAAGAGAATAAAAAGAAAGGCTACAGATTGGGAGAAAATATGCACAAATCACGTATCCAACATAAGACTTGCATTCAGAATCTAAAAGGAAATGTTAAAATTCAACAATAAGTAAGCAAACAACCAAATTAAAACATGGGCAAAAGAGCTGAACAGACACTTTACCAAACAGTATTTAAGGAGAGCAAATGAGCACATGAAAAGATATTTAACATCGTTAGTCATTATGAAAATGCAAATTAAAACCTTGTTGAAATGCAATTACACACATAAATAAAAATAACGACAATGTCAAGTGAGAGTGAACATGCACAACAGTTGGAACTCTAAACATTGCTGTGGGAATGCAAAATGGTTCAGCCACTCTGGGAAACAGCAAGTTTCTTATAAAGTGAAACACACACTTACCATATGACAGAACGTCAATTCTACTCCTGAGTACTTAGAGAAATATAAATTTATGTTCATACTAAAACTGGTACAGGAATGTTGATAGGGGCTCTATTTATAATTGCCCACTGGAAACAACCCAGATGTTCTTCAAGGGATGAATGGTTACATAAATGAGCCAAAGACGGCCTCTGTGTTTTGGCCCCTATGTTTATTTCTTTACTGTAGGTTGAGACCAGTTAGCTCAAAATCCTGCCCAAACCAAACTCAAATTTGTACATACCGAGTTATTTATAAAATTGCCTGAACAAGCAAATTTTTAGCTATTTAGAGCTTTCCTGCTTTGCATACGCCAAGAAACCTCACCCAACAGCTGTTACCTACTGATAAATAGGGCCTTGCAGTTATAAAACCCAAGATTCCTGCTGCCTTTGGTTTGTCTGACCCAAGACTTCCTGCTGTGCTGCTGTGAGACACCCTTGAGATACATACATAAGCCCCATATTCAACCCTCCCTCCAGAGTTCTCTTGCCTTATTCCCTTTCTCATTGGTGGTCTCATTAGACTGTCTCATGCAACCCTGTCTTAGTGCCACTCAATAAAGTTGTGTGTTACTGCCTCTCATTGTCATATGTTTTTCCTAGCTCAGTCCCCAAATCCCTAAAACCCTTAGGTGAATACATAAGCAAACTTTAGTACATCCATACAATGAAACACTACTTAGCACTAAAAAGCAACAAACTATTGATACATGTAGCAATCTGAATGCTCAGTAAACAAAGCCAGAATCAAAGTTGATACTACAGATTTCATTTATATAACAGTTTCCAAAAGACTACAGTGATAGAAAACAGATAACTGATTGTCAGGGATTCGGAATGGAGGTGAGTGTGACTTACAATGGAACAGAATCAGGAAAGTTTTGGGGATGATAGAACTATTCTGAATTCTGACTATAGTGGTGTTTACACATGTGTTAATATGCATGCATCTGTATACCAATATACCAAAAGGGCCAATCATGCATATTAACAACACACATATGTTAATATAACAGTTAATATAACAGTATATATATAACAGTATTAATATAACAGTTAATATAACAGTAACAACATGCATGTGTTAATATGCATGCATCTGTATACCAATACCAAAAGGGCCAATTCTACTGTATGCTAATTTTGTTTTGTTTTTTTTTTTTGAGACAGAGTCTCTCTCTGTTGCCCAGGCTGGAGCGTGGTGGCGTGATCTCGGTTCACTGCAAGCTCCACCTCCTGGGTTCACACCATTCTCCTGCCTCAGCCTCCCAAGTAGCTGAGACTACAGGTGCCACCACCACGCCCGGCTAATTTTTTGTATTTTTAGTAGAGATGGGGTTTCACCGTGTTAGCCAGGATGGTGCACACTAATTTTTTTAAAAAAATTTATAAAATTGACTGATTAAACCAGAAAGAATAACATTGTATTATATCATTTATTATGTGGATAGATACAAAATATATGCAATGATAGCATAAAGGACGGTAAGAGGAGAGTAGTTTTACTGTTAGAAGTTTCTTGCATTGTATAAGTAGTGGCACAGTATGTACTCTAAGTAGACTATGATAAGTATATGTATATATAAATACTTAGAAAAATCTCTAAAATATACAATGAAGTTAAGCTAAATATCAGTGGATAAATTAAAATGAAACACTAAAAATATCTGATTAATCCATGTGACAGCAAGAAAGGAAGAACAAAGGAAAAAAATAGTTGGGATGACTAAAAAAACAAATAGCAATATGATAGATATACTTAAACCAGCCATTCCAATAATTACATTAAGTGTAAATGTACTAAACATTCCTATTAAGATGCAGTAATAGTCACACTAGATATTAAAAGCAATATCCAACCATATGCTACCTATAAGAGGCATACTTTATATATAAAACTGCAGATTGTTGGAGAGTACTAAGATGCAAATAAATATTCCACACAAAGAGCAAGCCTAAGAAAAACAACTATTTGTTTGAATAACATTATTAGCCAATTTTACCGGGTTAACAATAAACACCGCATCTATACACTATAAATATATAACTTGTTTATGTGCACATGAAACATATACTTAGATACAATATGCTGGGACACAAAAAAAGTCTCAATGTTTTCAAAGGATTGAGATCTTACATAGTATGTTCTCTGACCACAACAGAATTAAATTAAAAATCAATAAAAATAAGATGCCTGGAATTATACAAAATATTTAGAAATTAAACAACTACTTCTACCTAATGCATAGTCAAAAAAAAATCTCAAAGGAAATTGTCAAGAACCATGAAGGGTCTGAGTTTGTATTCTGTTTGCAAGCTAACAAGTTTGCCTGCCACAATTTCATAGATGGTGGCAAAGGACACAAAACTCCTGAGTCAGAGGCAAAGAAATTAATTGTCCATAGCACAGCAAGCAGCATGAGTTTCATATTTACCCAAGTCCCTGTTACCCCTCCAGTCCCAGGGAGAGATGTGGAGCTGCCCAGATAAATGCTATACACACAGTAGTTTTGTATCACATTTAAAGAACCCTAAGCTAGGAAATTCAGTAGGCAAATCTGTCCAATATTTTCTCCAGAGGGAGATATTATCTTTATTACGTTAGGCAGCAAACAAGTCTTCTCTCTACTTCAGAGAAGTGCTGTCTCTATTTTCTAATGATATTTGTTATTCAACCTCCTTGAAATGTAGCCTAAAACTAAAGTTTCCAGTGCCAATATGTGTAAGACAAAGAAGAATTCTGTCTAAATGTAAATAATAAAATATTTTGAACTGAATGCTAAAAAATTAGGCATATAAAAATCTGTGAGATGCAGGTAAAGCAGTTTTTTGAGGAAAATGTATAGCTTTAAATGTTTAAAAGCAAAGTAGACTAAAAAACAATGATCTAAGCTTCCACTTTAAAAAGCTAGAGAAAGAAAAGCAAAGTATGCCCAAAATAAGTAGAACATTTTTTTATATTTTACCTGAAGTGATACACATTTAGAAAAAAATAGTACTTTGAAGGACAAAAATAATAAAAATAAGGCAAAAATAAATAGAAAACAAGCAGTAAAGTCAATAAAATTAAGAGTTGGATCTTTTCAAAGATTAATAAAATTGATAAACCCAAGTGAAACAAATAAAGAAAAAGAGAAAGAAAACACAAATACCAACACTGTCAG
Source organism: Pongo pygmaeus (assembly GCF_028885625.2). Lineage (NCBI taxonomy): Eukaryota > Metazoa > Chordata > Mammalia > Primates > Hominidae > Pongo > Pongo pygmaeus. Next base: position 33,710,686 of record NC_072393.2, read on the forward strand.
TGAAAGAAGGGGATATCATTAACACAACTTACCAAAACTAAAACAAAAGAGATAAAAAATCTAATAGCCCAATATCTATTAAAGAAGCAGAGTACATTATCAAAATAACTTATCATAAAGAAAACTCCAGGCTTACATTGTTTTATTAATGAACTCTATCAAGCATTTAAAGAAGAAATAGTGCTAATCTTACCCAAATACTTTGAAAAATAGTAAAGGAGGGAATATGTTATGTGGACCAGCATAAGTTTTGACATAAAACTTGACAAGGTAATTACAAAACAAAACAACAAAAACTACAGATCAATGGTCTCTCATGACTATAGTTAAAAAAGTCTTTTTTTTTCTTTTAAACAACAAAGAAGCCTATTTATAGAGGGGGAAAAAAGAGACAGATAGGTTATAGATGTTGTTGTACATTATATCTTATAATTTACATTTTGCTTTCATAGATCACAGAAAGATGTTTAAAAACACCAAAAGCAATGGCAACACAAGCCAAAATTGACAAATGGGATCTAATTAAACTCAAGAGCTTCTGCACAGCAAAAGAAACTACCATCAGAGTGAACAAGCAACTTACAGAATGGGAGAAAATTTTGAGCAATCTACTCATTTGACAAAGGGCTAATATCGAGAATCTACAATGAACTCCAACAAATTTACAAGAAAAAAACAAACAACCCCATCAAAAAGTGGGCGAAGGATATGAACAGACACTTCTCAAAAGAAGACATTTATGCAGCCAAAAAACACATGAAAAAATGCTCATCATCACTGGCCATCAGAGAAATGCAAATCAAAACCACAATGAGATACCATCTCACATCAGTTAGAATGGCAATCATTAAAAAGTCAGGAAACAACAGGTGCTGGAGAGGATGTGGAGAAATAGGAACACTTTTATACTGTTGGTGAGACTGTAAACTAGTTCAGCCATTGTGGAAGTCAGTGTGGAGATTCCTCAGGGATCTAGAACTAGAAATACCATTTGACCCAGCCATCCTATTACTGGGTATATACCCAAAGGATTATAAATCATGCTGCTATAAAGACACATGCACACGTATGTTTATAGCAGCACTATTCACAATAGCAAAGACTTGGAACCAACCTAAATGTCCAACAACGATAGACTAGATTAAGAAAATGTGGCACATATAAACCATGGAATACTATGCAGCCATAAAAATGATGAGTTCATGTCCTTTGTAGGGACATGGATGAAACTGGAAACCATCATTCTCAGCAAACTATCGCAAGGACAAAAAACCAAACACCGTGTGTTCTCACTCATAGGTGGGAATTGAACAATGAGAACACATGGACACAGGAAGGGGAACATCACACACTGGGGACTGTTGTGGGGTGGGGGGAGTGGGGAGGGATAGCATTAGGAGATATACCTAATGCTAAATGACCAGTTAATGGGTGCAGCACACCAACATGGCACATGTATACATATGTAACAAACCTGCATGTTGTGCACATGTACCCTAAAACTTAAAGTATAATAATAATAATAATAAAAAGAGTAATCTATAGAGCAATGAACATTACAGATTGTGTGCTGAATCAGGAAAGAGTTTGCTTCGGACTATAGTTAAAAAAGTCTTAAGCAAAATATTAGAAAATAAAATCTAGTGATATTTTTAAAAGTATAATGACCAACTATGATTACTCCAGAAATACAAGATTGGTTTAACATTTAAAAATCAACCAATCTCAAAATTCAACAATTTTTAAAAAGCTTTCAGAAAACTGGGACTAGAACGCAACTTTCTTAACTTTATAAAGAGTATCTGAGAAAAACCTACAGCTAAGTCATTTTTAAAGGTGAAACATTAAATACTGCCCCTTTAAGAATAAAGAAGTCAAGATATCCACTCTCATTCTTATTCAGCATTGTCTTGAAAATCCTGTCTACTTCAATAAGGCAAATAAATAAAACAAAAATGCATAAAAATTGAAAAGAACAAAGTAAAACTGTTTTTATTCATAGACTTGATTGTTTCCATAGAAAATTTAAATAATCTACACAAATATTTAGCATGATCACATGATACAAGGTCAATATAAAAAATTGTATTTCGGTGTACTAGCAGCAAACAATTAAACATTTCATTTATAAAAATTTCATTTATAATAACATCATAAAATATAAATATATGAGAGTAAATTTAACAAAAGACATGCAAGACCACTGAAAACTGAAAACATTGATGAAAGTAAGAAAAATTTAAATAAAGAGATATTAAATAGTCATTGATTAGAAGACTCAATATTTTTATTTTATTTATTTTTTTTGAGATGGAGTCTTGCTCTGTTGCCCAGGTTGGAGTGCAATGGCATGATCTCCACTCACTGCAACCTCCGCTTCCCGGGTTCAAGCAATTCTCCTGCCTCAGCCTCTGGAGTAGCTAGGATTACAGGTGCGCACCACCATGCTGGGCTAATTTTTCTATTTTTAATAGACATGGGGTTTCACCATGTTGGTCAGACTGGTCTCAAACTCCCGACCTCAGGTGATCCGTCTGCATCGGCCTCCCAAAGTGCTGGGATTACAGGCTTGAGCCACCGTGTCCGGCCAGAAGACTCAATATCATGAATATGTCAGTTTCCTATAAATTGATCTATATAGTTCATACAATACAAATCAGAATTTCAACAAGAACTTTAATAGAAATTACAAGTTAGGCCTAAAATGTATATCGAAATAAAAATAACCAACAATCATCAGAACAACTTTTAATGAGGAGAAAAAAATTGGAGGAGTCTCACTAACTGATTTCAACATTTACCATAAAACATATAATAAAAAACAAGACAATGTGATACTGGCATAAGAATAGACAAATAGATAACAGAAAAGAGGAGGGAATCCAGAAAGAGTTCTACACATGTTTGATTCATTCGGTTTTCAACAAACTGCCAAGGTAATTCAATAGGCAGGGAGTTGATGGCAGCCCTCCTTGGAGACCACCAACCACGGCTCTTCTGCAGTGAGCAGAGTGGGAGACACCCTGGTCTTGGAGGCCAGTGCACAAGCCCCTGGGGCTGCTTCCACTTGGGAAGAGGAGACCAGTTCTAGGCCTTAGGGAGAAAAGCTCTCTCTGCCTTGCCTACTTCTCTACCTTGCTTTTCTCTGAAACAGTATGTCTCCATCTTTCAGCGGTTACTGAGCCTGAGTCCATAAAGAGGGAAAAGACAGGCTCAGGCTGCATTTGGTAATAGAAGCCCTCCCAGCAGTCCTGCCTGGATCACCAGAGGATGACTTTCGGGTTGGGGCCAAATGCTACTACAGAACTCACATTTTGTGTATCTTCCAAGCTCCCAAGAACCCACAGAGCAGGGGCTGTGCTGGAGCAGGGTTCTAGCATTTAGAGGTCCTAGGTCTCAGCTAGATGCTACTAGGACCTCAACATATCTGGGCTTCTGAAAATGGGTGTGTTTGCAGGGACTGTTTCTGTTCTGCAAGGTGGTTTGATGGGGTGAGATGGAATATGGCTGCACTGGGTTGGCAGGGGAGAGCAAAGGGAAGCCTGGCTTTCCTCCTCCTGACCCAGAGCAAAGGCTAGGGGCTGGGCCACCTCAAACACTGTGTGCACAGCAGCCTCCCTGGATCTCAGCTAGGGGTATTCTGCACCCCCCAGGGGACTCTGGCAATGTGCACAGATCGTTCTAATTGTTACAACTGGGAGAATGCTACTGCATCTAGTGGATAGGGGCCAGGGACACTGCTTAACATCCTCTAGTACACAGCGTGTTTCCTCACAACAAAGAATTGTTCAGTTCAAAATGCCAGTAGTGCCGAGGTGGAAATGTGCCCTGAATAACCTTCAATTTCCCCTTTTGGAAAATGTGATACATGTATGGGACAGAATACTATTCAGACATAAAAAAGAATGAAACAATATCTTTTGCAGCTGCTTGGGTGGAAATGGGGGTTATTATCCTAAGTAACTCAGGAATAGAAAACCAAACCAAATCCTGCATGTCCTCACTTATAAGCAGGAGCTAAGCTATGGGTACACAAAGGCAGACGGGTATGATGGACATGGGAGACTCAGAAGGGGAAGGGCGGGAGGGGGCAGAGATAAAAACTACCTATGGGGTATGCTACATTATTTGGGTGACAGTGCACTAAAAGAACAGACTTTACTGCTATACAATTTATCCATGTAACCATAAAACACCTGTATTCCTAAAAGCTATTGAAATAAAATTTAAAAAAGAAAAATGTTTTTAAAATTCCCCTTTTGCCCTTACATAGCTACAGGGAAGCTACTTAGAAGCGGAGGAAAGGACCCTACATTAGAAGTGTGTTTACGCATTCAGCTAAATGACCAAGAAGGCTCATGAAGGCAGCCTGATTACTACTTCATCTCAACGCAAGGCTCTTTTGCTTGTTTCCATTTTACTATTCCCTCAGTCTTTGAATGTTGTTTCTGCTCTCCCATGACAGGCAGCACATGATTGCAGTAGGTTTTCATCTTTGTTTATTACCATTTCCCCTACACACTCACCGATTTCCCTCCCCTATTAAAAGATCTCGTTCTCTACGAGAAGCACAAGCCAGGCTAGGGCTGCATTAATAATTGATTTTCTACTTCTCTCTCTGCAAGCTATGGTGTTTGACTTTGAGCAGTGGCTTTTTATAAAGCCATAGTGTCCTTCCAGCACAATTTTGAGTTGCAAGGATCTTTGGTAGGTGATTTCTTTTTTCTCTTATTGTTTAGCTATTAGCAGAGTAATAACGATCATAACATTTTCATCCTTTCAGATCTTGTACAGGGGATGACACCTGTGAAAGGGCCTTGAGCTTCTCTGATGACATCTTTGTAATTTTTTTGAGCTCCACCGCAGCAGCTCCAGCTGCTCATTAACCCACCACTGGTAATGAGGTTTCACTGATGCCTCTGGGGAGTCTGATTTGTCAGGGGGCAGCAAACTGGCCTGGACGACATGAGCTACTCCCCGTCCTTCCCCTGATGTGACAATGCTGACATTTTCATGGCTGAGATGGCATGCGGCTCTCTCCCCAAGCCTGCACTGGATTCTCGTCACTCACCTGCATCATTCCAAACCATGCCCCATGCCCAGCACTGATTACACACATTAGGCTACATTCATTCCTGAGAATACCATACAGACATTAGATATGACAAAGCATATCTATACTAGTAAGGCAGTAAAATAACCAAGGTCTATGAAGTGCAACAGAAAATTGCCTAACAATACGCACAGATGATCTCACTGAACCATATTACCTACCATTCATATATTACCATAGGCACAGAGAGCACCTGGAGAAACACAGTAGCAACTGCTCACAGTGACTACCCCAGGGTTGGCAAGGAAGGGGGGAAAGTTATAACGAACTTTCCTCTTTGGGGTTTTGTGGGGTTTTTTTGTTTTTTGCTTTTTTTTTTTTTTTGAGATGGAGGTTTTCTTTGAGATGGCGCAACCTTGGCTCACTGCAACCTCTGCTTCCTGGGTTCAAGCGATTCTTCTCCCTCAGCCTCCCAAGTAGCTGGGATTACAGGTGCCCACCACCACACCCAGCTAATTTTCTGTATTTTTAGTACAGACGGAGTTTTACCATGTTGGCCAGGCTGGTCTTGAACTCCTGACCTCAGGTGATCCACCTGTGTCGGCCTCCCAAAGTGCGGGGATGACAGGCGGGAATCACTGCACCCGGCCTTCTACTGGGTTTTGTAATGAGCATGTTTGTGGTGGAAATGTGTCAACTGCCTGTCCAGCATCCAGTCCATACTCTTCTGATGAAAGACCCTCCACCTCAACCACCTCAGTCCATGTGCCTACGTGGGGTCATGTGGGGTCTGAGCCAATTGCAACCCCCAATGCAATGATGAGGTCAGACATGGGCATGTGACTAAGGTGGTCCAATCAGAGTGACTCTGGGGATTTGCGTGGAAACCACCCCAGAGAAACCCTTTTGCTGCCACCAGAGGTGCATCTGGAGTGGAGAAAAACAGCTGAATCTAGAGACAGTTGTGGTGGCTCATGCCTGTAATCCCAGTAACTTGGAGGGTGAGGTGGGAGATCACTTGAGCTCAGGAGTTTGAGAGCAGCCTGAGCAATGTAGCAAGACCCTGTCTCTACAGCTAAAAGAATAAATGAGTACATAAATAAAGAAATAAGCTGAATTCTGAGGAGGCTTTTACCCTCCATAAGACCACCTGAAGTCAACCCTAGCCCTCAAGCTGTTCAGCTACAGCAGCCAATACTTTCTATTCCCTGAATCCACTTTGGCTGGGATTTCTTTCACTGGTGGTCACTGGTTTCACTAGGATTCGTTATAACCTGTTTCTTGTTCCAGGCTCAGAACAAGGAGCACCTCCTCCTGGAAGCCTTTCCCCAGGGATCACTCCTAACGACAATGCCTATGCCCCTCAATTTGGCCCTGCAAGATGAGCAGCTTCATGTTAGCCTCAGTTTCATTCACACAGATGTGGTTTGTCTGGAAGAAACCAAATCTTTAAGGATAAGAGGTAATAATTAGCATAACAGAGAACATCTATTAGAAGCTTCCTAAGGGTCAAGCAATTAACTGTTTTACATGGATAATTTTATTTAATTTTTATAACATCCCTAGGAGTTAGATACCATTAGTTTCCTTGTCTGTAAATAAGATAGTAAGTCTGAGAGATGGTAAATAACACAATTACCTTTTTTATCGTGCTGCTGAGCAGTGACCATTCCTTTCAGAAGGACCACCATGCCCCTGCTCTGTAAGCTGTTACTGGAACTGACTGCCCCACAAGTTTAGAGGCAGAGCTTACAACCCTAGCCTGGCCAATCAACGATGCCCTTCCCCCAGTGACATATGATTGGTTCAGGTGGACATGGAATTGAAGTCAGTCCATTCAGAGTGGATCTCAGAACATTGCTAGAAAGGCTAGATTTGTGCCCAGAAGTAAATGCTGCAAAAAAAAAAAAAAAAAAAATGCTAATGGCCATTTTGCAACCAAAGGATGACAGATGTCAGGAATTGGACAGTTCTTTAAGAAGCAAAGTCATCAAATGGAGAGAGATTCCATTCTGTCATACCATTTGAGCCATGGATCAAGCTGTATCTTAAACCACATCTAGCCCTAAACTGTTCGGTTGCCTGAGACCCTCTGATAGGCACCAATCCCCATGGAGGCCTTTCTTTTATTCGACCTTTTGTGGATGGAAGCTGGGATGGGGGTGGGCAGGAGCCCAGTGACTATGTAAGCACAGGACTGGCTATAGAAATGGAATGAAATAGCCCTAAAGGATTCTTTATGAAGATTATGGAAGAGAAGTATATAAAAGAATTAGGAAGCAGATCAACAAAACCATAAACAAAGATAGAAATACAGCTGGGTGCGGTGGCTCACACCTGTAATCCCAACACTTTGGGAGGCCGAGGCGGGAGGATCATGAGGTCAGGAGATCGAGACAAGCCTGGCCAACATGGTGAAACCCCGTCTCTACTAAAATACAAAAGTAAAATAAAATAAAATAAAATAAAATAAGCCAGGCGTGGTGGCACCGCCTGTAGTCCCAGCTACTCAGGAGGCTGAGGCAGGGGAATCACTTGAACCCGGGAGGTGGAGGCTGCAGTGAGCTGAGATCGTGCCACTGCACTCCAGCCTGGCAACAGAGCAAGATCCATCTAAAAAAAAAAAGAAAGATAGAAAAACAATCCTCCCCATGGACCTTAAACACAGGCCACACGCTCATGCTTCACACACGTGACCGTGTGCACACACATATCACACAGTTCTCACTCTATCCCTCCTCCCTCCCTTCTCCCCTCTCTTTGTTTGAAAGTACCCAAAGGCCTTCTAACCATTTCCTTCATTTCACACGCAGATGATTTTATAATTTCATCTAAAAACTGTTGATATGAAACATAACAACAGAAATACAAACAGTGAATCTTGATGAGGTGAAAACAAGATGAGAACAATAAAATAGCCAAACTGGAGAAGACTTTGATTCCAGCACAAACCCTTGATGCAGAAGATCTTACAGCCTTCAGTTAAATAATCTGTGTGGTTCTGAGGACACAGAGTACTATGAGGAGGTGGACAATGATCGAGCCAGTCTGTGAAGGGCTCAGCTGTCACTCACCCAGAGATGCCATTAAGAGACCTGCTTTCAGGCGGCTGCAGGGAGCTCTGGACTGGGCTCCAGCCTGTGCCCCATCAGGCTTTAGCCACGCAAACTTAAACACACCTTAGAGCGTGTCTACAAAGGAAACCTGAGGTGACTGTCCATATAATTCTCTCCTGGAAGATGAACATGCTCCAAGCACACTGGCCTGAACCACCCCCAGGCCCCTTTCACCTCATTAGGCCTTGAAGGAAACTGCAATCCTCAGCTGCTCCCACCTCACAGAAGCCTGTTACAGGGACTGGTACAAAAACAGAGAAATGGCTTGGTCCGGAGAGTTCCTCTGCACAGGGCTGATAAAGGGAATCCAGGAGGCCACACATGACCTTTCCCCCAGGTCCCGCAGCAAGAATAGTTTCTGAATCTGATCTTTGCAGCCAAAGTCAGGACCCAGCAGAACCGCATCCCTCCCTTCCCATTCCCTGGCCTTGCTATGAGCCACAATATCGCACCTTTCCAAAGAGAAGGATATTGGTCATCCAGGGGAAGAAAAATGGAAATCTCAAGGAAAGTATTTCTCCAGAATCATCATTTCCCCTCTATCTAGTAAGCATCTTCTGTCCTGCACGCACATGTACCAGCGGCCACGCTCTTCTCCTCAAAACATATTCTGTTGGCTTCTGGGCCCTGTGCTCTTCCTTCCAGCTCTCTGGTCAGGCTTTCTCAGTCCATCCCTGGCCCCTCTTCCCCTCCCCGACCCTCACACCTGCTGTGGTCAGGGCCTCGTTCTGAGCCTTTCTCTCACTGCACACACCCTCTTCCATTGCCCTCCAAGTCATCTCCTTCTATAAGGCCTGTCTTCTAAGCTTATTATTTTCAGATAAGTGGTCTCCCTCAGCAGTGGCATGTCGTGGGAAGACCACTGGGCTGGAACTCAAAAGACCTGCATGTGAGCCCAGATCCCCTGATATCCACTGTGAAACCCAGAGAAAACTCACCTGCCTGTGAGGATCCAAACTGTCTTCTGTAAACCGATGCCAGGCCACAGGATTGTGTGAGGATAGTGACATCACGTGCGTGGGTCCTTCGTAAAAGAAAAAGGCCAGCCCTGTGGGGGCTACTCTTCCCGGTGCCAGGTAGTGGACCAGCAGCCCCTGATGAGGGAGGTCAGCTGTGGCCCTGTCCTGGGCAAGGGACATTCTGTGAACCAAGTGTTACGAGTTACCGTCACTACTGAAAGACTCCCCACCCTCCTCTTCCAAATAATTCTGAAAACATATTGAAACAAATGATTTTTGAAGATAAAATATTTATGCAAAGAAGATATTTTAAAACTCCTTTCAGGCCAATTTTCTAAAATATTTCTCAGGGAAAAAATGCCTTTTGAGAAAGTTTCAGGCAAGATAGAGCTTGGACATAGGATGTCTGTGCTAGAAGGTTCTTCATAAAAACCCTGTGAGCTGCAGAAGTCTTGATGTTAAAAAAATAATTTTCCAGAAAACCCCATAACGTTAAATGGGTTAATGTGAGCACTAAAGGGATGCCAGTGTCCCTGGACCCCTCCTGCTTGCCCACTTCCTCACTCCTTTAGTTCTGGGAATCCCTGGGGAATTCTTGGTTTAGGCAAATGAAGTTTGCAAACATTGCTCTAACTTACTCTCTCCTTTGCTGAGTTAAGAAAGGAGAGACAACCAGCCAGGAACTGTGGCTCACGCCTGTCATCCCAGCACTTTGGGAGGCCAAGGTGGGAGGATCACGAGGTCAGGACCAGCCTGACCAATATGATGAAACCCCATCTCTGCTAAAAATACAAAAATTAGCTGGGTGTGGTGGCGTGTGCCTGTAGTCCCGGGAGGCTGAGGCAGAAGAATCGCTTGAACCCAGGAGGCGAAGTTTGCAGTGAGCAGGGATCATGCCACTGCACTCCAGCCTGGGTGACAGAGTGAGACTCCGTCTCAAAAAAATAAAAAAGAAAAAAGAAAGAAAGGAGAGATGAGAAGGAAGGTGTGTCTGTGGCCATATCGATAGCAGCTCAGAGCAGATCAGCTGCATCTTGGGCCACCAAGCTCACATGCTGCCTGCTGGGGCAGCTGTAGGACCTCTAGCATGGCAGTCACCTATGGACTTCTGGCAGGAGTGATGCCCATCTGTGACCCCAAATGCTTCTCAGTCCTCAAGGGACAGTGTTTGTTTAATGGCATAGGACACTCATGGATAGAGGGCAGAACCCAAGATACTTGCTCAGAAGCAACAGAAAGAGAGGCTAGAGATCTATATGGAAGATGAGGACCAACTAAAACAACAGGAACCACAAAGAACCAGACTCAGAAAAAGGCCACAGCCTTGTCAGGGTGCCAGAGCTGCAGGGAATGACCTCCAACTCCTTCTTCTGTCCTCTAATCACCCCACTCAAATGCGAAGTTCTTGAGTCATAAGTTCGTCTCTATGCAGAGAGAAAACATTGACTGACCATCCCACCAAAAAGGAAACCTTTAAATGTATTATGGAGTTGATGTATTTTTCTTTTCTTTTTTTTTTTTTAAGTTGGAGTCTTACTCTGTCACCTAGGCTGGAGTGTGGTGGCATGATCTCGGCTCACTGTGACCTGCAACCTCCACCTCCCAGGTTCAAGTGACTTGACTGTCTCAGCCTCCTGAGTGGCTGGGACTACAGGTGTGCACCAGCATGCCCCACTAATTTTTGTATTTTCTAGTAGAGATGGGGTGTCACCATGTTGGCCAGGCTGGTCTCAAACTCCTGACCTCAACGATCTGCCTGCCTTGGCCTCCCAAAGTGCTGGAATTAAGGCGTGAGCCACTGCACCTGGCCATTATTTTTCACACTTACATATTAAAAAGTGCAATGGGGCTAGGCATAGAGGCTCACAACTGTATTCTCTGCACTTTGGGAGGCCGAGGTGGGAAGGCCACTTGAGCTCAGGAGTTCGAATCCAGGCTAAGCAACAAAAGGAGACTATGTATCCACAAGAAAAAAAAAAAAATTAGCTAGATGTGGTAGCATGTGCCTGCAATCCCAGTTACTTTTGCCTCCTTTATCAGAATGTTTCAGGCAAACATGCACTTGGCCATCTGAAATATTCCAATAATTTTCTGGTAGTTAGCTTTCTTAAATTTCTTAACAGCCAGGAAACTTCTTTACTTTATTCTAATAATTTTCCCGTTGCTACAACCTGATAGTTAAGGAAGTTCAAATAGCTTCTGGAATCTAGGAATTCATTTTTGCTTCAGTAGATATAATGACTGCGTGAAACTGTTGGCGAATGACATTCGCTGAGTGTGGACTCCACGTCAATGCTGTTCCAGGTGCTTTGCCCATATTGACTCCATTAATCCACTCAACATGCTGGTTTCTTATCCTCATTTTGCAGATGAGGGAACTGAGGCACAGCGTGTAAGTCACTTGCTCACAGTCCCAGAGGATGTAAATGGCAGAGGCAGGATTCAAGCCTGACAGTCTTGGCTCTGGAGCCTTCGTGCTTAGCCACTCTTTATCCCCAAATCCCTGTCAACCAAGGTGGGCAGTGACCAAAATTTGACAAGCCTTAAACCACTGCTTGTTGCCCCCGACCTAGGACCAGCTAGACCACAGTTACTGCTGCTCTGAAGACAACACCGTCACTTCACACCTTCTCAGGGCCCTTCTTGGCACTGATGAATAAACCCAGCCTGGGGTCCGAGAAATGGGCAGTGCAGCTCTGAAGACACGCTCGACGTTCTCTGTCCCAAGTGAGGACCTGGAGCCGCTGTCCCGGAAGCGTGTTCCTGATGGAAGGCACTCATAGGCTCTCTGCAGGGGAGACCTGCCAGTTCTGTTTTTATTGATTTTCACTTTGCACAAAAGCCTCTTAAATCAAATCAAACTCACTAGGAAATGTGGGAGGTTGCAGGCGCACTGCCCTTTGTTTGTCTCTAGTGCTTTAAAGGTGTGTCCTTTCTTCTAAATGGCTCAGGAGGCCAAAAGCTGTCCTGAAAGCATTACCTCAACTTCCTGCCTTCACCTCTGTTAACCTTAAGGCAATTCTTGATGGATTTGATGTTGTTGTTTCCTGCCAGCCACAAGTCTATGAACTCCGAGGACTCTAAGACAAACAGTGCTGCTGCTGCATTTCTTTCCTTGGCTGTCTGCCCTCTCTGCTGCAGTCTAACCTGAGGGGGAAAGGGATCTGTGGTTCCAAAGACAGCGTCCAACTGAAGGAAAAGGCATCCCAAGCAGAGGGGTCAGCATGGTCGCCTGAGATGCATGCCCAGGTTCCTGGCCCTCTCCTCGGCATGGTCGCCTGATATACATGCCTGGGTTCCTGGCCCTCTCCTCGGCATGGTCGCCTGATATACATGCCTGGGTTCCTGGCCCTCTCCTCGGCATGGTCGCCAGAGATGCATGCCTGGGTTCCTGGCCCTCTCCTTGGTGTCCCAAGCAGAGGGGTCAGCATGGTCGCCTGAGATGTGCACCCGGGTTCCTGGCTCTCTCCTCAGCATTCCAAGCAGAAGGGTCAGCATGGTTGCCTGAGATGTGTGCCCGGGTTCCTGGCCCTTTCCCCGGTGTCCTTTAGTGCTGAAATGTCACTTATCGGAAAGGCCTTTTCTAGATTTCCACTGTAAGTCAAAAATAAAATTCTGAGCCCCTCAAATGACCGAATGTATCTCCCTTTTGACCAAGGGAATCCCAAAGAAATCTGGAAAACTAGTCCAGGCCATGATGGAAAAAGGGTATCAGACATGCCTAGCTTTGGAGTTTAGGTACAACCGACAAGCATGAACATTAAAACAGAGATATTAAGACTGACAAAACAGACTGCAGCAATAAGACACTGAATTCCGACCTGACTGTGGCAGAGCATCGCATGACAGATAACAGATATGAAAGTTTCTTACCCCCAAAAATGTTTCTCTGACATAGTCTGAAATGTTCCTGAAAAGCTGTCTCTTGTGGGGGAAATTTGCATTCTGTAGACAACCTCCTTCCCTTAGTAGGTTTTTTTTTTTTTTTTCTTGGAGAGTCTGACACCTTTTTTTTTTTTTTTGGACAGTGTCTCACTCTTGTTGCACAGGCTGGAGTGCAATGGCACAATGTCTGCTCACTGCAACCTCTGCCTCCTGGATTCAAGTGATTCTCCTGCCTCAGTCTTCCAAGTAGCTGCAATTACAGGTGCCCGCCACCAGGTCCAGCTAATTTTTTATATTTTTAGTAGAGATGGGGTTTCATCACGTTGGCCAGGCTGGTCTCAAACTCCTACCTCAGGTGATCCAGCCGCCTCAGCCTCCCAAACCGCGCCCGGCCCAAGTCTGACATCTTTTAAGATCCGATAAGAGACATTTACCATCTATTCTCTGTGATGGCTGCTACCTGGAGGCTTAATCCACATGACAAGAACCTGGGCTTTCACAACCCCCTTATTTATACTTGAGCATTTATTTCTGCTGACTTCAAACTCTTCAGGCAAGGCTTAATTCTTTCAACCAATTGCCAACCAGGAATCTTTGACTCCATGTATGACCTGGAAGCCTCTGGCTTCCAAAAGTCTACCTTTCCAGGCCAAACAATGTGTGTCTTCCACGTATTGACTTACGTCTTTGCCTATAACTTCTATCTCCCTAAAATGTATAAAACCAAGCTGTAACACAGCCATCTTGGGCACATGTTCTCATGTGACACCTCCTGAGGCTGTGTCACAAGCCCATGGGCCTTAACCTTTTGGTAAAATAAACCTCTAAATTGATTGAGACCTGTCTCAGATACTTTCTGGTTTTCACACTCAAAAAATGCCGTATCTTTATGATCTTAAGGTAAGTAAAAATATTTAAACAGGGCACACACATGAAACACATAAGACAAACTCGACAAACTGGTAAACGAAGAACTTCTGTTTATCGAAAGAGACCATTAGGAGAGTGCAAACAGCAAGCATGAGAGCAGAGTTGTATACTCATTATACACATGGCAACAAAGACCTCAGGGCCAGAATGTGTCAACCAGAAATAATAACATCCTCCCCATGTACCTCAAATTCCATGATGAATGTGGATAGATTTTGAAACCTACAAAATGTTTCATCGATATAAGGAATGACATGCTTGGTCTTCCTGGTGGTCACTGCAACAGTCCCAGATGGAGCCGAGGCAGTCTCTCCCTTTCGCATGGCAAAACCAGGGATCACCACTCACCACCCTCCCACCTATGCCCATTACCTACAAGATGCCACCCAGGGTCCTTGGCACGTCTTTTACAGACCTTCATCCTTTAGTCCTTGCTGTCATCTCTCCCCTTATCCTCACCATTGGCCGCATCCATGCTGAGCTCCAGCCCCCCTGAGTTGCTTTGCCCCGATTACACCACACTCATTAACATCCCTGGGACTTCCGCAAGCTCTTTCCTCTTCCCAAGATACTCTTTCCTCCCTGCACTGGCAAGCCACCACACTCAGCTGAGGATTTCAGGGGTTCATCACCACAGCTGCTGTGTGGCCTGCTTTAGAGAACCATACAGACAGGGACTGTACACCAAACAGGTCAGTCCCACTCCTTGGTCTTAGGAATGGATACAAAGAAAGCAGAGATGTCACCGAAAGAAAGGAAAAAATAAAATAAAAAAAGCCTGGCAGGGAAGTTCCAGATGATGTTGTGTGAGAGGGGGTCTCTCAGAATAATCCCAGCAGATGCACATGTACTTCCTGCCTTCCCAATGAGACTTCCCTGTGAGACTGTGACACAGCCCTGAATCCTGGCTTTGGCAGCTGAGAGACATGGGTCCAAGTCCAAGCTCTGCCAGTTACTAGATAAATGACCTTGAGCAAATTACTCCAGCTCCCTCAGTTTCCCCATCGATCACTTGGGGTAATAAAGCCAACCCCGCCACTACAGACATCAGACTAAGCCACTCTTGTGGTTTGAAGATGGTGAGGGGAATCTGTTGGATTCTAGTTGAGCACGCTGATGACTCATCAGTTCAAATATCATGTGGCTTTCCTATTTCCCGTGTCAGTTGCAGGGCCTCTAAAATGGCTGTGACTTCCATCATCTGCCCCATTTGCAGCTGTCTCCAGGCATTGGAAACACCCTACCTTCATCTGCTGTGCCAGGCATGCTGGCCTCCCCCAGGCTTTTCAGAGACTCTGAAGATTTCCCAGGCATGAACGCCTTGCACATCCCAGACACAGCCCATTGGTTGCAGCAGATGTAGCATCAAACACCCTTTGTGCTTCTGAAGATCATAAAAAAAATTACCCAAAAAGTTTCCTTTTAAATACCAATGGTTTTCTCTGCCATGCCACCCAGATTTCAACCCTATGCAGCTTCATGCTAAGAGCTTCACTGAAAGTAAATGAAAGAGACAGCTTTAGAGTTGGCTGAAAACTGTTTGTTTGAAGGGAGACTATATAAGCTGGTATAATGTTTAATTCTGGATGTCTGGTGGAGAGATCTCTTAGTAGCTATGGGAAGAAAAAATAGATAGGTATTTAAGGGTTTTGAACTTGGGAACAGAGTGGAGATAAATGGGCAAATGTGCTTTAGATAAGTCCAAAGTGACATGTTTGAATACACACACACACACACACACACACGCACAAAGTTATACTGAAGACTATAGCTGAAGACTATAGCTGAAGATTCCTAAACAAGTCTAAAGCAAGCCTTTCTTAAAGAAGTGTACAGTTGGGATATATAACTGCTATAACAAAACTCAAGATTTCAACAGCTTAACACAATAAAGAAATAGTATCCCTGCTCAGATCACAGTGGTTGAGCTACTCTCCTGGACAGCCCTCCTCCATGTGATGACACAAGTGCCCAAGCTCCTTCTGTCTTGCAGTTCTGCCTCGCTTGGACCTTCCACATCTACCCCATGAACCCAGTGGAAAGGGAAGGAAAATGAGAGTTTGGGAGGTTCCATATGCAGGGCCTATGGGAGCCCATGACACTTCTGCCCACATTTCACAGACCCCATCTCATGGCAGCAGTCAGACATGAGTCCCCTGTGTGCCTGGGCTTGGTGAACACATAACCGTCTCCGTCACTAGAAGCATTCAAGCTACCAAAAATATTTCCCTTATCATTTGATGTCTAACCTTCACTGACCTTTTAACAAACCTGTTGAACATCTGCCCTGGGCCAAGCATGTTAGGGCAGGAGACCAGAGAAACACATGTGCATGTGAGAAGGGGCAGCACAGGAGTTTGGGGCCCAGGCTCTGAAGTTGGAATCCACAGGCTCAAATTCTGCCTCCATCCCTTTTTAAGCAAAATAATACCATGGGCAATCAATTTAATCTCTCTGTGTCTCTATTTTCTCATGGGTTTAGTGGAGACAATAGTGCTTATATCACAGATGATGGTGAGAACCAAACAGGAAATTACAAACAGGGTGTAAGCCCTGCCCAGAACTCCACAGTCCTACCTCCTCCTTCCTCTTCTGAGACCAAGGGATCCCCACAGGTGGTGAAGGGTTTGCATGTTTGTTTCACCTTTAAAGGTGGGGAAGAAAAGCTTCCTCCAGGATGCCGGGCTATCCTAGAGACAGCTGGGCCAGGCCCTCCTAAGGCCAGCATGCAAAGGCCACAGTGAGGGGCCCTGTGTAAGTCACATATATCCAACTGGTTACCAGTTACCAACTGGTTATTATATCCCCAATCCACAGGCTTAGGAGCCCTGCTACCATTACCTGGAGAGACTGCCCTACCCTGCTCCTCTCCACATGGGTGTCAGCCAGGATGCCCTGGCCCTGCCTCTCCTATAGCTTCTCTCCCTATGCCAGAAGCAGGCAGCCTGCAAATGTTAAGGCTCATCTTAGGATAGAGCTGCCCAGGTGGGCAACCGGCAGGACAGGCTTTCCCCTCAAGGATGAAGACAGCCTGGGAGGAAGGAATGGCAGCCACTCTCCTGCCTGCCTGGCCCAGGAAGCCCTGTGGTAAGAACTCACATGGACAAACTGAGTTCTCCTGTGTTTTTTCTCTGTCCATCAGGGAAAATGCGGTTTTAGTTATTGTTGTTATCCATGCTATTAGCATAGGAAAAGGATAACATTTTTAACAATAACAACCACATGTAAAGCACTTTATATTTTTCAAATGATTTATGCCAGCATAGCGGCTTCATTCCTTGAAGCAAGATGTAACAGGCTGGGAATTTATGCACCAGACATTTTAAGTTTCCTCAGCAGAGGGGTCAGTGACTTGCCCAGGGGCCCTGGACAGAACTGCAAATCAGGGCTGCTGACTCTTCTGAGCAAGGCCGGAATCAGGGCCAGAAGTGACATTTGGCCTCAGTATGGACTACTTCATCAGACAAATATTTTCTGGCCTTTATATCCTTTCCACTCTCAGCACAGCTGTCCCTCAGGATCAGAGATAAAAGGCACTGTCAATGCACCATTAGACACCAGGGGAGAAGTCAGTGCAAGAAGATCAGGAATGAGGCTCTGGAGTCAAAGTAAATCAGGCCAAAGGACAATAGTCATTGAACCTACCACCCTACCCGCTTCCCATCCCAAATGGATAATGAGAAAGTTGAATTAGGATAACCCTGGGTTCCTGATTCCAGCCAAACCTCGATCCCTTAACTCAGCCAAGCGCTGCACTGAGTGCCAGGGACAGGGGCATAAGAGGACTGGGGGAGGCCTCAGCCCTGCCCCCAGGGAACTTGCAGTCTAGCACCGATTTTCTATTCCTGTGTCTATCATCAAGGTTCCTCCCCAAATTTCCACAAACATCCAATCAAAATGTGCTAAGCTGTAAAACCTTAAGTAGAAATTTGCTCCTAATAGAGTCTGGAAATTTTGATATTGCCCTCAGCGCAGTCAGGTAGGAAGTAAGAGGCTACATAGAGATGGAAGGTGGCTTGTGAGAGTTAACTAAGGAGCAGACTTGGTGATTCTGATTTTCTGCAGGGAAAAAAAATCAGGTATCAGGGACCTTTTAGATACACATGAGAGAAACCCTACCCCAAGGTGGGCCTTGATGCCTCCTATAACGGAGCAGCCTGGAGGCATGCTGGCTTCAGGCACAGTGGGATCGAAGAGCATGTGTGTTTCAGGGAAGCCTCCTCTCTCTCTCCTCCCCATTGGCTCCCCTCTGAAGCAGACCCTCCTCAGTGGCGGCAGCAACTCCAGGGCACCCAACCTGTGCTGTTCCAGCAAAGTGGAAAAAAAAAACAAGAACTTCTCTCCTAGAATTCCCAGCAAAACCTGATGGCATCTTATTGGTCATAACTGGCTCATGTGCTAACTCCAGAATCAATCAAGGAGGGCAAGGGAGTGGGATGTGAGGACTGCCTCATACCTACCAGCTAGGCTCCCACTTCCCAGAACCTGAGAAGGGGTCACATGATCCAGACACAAGGAACAGTGTGGTCTCCCAGGGACCCCAGAGGTGCCTGAGCAGAGGCCACATGTCAGATATGTGGTGCTTACCCAAGGGGCAGGGTCTTCACCCATTCTAATGTGTAATCCTCTGAGTGCAAGGACTCTCTGAAAGTCTTGGCGCACATCCAAAACCTTTCACGGTTGTTGTAAAGAACCATTACAGCTGCAGACAGCAAAACCCCTGAAAGAGGGCACATGGCAGGTTGGCAGGTCCCCTCCTATTCCTCTCCAGAGCAGGAATCCCATTTCATCTTCCAATGGAAGAGAATGCTGCAGGACCCCCATCTCCCCCCACAGCCTTCCCTGCTTATCAAACACATCATACAGCATCTCTAAAACGTCCACAAAACCCAATACACATCCAAGAAAATAATAATTAGATATCTGAATGCTGGGCTGAGTCTAAATGAGTCACATAGGTCTCGTTTGCATCACACAAAATAAAGTTAACTGTCTCAAAAAAAGAGAGGAAGAAAAAAAAAGTTTGTGACATCTTTGTTCTTCTGGCTGCAGCCAAATATGATGAGCAAGTAATAAAACAATTCCATTTAAATTGCACCTGCTGTCAACTCCCTCACCCTCTGTGCAAAGCAGATTACATTGTCTTGGTTTTTTTTCTAAATCAATGCCCTGACTATAATGATGTTATGGAGTAATAATTAATCCTGATGATCACTGGGAGCCTAATCCTCAAGGCTGCTGGAGTTGGACCATTTCCTCCTATCCTGAAGGCCAGGTCCTTGCAAGAAGCCAAAGTCCATTGAAAGGATTAAATCAATTGCTGAAGCAGTGAGATGGTGGGGTTCACCAATTTCCTTTTCATGGAGGAAGATTCTGGAGAGAGGTAGTGAAACAGATGAGTCCTGGCCAGAAGGCCCCCAATTGCTAAACCTTAGCATGCAACTTTCTTTGGAACTCAGAACAAACAATCTCTCTCAACAGTTCTCTACAATATATCTCTGCAAGGCCCTTCAGCAATATATCAAGTGATTTCTCAATGTGTTTTAAAAATAATTGAATCCAGGCATATTTTCACTTCAGTCTCAAAGTCTCATGGTAATCTCAACACAAATGCCAGATCAAGTCTAACATGAATGATTGCTGAATCTATTTTTTGTCATTATTTAAAATAATATTTGACAGCACCTTGCTGGGTGAGGAAAGGCATACATAGATATTTGGCTATCTCTGGTAAGTACACATTAGATATACAGGTGCTCAATCATTTTGCTGGGAGTTTCAGCTGGCATAATGCTTTTGATGGCCATTTGGCAAATGCCAGCATTTTAAAATGCATTAACTCTTTGACCTGGTGCCTTTGTTTCAAGAAATTTATACCCCAGATATTCTCGTACGTATGCAGAAAAATAGTCTATACAAGGATATTTACTGTAACATCAATGTCTGCAGAAGCAAAAGACAAAGCATCCTAAATACCCATTACTGGGGGAGGTGTTAAATAAATCATAGTGCATCTAAACAATAATATATTTTACAGACATTAAAAACAAAGAGTCTGCTTTGTATGTATGGATCTAGAACAAATTCTAAGATGTGCAACTAAATAAAACAGCAGGGTAAATAACTGTGTATAGGATGCTATCATTTGTCATGGGGAAAAGAAGGTAACTCATATACATTTATGCTTGTCAATATAGAGACAGTCTCTGAAAAGATTCACTAGGAACTATTTCCTTGTGAAATCTTTGTCTTCTGATGGAGAAAGTAAAGAGACCCGGGGACTTGATCCAGGAAGATTTGCTTTTCACTCTATATCCTCATGTGCAGTGTAAGCTACCTGTTAAAAAGCCTAATTTAAACAAAGTAAAACAAACATAAAAATTACTGTTTTATTGAAAAATATCAATACATGTTCACTATAGAGAAATAATAAAACAGAGATAAACAAAAGAAAAATTGGCCAAAGAGAATCCTTTCATATCCTTCCAGGAATGATTCCAAAAATTCTGAAAATGGTTTCATACTCTTCCAAAACTATTTCTATGCACTTTTAAACAAAAAGGGGATTATACTGGTAATAACATGTTTACATTATAGTTTTATTAAGAGAATTAAACAAGTGAGTAAAGATATAAACATGCTATTATCTGCTCCACACTGTCCTAAGTGACATAAATATAAACATACATATTTATAAGTATAAATGTATAACAGTAATTGGCTTTGTAAATTTTTTTCACTTAAAACACTGCAAACAACTTTCAATGTTAGTAAATATTCATCTAAAGCATCATTTTTAAGTGAATAAACTTTATTTTTCAGAGGAGTTTTAGGTTTATAGGAAAATCAAGAGGAAAATACACAGTCTTCATATACCCCCTGTCTCCACACACACAGCCTCCTCACTATCAAAATTCCCCACCATAGGGGTGCATCTGTGTTAATTGATAGACCTACACTGACACATCATTATCACCTAAAGTCCACGTTTACATTAGGGTTTCTCTTGGTGGTGTACATTCTGTGGGTTTTGACAAATGTATGATGATATGTATCCACCACTGTAGTATCACACAGAATAGTTTCACTGCCCTAAAAATCCTGGGTTCGTCTATTCATTCTTCCCTCCCTCCTAACTCCTGGATATCACTGATCTTTTTACTGACTCCAAAGTTTTTTCTTTTTCAGAATATCATGTAGTTAAGTGATGCAGTATGCTGCCTTTTCAGATTTGCCTTTTTCATTTAGTAATGTGCATTCTCTTAGTAATATTCACTTAGTAATATCCACGCCTTTTCATGGTCTGATAGCTCATTTCATTTTGGCACCAAATAATATTCCATTTTCTGAATGTACCACACAGTTTATTTGTCCATTCACCTACTGAAGGACATTCTTGATTGCTTCCACGTTTCAGCGATTACGAATAAAGCTGCTATAAACATCCATGCACAATTTTTTGTTTGAACGTAAGTTTCTATCTCCCTTGGGCAAATACCAAGCAGTATGATTGCTGAATTATAGGTTTTATTTTATAAGAAACTGTCAATCTGTCTTCCAAAGTAGCTGTACACTTTGTATTCCAACCAGCAATGAATGAGAATTCTGGTTGTTCCATGTAATCACCAGAATTTGTTGATGTCAGTGTTTTCAATTTTGGCCCTCCTAACAGGTGGGCAGTGGTATCTCAATGTTTTAGCTTGAAATTCTCTAGTAACATATAATGTTGAACATCTTTTTATATGATTACTTGCCATCTGTAAATATTACTGGGTGAGATGTCTATTCAGGTCATTTGCGTAGGTTTACATTGGCTGTTCATTTTTTTATTATTGAGTTTTAAGAGTTTTTTTGTATATTTTGGATAAAAGTCCCTTATGAGATATGTCTTTTGATAATATTTTCTCTCTATCTATGGCATGGCTTCTCATTCTCTTTACATTGTCTTCCATAGAGCAGAAGTTTTTAATTTTAACCAAGCTCAAGTTATCAATTTTTTTTTCATGGATCATACCTTCAGTGTTGTATCTAAAAAGCCATCACCATACCCAAGGTTACCTAGATATTCTCCTATGTTATTTTCTATGAGTTTTATAATTTTGTGTTTTACATTTAGGTTTATAATCCATTTTAATTTTTTTGAAAGGTGTAAGCAGATAGTGTCCAGATTCATTTCTTTTGCATGTGGATGTATAATTGTTCCAGCACCAATTGTTGAAAAGACTATCTTGACTCCACTGTATTGTCTTTGCTTTGTCAAAGATCAATTGATTCTATTTATGTGGGTCTATTTCTGGGCTATTTTTTCTGTTGATCTACTTGTCTATTCTTTTACCAAACCATACTGTCTTAATTACTGTAGCTTTACACTAAGTCTTGAATCCAGAGAGATGGTGTCAGTTCTCCAACCTTGTTCTTGTTATTCAATACTGAGTTGGTCATTCTGGGTCTTTTTCCTCTCCATATTACTTTAAAATCAGTTTGTTGATATCCACAGAATAACTTGTTGAGATTTTTATCCAAATTTCATTTAATCTATATATCAGTTGGGAAGAACTGACATCTTGACAATGTTGACTCTTTTCATTCATAAATATGGAATATCTCTCCATTTATTTAGCTCTTTGATATCTTTCATGAGTCTTGTAATTTTTCTTGTATAGTTCTTATACATATTTTGTTGGATTTTTCCTAAGTATTTTCAATTTTCAGGGTACTAATGTAAATGGTACTGTGTTTTTAATTTCAAATTTTACTTGTTCATTGCTGGTATATAGAAATGCAATTGACTTTTGTATATTAACCTTGAATCCTGAAACCTTACTATAATTGCTTATTCCAAGAGTTTTCTTGCCAAATCTTTTAGATTTTTCTACGGAGAGAATTATACTCTGCAAACAAAGACAGTTGTATTTTTTTCTTACCAATGTGTATACTTTTTGTGTTTTTTTTTCCTGTCTTACATTTAGCTGCACTTTCAGTACAATGTTAAAAAAAGGTGGTAATATTCTTTGCCTTGTTCTTGATCCTACAGGAAAAATTTTGAGTTTCTCACCACTAGGTGGGCTGTATTTCTTTTACTTGTTTAGTGGTTGCCCTAGAGTTTTCGATATACATTTACAACTACTCCAAGCCCACTTTCTGATAACACCGTAGCACTTCACAAAGTGCATGTGCTGTATAATAACAAAATATTCTTAATTCCTCCCTCTGCCCCTTGATACACATTTTGTAGTTGTCTCACAGTTCTTAGACACTCTGTTCTGTTTTTTTCTTTTTCCTCAGTCTTTTTTTTCTGTTTGCTTTTGAGTTTTGGCAGTTTCTACTGTTATATACTCCAACTCAAAGAATCTTTCCTCAGCTTATATTATCCATCTGTTCTTGCAAGTTATGTACTTTTTCATTAATACCCTTAGCATATTACTTATGTACATATTTGTAAAGTTCCTGGGCTGATAATTCCAACACTCCTGCCATACCAGACTCTGATTCTGGTGCTTGCTCAGTTTCTTCAGACTGTGTTTTTGCCTTGTCGTATGCCCTGTAATTTTTGTTGCAAGGTGGACATGGTATACTTGGTACAGGAACTGAGGTGAACAGACGTTTAGTACTGCAATGGCAAGGTGTGTGGAGAGAAAAACATCCTGTGATAAAGTCAGCTTTTCACTTGTTACTAGAACAAAGTGGAGACTTCTGAGCTCCAACCTGCCAGACAATAAACCAGAAGTCTGAAAAGCAGCATTTTAAATTTACATACTATACTTTATCCCCTTCTTTTATGTGTAATGTAATTCTTTTTTCTTTTAAACAAATTTAAAGATCAACTAAAGATTTCAAGCTGACCTACTTGAATTTGCTTCACCTCTTATTTTCCCGTCTTGTTTTTCTTAAGTATAGCTGATTTGATTTTGCTTCTGAAGTCTGACTTTAGAGCTGGAGACTTAATTTGGATACTGGGCTAACAAGCTTTACAAAGGAGTTAGAGGATTCAGCTAGCAGCCATTGAAATTCAATGTATCTTGTCTTTCTTAATTCCCATAAAATACTTTAATGTTCCATTGATTGCCAACTCAATTGTTTTAACCAGTACCTAGGACCTACTTGGCAGACAGTGAGTTTTGCAAGATATTATGTCATTTAATTACATGATAATATTACATTCATGACGGTAACATAAATGAGGCAGTAAAAAGCAGTTGCGAATAATTAAATGTCAAGGACTAAGAAAATACATTGGAATGACACTGAAGCATGGTATAACTTTAGAAAGACACCCTTCAATTTTGAACACAGGCAGGCAGCGTATTTAATGAGCAGCCTATATTCTTGTTAAGTTTCACTGCTAGAACCAAACCTATTTTTTCATAAAGGTTCACCGGTCCTTAGATTCTGCTAAAACTCAGTTGGAGAATTTCTTTTCACAGCTTCTACTGTCTAAGGTTTCACAATATAAGAAATATAAAGTTTCTCCTCTTCTAAAGTTTGAAAGTTTTATATAAGAATTTTCTTGCGTCTCCATTTTCCTCCTCTACTGATCACAACTCCCTCCTGCTACCTCATGTCCTTTGGTTCCCGGGCAGGGGAATTCTTCAGAAAATAATCCTTCCAATCACTCTCTTTCCGTCCTTTTCCCCTCAGGTCTAGATAAGACAAGCCCCCTCAGGAAGCCAGGACAAAGACATGGGAGAAAGGCAGGTAGAGTGGTCAAGAAATGTTCTTTTCAGGCAGGAATTGGGGTCCTCAGCCTATCTTGGCAGAGACTCCAGCAAGAAAAATATCTAAATTCATTCATCCAATTAAGTGGTTCTTAAGCACCTGTGTAGGTTAAGAGCTGGAACAGAAGTGGAAGGGCAAAGATAAATACCCTCCATCCAATTTAGCAGAGAGGAAAAACAAGGATCCAGGGAGTGAGGCGGAAGGAATCTCTAGGTGGAATCTCTAATTGCCAGGACTCCTCTTTGAGCAGCCAGAGCCCTGTTTTTTGTGGGGATATGCTCTGATGAGCTGCTTGGGATTGGTGTAGGAATGAGGGTGACTCTAAAGGATCACAAGACTGACTTCCAGTGGGATCAGGGTGAGCAAGATGGAGGTAAGCGAGGATAACGGTAATCTCCAGTATAGAAGAGAGAGGAGTCAGCCAAGGAAGTGCCTGCTGGGAAAGAGAAGAGAGAAAAACAAGCTCACTCACCTCCAGGAGTCTGGCCAAGCAGGGATTCAGAGCACAGAGACCCAAGACATGGCTGCAGTGGTAGGCTCTATGTGACACCCCTCCTCTTAGTTTCCACAAAATATCTTTGTATGAGTGTTTTCTTTTAGGAAACCACAAAATAGAATTAGATATAAACTCAAACAACTGCAAGTTTTAGTCAACCCGGGTTGCTCTAACAAAATGCCACAGACTGGGTGGCTTATAAATAACAGGAATTTATTTTTCACAGTTCTGGAGGCTGGAAAGTTCAAGATCACGGCGCCAGCCGACCCAGTGTGTAGTGAGGGCTGCTTCCTGGTTGGCAGCTCCCTGTCTTCATTGTGCTCCCACATGGTAGAGAGCAGAAGGAGCAGCTCTCTGGCTTCTTCTCATAAGGGCACTCATCCCATGCATGGGGGCTCTGCCCTTGTGACCTAATTACTTCCCAGAGGCACCACCTCCAAATACCATCACACTGGGGGTTGAGATTTCAACGTATAAAGTTTGGGGCAAACATAAACATTCAGTCCGCAACACAATACAAAGAGAATCATAAGAGTCACAAGAAACAGGCAGATAAAGAGACAGGCTACAAGAATTCAGGGGGCAAAGTGGTCATTTCCAGATGGAAGTTAAAGGCAGCCTTCACAGAAGTGGCATTGAAGAACAGAGGAGTTTCGAGGATAGGCAAGGGGAGGGTGTCAGCACTAGGAAGGGAATGCCAGGCATGGGGAAGGGTGACAGCAAAGGCATCGAGGTAGGAAAGTGCAGACCTGGGCAGGTACCAGCTCGGGGTCGGGTGGTTTTGTACCAGCTCCTTCTGCCCCTTCCCACAATTTCTGTGGAACAAGGTAATGGTCTATTGGCTTTGCACAGCTATGGCAGATTCTCAGGTTATTCAGATATATCCTCTAGAATGAATGTAATTAGGGGACAGAAAGGTACAGGGTAACTTTAATCTTTCTAAAGAGCTGCCCGTCCCTCCCTGGAGCCAACAGCTCATTTTTATTCCTCAACTACTCGGCTCCCAGAACTGATTGCTGATGCTGGCTGTTTGGCAGAGGGCGATTGTGCATGTCCTGGGAGTGCTGGCCAGCTTCCATTTATTAATGGAGACTAAACTTACCCCTGTCTACCTCCTCTCCTACTTCACAGAGAAAAGTTTTCTCAGTCTGTGCCACACACGCCACTGCTTTCAGAGCCAAAGACAGGGCTGCACCTTAAGATGAACTGGATTCTTACTAAACCACCACACTCTGTGATCACCTGTGGAGATCTCTGTTGAGGAATCCTGGGTTCCCACAGCAGCCAAAGAACCAGCACCGATAGCTAAATGTGCATAGTCATTGACATGCTTCATTTTTTATCAAATGAGACTAGCGGGTCTCACACCTCTCCCACTTTCTTAGCAGCCTCTCCTCTTTCCTAATCCAGTGCCCTTCCACACTCTGCAGCTGCACCTACCCAGTTCCATTGATAGCCCCAGACGCAGCATACTTGAGAATAAAGAGCAGGCCTAAAAGAACTGTGATCTGGTCGCTGTTTCTTTCCTTGCTGTATGACCTTGGGCGAGGCAACTAACCTTTCCGAGCCTCCGTTAGTTCATCTGTAAAATGTAAATAAAATGCAAAGTTATTATTTCATACCTCCCTTACAAGAAGGTTTTTCAACCATGACACTTTCAGCATTTGGGGCCAGATAATTCTTCATCATGCGTGGCTGTCCTGTGCATGGGCTATTTAACAGCACTGCTGGCCAGCAGCATCCCGTGAATTGCAGCCATTAAAGATGTTCTCAGGCATTGCCAAATGTCCCCTAGGGGGCAGAGTCACCCCCAGTTGAGAACCACTGTCTTACAACCACCTTGTGAGCCAGGTAGAATAAAGGGTAGAACATGTCCAGGTTTGGCAGGACAGACATTTGGGAATCAAAGAGAATGCTCTGGCAGTGGTGACATCCTACCCCAGATGGCCCAGGGAGGTGGGTTCTTCTGATAAAAAGCAGATCCAGGAAAGAGATAAATGTGAGAGGTGACAAGGGTTTTGAAGCCAGTTAAGATTTTCTTTAACAGAAAAGACAAAGGTTTTTGTCTTTTCACCTAAGGGCAAACCCTCTTCATTACTGTGAATACTAACCTTCTTCCAAAGACTCTTGTCAGTTGAGTCTCACCAGAGGAGTAGACATTTCTTTTATTAACAAGACCTTGGCCCTGTTTCTTGTAAAATAATAACTGTAGCACCATTTGCCTAAAGAAAGAAAAGATGGTCTTGCCTTGAAGGAGCTTCCCATAATAAACTATTGAAGCTAAAATTTCTACTAATACTATATTGTTGTGTTATAGTATAATTTGAAAAAGATAAAAATTTGACTTTTATGCAAATATAAGATAAATATGTGTCAAAGATTTTACTTAACTCATTAAGAGGCAACCAGCAAGACGTCAAAACTCTGTCAAATGAGAATCTGAGGAAGATGGTATTTTAGGCAACTTAAAAGAACATTAGGATGAGTGCTACATTAGATGCAAAACTAGGTAATGCTCTCAGGGCCAGTACCCATAACCACTGGGGTTATCTGTTCTTTATTTTCTTCTTAGGGACAGGGTCTCTCTCCATCAGCCAGGCTGCAGTGCAGTGGCGTCATCATAGTTTACTGCAGCCTCAAACTCCTGGATCCTCAAGCGATCCTTCTGCCTCAGCCTCCCAAATAGCAGGCACACACCACCACAACCAGCTAATTTTTAATTTTTATTTTTGTAGAAATGAGCTCTCACCATCTTGCCCAGGCTGGTCTCTAACTCCTGGGCTCAAGTGATCCTCCTGCCTTGGCCTCCTAAAGTGCTGGGATTACAGGCGTGAGCCACTGCACCTGGCCAGGGTTATCCTTTCTACCATTTAGAAATTATTTGTATCTAAACCAGACCAAAATCTATAGGTTCACTTCTGTCCTGTGGAACTGTAAAGTAGCCCTGTCAGTAGAAAATCAATGAGAGGTGTCAATCCAGCACTCCCCAGAAAGAACACCCAGCAATCCCTTATTTTTAAGTTTGGGCTAATTCTTCTAATAGTTACATGAATATTGAATGCTGCCCTCCCAGGCCCTGGGCGAATCACCTCTGCCTCTGCCTTCAATAATTAAAGTCTAGGAGAGCAACAGACACACAAAAGTTAATCACAATTATGTTGCCAGATAAAAATATACATTATCCCATCTGAAATTTTTATACATTCCTGGTGAAAATCTACGTTGGTATAACTCTTTAGCAGAACAAGATATATATATATAGATATATATATATATATATGAATGACAGGGTCTTGCTCTGTTACCCAGGGTGGAGTGCAGTGGTGCAATCATAGCTCATTGCAGCCTCAAACTTAATTTATTTTTGTAGAGATGGGGTCTTGCTATGTTGCCTAGGCTGGTTTTGAACTCCTGGGCTCAAGCAATCCTCCCACCTCCGTGTTCTAAACTGCTGGGATTACAGGCATGGGCCACCATGCCTGGCCATACTTCTTTTTTTTTAATAGTATTTTTTTGTAATGTTTAATTTTTGTGGCTACATAGTAGGTGTATATTTTTATGAGATACGTGAGATATTTTGTTACAAGCATGCAGTGCATCACAATACCATCAGGGTAAATGGGGTATCCATCTCCTCAGCATTTATCATTGCTTTGTGTTATAAACATTCCAGTTATACTCTTCTAGTTATGTTTAAATATAAAACAAATTATTTTTGACTATAGTCCCCCTGTTGTGCTGTCAAATACTAGCTCCTATTCATTTTATCTGACCATATTTCTGTACCTATTAACCATCCTCACTCGCCCCGCCAAGCAATAATTATTAATGGAGGGCAGGGCCCTGGCCCTCACCTCATGAGCTGTGAAACCAACATAAGTCACTGTCAAAGTTGACGCAGCAAGAAATGTAGAGGCTTAAATATATAAAAGTAGTCAAATATAAAAACTAAACATAATAATAGGAATAGCAAGCAGAAAGGAGGAGAGAGGTACTTAAAATGCCATCTGTTGATACACTGGGGTACCAAGACATGTCTAAGAAAATTATATTTTATGTTGTATTTTGGAGGTAACCTCCAGCAATCAGAATAGAAATGGTTAGAAAGGCTGTCTGCAGGGTGGGCTTGTGAATAGCGAGGAGGGGATGCCCTGGCTATAGCAGGACACACAGGAAGCATGCTCATGTTTGGCTGCAGGAGTGTGGGAGGCTCCAGTGAGCAGCTGAATCTCAGGTAAGGTCCAGAGACTGATGGGAGATTGCTAGTTTGTCAACCGGACAGTTGGAGGAAAAGCATTCAGTAGAAGGAACAGAATGTGCAGCAGCCCAGAGGCAAGAAAGAGCAGGATGTTCAAGGCTGGGAGATGGGGCCAGGCAGGTATGGGTTGGACCACAGAGGCCTTATGTGATGTACAACAAAGTGTAATTTTACCCCGTAGGCATGGGACACCAAACAAATGTAATTATTTTTGTTGTATATCTTATTTTTCAGGAATGGATATAACTTCAGGAAACTGAGACACAAGAATACCCAGTCTCATGGAGGAGACACAGCAGAGATGTTTATATATCTTCTGTCCTCACTCGCCATTTCTCAGGACTTATCACCCTATATGCTAGACACTAGGACCATAATCTGAATAAAATACAGTCCTTGCTTCTCAGAGACTCACATTCTAGCAAAAAAATAATTTTTAACAAGAGAGTTAATAGCAGTACCAGTGATTTAAAACAAACAAACAAATAAACAGACAAACAAAAACACCACCAGGCAGTTCACAATGAGAAGCAGAATGAAGCAGCAAGAGCCCAAGACACAAGACATGGGTGGGACTGATAGCAGGCCCCTAGATGCAGGGTGGGCTTCCTGGAAGAGGAAGGCCTTGCAAGATAGTCAAATACAGTCTAGTGCAGACAGGACCAGGGCATGGAATGGGCAATGGCACGGGCAATGGCACGGGTCTATAGGACTCGAGTTCCATCCCTCATCCCCAATTTCTCCTTCCTGCTTTTCAGAGCTTCTATAACCAGGCTTGATGGGATGACATTGTAAGACTTAATGGAGGCTTCTTCCAGGCCTTCAACTTTCTTGAATTTTCTGTCTGGATCATGTCTACCCTGAAGGCAGTGCAAAGAGTCAGTTCCTGACCTCTGAGCTTCTAGAACACATTTTTTGTTTCTAAAACAGAGATCTTTCAGAGAAACGGCTGCTTGAGAATCAAGAACTAAGGCAGCAGAACGAGCACGGGTCTGAGGAGCATATGCCTTCCAAACCCTCCTGCACAGAGAGAGGTGGTTCAAAAATAATAAAATGAAATGGAAATTAAAAAGAAACACCTCTTGGGTGGAAGAACGGCAGATATTTTATCTAGAATTAAAATAGATGAGCTCTAGGGTGAGTGTCTGAGGGGAAAAAAGAGTCCGACCCCTTCTTATTCTGAGATCAAAACCCTGGGTGAAGCCGGATGCAGGGGCTCATGCCTGGAATCCCAGCCGACTTGGGAGGCCGAGGTGGGCAGATCACCTGAGGTAAAGAGTTCGAGACCAGTCTGGCCAACATGGTGAAACCTCATATCTACTAAAAAACAAAAATATTAGCTGGGTGTGGTGGTGGGTGCCTGTAATCCCAGCTACTTGGGAGGCTGAGGCAGGAGAATTGCTTGAATTACTCCCAGGAGGCAGAGGTTGCAGTGAGCCGAGATCGCGCCACTGCACTCCAGCCGGGGTGACAGAGTGAGACTCCGTCTCAAAACAAACAAATAACCCCCCCCCCAAAAAAAAACCCTGGGTGAGAAGGGAAGTCCATAGGACCCCCCAGAAGTTTAGGAAACCTGACAGCATAGGAGACCTGAGCTTCCACTTTTGGGGGTACAGATGCCAGAGCCCACAGGCCCCCCAATAGAGGCTTCATGGAGCTGGCTGGGCAGAGGGGCCTGTCTAGGCAGGTGCCCCCTTGCTAAGGCCCCCTGGAGAAAGAGAGAGATGGGGAACAGGCCAGGCAAACCTGAGAAGTTCTGAAGTTATGGAGAGGACACAGAAGTTCTGTTGGGCGGACCCAACAGAAACCGAGGCCCATACAGGAGATGCCAGCCCGAGTGTCAGACCCACTCTCATCTCAGATGACAGTGCCACTTGCTCATTCCTGACCTCCCTCCCCCACTCCCGCCCCACCCTGCAGCCTGCACCATCCACACCTGAGCTGCTCACAGTGATTCCCTGGGGGAGCCACAGAATTCTAAACAAGTTGAGGGATCAGAAGGAAGGAAGTTTAAGCTTCAAGATTCCCTGAGTCTACCTCACTGGGTACAATTAAATTTTAAGTAAAATGTGAGGATGGAAAACGAATTCTGGTTATAAAGAAAATTACTTTTTTTTTTTTTTTTTTTTGCATGCCCAACTTCCAGGCCCATGAAATCTTCACCTGTTAGGTACCAAGGTCTCTTAAATTGTGCTTTCACAATTCAGCCTCCAGCCCAGGGGCCAAAATCGATTGCACTTTGGAAACTCCTGGGGTGGGGGGCTTTTATAAGATAAACCAATGCCAGGACCCATTCCAGATCAATGAAGTCAAGATTTCTGGGAAAGGGGCTCAGGAAATGTGTAATTTTTTATAAAAAACTCCCCAGTTTATTATAATGAACTATCAAAGTTGAGAACCAGTCTCCAACCCCAAATCCAAAACCAATGCTCTGCTGAAGTCCGTAAACTGGGCAGGCTGCCCTGGAGGCCCACTACCCGGGGCTGCTGTTTGCAGGATTTACGGCTCCATCCTCTAGGAGTCTCTCGACCACAGGGTAGCTCTGGTGCCACTGCTCTCCCATTTACGGCCGTCCTTCATTGCTCCTCCGCCTTCCCAGGTGCAGCCGCGATCACAGCAGGGCCCTTACAACCCGCCCCTTCCTCCATGCAATGTCTCTCATGGAAGCTTTCACATTCTTGCAGCATTCTGACCCCCGAATTTATTGTCTGTTGATTGCATGGAAGTCATTATTTCTATTGACTGCTCATGCTGCTGGTATTATGGATAAATGCTAATTCCTCAATAATTTATACCATATGTGGATCATCCAAGGCAAAAAAACACTCTTTTTCTCCCTTTTATAGATTTTGTTCATGTCCTTCTGGGGAACATCATGATCTACCTGAAATCTGGAAAATGAACATGTCAAATTATTTTGATTTGCAGCCAGGCTGACAATGCAGCCTCGGCTTCCGATTGACACCATTATTGGATGGTAACTCAAGGGCAATTGGGGCCTTTAAGGAGATGAGCCAAGAAGTGGGGTGCTGTCCCAAAGAGAGGGGCATCAGGCAGGGTTGAGATAGCCCTGAGTCTCCCAGCAAGCCCCCAGCTCTCTAGGCAGTTTCTGTTCTCACCCCGCAGGCTCAGCTTTCTCTGTGCTGGAAATTAGAAAGGCATTGAACAGAAAAGTTTTCTTTGCCCTAATAATAAAGATCCCCCCAACCCGTGTTCTCATGTCCAAAATCCTTTCCCACAAACTAAGCTTAAAGAATACCTTTTCAAAAAAAATGGTAATAAACAGAAAGTCACGGTTTAGAGTACAGGCTCCAAAAAAGTCAACCTGGGTCTAAATCCTGGCTTCTATATGAGCTGGGACACATTACTTCGCCTTTCCACCTCTATTTCCTCAACTTTAAGTCGAGGATGCTTGGGAACAAGAAATGCCCCAGCTTAGCACAGCTTGCCTAGGAGATAGTGAACCTGAACTCTATCCTCCCCAGCTTGAGCTGCGGAAGGGCCATGAACTCCAAGCATCCTGGAGTTCTAGACTCTGTACTGCACTTGTCTACAGTTGCTCTCCTGGGCAATGCCCATGCATTTTGTTTAAACCAATGATGTTCAGACACATGGACTTATTCCATCTAATTCAGAGTGCTGGTTTCCAATCCCTAATCAACAGAACTGCCATGAACTATATGCTCTTCTCTCCCAGCATTTCAAAACCACAGCTTTTCCCTCTTAGCAAACTGCTTGGTAAATTTCTTCATTGGTTTGTATTTCCTTCCTAACTCCCAGAGTTCAGAAATCAAGCTGTTTTTTTTCTGGGTGGTCTTTGTTTTCATCATTGACAACAGCAGCAATACTTTTGCAAAGGAGGTTGAAAGAATTAAATGATGCATATGAAATGCTTAGCACAGTACCTGAAATAAGGTAGGGCTCCTCTCAGTGTTACTCATGAGCCTGGCATAAAGTAGTGTCTCAACAAATATTTATTGAATAAATAAAAATAGTCGGTTTTTTTTCCCTTTCCTTTCCTTTCTTTTTTTTTTTTTTGAGACGGAGTTTTGCTCTTGTCTCCCAGGCTGGAGTGCAACGGCATGATCTTGGCTCACTTCAACCTCTGCCTCCTGGGTTCAAGTGATTCTCCTGCCTCAGCCTACTCAGTAGCTAGGATTACAGGCGTGCATCACCACGCCTGTCTAATTGTTGTATTTCTAGTAGAGACAGGGTTTCACTATGTTGGCCAGGCTGGTCTGGAACTCCTGACCTCAGGTGATCCACCTGCCTCGGCCTCCCAAAGTGCTGGGATTACAGGCATAAGCCATCGTGCCTGGCCTTTGTTTTTTTTTCTTTTTTGAGACAGAGTCTTGCTCTGTGACCCAGACTAAAGTGCAGTGGTGCAACCATGGCTCACTGCAGTCTTGACCTCCCGTGCTTATGCAATTCTCCCACCTCAGCTTCCTGAGCAGCTGGAACTACAGGCACACATCACCACACTTGGCTAAATTTTCAATTAATTAATTTACTTTTTGTAGAGATTGGATCTCACAAGGTTGTTGAGGTTTATCTCAAATTCCTGAGCTCAAGCAATAGTCCAGCCTCAGCTTCCCAAAATGCTGGGATTACAGGAGAGAGCCACTGTGCCTGGATAATGAAGGCAGTCTTTTATGCATTTCACATCCATTATCTCATTCGAATCTCCTCCAAAACTTAATAAAACAGGTTATATAGATAAGAAAAATGGAGGCTCAGAGGCCAAAGTGGCTTGCCCATAATTGCATATGTAACTAGGGTTGATCTAGAACTCAAGTGTGCACCCCAAGCTCCAGATGTAAGGTGCTCTCTCCTTCACAGAGCACCATGACTTCAGGTGGGGACACGTATGGGAGCAAGATCACGGTGCTCACATGGCACTTCCACACTCTGCTTTCCCTCCATCCCTTCCCTTCCTTGCCTTTTCCTCTCATCTGTAAAAATCTCCCTTATCTACTTTCCCCACTCCCATTTTCCCTCTGATACCAGTTTCCCCATGGGGAAAATGGGGGACTGGACAGATAATTTCCAAAGGCACCATCACCCTCTTTGACAGGACATAAGTTCTTGAGGTGTGGGTGGCTGATACCCAGATGCCTTTCCTGGAAGCAGACAAAGTGGGTGACCTGGGAACACAAAAGACCCTGAATCCTCAAAGGTGATGCTAGAAGGTGCATTGGGCTGAGGAAAAAGAAAAGAGAGACTGAGGGCAAGAAAGAGGAAAGCTAAGCAGCAGGAGGTGCAGGGGTTAAGAGCAAGGGCTTTAGACCAGACAACACAGGTTCAAAACCCAGCCGTGCCACTTATTTGCAGTGTGACCTTGAACAAGTCACTAAACCTCTCTGTGCCTTAAGGTTTTTATTGGTAAAATGGAAATGATGATGATAACAGTACCCAGCTCATAAGGCTATCGTGGAGGTAAAAGGAGGTCATACAGGTAAAGGACAGAATAGTGTCTGGCACTCAACTGACGTCTATTTTTATTATTTTAAGTTTGCTCATGGCAGCGCTTTCCTGTCAATGAAGCAATTCACCACTTTTATCTGCAAAAAGAAAAGACTGCCAGGCATGCCCACACATTCAAGCCCCCCAGAATCCAACCCTTGCCGATCTCTCCAGCTTCCATATCTTCACCTTATACAGCCCCCTCTCTGCTTCCTCGAGCCCTCAAACCTGGCTCTTGTTCTCTCTGGAGCTCAAGCCAGTTCCCCGATATTAGTTCCTGTCTCCCTTCAGGCCTCAACTTCTCAGACAGGCTTTGCCTGACTCCCATAGCACCTTGACTCCCATGGCATCAGGCTAAATGACATCTTCCTGCATGAAAATGCAAACTCCAGAAGGACAGACAACCTGCAAGGCATGCTAACATATGCAATAGTTTGGGGCTGAGTTAGTTTTTGCGTGTTTCTTCTTAAGGAACACACATCGACATGCTTGCACACCCATAGGGCATGTCTGAAGGATGCACAAGGACCGGAAGCAGAAGCTGCACTAGGAATCTCCTACTTTTCACCATAAGCCCTAGGTGCCATTTAAATTACATGTCATGGAGAATTAGTACTTAATCAAAACAAATCCACAAATCCACATTTAAAAAAATTAAATTTGGAAGGCCAGGCTTGGTGGCTCATGCCTGTAATCCCACCACTTTGGGAGGCCGAGGCGGGAGGATCACCTGAGGTCAGGAATTCAAGATCAACTTGGCCAATATGGCAAAATCCCATCTCTACTAACTATACAAATATTAGTCGGGCGTGGTGGTGGGCACCTGTAATCCCAGCTACTGGGAAGGCTGAGGCAGGAGAATCACTTGAACCCAGGAGGGGGAGTTTGGAGTAAGCCAATATTGCGCCATTGCACTCCAGCCTGGGTAACAGAGCAAGACTCCATCTCAAAATAAAATAAAATAAAACAAAATAAAATTTGGAAACTATGATCCTTCAAACAGGGTAACAGTGGCAAAGGAATTTTTAAAAAATTGGTCAATAAAGAACAGAACAAAGAGACCAGAAAAAGACGTAGCAGGAGTTGCCTTGGTGTTCACACTGCAGCAGTCACCTAGATCCTTGCAAGCAGGCTGTTCCCGACTCCCTGACAACTAGAATTGCTCAGGGGATGCTTCTGTGCCTAACCAGCAGCAGCCATGGGACACACTAGTACACACTCGGTCAGGCACAAAACGGCCTCAAAGTCCCCAACCACAACACTAGAACCTTAAGACAAAGCAGTGTTGATATGGTTTTAGTCTGCAACCCCACTCAAACCTCATATTGAGTTGTAATCTCTAGTGTTGGAGGTGGAGCCTGGTGGGAGGTGATTGGATCTTGGGGGTGGTAGCTAGTGGTTTAGCACCATTCCCCTAATGCTGTCTCATGATAGAGTTCTCATGAAATCTGGTTGTCCAAAGCATGTGGAACCTTCCCCTTTGCTCTCTCCCTTCCTCCTGCTCCTTCCATGTAAGACGGGTCGGCTTCCCCTTCACCTTTCACCTTGACTGTAAGTTTCCTGAGGCCTCCCCAGCCATGCTTCCTATACAGCCTGCAGAACTATGAGCCAATTAAATACCTTTTCTTTATAAATTATCCAGTCCCCGGTAGTTCTTTATAGCAGTGTGAGAATAAACTAATACAAATATCTTTAAAATTCCAAAAGAAAATTCTAGAATTCTATATACAACCAACCTATCAAACAAATATTAGGGTAGACTTAAGATTCTTTCAGAAATTAAATGCCCCCAAATATGCACAAATGAGACACGCCTCCTGAGCAAGCTAGCAGAGCTTGTGCTCCCCAGAATGAGGGGGTAATCTATGAAAAAGTAAGACATAAGGTTCAGGAAACACAGAATCTAGCAAAGGAGACAGGTGAAAGAAATTTCAGACCCCTGTCTTTTGTCTTAGCTTAGAGTCCCCCAAAGCAGACTCTGAGACAAGAACTTATGGGCAGGCAGTTAAATTTAGAGGCAATCCCAAGAATCTCAATGAAGGCACGGGGAAGTAAGGTGAGGAAGCAAGAAAGGCCAATGAGTGGCTGACAGTGAACAGGTTCCCACTGTGGTGAGTGGGTGGGTGACAGTGAACAGGTTCCCACTGTGGTGAGTGAGTGGGTTACAGTGAACAGGTTCCCACTGTGGTGAGTGAGTGGGTGACAGTGAACAGGTTCCCACTATGGTGAGTGAGTGGGTGACAGTGAACAGGTTCCCACTGTGGTGAGTGAGTGGGTGACAGTGAACAGGTTCCCACTATGGTGAATGGCTGACAGTGAACAGGTTCCCACTGTGGTGAATGAGTGGGTGACAGTGAACAGGTTCCCACTCTGGTGAATGAATGGATGACAGTGAACAGGTTATAACTGTGATGAACGAGTGGGTTACAGTGAACAGGTTCTCACTGTGGTGAGTGGGTGACAGTGAACAGGTTTCCACTGTGGTGAATGAGTGGGTGACAGTGAACAGTTTCCCACTGTGGTGAGTGGGTGACAGTGAACAGGTTCCCACTGTGGTGAGTGAGTGGGTGACAGTGAACAGGTTCCCACTGTGGTGAATGAGTGGGTGACAGTGAACAGGTTCTCACTCTGGTGAATGAATGGGTGACAGTAAGCAGGTTATAACTGTGATGAATGAGTGGGTGACAGTGAACAAGTACCACTGTGGTGACTGGCTAAGTCCTGCTGGGAACCTGCTATATGAGGCCATTTCTGCATTGCTATAAAGCAATACCTGAGGCTGGGTCATTTATAAGGTGAGAGGTTTATTTGGCTCATGGTTCTGCAGTCTGTGCTGGAAACATGGTGCCAGGATTTGC
The DNA here is from genome assembly GCF_028885625.2 of Pongo pygmaeus. Taxonomy (NCBI): domain Eukaryota; kingdom Metazoa; phylum Chordata; class Mammalia; order Primates; family Hominidae; genus Pongo; species Pongo pygmaeus. The sequence continues at coordinate 33,748,420 of NC_072393.2, forward strand.
TTCTGGTGAGGCCCCAGGAAGCTTCCACTCATGGTGGAAAGCAAAAGGGGAGCAGGTGTCCCACCTGGTGGGAGTGGAAACAAGAGGGTGGGGCGGTGTCACACACTTTTAAACAGCAAGATCTCATGAGCGTTCACTCATTATTGCGAGGAGGGCACCACGAGGATGGTGCTAAACCATTCATGAGAAATCCATCCCCATGATCCAATCACCTCCCACCAGGCCCCACCCCCAACACTGGGAGTTACATTTCAACATGAGATCTGGGGGAACAAATATTCAAACTATTGAACATTTAAGAACTCCATAGAACACACTTCAAAATTATCCTGACAAGGTACCAAGGGCCAAGGAATCTGGATTCAAACCCTCACAATATGTCTGGGGGCTATCGCCACCCATTCCCATCCTGTATTGATGGAGGATTACTCTCTTAACCTCTCAGCCTTTTTGGGCTGAGCCCCATGGGCCACAGGCCATAAGCATTAATGGCAGAGAAAGTGCTCTGACAGAGACACAAGTGTTCAAGATAGGATGGCATCAGTAAGCATGGAAACTGCTGGTGGCCTCTGGTGTGGGCCAAGGGGATATAGGTGGTGCACTGGCAGCATCTGCTGCATCTGATAAAATGCAAGCTCCTGAGGATGGGCCTACACTACTCCAGCATCCAGCACAAATGCAGTCACTTAGTCCTGGGTGGATGTTTGGATGGACAGTTGGATGGATGGATGGATGGACAAATAAGCAAAAGAATGCAGTAGAAAATAGGATGAACAGCAGGTGCCTGGGAGAGAAGGAAGTTGAAAATGGAGATTGACCTTCAGGTACACCAAACTAACTGTCTTTACAATTTTGAGACAATTTTGCTAAACACATGCCCCCCCCACCCCACCCCTCACACACAGCTTCAAAGGTGATGGGGACACTAAGCCCCAAGCTATGCCACAAGCTTCACTCACTGTTGGCCTCTGTCCACTCACTTTAAGGACATATTTTGGTTAGAAACTTTCTGTGGCAATGCTTGCATAAATCGTATTAAATATATTCTTTGCTCAATGGTACTGTGCACCAGGGTAGCCAGCTGTGCCAAGACAGCTGCTAAATTAGAATGCTTTTAAATCAGCCGCAGATGCCTAAATGTTTATAGCTCTGAAGTTCCCCCAGTCATGCCTCCTCCTTCTCCTCCCACCAGCCTGATCTTTATGATGCTTTTTAAAGCCAGCTGCAGGGTAAGCAATGTTTGAAACTCAGCACAGGGACAGAGGGCAGCTGTGCACATGTGGGGTCAACCACACCCGCAAGGTGAGGCCAGCCCCGGCCTGTGAAGGATGGCAGGAAAATGAGGGAAAGGATTCTTTCTCGCAGCAGAGTCATGGAGAGTCACAGCAGAACAGGCCCCAGGGGACATCCAGGCCTAGAATTCTCCAGATTTTTCTCACCCAAGGCCCTGAGCTCAAACACAACCTTAAGTAGAAAACATAAACAAATGTACCAACAGGGTGGAATGAAAAGTGATTTTGTTTATTTTCAAAAAAAGCTGCCAGCAGCTTCTCAGGCTGGGTGGAAGAATGTCACCTTAGAGCAGGTCTTTCTGAGAAGTGTCATGTGAGCGGCCCCCTCTGGCATGCAGTGGAAGGTGGGGGCACCAGCAAAAGTGGGATAGGACATTTGGTGGCATCGTGCCCCTGGAGCGGAAGGGGAGGAGTGGGGGAGGAGGACACATTTGCAAAGGAGCCAAGGAACCTCCGGGGAGGAAAAGCATCAAGACCAACTCTTCCTTCTGGAGCTCTGACATGACGAGAAACTCTGTGGGGGTTGGATGGTCCTCACTGAGCCTCAGGGCCCCAGAACAGAACCGCAAATGAGCTGAGTCCAGACTAGCGGTGGGGTGGGAGGATCAGTTCTAGGACATCAGGAAAAGAAGGCCACCTGGGTCCAGTGTTTTCTCTCTGAGAGGAGGAAGCATGGCAGTGACTGACAGGAGACTCCTGCTGCCGCCTTGGACTCTAAACGATGCTGGGTTAGGCCATCGGGAAGCACTGGGCTTCCCTGCCAGGCTAGACAGGTAAGTGCTCAGAAATGGAGAGGAAAGAACTGCACCTGCACCTCAGGCTGATGGGTTACGCTAAACAGATGCAACAGACCAGGTGGGGTGGCTCACGCCTGCAATCCCAGCACTTTGGGAGGTTGAAGTGGGAGGATCGCTTGATGCCAGGAGTTTAAGAGCAGCTGGGGCAACATAGCAAGACCCCATATCTACAAATTTTTTTAAAAAAGAGATGGGTGTGATGGCAGGCACTTGTAGTCCCAGCTATTCAGAAGACTAAGGTTGGACGATTGCTCAAACCCAAGGCTGAGACTGCAGTGAAGTGTAATCGTGCCCCACAACACCCCAGCCTGGGCAACAAGAGAGACCCCAGCTCTAAAAAGAAATAGCAAACAAACAAAAAACCAAACAGAGGCGAGGTTGAGTTTAGAAGAAGCAGACTTTGCCATGTTAGCTTCAAGTTGGAACCCTAAGTCTAAAGGCAGAGGTTGCTCACTGGCACTGGTCATGTCACTGTTAGATGCCCAGAAAGTACAGACACTTGGAAGAAAATGGGTTTTACTACTGGAGACCCTCCCCATGCGCATGGTGGAATGCTTAAGGGTTCCAGTTCTTCCCCTTTCCTGTGTCCACATTTTTGCATCAGATCTGCCTAAGGGCAAAAGGAAATTCCCTGATGTCGGATGCAGTCACGTGACTTGTTCTGGCCAACGAGACACCGGCAAGCATGGCCCACATGCTACACTTGTATAGTGGAGCTTCTCAGCCTGTGCCTCCACCATCACCTGGGAAGGGAGAGACTTAGAGAAGAGGTGCCCTGCCAGAGCTCAGTGCCAGCCACGTGAACTGCAGGAACCAGTGGCTGGGGTTTTGAGTCACTGGCTTTTGGGTTGCTTTGCTATGTAGCATTTCTGTGGCAATAGCTAATACAAAAATTCAAGAAGAAACAGGCAGACCAGTCGGCACTCCAGGGATCACCGTTGCCTCTCTCAGCTGAAACAATGGGCTGTCCTGGAGCAGCTGGCAGCCCTCTCCCGAGGGCAGAACCATTAAGATGGTGTCTCCCAGGCCCTGCCCTTAACCCTGCTCCTCCTCATCTCTGCCCCACTCTCCCCCAACCCCAGCCCCAGAATCCCTGTGGGCCACACCATCTGTGCACCCTCTTCTGGATATTGATCCATCCCCAAGGTCCCTGTTATTCCAGAGACTAGGCTGGAATTGCAGCTGCTTCCTCAGGATATTCTAGCAGAAGATAATGGAAAAAACCCAGCTTGATTCTCTAGGATATGGGTGTTATTAATGTTCTCCTGAAAGCAGAACTGAGCTGAGGACTTGGGTGTGGTTGGTTTCTTTAGAATTTGATCCCAGGAAGCTGGAATAAGAAAGTGGAGAGGGTGAGGAAGGAAAGGGAGAAAAGCTACAGTGGGTCTGCTGGGTTCATTGCCACTGTGGGAAACTGAGGCTCCATCCTGCTGGGGACTGTCTGGGGAGCTGTAGAGAAAACACCTCAGACTCATCCCTCTAAGATATGGGAGGCTGGGGCATTTACCCACAGGTCCTATCCCCATGGAGAGATGCTGTCCCTGGTATATCAATTCCCTCCCACCAACCACAGCCATTCCCACCCTGCACCTGCCCTTGAGGGCTGAGTAAGTACACAGTTTGGAGAAAGCCCTGAGAACCACTGAGAGCCTGGATGGCCTGAGGTGAGAAGCTTGCAGCCTGCAAATGAAGGCAGAGAAAAGGCAGGAGACAGCACGGGCACCAAGTGGGGCTGCTACACTGAGGGCCCATGAGCCAAGTATGTTAACTTTGCACTGTGATCTTGCTAGACCCTCACAGCAAACCTAAGAGGACGCCAGGGATCATGAACCCTGTCTTACGGGTAAAGAAACAGGCTCCAAGCAGTGGATGACTTGGTGGATGACAGCTTGGTGGATGACAGCTAGCAAGTGATGACTTTTGTCCCCAAAGCCCTGGCAGCCAGATTCTGAATCCATTGTTCTTACCCTGGCCTCAGGGCTTTCCCATTAATAATTAATTTACTCAACAAATATTAATTATGATGTAGACACTGCAGTAGGTGATAGGGAGGATTGCCGAGTACAGTTGTACAATTTGTGCACTGTGAAAAAATACCATATCTAGGTCACACCACAACAGCATAGAATGCTGTATTTATTATTCTAATTTTCTAGCAGATGGTAATAATGTGTCTTGTTCTAAAAAAAAAAGTGTACTAAAACAATGTTCCAGTAGATATATCAAGTGTCCTGAGGAAGGACCCTTGTCCACTTTGCAGAAAGGCACCATCTGGGCTCCTGGCAGCCCTGTGATCAGGGGAGTACAGTGTAAAAGTGAAACAGACACAGTTCCTGCTCTCATCAAAACTGTGGATTAGCCAGAGAGCCCCATGTCCAACTAAACATGGCGCAATTTGTATTTATGCATATATTTGTATATACCGTGGATGAAAAGAACCTAGTAACAGTCTTTGCTCAGAAAGCCTTTCGCGGCCTATCTCCCTGGAAGAAAGAAGAATGAGAAGAAACTACTCAGGCAAAAAGTGAGCGAGAGTGTTTCAGGAAGAGGGAACAGCAGGGGTTCAGGCAGGAGGGAGCTAGGTATGCCTAGGGAGCTTTTGGAAGGAGCCAGGAAACGAGTGAGTTCAAGCAGGGGTGAGGGAGAGGCAGACAGGGCAGGACACGCAGGGCCCTTAGAACAAGGTATGTGACTGAGGGCACAGGAAGCCACACGAGGGTTAGAAGCAGCCTCATGGCACTAGCATCTGCACCACCATTTTTTTTTTTTGAGACGGGGTCTCATTCTGTCGCCCAGATTGGAGTGCAGTGGCACGATCTTGGCTCACCGCAACCTCCGCCTCCCAGGCTCAAGTGATTCTCCTGCCTCAGCTTCCTGAGTAGCTGGGACTACAGGTGGGCGCCAACACGCCCAGCTAATTTTTGTGTTTTTAGTAGAGACGGGGTTTCACCATGTTGGCCAGGCTGGTGTTGAACTCCTGACCTCAAATGATCCAAAGTGCTGGGATTACAAGCGTCAGCCACCACACGTGGCCATGCACCAGCTTTTTTAAAAGCAGCCTGACCTGCTAATTTGCAGGATTGGAGGGACGCTGAAACAAGGCAAATTAGCAAATAGAAGAGACTCTTTTTTTTTCCCCTAGGGTAAGAAAAGGCCTTGTCCTTGAGTTCCATGCATTCCACCAGCTCTGTGGAGAGTCAGCAGCGGTGGGCAAAGTAGCAGACGTGACAGGTAAGCAGTCAGTCTGGGAGAAAATTGGAGGGAAAGCGGCGGTGGTGTTGACTATTGTGTATGGGAGAAGAGATAGAGAAAGCTAACTAGGTGATGGGAGATCTCACCAACTGCAATTTCAGCTGTCCACAGCACCCTGAAGGCTGCAAAACCACTGAATTATGCCGAGAAACTGAAGGAAGGAGACCACGGGGGTTCACACCCTCAAGTGATGAATCTACTTCTAGCCCTAAATTTTTTTGTTTTTTAACTGCTATTCAGAGTCTGGAAAACTCCCATTTGCAATACTGAGATGCACTGCACACCCAAATAATACCTGGAGCAGGCACAGAGCAAGAGCTGAGTTGTTAGTGCCCAGCTCCCCTCACCTCACTTGGTCTCAGAAGAACTCTGGGAGGTGGCGATTCTCTACCAACGATGGAACTGAGGCGTGGGGGTAGGGTCATTCTCTAGGATGACACAGCCAGTGAGTGTTCCAGTTGGGATCTGTGTCAGTCCAGCAGGTAAGCTCTTGGGTAAACACTATATGACCCCCCGCCCTCACCCCCCCCAGGCCTCCCCCTTAGTCTTCTCCGAATTCCAGCTTAAGTCATTCCTATTGTCTTCTACTGGAGCTTTTTCATCTCATCGCAGGTACATAAAATCGCCTTCCCTCTTCTGTCACAATTTGCCCTCCTCCCTTGGATTCAAAGGTCTCCCCTAGGAAACCTTCCCTGATCCTGTGTGATGGGGCTGTCACCATAGCTCCACATGTGACTGTGTGTACACGCACGTGCATCTGAAGTGACGCACCCATTTTTCATGAACTGAGACTCAAGGAAGTCAAATGCAAAACAAGTGGCTGGCATGGTGGCTCACACATGTGATCCCAGCACTTTGGGAGGCTGAGGGGGGCGGATCACTTGAGGCCAGGAGTTCTAGATTAGACTGGCCAACATGGCAAAACCCTTCTCTACTTAAAATACAAAAGATTGACTGGGCCATGGTCATGCACATCTGTAGCCCTAGCTATTTGGGTGGCTGAGGCACAAAAATCACTTGAACCCGGGAGGCAGAGGTTGCAGTGAACTGAGATTCTGCCACTGCACTCCAGCCTGGGCAACAGAGCAAGACACTGACTCCAACAAAACAAAACAAAATAAAACAAAAAAACCAAGAATCCACAAAGAAACATCCATGAAATTAAAAACAAAATGCAATTCTCATTGAGATGGAGTGTTCCTAAGACAGTAGGACCTTATGTCTTGTGGAAAAAAAAAAAAGACTCAGGACCCCAATGCACTCTGCCATAAGGAAAAAATTAAGGTGAAAGCTGAGACAGGCAAGAAGTTGCCTCTGCATTTGTTCCTGAGCAGAGCTACAGAAAAAAAGGTTAAAGATTGGCTTTTCTTATGTAAACTGCTGATTTACTGAACGAGAGAGGACTTGTGATTGACTAATCCCTGCACTACTACTCCTTTTCCCTTGCCACATGTGGATTCAGTAACGTGACCATGCTCTTCCTTTTTGCTCTCCAGCCTGCTTTTCCCCTTTAAATAGTGAAGCCCTCAGGGTTATCTTTGGAGAAGGCACAGAGGACAGACTGTTTTTGGGATTCTGTATTCCTTTCTTCCAGGCATATCCTTAACCTTGGCAAAATAAACTTCTAAGTTAATTGAGAACTGCCTCGGATACTTTTCAGTTTGTCTGCCCTCCACTCTCCCACCATATGGACATTTGAGAAATCAGTCCCAATGAAATAAATACAGGCCACTGTAATTGTGGCAGTTCATTAGGAATACAGAATTTTTTTAAGGCTTCGAGGCCAAATACCTGCTGATATAGTCAACAGCAAATACTAATAACTGCATGCAGAGAACAGCAGTGACAGACCAGGCAACTGCAATATACATGAAGGCATATTCCTCATGAATATTCAAGGCCTTCTTCTAGGAAGAATTAGGCACATGGTTGCCTGACTGGGTAAACAGGCGATCAGCGTTTGCAGCAGATCCGATGTAAAAATATGGCAGCTGATGTCGGCATTGAGGCCATATGCCAGAAAACAGTATGGGGAAGTCTTCCTGGTAAAAAAGCACCTCTGAAGATCAAAACGGCCCCCTAAGTGACAGCCCTGAGCAGTCATTTTGATATTTGTCCATAACAAAGCAGGGAATGTCAACCAAATGGCCTGAAGGTAATGGCAAACAGGCATAAAGGAGGCAGCTTGCAGGCCTGGCAGAAGCCAGGAGGCCCAGGTCTGATTCTTGCTTCTGCCAAAACCCTTTTCATCTCCTGCCCTCCTTCTAAGGCCACTGCCACCTCTGACGTTCCATGATTCATGCATGGAGGAAATGCACACTTCTCTTCCGTAATGCTAATGCGGCTTCTGGCTGTGTGGATCGTGCACCAGATGTTGTGCTAAGCGCTTCACAGTGGAGCACACTGCTCTGACCTCCGGCTCCAGCTCGGTGTGGAAGATGCGGTTCCACTCTCTTATTTGATCTTCACATCAAGAAACAAGTCTATTATCCAAATTAACATTCAAGATGCTTATAGTAAAACGGAATGGCATAAACTCTGCAAGGATAAACAGCCATCTCCTTGCTTTCTTGGAGCAATTCAACGGGCCTCACGGGGAAGAGGCCACCAGCAGCTTACTGACTTTGCTTGGTTCAGCACCATGTGCACAGTTATTGCCCTACAGCACTGCACAAACAAAGCCTGTATGCTATACTGGTGGTGACTGAAGGGATTTTTCGAGGCCTGATTTAGCAACCGGCATTATACCACCAGGCCTGGCATTTCATCCCAGGTCAGGGTCTGCAAACACCTTCAGGGACAGTTAAGGCATGACTGGCTAATCCACCTGGAGGGACACAGCTACGACTGCCTCACCTTTTCTAAACAGGCCAACAGTGGTGTGTATGAGGACAACACTCCCCCAAAGCTGTACCCTTACACACACACACACACTTATACACCCACGCACACAGTAATACACACACTCATACACACATGCACACACAAGCTCATATGGTACATACCTTGAGAGAAACTGTTCTTGACAAATCACTACTAACTCCTGCTATCAGTGAACTTGAGTCCTTACAACTAGGAGGAATGGAACCCCGGCCCACTGGGAAAGGTAGAAACTGAATATTAGAGCGGCAAGTAATTTGGAATAATCTTATGACTCATTAAACCTTCAAAACTTAAAGAGACGTTTATTTTACACTCCACCTAAAATTCAGCAGTTAGCACACCTTCCATCCCCTTCTTCGTGGGCAGGACAGCACAGCTAATCAGCACTCGGCTCTTGCCTCTGGGTGAACTAAATCTGTCTTCAGTCACAACAGACCTAAGCTTAATGAGTTCCATCTGGTCTTCGTGGAAAGCAGCCTGCACCACACAAAAAGGCAGGGAAGTTTCCCTGGGAAGGCATTGGGACGTGAGGGTGGGGGGACCTCTGGGGCTGGCACCAACCCTCAGGTGGCCTTGATCCGGAGGAGACAGCACTGTCTCAGGGCTTGTAGGGGCACCATGTGGGCTCCCGACCATGCCATCCCTCACATGAGTTCCATTCTGTTCCACTAGAAGCCTCTCTAGATGCCCAGCTCTTCAGTAGCCATCTTGACTTTCCCCTCTCCCCATCTCCTAGACTGGTAGCCCACTGGAGAATTAGCTTGTGTTTCTAGCTGGTGCCAGGAAGCTATCTGGGTCACCTTTGGCGGAAGTGATTGCAGGGTGGTGCAGGATATTCCTGGGGGGACTCGTTGCAAGGGTACTGCCTGAGGAAGCATCTCTGCTCCTTTGCAGACCACCTTAGGTGCAGCCAGGCGCCACCCTAGAGGAGAGAAGTGTTATCATAGTTTCATCGGAAGAAGAAGAAGTTTCCAGTGATGATGGTTGCCCCTTATCCCACATCAGTCCTTTTATGTCTGGAAGGCTTGGATCCATTGCAGGCAACATGCTCTCCCATATATGGAGGGTGTGGAATGCCCAAGGGGCTTTGGGAGTGGTCCACAGTGGACCTGGGACTGGTGAGTGGGTGGGGAACAAGGTTCTGAGGTAACCGAAGCCCAGACCTCTAGGCAGAGAGGCTGCTCAGGGAAATGGCTGTGGGCGTGATGAGACCCATCACTATCTCATGTTCTCAGCCTCCATCACCCCTGTCAACCCTGTCCCCAGCTCCAGACTGCTTCTCTGTTTCCAACACTCAGCTCCCTCCATAACCTCCTGACTGTTAACTTATGCCTCAGTCTCTCTCTAAAACTCAGAGTACTCTCCCTAAAACATCTTTCCCTTTAGCACTGCTAGGCTGGAAACTTCAGGGGCTGCTCACTGATGCCCAGACGAATTCCACATGCCTTGGTCCTCTGCAATCCAGGAGCGCTCTGCTCCCACAGCCCTGCCAGTGCCTCTGCCCTGCCCCTTCCTATGCAGAACTTGTCACAGCCCAGCTCTGGGCCCACCACCTCCATGAAGACTTCCTGGCCTGACCACTCCAGCCTACACCACTTCTCCCTCCCCAGGACCTGTCCCCTGCACCCTTCCCTTGTTCCTGCCTCTCGATAACACTTCTGGGAACATGTCATTATCACATGTCTTTGATTCTAAGACTCATATTTTTTTACATGTCAACCTCTCTGAAACAGGGTTGCAGCAGTAAAAAGGAGGCCCACCATGACTAGCTCCATGTATGCCAAGCTCACTCTGGGACAAATTTTGTTTCTGGTTTAAAGCAAGGATGACCACAGCAGGGGTCAGTGATGTCTCCTGTCCTGAAGCAGCTTTAGGCTGCAACTCTCCTAAATGGCTCTGAGGGGGACCCTGCACAGGCCACCAGCCCCTCAAAGGAACAGCAGCAAGACATTGATGTGTCTCCTCTTCTCATCCTCTATTGTTTCTGGAGACAAAAGAAGCCCCTGAAATATTTATTGGAGTAATAAAATGTCATTTAATTCCTTGAGCCTAAGGAAGAGAGGATGGAGACCTGTTCCCAGGGGTTGTCCCTGAGCCTCTGCCCAGGACATGCCAAAGCTGCCTCAGATAAATTCTCTTAAAAGTGGAAAATGTCTCTGCCTGATGCTGCAGAGTGATCGCTAATGGAAGAGGCCTCACCTGCTTCCTGTCACCACCAAAAGGTTCGTGATTTTGACAGCTCAGCCCTGGGGAGGAGCTGGATTCGGGCCGGGCCGCCAGTCCCTCGCATGCTAGATGTGCTCAGATGTGTCCCTGGCAATTAGTGTCACAGCAGGCAGGGGCATAAGTGTCTCCAGGAAAGGGCCCTTCCCCCTGCATGTATCAGGAGAAGTAGGACTGGACGCCAGATACAGCAAAACAAGCCAAGAAGCCAGGCCTGGGAGCACCATGGCCGTTAGACGCGGGCTCTTCCAGCTGGACAGACCGGCAGTTCTGGATCTTAACTTCAGGTGAGTGAGGCTTAGGGGAGCAGGCTGGCCCCAGGTCATGCAGGGGCAGGGCCACTGACCCTTTACCCTGTGGGGTTAGGAAAGCTCAATATTGGAAACGGGGCCCAGAGGAGACAGCATCCAGGGGCTGTTCATGGAGACCACAAATCTGGCCTCGGGTAACAACACCGTCTCCGGGAAGAACAGAACCCACCCACCCAGGAGCCCTACCGCCAATTCCAATACCAAATAGAAACCAGCGTCGTCAGAGAGGGCCAAAGGGTGAGGAAACAGCCACTTTCACTTGAGGTAGTCAGGAAGGCTTCAAGGAGGATTTTCAGTGCACACAGTACAGGATGAGGAGAGTGAGTTTTCCAGGAGGAGCACGTGGCAAGAGCCAGGGCCCCATGATACGATGTCCCCAGCCCTGTGATATGATGTCCCCAGGGGTCCCCACCAGCCCAGCAGTCACTGGGGAAATATCTGCAGGTGCATCAGGCCCTTGAGGAGGCAGCAAGATGGGAAAGATCAAATGGAGACCATGCTTGTTTGGCACCCACAGCCCATCTCAAAGTCCTTGCTGGAATGCTTCCCAAGACACCCATCAGTCTTCCAGAAAGTTCTCCCTCATGTCTATCAGCAAAAATCTTACACTTTGTCCTCACAGGCCACTTTCTAGAATAAAAACTGATAGATGCAAAACACAGTGGTGTATTTATGTTCATCTTTTATAAGTATTTTCAAATACAGGTAAGTATCAGAGTATAATGAACCCTTTCGTACCCATTACTCAACGTCAATAATTACCAACATATTGACAGCCCTGTTTCATCTGTTATTCCCACCTCCATCACCTTGAGGTATATTTAAAATTCAGCAAATAAAGACAGTTTTTAAGGCCAAAAAGAGAAAAAAAATTATCTATGTAGCTGATGCTTACATGCTAGTTACAGAATTTGTAAAAATGGTTATGCATTCATGGTGTGCCTGAGGCAGTGCATGCTGAGAATGGAATGTCAGTCTGAGCTGCTGCGTAAACATCTTACTCTCCATCAGAACATCCGTGAAACCGCTGCAGAGAGATGTGCATCATCTGAGTGTAGAGCCCTGCAGGGATGTGACCCTCACGGCTCAGATAGATCCTGCCCCAGCCAGCCCCCAAGTGCAGCCAGGACCACAGCTGGGGTGGAAGGACAGGGGCTGAAAGGGAAGTGGCAGTGCTTGTGACATTACAACCCTCCTGGGCTGTCACTGAAAAACTCTCCTCCTTCCAGCTCTCCCTGCCCCTGCCAGCTCACTTGCATGGTACAGAGCTTGGCTATTAGAGTCAATGCACCAATCGAGCCTTTCATCCAGTGGCCTGTGGACACTTGCATGGCAACAGAAGGAAAAACTGTGAAAGTCTCATTCGATTTGTCTTCCTTCTGTTTTGAAGGGAAAAAGAAAATGTTTCCTGGCAGTGATTATTACTGACTTGGTGAAATATTGTCTTTAATCTTAAGATCTGAACAACCCCTGTAGGTGGGCATTTTTGTTTTCTGCCTTCCCACAAGCAATTAGAGGTTTCAGCTAAGATAGTTAATTCCCTTTTTATTTTCACTCAAATACTCTTAATGGAATCATACAGATTCCACATTGTCTAATTAGAGCATTTAAAATGGTATCATGAGATTATAAAACAAATATGTGATGAAATGCGTGTGAAAATCAGAGCACGGTGAGGCCTCAGAGTGGTGTGTGTATAGACAGTGCCAGCTTAGATGTGTATTTCCAAGGGGTCGTTGCCACCTAGCCCCTCCTGGAAGAAGCCAATGCAAAAGAAAACTAACCCCCAAAATGTAGGGGGTTAGTGGTCCTGAGGACCCTGGAGCCAGGGAGAACAATGGCTTCTGTCTCATTACATCTTGGCCCTTCCCGCACATCCCGTGCAACCCAAAAAGTTACCAAGACAGGTCTCAGTCAATTCAGAGGTTTATTTTGCCAAGGTTGAGGACGCACCTGGGAAGAAGAAACACAAGTCCCAGTAGGGTTTGTGACCTGTGCTTTTTCAGGAGGGTTTTGAGGACTTCAATATTTAAAGGGTAAAGAGCGATAGAAGAGAAGGAGGGATGAAAAAAGGGGGGAGGGTAGGCAGTGAGGCCAGTGGTTGTGTGCTCATGAGACTTTGCTTAGTGCTCAGTGAATCTACATTTTACATGTGAAAAGAGGGGGTAGAGAAACAATTATCCACATTTTACATAAGATAAAGTAAGCATGTGAGCCGTGGCTCACACTTGTAATCCCAGCGCTCTGGGAAGCCAAGGAGGGAGAGTCTCCTGGGGGCAGAGGATCACTTGATGTCAGGAATTTGAGACCAGCTGTGGCAACATAGTGGGACTCCAACTCTATTTATTTACAAAAAATCATTAATAAATAATTTTAAATGTTTAAAAAATAATAGGAAGAGAAAGTAAGCATGTGAAATTACAGCTGTCTGCTTGGGAACATAAAAAAGAAAGCAGAATTGGTGACTCAGCTCCCAAGCTTAACTTGTCCTTTGGCATAGTGAGTTTGGAGTCCCCAAAATCTACTTTCTTTCACATCCACATACCCCTTCCTGAAGACCCAGCCCCAGGCTCAGACGCACCTGCTGGGACCCTGGTTGTGCCCCTGGACTCCCAGCCTGCCTGGCGACACCCGCCTCTCTAACCTCCTTTCCTGCTGCTCTTGTCTCACTTACTCTCTAGGTTTGCATTGCACTGGGCCCATCTCCCTCCCTTTCAACAACCAAACCCTCTCCCATGGAGGGGGAGCTCCAAGATTTTCAGGACACACTCCCCTGTTTTGGGGCTGACTTCTTGTCTTTCTGGATTTGGCTGAAATGCTGCCTCCTCAGGCCGCCTGTCAGCTTTTGCCATTCTCTGCCCCACTCTGTGTTACCTCCACAGTGCTCCCCATCATCTCTGTTTTCTCTGCTTTCACACGTTCTGTGTTCCACACTAAAATGGAGGCTGTGTGGAGAAGGGACCATGCTCATCTTACTTAGGCTTTGAGCCCTAGCACCGGGCAACCACAGGGCCCAGTACACAGGAGACACAAGGTGAAAACATGGCAATGAAATGAACAAGCAAATGAATGAAAGCACAAACAGAGTGGAGGCCCCTTTGGGAGACTGCCACAGCCCCACAGGGGAGCACGCTGCAGGTGGGAAAGCCCCTTTGGGAGATTGCCACAGCCCCGCAGGGGAGCACACTGCAGGTGGGAAAGCCCCTTTGGGAGATTGCCACAGCCCCACAGGGGAGCACGCTGCAGGTGGGAAAGGCTCCCCAACACTTGATGTGATCCTGTCTGGCACTAGAATTAGTGAATAAAATTCAACTCAATTCAGAAAACCTTTACTGAGGCTTATTGGGGCCTGGGTGGTTAGAACTTGCGCAAGCTGTTATCAATCCAAGATCTTCTCCTCTAGGTAGGAACTGGAGCTTTGTAAGGCCCCTGATCAAGCCACAGAGAAGATTCTATCTTGGCTCTCTCCCTCCCCTTGGCTACTCTTTCTCTGATTCTTTTACTGCAGTTTCTCATCCTTGGCAGGATTGAGGCTTGGGGTCAGATAATTCTTTGTGGTGGGGTCTGTTGCACTGTACCTTGTAGGATGGTCACCAGCATCCGTGGTCTCCACTCACTAAATGGCAATAGCACTCCTATCTCCAGTGGTGACAACCAAAGATGTCTCCAACTATTGCCAAATATTCCCTGGGGCAAAACTCTGTTGAGAACCTCTGCATTACAGACTTTTCAACTCCTCATTTCTAAACATCAGAATGAACAAGACTCATGTAGATGGGTTTTAAAACCTTGAAACTGGATGAGATTCACCAGGCAGTGAGCGTAGACAAAGAAGAGTGTGAGGAGTGGTGACTCCTGTATACACATCTCCATTCTGGGCCTCTTCCCTTGTCACAACCAAACTGAGGCCCTCTTGCCTGGTGTGGTGCCCACAGCGAGGTTTTTGCAGTGATAGAAAAAAAGGTGCTTACTTGCAGGGTGCCAGGTGACGAGGACCAGGCAGCTATTGCTCAAATCCTGGCCTCCCTGATGGCTTGCAGGTGAGGGTTTTTAAAGGCAGGATAAATTTCAGGAAAGAAGCTACAGGCAAAATGATAAATCAAATACACCATGGAGGTTTTACATTGGTTAAAGCTTAAAAAGGTAATGTACCTTGAAGTAGGGGGCTTATAGGTTGTAGGTAGAGTCAAAGATTTTCTGATTTTGTAATTGGCTAAGGAAGAGAAGCTTTGTTTACAAATTTTGGGTTACTGGAAACACGTTAACTGGCTGAGTGATTTTCTTTAAGCCCCCCAGGAAGAAACAAAGCAATGAAGCTTAGTTCTCACTTCCCCCTTGTCTGCATCTGGACTCGTTAGGTGGAGTCGGCACCTCTGAAGGACAACTCAGGGATACAGGTTAAGGAGCAGCCTTTAGTTTCTATAGTGAAACTAAACATCTCTGGAGCTTTAACTTCCTGGGCTACTGTTTTAGGCTACGATATACTTTTATTTGAACAAGTTGCTTATTTACTCCTGGGGCTTCTTTCACATCCACATACCCCTTCCTGAAGACCCAGCCTCAGGCTAGGTGTCTGAAATTTCTCTTGAAATACGTCAGGATTTTCCTTTATTTCCATGCTTAGGGTCTGCAGGCCCCTAAAAGAAGGGGTCCCTGCTTCATTTCACCCTGAACTCCAAGATCACATATCCGACATCCAAGCTGGCATCCCCACTTGATTTGCATTTCAACCTCAGTGCTCCCACTGCTGAGCTCCTAATCCTACTCTGCTCTCCCCGCCATCTCTCCCAGTCTCAGTCAACAGCAACTCCATCCCCAACTGCTCAGGCCAAGAGCCCTGTTGTCACACTTGACTCCTCTTTCTTCTCTCAACACAACTATCCCATCACCAAGTAACCCATGGGCTCTGGCTGCAAAACTTCATTTATTCCCCCCAGAGTTGCCACCTTGGGTCAGGCCCAGTGATGGCTCATCAATGTCATTTCACGGCCACCTAACAGGTTCCCAGACTTTGAAGTGGGTGGGTCTCCAGGCGGCAGCTGCAAGGGAACTCCTAAAACACAGAGGAAACCATGCCACTCCTGGCTGTCAACCCTCTATCAGCTTCCCTTCACACCTACAAGGACATGCACGCTCCTGGCCGGGGCCCGGAGGCCCTGTGTGATCTGCACCCTGCCTGCTGCCTGACACACTGGCCCTGTGCTCTCCCACTTTGCCCCTCAGTGTCCAGTACCTGCTGCTCCCCCTGCCAGGCTCCATCCTTCCAAAGAGAGCCAGGTGCTTGCTCTCTTCCTTCCAGTGTCTGCTCAAATGGCAGCTCATCAGGAAGGCCTTCCCTGGCTACCTTACATAAAAAGCAACTTGCTAGGCTCCCTCACCCCCAGCTGACTTAACTGGCCTAACTGTTCACCATCAGACTGTCCTGAACTCACTGGTGTATGTGTGATGCCTCTTGCAACAGGATGTGAGCTCCATGAGGGCAGGGACTCTGTTGTGTTCACTCCTGTATCTCCAGCACTTGGAAAACAGTAGGCGCTCAGTCAGGATTTGTTAATGAGATGGTCTTTTGCTTTACATACCTTGACGGAATACAACCTTCACAAGGCACTGGTCAACACCATTACAATGCCTCCAGCCTGTCTCAGAGACTCACCCACAGTTATGCTATCCTCTCCAATACCATATGAATTCTGTCTCCACCTGTCCAGGAGGGGCTTCTGGGGAATATTTTCTGGAATCTGATCTGTTTTTTTGATATTCTTGATTGATAATACTACCAATTAATTCTGGATATGTCCAATTATTCCAGATTTTCTAGTACTCACCCTAACTTATACCCAACATTATGCCTTGAAGATTCCAAATTTCCCCAATTTTATATGTCATATAGGGGAGATGGGGTTGTTTGAGGCACAGCCATAAATCACTATTGATAAGGAAATGCAAGATGAGTAGAACAAGTGTTTTTAAACTCTTGTTAGGCTCCATGGTCACGCAGGACTAGGGCGGTGTTGCATGCAACTAACAAACATCCCTTAGCACGGGGGTGCTTTGGTCTCCTATACTCATATCCAAAATCTACCCACGTTGACTTCACTGCTGGAATCTGTAAAAGGTTGGTTCATATCTCTGTAAGATACTGATGGCCAGGTGGCCAGCACAGGTGGGATGGCCCTAACCTGCCCACCTTTGTGGCCATAGTTGCTTGTTATTATATCAAGTTCCAATGGACAGATTTAACCCATAAAGGTTGACCAAAAGCAAGCAGGTCATGAGGTGCAAAATATGTTAAATACAAGTCTTTCTAGTGTTTCAGGGCTTTACGGAGATGGTTAATTCAACAGAAAGTCAGCAGAAAATCAGTCCTTTCCTTTCAGGGAGAGTCACAAAAGGACACTGTACTGGATGACCTGGAAGGCCCATGGGAGAAACTATGGCCATAGCCTGCCAACTCTTCAGAGAATTTGGAAAGGAATTTTAAAAAGGAATAGCACATGAGTCAAAGTCATCTCCTTAGGGACTGGTCTATAATGACCCTAATGATGGTTGGTTTCTTTAGAGTTCACCTTTCAAGAAACCTTTCCCCCACCACTATCACCATCACCACCAGTAAAAGGGGTTCACCTGCACATCCCCAACTTGCAATCCACAGAATGCACCTGCCACCTCTTGACAGTGAAGCCTCTTCACCTTACTTGAAGAAGGATTCTCCTTTTGTAGAATCCCTGCTATTAACCTCTCACATAAGGAACCCAGAGACTGTTCAAAACAGGGGTTGGCAAACTACAGCCCATGCATCAAACCCAAGGCTCTGCCTGTTTCCATGCATAAGTTCTACTGGATCACAGCCACACCCATTCCTCCACCCACTGCCCATGGCTGCTTCCTGCTAGGACAGCAAAGACTTGGGGCCCACACCATCTAAGACACTACCTGATCCTTTATGAAAAAAATGTACCAATCCTTGTCTTAGAGCAGTCAGCCAAATCAACAGACACAAGAATGCCATTGTGAAAACACACGGCCATGCAGGACTGCTGTCCTGTCATCCACTTCCACAGTTAGCACACAGAGGAGAGCAGGCAAAGGAGTTTTGCCCATCAGCATTGTGGCAGATGCTGTGTGCCCCACAGCGTCCCCTGACTCCCACCTCTAGAATTGAAAGTTGCTTTCTGCAAATACCCTAGACTCTGCCTGAATTTTTTTTCTGGCCAAACAAGGCAAGCTGAAAGCTGCCCCACAAGGCTGATCTTAATCATAGATACATGGGTAGTTGGTGGATAAATACCTTAGCTCCTTCACTCTTCAGTTGGGCTAACAGAGGTACCTCCAAAAAATTCCTTTTTTGTTTAAACTAATTCAAACTGGCTTTGTAGCCCTTGTAATTTAAGAGTCCCATCTAATCTCAGTGAGCTTTTCCACAGCATTTTCTCCAGGAATTGATTGGGGACCAAGGTGCCCAACACAGAGTCACTGGGCGTTCAGGGCTCTGCTGGGACAGAAACCCCAGGTAGGCCCCTTGAGCACCATGACAGTCAACACGCCTTGGCTCAAGAGAACAATGCTGGCCTCCCTACTCCCACCATTCAACCAGAGGCTCACACTTGATGGCAAGTCTCTATGGCTTCTGGGGCTGTGATGAGAAATGATTTCTGTCCTCCAGGAGCCTGCATGACCTGCCTCTGCCTCTCTCCATGCTTGAGGCTGCCCCAGCCTCCCCGCTCATAACTCTGCAGCCACACTGCCTTTCTTCCATTTCTTTCACCAGGCCAGGCCTTTGCTCTCCTGGGGAACTTTGCAGTTGCTCTTCCTTCTGCCTGGAACATCGTCCCTAAGATTTTTAAATTACTGGCTCATTATGGTCATTCAGTACTCAGCAAAAATGTCACTTCCTCAGAAAGGTCTTCCTTGACTACCCTGTCTAAAGTGGGGCTGTCACTCCTGCCCCCACACTCTAACACATCACTCTGTTTTACCTTCCAATTAGCACTTGCTACTGTGAGTTCATCCTGCTTATATGTGTGCTTATATTATCGGCCTCTAACACAGCTCATGCTCCCGAAGAGCAGGGACTTCTCTCTTATTTACTACTGTTGCCCCCAGCACCAAGAGGGCACATTATAGGTACTACATCAATGTGTGTTGGGTAGATGAATGAGTAAATGAGTGGATAGAAGGAAAGAGGGAGGAAGAAAGGAAAGAAAAAAGAAAGGAAGGGAGGGAGGGAGGAAGGAAGGGAGAATAGAAATAAGATTGATTCCTCTCCAGAACTGCCCAGATCTTGCAGCTTGGGGCTGGGTTGGTCACCACTTGAGCCAGATATGTTTTCCCATAAAATACATATCAATGAGAAATGTATTAAGCTGCAAAACTCAACTACAATAGCTAAAAGATATGAGATTCTTTTTCTTTTTTTTTCTTTCTGAGACAGAGTTTTGCTCTTTTTGCCCAGGCTGGAGTGCAGTGGTGTGATCTCAGCTCCCTGCAACCTCTGCCTCCCAGATTCAAGCAATTCTCCTACCTCAGCCTCCTGAGTAGCTGGGATTACAGCTGCCCGCCACCATATCTGGCTAATTTTGTATTTTTAGTAGAGATGGGTTTCACCATGTTGGCCAGGCTGGTCTCGACTCCTGACCTCAGATGATCCGCCCACCTCAGCCTCCCAAAGTGCTGGGATTACAGGCTTGGGTCCCCGTGCCCAGCCTATTTTTCTTACATAATGAGTGTCATGTTAGGCAGTTGCTAGCATCAGTTTAGCTGTTTAATGGTGTCATCAGAGACCCAAGCTCCTTTCTACTTCATTGTCTTTAGTGTGGTGGCTCTCCCATATGTGTCTTGCCTCATGGTCACAGGATGGCTGCTGCAGCTCAAACATCACATTTACACTCAAGCAGAAAGAAAAGGAAGAGGTGATGACAGCTTTACCTATCTAATTCCTTTCAGGAAAGCAAAAGCTTTTGCTGAAACCTTCCACCAACCACATTATATCACATTAGAACCAGATCCCATGACACAGCTGCAAGGAATTCTGGGAAACTGACTATATATCCCTTTCAGCCCCTATAGCAGAGAAGCAGGTGAGAAACAGGGGGTTGGAAACAGGTGTTCTGTTGAACCAAATTCTAGTTGGTCACTGAGCATATCCCCAGCAGCCATGACAACTGAAAGAGGGAGGACAGGAAACATACAGTACTGACCAAGGAGTGTTAACAAGGCCACCAGAGAGAAATGTTTCTCACACCGATTCCAGCCACATCGACAACTTGCAATGCAGTGAGAGTGTGCTGAACACAATGATTTGGGAAAACACACCCCAGGAGTACTGAAACCAAGTTGTTCTTATTTCAATAATCTGTGGGCTTCACAATTAAATGAGATTAAATAATAATGGTAGGAAAATGTGTCTTCTTTTTAGAAAGGCTAAATAACTCACTACATTTAGTTATGAAGTTGTTACAAGCTGTTAATTATTTTCAGACTAGGTAAAAGAAACAAACCTGGGAGATGTGTCTGGTGTGTTAACACATATTATTTACCCCGAGGTGACATTTTAATAGCAGGGAAAACATGGGCGGGTCTCCCAGCCCTGTGCACATTTTGCCACAAGCCGCTGTGAGCGCATAAATCCTAGCTCTGTCAACAGTAATGAGGCCCAGAGAGCAGGCACCTGCTGGGGCCCTGAAACTTTTTCTGAGGAAAATGTACATAATTAAGGAATTGTGAGCACTCACCTCTGATTTATTATTAAAACAACACACCTGGGGCCACATTTGCTCCCTGACTCATCGGTGCTAAACAGACAAGTGATTAAACATCAGCCTTACAGGAGGTCCCCCACACTCTCCCCCCAAGCTTTCCACATCCGGGCCCCTGTTCCCAGAGAAGGAAAAGAAGGCGCAGAGCAGCGCGGCAGTGAGGGTGGGAAGTGCGTGCTCGGAGGCCTCCACTGGCCCAGCTCTCAGGAGAAGAGCAGGGCTCACGGTTAATAACACTGACTGAGATGGGCCACACCTGGATTCAGAGTCCATCTCTACCATCTAATTCCTGTGTGCTCTTCTACTTCTGAACCTCAGTTTCCTCACTGGTAAAATAGGGTGGACAATGGCTCCTGCTTTATAAGGTTGCAGTAAGGATTAGATATAGCCCTGGGTGGAGTTTCCAGCAAAGTCATTGCTCCTGGTCACGGGATGGCTGCCAAAACAGCTAACATATCCAAATTCAAGGCAGGAAGGGCAAGAAGTGGGTGACACTAGCCGTATCTGTGCTATTAAATCTCCCCAACCCCTTGCCAACAGCAGTAGAAACTGCAATGAGCTTTTCTGTGCTCCCTGAGGCCTAGGCAGTTTCTTCTCCATGGTTTCTTCTATATCCTCCACCTATGAAGATTCTGTTCCTAAACCCACTTTCTCCTGCAGGAAGCCATCCCTGACCAAATGAGAGCTCGGTACCATGTCAACCTCAGTAAGCGCTACCACAGTGTATCTTCAAATCACCGTCTCTGTGGACACACAGTGGGAGGAGATGGCAAGCACCCACCAGTGGGCCTTTCCCCAGTACTTTGTTATGATGCCTAATAGATGCCATGAAAAGACACCAGAGTGCCACTGTGAAAGCAAGCCCACGTGCCAGGTGGAGGAGGTCATCGTGGACTGCTCTATTGCCAGAGGTGGCTCCCCATGAAGGAGGGTGCCCCACCCTGCCCGACACTGGGGCCAAGCTGCTCCTCACAGTGTGTGGCTGGCAAGTGGGAGCTGGGGAGACTGGCAACGCATCAGAAAGACTCTAGACGAGGGCGCTGCTTCTGACAGAAATGGCTCCCAGGATGCTCTAGACGAGGGCACTGCTTCTGGTGGGAATGGCTCCCTGGATGTTCACCTAGGTAAGGGCTCACAAAGGCTTCTCCATCTCTACCTGGGGCTCAGGGTTGGTGTGAGACAGAGAAAAACGCATGAGGTCCGGTCCTCAGGGTATTGCTCCATGCTAGCTGCGTGGCTCATCTCACACTGGGTAACCCAGGAGGTGAGTGCTCTCTGAGCTGGCAGGACACAAAGGTGGCCCTTCAAAGGCTGGGAAGTGAGGGAGGGCTGCTAGGGACAGGAGGGACTGGAAGGACAGTGAGATTCCAAAAGGCAGGAGGAGGGCTAGGGAACAGAGGTAAACATGGGCAGGCTGGGTCCATAACACTGGATTTCCTCAACTCTAAGACATCAATTTGGGGATGAGCTTTCGAAACTCATGCAAACTCTTGCTTAAATGACACAAGGGTAAAGTTCATCCTAATTCCAGAATCTCCTGATGTAGGGGTGGACTCGAGAGTGGCCACACCTGCATCAGGCACTTCTTGTCCCCATCTCTGGTGCATGTGTGCCCTCATGTCATCTTCACAGCCACCCTATGAGGGACACCACTGCCAGTTCTATTTTACACAAGGAAGCTGGAAATTGGGGCCTGGTGATTTGGTCAAGGCCTTCTGTAGCCCTCACTGGCTGGAGTTCCTGCAAGGCTCATGGGAGGCAGAGGTTGTGGATAGGGCAGGTCCAGTTGGGGGAAGAAGAAAGGGAGTTGCCCAGGCCCCGGCCACCATCATCACCCACCTGTCTCCTCCTCCACTCAGCAATCAGGGCAATCTGCCTTCCCTTTGCACTTGGAGTGAAATCCAAGCACCTTGTGCAACTGACAAGTTTTTATCCCACACGGCCTGGGCCGCTCCCCACCACGTCCTTTCTCTCTTGAAAATAAAAGACTCAGCCTCTAGTCATTCGGCCCATGGCCTGCTGACCTTCCAATTACAGTAACACTAGTCTCCTCTATTTCTTTCTTAGCTCTCTGAAATTGCCTGTTTCATTTTTGTTTGCTTGTTGGCTCCCTCTGGCCACACACACACTGGAATGTGAGCCCCACCACAGCAGGGACTTTTGTCTTTTTCTCACTGTTGCACACCTTGTGTTCTCTGAATGCAAAAACCCACCCCACCCCCAGGGGGTAGCATGCCTTAACTTTGAACAAGTCACCCAAACCAGGGGCCCCAGTGGGACCTAAGTCAGAAGCAAACAGAGCTGAGCAGTGCAGAGGCTTGTCCTGGCCTTTGCAGATGACCCATCTCTAAGCCCTTCTTCCCTGAGAATGAGACGCTTCCTAAGTGCTCCTTCCGCCCTCTGCTCTGCAACTTCAGACCCAGTTCTTCTCTGTCTTGTCCTGTTAGGAGTGGAGCTCAGGTGCCTCTCCATGTCCATTTGTCTTATCACATCAGAGGCAACCTCTTCATCAGCGATGGCATCCCAAGGCTGCTCAGCATTCCCACAGTGATAGGAACTACTAGAAAAGTAGTTCCAGAACCTTCTTTCAGTGGAAAGCCATTGGAAGCTTGTGACCCTTTCAGGACATCAGTTAACATGTGCTTAGAGAGGCCTGGACTGGCTCACCTTGGGGTTTATGAGAGAAGATGCAGTCCTGCCCTTGGAGAACTCAGTCTCCTTAGAAAACCAAGACTGGTGCTTGCACAGCTACTAAAGATGCATTCAGAATTATGTCACCTTTAAGGCTAAATTGTGAAATAAAAACAGCAGGTGGCTGAAGAGTTCACAAGCCACGGCGGGCTGGAATTGCCAGGAAGGGCTTCTCGGAGGAGGTGGGAGAGCACACAGCCTCAGCCCTCACAGACTTACAAGGATGAATTCTCTGGGAGAGGAAGGTGCTTCTGAGAGCATAATTGAAGTATTGAGGATGTTGAGGTTTTTCCAACGCGCCCATGGGTTTTTTTTGTTGTTGTTTTATTTTCTAATACATTTTACAACTTCTACACAGGTCGAAGTCAGAGATGAAAACTTACATTTCCCAATTAATGCCACTAAAACGTCATTCTGACACTTCTGTCAGGCATTTAGTTTCAAGCCCCTCCCAGCTTCGGGGAGCTGGGAGAGAGGGGCAGGAGCATAGCCCACTCCCATGCCTTAACTGTCCCCAAGGATGGGTGGGGTTTGCAAACCATAATCAGAAGTGGAGAGATAGGAGTGCTTCCCGGGAGAAGGAACTGAATGGGTAAGGAAGGTTCCGCAGATGGAAATGCATAAGGAATTCATGGCCATCTTACTGAACATGCATGGAAGCAGCAATTCCTATTCACCAACAGCCCCGTTGCAGGTGCTGGGGGAGGAGCCCCCACTGCTGCAGCTGTGTCACCGCACAGCGTTTTTCTCTAATTCCTCTGCAAATGCAGAGGCTCTGCCCTAAGATTACTACTTACTGTGATTACAGACAAAAACTCTAATGTGCATTTGACAGTTGAAATCCTTTATTTCATCAGATCTTCAAAACAGCCCCATAAGGAGCAGAATCTATAAGCTGAAGAGACTGAGGCTCAGAGAAACTGGGTGGTTTGCCCTGGGTCACACAGCCAGCAAAAGCACTGGACTCTGCCTGGCGTTCTTCTCTTCCAGTCCCCTCACTACGCTCCCCACAGAGGCCTCATCCCGCTATTCTACCTGCAGTCCTCATGAGTGTACACACTGAATCCAAGTATCAGACTGAGGAAGTAATCTTTTTTATGCAGTGTTTCCCCATTACAAAGTGATATTGCCTTGTCTTTTCATATTCCGTTTTCCCTCAAAGCTATATCATTAAGGAATACGTTCTGACTTATCCAGTAAAGTGTTTAACCTTTTTTAATGTTTTATTGAGTCTTAAACCTTCGGTTCCTCCAGAAGACCCTGATTGCTACATTAACAATGTCATTGATATTCTTTTAACAGGCCCTCTGCAACATAAAATGCAGCATGGGAAAGATGAGCCCCAATGACCTGTTAATCAATGAGCTAGTCTTGCATCCACCTGGTGCACATTGCAGAACGGATGGTGAGAAGATCGACTCTCAGGTTCTGGCAGAGGCTGTGACATCCAAGCCCAGACAGCTGGGCTGCCCAAGTGTGGAGCAAATGCCCCCTTTGGAGGCAGTTGGTGGAAGAGGAAAGCATTTTTCTCCAGGCTGCTCCCTCCAACCCCTTACAACCAACCTGGTTTTCACAAAGCCAAATTCAACTTCAAGGGCAGCCATGCATTACCACTGGAAGCTTTCAGCAGAGTTGACATATAAAGTCCAAATACTTTTTTTTTTTTTCCTGAGACAGGATCTCACTTGTCACCCAGGCTGTAGTGCAGTGGCACAATCACAGCCTTCTGAGGTGCAATCGATCCTCCCACCTCAGCCTCCTGAGCATCTGGAGCTATAGGTGTGCACCACCATGCCTGGCTTTTTTATTTTTTGTAGAGACAGAGTTTCACCATGTTGCCCAGACCAGTCTCAAACTCCTGGCTCAAGTGATCCTCCTGATTTACCTCCCAAAGTGCTGGGACTACAGACATGAGCCACCACACCCAGTCAAGTCCAAAATCTTTAGCAAGGCATGCAGGCCCTCATGTCCTGGCCTCCACTCCATCTGGCAGCCTCATCTTTCTTCACTCACCCCTCTCTGACATCTATGCTGCACCCACCTACCAGGATTAGGGTAAGGGAAGGGAAGCACTCGCCTCAGGGGCAAAATTAAAAGCGGCAACAAAAAACTCAGTGATCAAGACAAATGTTATTTTAATGCAATATTTTTAAAAAAATCAAAATCAGTGCAAAAGATCCATGGTTAACAGATATCAGAAGTTAAAATAAAGACAGGATCTGCCCTGCACTCACATGTTCCAGCCTCACCTGCCACAGTCGAATCCTGGCCCTACCTACTCCTTCTGGTTTATCAAACCGTGCTCTTTCTCACCTCCTGTGCCACTTTCCCTACCTAGAAGACCCCCCTGTAAATCCATCCTTCAGGCATGAGCTGTGATGTCACCCTTTTCAGGCAAGTCTTCCTTGACATTCACAATAACTATCCACACACGCACATGCACACACCTGGGACTCAAGCCCCTACTCTGTGCTCCAGTAACACCCTCCTAGTATTCACTATATGTGATCACAATTGCCTGGCTGTCTCCCTGACCCATCTGTAAGCTCCATGAAAGTGGAGGCTGAACCTCTACTGTTGCTGTCACCACTGTTTCCAGAGCTGGTGGCAATGGTTGGGACTATGGCTGCAGTGACAGCTCCTGTGAAGGCTGCCTGCACCAAGTCAGGCTGGGCCCACATGGAGACAGGTCCCTGGGAAGTCCTGATGGGCTGGGGACCTCATGCAGGCTACTGGCTCCCCAATCTGAAACCGCATCTGCAGATGCTGTGAGATTAGGGTTGATGGACCTGAAACACTGAAGGAGAAACTGAGAGACATCCAGGAAACACAGAAGTTTGGGTCCCGACGTGAGAGAGACAGCAGCCCAAAGGACCAGGTGTCATTTTCAGGGACAGGTTAGAGACGGCTGTTTTTTTTTTTTTTTTTTGCCAGCCTTTCACTGGGTGGTCTGTGCCTGTCCATTTATTCTTGCTGGTATATTTTCTGTCTCGCAGCGGTAGTGCTGAGGCAGTCATGACAAGGAGCCTGGCTGGGTGGGAAGAGGCAGAGCCAGATGCAGGTAGACAAGCAGGCCTTGTGCATTCCCCGCTTCCCCAGCCCACCTCCCTCCTGCTCCTCAGGTTTGGGTGATTACAGCCAAGGATGACAGCTCTTGAAACAGAGAAGGGCTAGGACAAAAGTGCTGAGACTTTAATAAGATAAGGTGGGAAGTCAAAGGGAGAATGGGGCTGATAAGCCTGGGCCATCTCTACCGCAAAGCACCACCCCTTCTCCTCCTAAATCGCCTGCCCCTAGTCCTCCTACCACCCCCTTGCTAAATTTACCAGAAGAGACATGAGCTAGGGCTTGGGCTTTAGCCCAATATATACTCCGTGGTATTCACTTAGCAGCCAAAGTAGCTGATTACCCCAGGGAAATATGAACTCTGGGAGGAAAGATAACCAGACACTGAAGGATGTTCCTCCATAAAAGAAAGAGTATGACACCCAACAACCTGCACTCCACTGACAAAGCCTCTCTCCTCAGCCAATCTCCAGCCAGGCTCCTCTGAGCCCTCTTCTCGTCCAGGTCTCAACCAAACGTTCACAGCGTTTCTTTTTTCTTCTTCTTTTTTTTTTTTTTTTTTTGAGATGGAGTCTTGCTCTGTCCCCCAGGCTGGAGTGCAATGGCACGATCTCAGCTCACTGCAACCTCCACCTCCTGAGTTCAAGCCATTCTCCTGCCTTAGCCTCCCCAGTAGCTGGGATTACAGGCACCCACCACCATGCATGGCTAATTTTTGTATTTTAAGTAGAGATGGGGTTTTGCCACGTTGGCCAGGCTGGTCTGGAAATTCTGACCTCAGGTGATCCTCCAGCCTTGGCTTCCCAAAGTGCTGGGATTATAAGTGTGAGCCACTGCGCCTGGCCTGTCCACAGGGTTTCTAAAAGCTCAAGGCCATATCCCTAGGATAACCCTGGGCCCGCTTAAAGTGCCTGCCTGAGAAAACGCAAGGCTGCCAAAAAGATTTACTGTTTTTTTCAGCCAACACCTGAAGACAATATAGAGCCTCTGTCTCCTGCTCTCTGAGGAAGGAAAGGATCCTACCTCAGTAACTGCCAGCCTCAGCCACAGCTGACCTACTCGCATTTACACAGTCTGCATTTTTCACTTCCCTAACTCCGCTAAGCTTCTGCTTTCCTATCCCTACGCCCTCTCTGTCTCTTAAAACACCTGTTCCCCTCTGCACAAATCAAAGAAGAGTTCAGTTCTTGCACAACTCTTTTCCCTACTGCAATAGTTATTGCTGATTAAAATCTGGCCTCACCACTTTGATCAGTGTCCAGCTTTATCTTTGATATTCAGAATAATTTATGACAAGCATAATAAATAAACACAAAAATATATGAAAGGCTACTGACTAAGCCATTATAAACAAGATCTAATTAGAAATTTGGAGAATGGAAATGAGAATGATGGAAATATAGAGCTCAATAGATGGGCTGATGGTAGAGTGGAGGGGCAGTGAGTCAGAAGGCCATGTGTTTCTTCAAAATAAGACCCATTGACCAGCAGTATCTGCATCCCCTGGGAACTCGCCCCAGACCGCCTGAGTTAGAATGTGCCTTTAACACTATTTCCGGGTGAAGTGTATGCACAGTAAAGTCTGAGAAGCAGTGATATGGTTCTCAGCCTTGACTGCACACTGGAGGGATCTGGGAGCTTTAAAAAGTACTTACACTTTGGTCCTTACTGTCAGAGAGCTTCAAGTAGGTAGCTTGGGGTATGAAACTGTAAACGTTCCCCTGGTCATTTTAATGTGCAGCCAAGTTTGAGAACCACTGACTTAGACTCTTAGAAAAGGGATAGGGATGAAAAATGCAAAAATTACAGGATGTGGGGCAGAGAATTAGAAGAATCAACATACATAGGATAGAAGTCCTACCTGGAGAAACAAAAGAAAAAGGAGAAGAGGGAATATTTTCTGGAAAAAAAAAAAAACAAAAAAAAAACACGACTGAAAATTTCCAAGAATAAAGGAAATGTTCAAGACTGTATGATGACATATCAAAAGAACTCAGAATGCCAATATGGAAAGATTTTTAAAAATTCACATAGAAAAATATAGGTTGAGTGTGGTGGCTCACGTCTGTAATCCCAGCACTCTGGGAGGTCGAGGTGGGAGGATCGCTTGAAGCCAAGAGTTTAAGAAATATTAAATTGATATTTGGGAATATTAAGGACAAAGAGAAACCTTTAAAACTTCAGAGTGAAGAGGTAGATACCCAAACAGGAAAGAGAACTAGATGACAGATGTCTCAACAGCCACACCCAAATGTCATTTCGGTCTTTTCATATATTTAAAGTAGTGAAGAGAAAAAAAAAATTAACTCAGCATTTTTTATCTAGTTAAACTATCATTTAAAAATGAGGGTGGAATATCCACAGTGGTACAAGGCCTCAGAGGGTTTGCCATAAAAGACCACCTCTGAACCACCTGTGTCAGTCCAGGTCCATGGGTGAAACAGAGCTGGAAGCTCAAGCGCTGCAGCGGGAAAATGGAGGACAAAGATCAGGCAGGGGCAGCAGGGGAGCAGCTCACAGACTGTTCCTTCGGCCCAGGCTCCAATATGGCTCAGCAGAGTGCTGTCGCTGATGCCGGCTTTATTTAAATATGTGAGACTTGGTTCACTATGGATTTTGCATTAATTTTGATTTTTCAATATTATTTGTCTTTGATTGCTCAATTTTTGACACCCCCTTAAATTTTGCTCCTGAGGCAAATGCCCCACCCACCTGACCCTCTAGGCCTCTAAGGATAGGGATATTTGCAAAAAACCACCTCAGTTAATCAATGTTCCAACCCAGGTACCATCCAGGTTCATGGTTCTTCTCTGGTTGTGAAAATTAAAAACCAGGCCACCACCCACTTCTCAGCCCTATCCCCAGCCAGCCAGCAGAGCATTGCAGAATGTGGGCTTGCATTGTGAATACTCTGAAGATTGAAATTCAGCCTGAGAACTTTGTGGCTGGAGATGGCTCCTGCTGCGAGAAGGGAATATGACAGATGGCATAAGATATTACAGTAATTTTACTGACAAAGCACGAAGCATATCACAAAAGAAGTTCAAAATCAATTCATCTGCTTCCAAACAGAAGCAAGTCTAACAGGCAGTGAAGCATCATCTTGATAATGTAGTTGTTCCAAAAGAAGAAGGAATTAACCAGGCTACCCTAAATGTGTCTGTATGACATGCTTTTTTGTTTCTGTTACCCTGATAAGGACTTAAAATTCCATTTGTATGGAAATAAACTAAGCTTCCGAAGTTATCTTCCTGTTCCGGGGAGTTATCTCAGGAAGTTTGCCGCAGAATTTTTCTCTGACTAAATGGGATCTTAGGCTCAGAGGCTGCAAGGTTTCAGCTTTTGTTATTAAATAGTAAAGCACACCCTACTTCCAGCCACTACAATTGTGCTTCTTTAAGGGTGGTATCTATTAAGGTTGTTTGATTACAGACAAAGAAAACTGGCTCTGAGCAACTTGCTATCCTTCCAACAAGTTCTTTTTCTACTTAATATTAACTAAAGAATCAGCTGAGCAGGTTAAAATTAGAATGGGAACCATGCAGTGCTTTGGGTGGTAGAAAATAGTTGACAACTCTCTCAGAGTTTATTCATTCCAACAATAGAACCCGCTGCATCCATTCTTTTCTGCATTCTCTACAATTTTTTTTTTTTTTTTTTTAGTATGATGTTTTGCAATCTAGCATTCTCCCCTCAAGACTGAAAGTCCCAAGAAAATGAGTCCAATTGTCCATGTTTGAGTCATATGCCCATGCTAGGTTGACAATCTCACCAAGATGTTCCTCAGTGAGTGAGCAAAGTTTGCTAAAGAGACATGGCAGTGCTGTTCCAAGAAAAGAAAGAGCTGGGTGCTGGGTGGGCAAGGACCACAGAGGAACTAAGAAGAGAGGCCATTTCTCCTACTGTCCCATCTCCAAAGAAAAGGAGGAAGTAAAAACTGAAAAATAACAGACTGATTGGCGCCATTGGCCAGGCCTGTAGGTTAAAGATTAATCCCCATCCCAACCGCTTGTGCTATCTATAGATCACAGACAACTGTATGAAGATATACTTGCCTTGCTCACCACCCCCACCTAGTCACGTACCCCATGCTTGCTGGATCTATCATGACCCTTTCACGTGGACCCCTTAGAGTCGTAAACCCTTAAAAGGGCCAGGAACTCTTTCTTTGGGGAGCTTGGTTCTTGAGATGCAAGTCTGTCAACACTCCCAGAGAAATAAAGCCTCTTCCTTCTTTAACCTGGTGTCTGAAGGGTTTTGTCTGTGGCTTGTCCTGCTACATTTCTTGGTTCCCTGACCTGGAAGCGACGTGATTAAGGGACAGTCGAGGCAGCCCCTTAGGCGGCTTAGCCCTGCCCTGCAGAGCATCCCTGCGGGGGACTCCAGCCAGCTTGAGCAACGTGGATCCTGAGAGTGCTCCTGGGTAGGCATTTGCCCCAGTGGAATGCCTCGTCAGAGTGGTGCACGGCAGGCCCCTATGGAGGATCAACACAGGGGCTGAACACCAGGAAGGAACTGGTGCGTGGAGTCGGACATCTGGAATATGGTAGGACCAGTCCTGGGAACTTACCCACTCCATTTGAGTGGAAGCGTGGCCTGATCACCCATGGTGTGCCCTTATCGGCACTTTGGTCTCAGTTTTGATTTTGATTTGGCTTGGCTTGTTTGAAAAAAAGGAAAGTGAAAGTGAGTGAATGCTTGTTTGAGATAGGCACCAGATGGACAGCGGTTGCCGTCCGAAGTGAGTGTTGAGCCCTGAGCTACAGTTCCGTAGGATACCTCGTACAGCTAAGTGGCAGTTCGTGCTGGCGCCTGGTACCAGCCTGCCTAAGCTAAGAGGATCTGAGATTCCCGCAAGGGAAGTGGCCAGTGTCGGGCGAGGCAAGTGAGTGACCCCTTTACCCTTTCCCTTCTTGTGTTGTGAGCATTGTTTTTGTCTGGCGGGGGTGGGGGTGGTGGAGATGGGTGAGATGTAAAGTAAGCCCACTCCATTAGGAACTATGCTAAAGAATTTCAAAAAAGGTTTTAATGGAGATTATGGGGTTAATATGACCCCAGGAAAACTTAGGACCTTGTGTGAAATAGATTGGCCAGCATTAGAAGTGGGTTGGCCATCAGAAGGAAGCCTAGACAGGTCCCTTGTTTCAAAGGTATGGCACAAGGTAACTGGTAAGCCAGGATACCCAGACCAGTTTCCATACATAGACACTTGGTTACAGCTGGCTTTAGGCCCCCCATGGTGGTTAAGAGGACAGGCAGCAGCAGTACTAATGGCAAAGGGACAGACAGCCAAGGAAGAATCCCGTACCACCCGCCGAGGGAAGTCGGCTCCTAAAGTCCTGTCCAACCCAACATCAGAGGATTCATGGCAAGAAATGGTGCCAGTGGCCCCCCTCTTTCACCAAGAAGGAAGGCCTCCCACTCCTGAGTCCACTGCGCCTGAGCTTCCACAAGTGCTACGTACCCCTAGGCCACCCAGAGTAGAAAAGAAAGGATGCGAGACCTTGGGAGAAACCCCTCCCTTGGCAGCCCGTTTGAGGCCTAGAACTGGGATACAAATGTCCCTGAGAGAGCAATGGTATACTGGGGTAGACAAGGATGGGCATATAGTGGAAAGAAATGCCCTTCACCTCTGCTGATCTCCACAATTGGAAAAACAATACCCCATCCTATACTGAAAAGCCTCGATCTATAATTGATTTGCTCCCAACTATTATCCAGACCCACAACACTACTTGGGCTGATTGCCACCAGTTGCTATTTACCTCTTTAACACGGATGAAAGGCGAAGGGTGCTCCAAGCAGCAACTAAGTGGCTATAGGAACAAGTTCCGGCTGATTACCAAAACCCCCAAGAGTATGTGAGTATCCAATTACCAGGAACAGACCCCCAGTGGGACTCAAATGAAAGACAGGGTATGCAAAGGCTAAACTGGTACAGGGAAGCCCTTCTGGAAAGGTTAGAAAAAGGGAACTCAAAAAAAGGGAGCTCAGAAGGCCACAAATGTTAACAAAGTCTCTGAGGTCATTCAAGGAAAAGATGAGAGTCCTGCACAATTTTACGAGAGACTATGTGAGGCCTATTGTATGTGTACTCCCTTTGATCCTGACAGCCTTGAAAATCAGTGCATGATTAGCATGACTTTAGTTAGTCAAAGTGCAGAAGACATTAGAAGAAAACTACAGAAACAGGCTGGGTTTGCAAGCATGAATACTTCACAGTTATTGGAGATAGCCAACCAGGTGTTTGTGAATAGAGATGTGGTAAGCTGCAGAGAGAACCGCAGAGAGAATGAACACCAAGCCTGGTGAAACACCAACCTGCTAGCTGCAGCTATTAGAGGGGTCCCCCCAAAGGGGCGAGAGAAGGGGGCCCCAGGAAAAATACCCAGTCTGGCCATCCACGTTTGCAGTGTAACCAGTGTGCTTACTATAAGGAAATAGAACATTGGAAGGACAAGTGCCACCAGTTGAAAGGGAAACAAGGTGGCTCTGAGCAGGAGGCCTCAGACAAGGATGAAGGGACCTTGTTCAATCTGGCAGGAGGGTTACTGGACTGAGGGGGACCAGGCTCATGTGCCCCCAAAGAGCCCCTGGTCAGGATGACAGTCGGGGGCAAGGACATTGAGTTTCTTGTCGATACTGGTGCTGAACACTCAGTAGTAACCACCCCCAGTCACCCCCTTATCCAAAAAGACTATTGATACAATTGGAGCCATATGGGTTTCAGCAAAGAAAGCTTTCTGTTTCCCTCGGACCTGCACTGTTGGGGGGCATAAGGTAAGTCACCAGTTCCTGTACATGCCTGACTGCCCCTTGCCTTTACTGGGAAGGGACCTACTTAGCAAGCTGAGAGCCACTGTCTCTTTTACAAAGCACAGCTCTTTACAGCTAAAGTTACCTGGAACGGGAGTCATCATGGCCCTTACGGGTCCTTGGGAGGAGAAATGGAGACTCTTCTTATCTGAGCCAGGCCAAGAGACAGGACCAGCTCTGGCTAAGCGGTGGCCAAGGGTTTGGGTGGAAGACAACCCTCCAGGGTTGGCAATCAACCAGGCCCCCATACTCACAGAATTAAGCCTGGGGCCCAGGTGGTCAGGCAAAAGCAGTACCAGGTCCCCAGAGAAGCCCTTAAGGGTATACAGGTCCATCTCAAGCACCCGAGGGCCTTTGGAATTATAGTCCTTTGTCAGTGTCCATGGAACACTCCCCTCCTACCTGTTCCCAAGCCGGGGACCAAGGACTACAGGCCAGTACAGGATTTACGCATGGTCAACCAAGTTACAGTGGCTTTGCATCCAATGGTACCTAACCCGTACACATTGTTGGGGTTGCTGCCAGCTGAGGACAGCTGGTTCACCTGCTTGGACCTAAAAGATGCTTTCTTTAGCATCAGACTAGCCCCTGAGAGCCAAAAACTCTTTGCCTTTCAGTGGGAGGATCCAAGGTCAGGTGTCACCACTCAGTACACTGGGACCCAGCTCCCCCAAGGGTTCAAGAACTCCCCCACCATCTTTGGGGAGGCACTGGCTTGAGACTTCCAGAAGTTTCCCACCAGAGACCTAGGCAGTCAAGTGCACCAAGGGAATGGATACCCTGCTTCAGCACCCAGAGGACTGTGGGTATAAGGTGTCCAAGAAGAAAGCTCAGATCTGCAAACAGCAGGTACGTTACCTGGGATTTACTATCCAACAGGGAGAGCGCAGCCTGGGATCAGAAAGAAAGCAAGTTATCAGCAACCTGCCGGAGCCTAAGACCAGAAGGCAGGTGAGAGAATTCTTAGGAGCTGTAGGGTTCTGCAGCTCCTAAGAGCTGTGGATCCCAAAGTTTGTGGATCCCAAAGTTTGTGGATCCCAAACTTTGCAGTATTGGCTAATCCCCTGTACGGAGTCACAAAGAGAGGAGATAAGGAAACTTTCAAATGGGGGTCCCAACAGCAACGAGCTTTTCATGAGTTAAAAGAGAAACTCATGTCAGCCCCAGCCCTGAGGCTACTTGATCTAACAAAAACTTTCACACTGTATGTGTCAGAAAGAAAAAATGGCAGTTGGAGTTTTAACCCAGATGGTGGGGCCCTGGCCAAGACCAGTAGCCTACCTCTCCAAACAGCTAGATGGAGTTTCTAAGGGTTGGCCTCCATGCTTAAGAGCCTTGGCAGCAACTGTCCTGCTAGGACAAGAGGCAGATAAGCTAACTCTTGGGCAAAACCTAAACATAAAGACCCGCCCATGCTGTGGTAACACTAATGAACACCAAAGGTCATCATTGGCTAACAAATGCTAGAGTAACTAGGTACCAAAGCTTGCTCTGTGAGAATCTCTGCATAACCATTGAAGTTTGCAACACCCTGAACCCCACCACCTTGCTCCCAGTGTCAGAGAGCCCAGTTGAACATAACTGTGTAGAGGTGTTGGACTCAGTTTATTCTAGCAGGCCCGACTTCCGAGACCATCCTTGGATGTCAGTAGACTGGGAGCTGTATGTGGATGGGAGCAACTTTGTCATCTCACAAGGAGAAAGGTGTGCAGGATATGCAGTGGTAACCCTGGATGCTGTCATTGAAGCCAAATTGTTGCCCCGGGGCACTTCAGCCCAGAAGGCCGAACTCATTTCTTTAATTCGGGACTTAGAGCTAAGTGAAGGTAAGACTGTAAACATTTACACTGACTCTCAGTATGCCTTTTTAACTCTCCAAGTGCATGGGGCATTATACAAGGAAAAAGGCCTATTGAACTCTGCGGGAAAAGACATAAAATATTAGCAAGGGATCCTGCAATTATTAGAGGCAGTTTGGAGCCCCCAAAGGTGGCAGTCATGCACTGCAGAGGACGCTGGCGAACTTCCACCTCGATCACCTTGGGGAACTCCTGAGCTGACTCAGGGGCTCAAAAAGCAGCATCCACCCACTCCCAGGCATCAGTCACAGCCCCCCTGCTCCCTCAGGCACCTGACCTTGTACCTACTTATTCTAAAGAAGAGAAGGACTTTCTCCAGGCAGAGGTAGGGCAGGTGATAGAAGAGGGATGGATCCGGTTATCGGACGGAAGAATAGCTTTGCCACAACTGCTAGGAGCCGCAATTGTACTGGCTGTGCATGAGACCACCCACCTAGGCCAAGGATCACTTGAAAAGTTGTTAGGCTGGTACTTCTACATCTCGCATCTGTCAGCCCTTGCCAAAACAGTGGTGTAGCACTGTCACCTGCCGGCAGCACAATGCTAGGCAAGGTCCAACTGTCCCACCTGGCATACAAGCTTATGGAGAAGCCCCCTTTGAAGATCTCCAAGTAAACTTCACCAAGATGCCCAAATGTGGAGGTAACAAGTATTTGCTAGTTCTAGTGTGTACATACTCTGGGTAGGTGGAGGCCTATCCAACACGGACCAAGAAAGCTTGTGAAGTAACCTGTGTGCTTCTCTGAGATCTCATCCCTAGGTTTGGACTGCCCTTATGAATCGGCTCAGACAACCAGCTGGTGTTTGTGGCTGACTTGGTATAGAAGAGAGCAAAGGTATTGGGATCACATGGAAACTACATACCACCTACAGACCACAAAGTTCCAGAAAGGTGGAGCGGATGAATCGGACTATCAAAAATAGTTTAGGGAAAGTGTGTCAAGAAACAGGATTAAAGTGGGTACAAGCTCTCCCTATGGTACTAAGATTAGAGGTACTCCTTCTAAAAGAACAGGATATTCCCCTTATGAAATATTATATCATAGGCCCCCTCCCATACTACAGGGACTCCCAGGCACTCCTCGACGGCTAGGTGAAACTGAGTTACAGAGACAGCTACAGGCTTTAGGGAAAATTACACAAACAATTTCAGCCTGGGTAAATGAGAGGTGTCCCGTTAGCTTATTCTCCCCAGTTCACCCTTTCTCTCCAGGTGATCGGGTGTGGATCAAGGATTGGAATGTAGCCCCCTTGCGGCCATGGTGGAAAAGACCCTAGACCGTCATCTTGACCACTCCCACAGTTGTAAAGGTAGAGGGAATCCCAGCCTGGATCCACCACAGCTGTGTAAAACCTGCAGCACCTGAGACCTGGGAAGCGAGACCAAGCCCAGACAACCCCTGCAAAGTGACTCTGAAGAAGATGACAAACCCTGCTCCAGTCACACCCAAAAGCTGACTGGTCCACGCATGGCTGAAGCATAAGGAAACTCATCATGGGACTCATTTTCCTTAAATTTTGAACTTGTACAGTAAGGACTTCAACTGACCTTCCTCAGACTGAGGACTGTACCCAGTGTATACATCAAGTCACTGAGGTAAGATAAAAGGGTGCTGCAGTCCTATTATTTTATAGTTATTATGAGTGTGCCAGGACTCTAAAAGGAACTTGTTTGTATAATGCTACTCTATACAAGGTATGTAGCCCAGGAAGTTACCAGCCTGATGTGTGCTATAACCCATCTAAGCCCCCTATGACTACCATTTTTGAAATAAGATTGAGGACTGGCAGCTGAGGAAAAGCTGATACAAGTAAATAACTGGAACAGAAGAGAAAGGAGTCCCCAAACAAATTATCTTAAAATTTGATGCCTGTGCAGCAATCAACAGTGACCTGTATGGAAATAGGATAAGATGTGGCTCTCTAGATTGGGAAAGGGGCTATATAGTAGAAAATAAGTATGTTTGTCATGAATTAGGAATGTGTGGTGATGAATGTAGTTACTGGTCCTGTGTCATTTAGGCCATCTGGAAAAAAAGATGACAGAGACCCTGTCCGCCTTCAAAAAGGAAAGAGTAACTCTTCCTACACTAGTGGTCACTGTAACCCATTAGAACTACTAATTACCAGTCTCCTTGATCCCTGTTGGAAAACAGGAGAGTATGTAACTCTAGGAATTGATGGAACTGGACTGGATCTCCGAGTAAATATTTTAATCCAAGGGGAGGTCCACAGGTGCTTTCCCAAACCAGTGTTTCAGACCTTTTATGATGAACTGAATCTTCCAGCACCAGAGCTTCCACACACACACACACACAAAAAAAAAGACAAAGAAATTGTTTCTCCAGTTATTAGGAAATGTAGCTCATTCCCTCCATGTTACTTCCTGTTATGTATGTCGGGGAACCACTATGGGAGACCAATGGCCTTGGGAAGCCTGGGAATTGGTGCCTACTGATTCAGTTCCTGACATAATTCCAGTCCAGAAGCCCCAAATTAGCAACTTCTGGGTCCTGAAAACCTTGATTATTGGATAATACTGCATAGCTAGAGAAGGAAAAGACTTCACCATCCTTGTAGGAAGGCTCAATTGTCTAGGACAGAAGTTGTATAACAGCACAACAGGGACAGTCACCTGGTGGGGTCTAAACCATACTGAAAAGAATCCCTTCAATAAATTTCCTAAATTACAGACTGCTTAGGTCCATCCAGAATCTCATCGAGACTGGACGGCTCCCTCTGGACTATACTGGATATGTAGGCACAGAGCCTACACTCCATCACCTGATCAATGGGTAAGTAGTTGTGTCATTGGCACCATTAAGCCATCCTTTTTCCTACTGCCCATAAAAACAGGTGAGCTCCTAGGTTTCCCTGTCTATGCCTGAGAAAAGAGGAGCACATCTATAGGAAATTGGAAAGATGATGAGTGGCCCCCCGAAAGGACCATACAGTACATAGGCCTGCCACACGAGCACAAAACGGCTCATGGGGATACCAAACCCCCATCTACATGCTCAACCAGATCATACGGTTACAGGCCATATTAGAAATAATCGCTAATGAAACTGGCAGAGCTTTGACTCTTTTAGCCCAGCAGGAAACCCAAATGAGAAATGCCATCTATCAGAATAGATTAGCCTTAGATTCTTTGCTGGCAACTGAAGGAGGAGTCTGTGGAAAATTCAACTTGACCAACTGCTGTCTGCAAATAGATGATCAAGGACAAGTAGTTGAAAATATAGTTAGAGACATGACAAAGCCAGCACATGTGCCCATGCAGATTTGGCATAGGTTTGATCCTGGATCTTTGGAAAATGGTTTCCAGCTCTAGGAGGATTTAAAACTCTTGTAATAAGCATAATAATAGCGTTAGGAACCTGCATGTTACTCCCCTGTATGTTACACATATTTCTCCAGTTACTAAGAGGCTTCGTTACCACCTTAGTTCATCAAAACACCTCAGTACAAGTATACACGAATCACTATTATCTGTCTCACAGGAAGATCTAGATAGTGAGGATGAGAATGAGAACTCCCACTAGTGAGTGACGTTCTCAAAGGGGGGAATGAGGAGCGAGGCCATTTCTCCTACTGTCCTGTCTCCAAAGAAAAGGAGAAAGTAAAAACTGAAAAATAACAGACTGATTGGCGCCACTGGCCAGGCCTGTAGGTTAAAGATTAACCCCCACCCCAACCGCTTGTGCTATCTATAGATCACAGACTATAGTACGGAGAAATACTTGCCTTCCTCACCACCCCTACCTAGTCACGCAGACAATGGTATGGAGAAATACTTGCCTTGCTCACCACCCCTATCTAGTCGCATACCCCATGCTTGCTCAATCTATCACAACATTTTCATGTGGACCCCTTAGAGTTGTAAGCCCTTAAAAGGGCCAGGAACTCTTTCTTCAGGGAGCTCGGTTCTTGAGATATAAGTCTGCCAATGCTCCCAGCCGAATAAAGCCTCTTGGAAAATGCACTTTGCATAGTGTCTGATACAACACGCAAAACCATATCATCTTTACCATCATCAGCTAATGTTATTACTTAGAAAATCTGGCCGAGTATTAATAAAGGTGGGGTGTTTACTGTGGGAAAGTGAAGGCTGTCTTGAAATGGCTTGTTTTTTTCTCAATAGAAGAAATAAAAAAGGGTGGCTGAGAGTGGTGGCTCATGCCTGTAATCCCAGTACTTTGGGAAGCCAAAGAGGGTGGATCCCTTGAGCTCAGGAGTTTGAGATCAGCCTGGACAACATGGCAAAACCCCATCTTTACAAAAAAATACACAAATTAGCTTGGTGTGGTGGCTTGTGCCCGTAGTCCCAGCTACTCATGGGGCTGAAGTGGGAGGATCGCTTGAGCCCAGGAGGGGATCAAGAGGTTGCAGTAAGCCAAGATTATGCCACCCCACTCCAGCCTGGGCAACACATTGAGACTCAGTCAAAAAAAAAAAAAAAAAAAGAAAAGAAAGAAAGAAAATACAAAAGCAAGAAAACTGGTTATTGTTGGTATCTGCTTCTGGAGAGCCCTGGATTCCTGCTGCAGCCTGTGGGTCACTGCCCTGCCACATAAAGGACCATGTATCCATTAGGCATGATGGGCACACACTTAGGGGCATACAAGTTTTTTTAAATTAGAAGAAAAAAATGAATGTTTAAATTGAAGAGAATGCATAATGTTATATATTTGTCTTTATACCAAAGCAGTTGCAAAATTTAACCACAAAAGTCATAATGTAGCCCTAAGTCACCCCCCACCCACCATGGAATTTGTATGCTCTGTACAGGAGAGCAAGGGCTAACTTTACTCCCATACCTGACCAACGATCTTCCTCCAGCTCACATGGGACCTTGCTGAATCATCCCCAGTACTTTTCTCAGAAGTGGGATCTAAAGTTATTCACAAATTCTGCATTCTTTTCTTTTCTAAAAACTCTACTTCTGTGACAGACTACAAATCCTGCATTCTTTATTCAATAAATATTAATTAAGTATTTAGTATTACACATGCAGACACTCTGCAAAATACTGGGACAAAATTGGCCAAGACAGGCTTAGTTTTTGTGCTTATGGGGATTAAAGTCAAATTGTAGAAACATGTAATCAAGGTGCTCATCTTACCGGGCTGTAATTACTTAGTAGAGGAATATATATCTATGTCTAAGATTTTCTACATTTACACTGATCATAGCATATATAACCTACCCCCTGAACTTGACATTCGCACACACACACAAACACACACACAGAGTTCAGACAAATATGTTGTCTCTTCTTCTGTAACTTTCCCCCAAATGCCTATCCTAACTACCCCCACGAAGTCCCCCAATAAAAACCCTTATTCAAACAAGTCTAGAATACAGACTTCTCATTGGGACCCCGCAAGAACAGAGGAAACAATAGATGAATGGATGGTGTTAAATTAATATGTTAAGACCCTACCCCCCAGATGGATGGTATTAAGACAGTGGGTCTTTAGGAATTAATTAGTCATGAGGGTGGAACTTTCACGATGAGGTAGTGCCCTATAAGAAGAGACATGCAACGGCTTCCTCTCCACAATATAAGAAAACCTGGACCCTGCTGGCACACTAATCTTGGACTTCTCAGACTCCAGAACTGTGAAATGTTTGTTTAAGCCACCCAATCTATAAGGTACTTTTGTTACAGCAGCCCAAACAGAGACAAATGGATGGATGGATGGATGGACAGACGGATGGATGAATAATAGACTGAATAGAGGAATAAGAGGTGGATGGGTGGAGGGAAGAAGTAACGAGGATGAAAGAAGATGAATAGGGAGATCGAGGAGTGGATGCCTAGATAAATAAATACATAAAAGAATAAAAAGAAGATAGAAAATAAAAGAAAAAAAATGAATAACTAGAAAGATGGATAAATTAATATACATATAGAACTTTGACAGTAGGGATAAATAAATGGGTAGAATCCCAGCACTTTGGGGGGCCGAGACGGGCAGATCACGAGGTCAGGAGATCGAGGCCATCCTGGCTAACATGGTGAAACCCCCTATCTACTAAAAATACAAAAAATTAGCCGGGCGTAGTGGCGGGCGCCTGTAGTCCCAGCTACTCGGGAGGCTGAGGCAGGAGAATGGCGTGAACCCGGGAGGCAGACTTGCAGTGAGCCGAGATTGCGCCACTGCACTCCAGCCTGGGTGACAGAGCCAGACTCCATCTCAAAAAAAAATAAAAAAAAAAAATAAATAAATAAGTAAATAAATAAATAAATAAATGGGTAGATAGAAGGAGAAAGCAAGAACTGATTTGAGGAAAAAGGGAATGAAGGGATGTGTGAATATATATATTATTTAAAAAATTATAGAGAATTCAGTAAGCATAAACATAAGGGTGAAATGAGTAAATGGATGAATAGATGGACAATTAGATAAATGAACATAGTGATGGGCTACTAAACGGGCAGATGGAAGAATCAAGTAATGCAGTAAGAGGGGATAGATGTAGGGAAGGTCGAGCTGATATTTGGAAGGGCAGATATATAGATGAATAGGAGAGTGATGCAAGATAGATACACTGATGACTGAATGGATAAATGAACACACAAATAATGGGTGGCCAAAGTAACACAGGTAGAAATAGATGGAGTTTCATTTGGTCAGGTACAGGGAATGGTAGATTTGTGGGTACATGAATTTATGAGTGGATTGCATGAATAACTGGATGAGTGGATAGATCAATGGATGATGAATTGGTGAATGAAGATTCAATAAACAGGTGGGCATATGAGCATATATGAGAAGATACTGTATTGAATGTGATATACTAGAATGTGGAACACAAAGTGTTATGTTATAGCTTGGCCTAATACTGCTTTCAACTCTTTGGGGTCTGAATGTCTCAGAAAGCATCTGAGGTAATTAGCTCTGTAAAACCTTGAAAGCATATGTTCATTTGGACTGCAGTGACACAGGAAGATTTTATAGGGAGGCTGGCATATTCACCAAAGTGAAGAAAACATGGGGCTGAAGGGAGCTGAGGGCCCCATCTGTTCCTCCTCAGGATGAAGAAGTCCTCACCTCCTATTTCTCTTAGACAATTTGTCTGGCAGAGATTATCACTGATAAATTGTTTGTTGTTAATTAAATAACAAAACAGGTGGGGTGGGAAGAGATTCTGCAAGTTCTCAGATATTCCCTTTTTGGTTGTGGCACATATGTATATATTCATCCAGTTAGATTCCTGTTTAGAAGGGCCTGCTCTGTGCCAGGACCTGGGCAAGTCCCCATGTGGATGACAGGAAAGAGTAAGGCAATCACTGCACTGCACTGAGTCCCAGAGCCTCTACACCTAGCAGCCACATGACCCTGGGCATGCTCCCTATCTCATGTCATTGTCATAGCAACCCCATGAAGTGAGTACTACGACCATCCCAGTTTCAAAGACGAGAAACCTCAGGCACAATGGCATTGGAACACATAAAACACTCCCTGTATAACAGGCACTGTTTTAAGTGTTCAACATTAGATTTTTTTGTTACTCTGCTGTAGGTTACAAAATTCACCCCAATCCCCCACTCTCTCCCTGACTTTGTGATTTTGTAATGTCACTGCAGCAATTCCCATCAAGAGATGGCATCTATCTCCTTAATTATTGAATCAGGTCTGACTTTAGCCAACAGAATGTGGCAGATGGGATGTTGTGCCAATTCCAAACCTAAGCCTCAAGGATACACTGAGGGTTTTTCTGTCTCTTGGACCCTGATGTTGCCATGTGAAAAAACTCAAGCTAGCTCCTAGATGATGAAAGGTTTTATGGATGAGAACTCTGGACACCCAGTGACAAGTAGCCAACTTCCAGACCTGGAAGTGAAGGCCTTCTAGACCAGTCAGTCCCCAGATGACCCTCAACTGACTACAACATGTAAGTGAGCCCATCTGAGATCAGCTAAGCTTTGCCCAGATAAGCAGAACTGCCCAAATGCTCTCCAGACTCATGAGCTAGACTCATGGCTGTTGTTTTAAGCCACTGAGTTTGGAGTGATTTGGGAGACATGACAGGAACCTATAAACGCCACATAAGTTTGAAAGAGAGATAAACTTAAAATGACCAAGATATGAATATATGGGAGCACAAAAAAAAGGAAAGAATTCTCCTCCACAAGGGAATCAGTGAGGTTCCTGGAGAGGGTGATGCTGGGATCAAGTCTTGAGAAAAGTAGAGTCAAGTTTCTGCCAGGAGTGTCTGCAGGGCATCACCATCACCACTGGCAGAGCAGTGAAACCTAAGTGCCAAAAGCCCACCTAAGAGCCTCAGACAAATAGGTGAGTCGGGCTTTCTCCCAGCCACCAGAATCAAGACTTGTGTAGGCAACAAGCCGGTCAGGACAAGCAGCACAACATCTCTACTTCGGGGCCAGACTGCTGGACATTGAGCTACAATCTAAAACACCCAGCCAGGGGCTACGCCCTCCATCTCCCTGCTTCTCCCACCCCTGCACTCACCAAATCCCTTATCCTCCCATACTCGCATCAGCATTCATAACAGCTGCTGTCAAGAGCCATGTAGCTTCAGACTCGGAAATGCTCAAAGCCATGTTCAATATCAAAATGAGACAGAAGAAATCATGTTTAATTCAACAAGGAAGCAACTGGCTTTGGAGATGAGATGCGGTGGGCAAGAAGACAGGGGTGGCTGCCTGCTGCAGTTACCACAAAGAGGTGCTCTGTGTGCAGTATATACCATACACCAGCCACGGGGCTACTGACTCTGGGAAGGAACACACAGCCAACTACCGAACAGGCAGCTGCAGAGGGAGCTAGGAATGATATCTAAACTGGCTTTGATCAAAAAGATATACGTACTCATAGTTTAAGAATCAAGTACATTTACAAGACTTGCTACAAAAATAGCAGCCTTCTGCCTCTCTCTATTCCTTCCACCCCCAACTCCCAGAGACAACCACTTGCAATGTTTAGCTGATTCATTTGATATTACCTTGATATCTCTGAAATATAAAAAAGGGCCAATATAGTGTGCTTTTAGTTTTAGGTATTATCTCTGATCTTCCATAGTTAGAACATTCCTCTTTCACAGCTCCCCTGCCCCCACCATACCTTACTTTCCTTCCTGCCAGC
This sequence comes from Pongo pygmaeus, assembly GCF_028885625.2. Taxonomy (NCBI): domain Eukaryota; kingdom Metazoa; phylum Chordata; class Mammalia; order Primates; family Hominidae; genus Pongo; species Pongo pygmaeus. The sequence goes on from NC_072393.2 coordinate 33,792,484, forward strand.
TTTCCAACGTGGCTCTTCTTGAAAGAATCTCTCCAGACCATCCGACTTGCTCCAGTCTGGACGAATCACCTTCATATCTGGGGCACAGCTGTTGCCCTGGGGTCTCCCTTCATTCTCTACCTGAGAATTTCCTTCACAACTCTCTTCAGTTAGATATCCTGCATTTCCATTCTGTTTTTCTCACTCCCCTGATTTAAACCCTACTTTTGGTGGAGCACATCTAATAATTTGATAACAAAGAGTACATGAGACTTTAATGTCTAAGAAAGCTATTATTCAGTCCTTACACTTGCTTCATAGCTTGGCTGGATGAAGATTTCTAGGTTGAAAAGTACTGTCCTTCCAATCTTCCAAGGCATTAAACCAACACTGTCTTCTAGTTTCCAGTATTGCTGCTGAAATGTTTCAAGCCATTCTGTTTCCTGATCCTTTGTATATGACACATCTTTTTTTTCTTTCCTGGAAGGTTCTAGTATCTTCCCTTTGTCCTTAGTATAATAAAATTTTATCATACAACAAAAAAGCTATAAAAAGAAACATTCAGAGAACAAGAAAGTATTGAACATTAAAAATTGTAGAACATAAACAAAAATTCCTACAGAAGCGTTGGATGACATATATTTAAAAATCTACAATAAAGGCCAGGCACGGTGGCTCACACCTGTAAATCCCAGCACTTTGGGAGACTGAGGCAGGTGGATCGCCTGAGATCAGGAGTTCGAGACCAACCTGACCAACATGGTGAAACCCCGTTTCTACTAAAAATACAAAAATTAGTTGGGCATGATAGTGGGTGCTTGTGATCCCAGCTACTCAAGAGGCCGAGAATAGCTTGAACTAGGGAGGCAGAAGTTGGAGTGAGCCGAGATCGCACCATCGCACTCCAGCCTGGGCAACAGAATGAGACTCTGTCTCAAAAACAACAACAACAACAACAAAACAATAAAATAGAGAGGAAAGGCAACCTGAGGACACTTCTGGTTGTGCTGACTTCTTTCATGTAACAGGCTTTCCTCAGCTGTCTGGAGATCCTGAGCTGTCTGTGTAATTTAAGGTCAGGACACTAACACACTGATTGGAGGCTCAATCACATGATGAGATCTATCAACTATGGGCTTTACCAGAGAGGAGTCATAGGGCATTCCCTTAAAGAACCTCCAATATCAGTATCTCTGGGGAAACCGACCAAAAAGAGAGACCTAAAAATTTCTCTAAACCCCTGCCTATAGAGTACAGGCCTGGCAGTCAGCATCCTGGAAGCTGAGTGTGAGAAGAAAACCACGGGTCATTCAATATAGAAATGTTCATATAACCCCATTTTCAGCACAGCGCCCCTGCTGTCTTTCATGCCTAGTGTTTCATCCTCTCTGAGAAGATATACTTTCTGCTTTTTCAAGCCTCATCTTTACCTCCACTTCCAGAAGTACCAATTCCTGAGCCTTTAGTTGTTCTTCAGTGTAAATCAGGTTGCTTCTCAGCAGACCAAAGAAAGCTGACTCCTAAGCCAGAGTGGGGAGAAGCAATCAGTTCTCACTTGTCCATGTGCTTTTCAACTCCCCAAATTTCCATGTTTTTGTTTCCTCTCCCTTTTTATGAGTTTACACATATCTATATTTTAAATCTTCTTACTTTCTGTTTACGCTCAGAACAGCACTAATATGCTAGTTGATGTATACATTCAATCAGCCATATATACCTAGAACCTAAGCTGGCTTTCAACCACCAAAGAAATCCATACTTCCCTTTTAGTTTCCTAAGACCAACCAAATAGCCTTCCTATGGAACCATGAGAGAGAGAAAAGTTCCCACAATATCTCACTCCGGGCTGTAGTAGATTATAATAGCTATTGTTTGGGACTGCCCAGCTCTATTCCCTTTCTGTGGTTGGGCATATAATCCACAAATAATCAATCATAGCATCTCATTACCCAGGGCAGTGATTGGCTCAGGAGTGGACATATGATTCAACCAAGACCAATCAACATCCTTTCCTGGGACAAATATACAGATGTTGGGAAGAGCAACTGCAATAGAAAAAGAGTTTCTAAGATGAAAAGTTGTTAATTTGGGGCTGCCAGGGGCTATCTTTTCAACACATAGAAAACGTCTATCTATAATGAGGAAAAAAAAAAAGCCAAGCAGAGATGTGTGAGAGAGAAAGTGAGTCCAAAAGAGAGGCAAAGAGAATGCTGACAGCATGCAAAGAGCAAAAACAGAAAGAGAAGGGGATCTGGAATAAGATGAAAAGAATTTTGTAGCATGGACATGGAGACTGGAAACAGAGTTTTTAGAATGGGAAACAGGGGAAGAAGTACAAAACTAACAACATGAAAATAGATGAAAGTATAAAACTCACTGTAAAGGTAAAAATGTAGTCAAATTCAAAATACTCTAATACTGCAATGGTGGTGGATACATCATTTTTAACTATAGTGTAAAAATTTAAACACAAAAGTATTAAAATAACTATAGCTACAATAATTTGTCCATGGGTATGTGACATATAACAGGTGTAAATTGTGACATTAATATAAAATGTTGGGGGAAGAGAAGTTAAAAGTGTAAAGCTTTTGTACGAAATGAAAGTTAAATTGTTATCAGCTTAAAACATAATGTCTTAACTATAATATGATTTAGGTAAGCCTTGTGGTAAACACACACACACACACACACACACACACACACAAATCTAACATAGATACACAAAAGATAAAGAGAAGGGATTGCCCCTACAAAAAGTCATATCACATAGGAAGACAGCGAGAGAGAAAGAATGGAACAAAGGAAGTACAAAATAGTAAGAAAACAACAAAATGGCAATATTAAATTCTTACCTATCAAAAATTAATTTATATGTAACTGGATTAAGTTCTCTGATTTAAAAATACAGAGTGGCTGAATGAATTGAAAAATAAAATTCAGATAAATTCTGCTTAAAAGAGACAGTTTAGCTTTAAGGACTCAAAGACCTAACTTAGGCTTTCAGTCCATGACTGAAAGGGATAGAAAAATATATTTCATGAAAATGATAGTCATGAAGTCCTTGCCCATGCCTATGGCCTCAATGGTATTGCCTAGGTTTTCTTCTAGGGTTTTTATGGTTTTTAGGTCTGATATTTAAGTCTTTAATCCACCTTGAATTAATTTTTGTATAAGGTGTAAGGAAGGGATCCAGTTTCAGCTTTCTATATATGGCTAGCCAGTTTTCCCATCATCGTTTATTAAATAGGGAATCCTTTCCCCATTTCTTGTTTTTGTCAGGTTTGTCAAAGATCAGATGGTTGTAGATGTGTGGTGTTATTTCTGAGGGCTCTGTTCTGTTCCATTGGTTTATATCTCTGTTTTGGTACCAGTACCATGCTGCTTTGGTTACTATAGTATAGTTTGAAGTCAGGTAGCGTGGTGCCTCCAGCTTTGTTCTTTTTGCTTAGGATTGCCTTGGCAATGAGGGCTCTTTTTTGGTTCCATATGAACTTCAAAGTAGTTTTTCCAATTCTGTGAAGAAAGTCATTGATAGTCTGATGGGGATGGCATTGAATCTATAAATTACCTTGGGCAGTATGGCCATTTTCACAACATTGATTCTTCCTACCCATGAGCATAAAATGTTCTTCCATTTGTTTGTGTCCTCCTTTATTTCGTTGAGCAGTGGTTTGTAGTTCTCCTTGAAGAGGTCTTTCACATCCCTTGTAAGTTGGATTCCTAGGTATTTTATTCTCTTTGTAGCAACTGTGAATGGGAGTTCACTCATGATCTGGCTCTCTGTTTGTCTGTTACTGGTGTATAGGAATGCTTGTGACTTTTTGCACATTGATTTTGTATCCTGAGACTTTGCTGAAGTTGCTTATCAGCTTAAGGAGATTTGGGGCTGAGATGATGGGGTTTTCTAAATATACAATCATGCCATCTGCAAACAGAGACAATTTTGCCTTCCTCACTTCCTAACTGAATACCCTTTATTTCTTTCTCTTGCCTGATTGCCCTGGCCAGAACTTCCAACACTATGTTGAATAGGAGTGGTGAGAGAGGGCATCCTTGTCTTGTGCCGGTTTTCAAAGGGAATGCTTCCAGTTTTTGCGCATTCAGTATGATATTGGCTATGGGTCTGTCGTAAATAGCTCTTACTATTTTGAGATACATTCCATCAATACCTAGTTTATTGAGAGTTTGTAGCATGAAGGCTGTTGAATTTTGTCGAAGGCCTTTTCTGCGTCTACTGAGATAATCGTGGTTTTTGTCATTGGTTCTGTTTATGTGATGGATTACATTTATTGATTTGTGTATGTTGAACCAGCCTTGAATCCCAGGGATGAAGCCGACTTAATCGTGTGGATAAGATTTTTGATGTGCTTCTAGATTCGGTTTGCCAGTATTTTATTGAGGATTTTCACATGGATGTTCATCAGGGATATTGGTCTAAAATTCTCTTTTTTTGTTGTGTCTCTGCCAGGCTTTCATATCAGGATGATGCTGGCCTCATAAAATGAGTTAGGGAGGATTCCCTCTTTTTCTATTGATTGGAAGTTTCAGAAGGAATGGTACCAGCTCCTCTCTGTATCTCCGGTAAAATTTGGCTGTGAATCTGTCTGGTCCTGGACTTTTCTTGGTTGGTAGGCTATTGAGTATTGCCTCAATTTCAGAGCCTGTTATTGGTCTATTCAGAGATTCAACTTCTTCCTGGTTTAGTCTTGAGAAGGTGTAGGTGTCCAGGAATTTATTCATTTCTTCTGGATTTTCTAATTTGTTTGCATAGAAGTGTTTATAGTATTCTCTGATGGTAGTTTGTATTTCTGTGGGATCGGTGGTGCTATCCCCTTTACCATTTTTTATTGTGTCTATTTGATTGTTCTCTCTTTTCTTCTTTATTAGTCTCACTAGCAGTCTATCTTTTCAAAAAACCAGCTCCTGGATTCATTGATGTCAGGGTGTCGACTTTAAATCTTTCTCCTGCTTTCTCTTGTGGGCATTTAGTGCTATAAATTTCCCTCTATGCACTGCTTTAAATGTGTCCCTGAGATTCTGCTACGTTGTGTCTTTGTTCTCATTGGTTTCAAAGAACATCTTTATTTCTGCCTTCATTTAGTTATTTAGCCAGTAATCATTCAGGAGCAGGTTGTTCAATTTCCATGTAGTTGTGCAGTTTTGAATGAGTTTCTTAATCCTGAGTTCTAATTTGATTGCACTGTGGTATGAGAGACAGTTTGTTGTGATTTCTGTTCTTTTACATTTGCTGAGGAGTGCTTTACTTCCAACTATGTGGTCAATTTTGGAATAAGTGCGATGTGGTGCTCAGAAGAATGTATATTCTGTTGATTTGGGGTGGAGAGTTCTGTAGATGTCTATTAGATCCACTTGGTGCAAGGACTTCATGACTAAAACACCAAAAGCAATGGCGACAAAAGCCAAAATAGGCAAATGGGACCTAATTAAACTAAAGAGCTTCTGGACAGCAAAAGAAACTACCATCAGAGTGAACAGGAACATACAGAATGGGAGAAAATTTTTGCAATCTATCCATTTGACAAAGGGCTAATATCCAGAATCTACAAAGAAGTTAAACAAATTTACAAGAAAAAAACAACTGCATCAAAAAGTGGGCTAAGGATATGAACAGACACTTCTCAAAAGAAGACATTTATGCAGCCAACAGACGCATGAAAAAATGCTCATCATCACTGGTCATCAGAGAAATGCAGATCAAAACCACAATGAGATACCATCTCACACCAGTTAGAATGGTGATCATTAAAAAGTCAGGAAACAACAGATGCTGGAGAGGAATTGGAGAAATAGGAATGCTTTTTCACTGTTGGTGGGAGTATAAACTAGTTCAACCATTGTGGAAGACACTGTGATGATTCCTCAAGTATCTAGAAATAGAAATACCATTTGACCCAGCTATCCCATTACTGGGTATATACCCAAAGGACTATAAATCATGCTACTATAAAGACACATGTACACATATGTTTACTGTGGCACTATGCACAATAGCAAAGACTGGAAACCAACCCAAATGTCCACCAATGATAGACTGGATTAAGAAAATATGGCACATATACACCATGGGATACTATGCAGCCATAAAAAAGGATGAGTTCATGTCCTTTGCACAGACATAGATGAATCTGGAAACCATCATTCTGAGCAAACAAACTATCACAAGGACAGAAAACCAAACACTGCATGTTCTCACTCATAGGTGGGAATTGAACAATGAGAACACTTGGACACAGAGCGGGGAACATCACACACTGGGGCCTGTCCTAGGGTAGCAGAGTAGGGGAGGGATAGCATTAGGAGAAATACCTAATGTAAATGACGATTTAATGGGTGCAGCAAACCAACATGGCACATGTATACCTATGTAACAAACCTGCACATTGTGCACATGTACCCTAGAACTTAAAGTATAATTAAAAAAAAAAAGAAAATGATAAACAAAAAAGAGCCAGGGTGGCTATTTTTATATCAGACAAAATAGACTTTAAGTAAAAGAAAATGTCACAAGAGACAAACAAGGTCATTATATAATGATAAAGTGGTTAATTCATCAAGAGGATATAAGAATTGTGAATATATACGCATATTGGGTGCACACTGGAGCAACTATTAAATAAACCAAATATTAATGGCTAGAGGGAGAAATAGACAATACAGTAACAGTAGAGGATTCCCATTTTCTTTCTTTCTTTTTTTTTTTTGAGAGAGTCTTGCTCTGTCACCCAGGTGGGAGTGCAGTGTTATCATCTCAGCTTACTGCAACCTCTGTGTTCCGGGTTCAAAGGATTCTTACGCTTCAGCCTCCCAAGGAGCTGGGATTACAGGCATGCACCACAATGCCCAGCTAATTTTTGTATTTTTGGTAGAGACAGGGTTTCTCTATGTTGGCCAGGCTGGTCTCGAACTCCTGGCCTCAAGTAATCCACCTGCCTCAGCCTCCCAAAGTGCTGGGATTACAGGCGTGAGCCACTGCACCAAGCCAGTACTCCCACTTTCAACAATTTATAGATAATCCAGACAGAAAATAAATAAGGAAACAGTGGACTTGGGGCTAATGGGCCTAACAGACATATACAGAACACTCCACCCAACAGCAGCAAAATACAAATTCTTTTTAAGTGCACATGAAAAAACATCCAGGACAAATCATATGTTAGGCTAAAAAACAAGTTCGAACATATTAGAAAAGACTGAAATCATATCAATTTTCTTTTCCAACAAAATGGTATAAAACTGGAACTCAAGAACAGGGGGACAGTTGGAAAATTCACAAATATGTAGAAATTAAACAACACACATCTAAACAATCAGCAGGTCAAAGAAGATGTCAAAAGGGAAAACAAAAAAATATCTTGAGATGAATGAAAATGAAAAAATAGCATATCAAAACTATATGGCATGCAGCTAGAACAGTTCTAAGAGGACAGTTTATAGTGACCAACACCTACATAAAGAGAAAACACCTCAAATAAGCAACCTAACTTTACACTTTAAGGAATTAGGAAAAAAAAAAAAAAAAGAGCAAACTAAGGCCCAAGTCAGCAGAAGGAAGGAATTAAAAATCAAAACAGAAACAAATAAATGAAAATAAAGACTGGGAAAATAATAGAAAACATTAAGGAAATTAAGACTTGTGTGTGCGTGTTTTTTTTAAGAGATAAGCAGAATTGAGAAACCATTAGATAGACTAAGTTAAAAAAGAAAACTTTCAGATAAAAAAACTTTAAAATTAATAAAATTATAAATGAAAGAGGAAACATTACAACTGATATGACAGAAATATAAAAGATTTCTAGAGATATTATGAACAATTATACGTCAACAAATTGGATAGCCTAGAGAAACAGATAAATTCCCAAACACATAACAACCTACCAAGACTGAATCATGAAAAAACAGAAAATCCAAACAGACCAATAATGAGTAAGGAAATTAATCAGTAATCAAAAATCTCCCAATAAAGACAAGCCCAGTAACTGATGGTTTTATTGGTGAACTCTACCAAACATTTAAGGAAGAATTAACACCAGTCCTTATCAAATTCTTATCTGAAAAATTGAATAGGAGGAAGCACTTCCAAATTCATTTTATTAGGCCAGCATTACCCTGATATTAAAGCCAGACATTATAAGAAGACTACTAATCAATATCCCTAATGAACATAGATGTAAAAATCTTCCACAAAATACTAGCAAACTGAATTTACCAGTACATTAAAAGGATCATACATTATGATTGAGCAGGATTTATTCTTTGAATGAAAGGATGATTCAACATTCAACATACACGAATCAATAAACGGGAACCCACATTAGCAGAATAGAGGACATAAAACATATGATTATCACAATAGATGCTAGAAAAAAATCTGACAAAATTCAACATCATTCCATGATAAAAACTCTCAACAAGTAACAACAATATATGACAAACCCACAGCTAACATGACACTCAACTGTGAAAAGTGGAAAGCTTTTCATCTAAGATCAGGAACAAGACAGGGGTGCCCATTTGTGTCACTTCCATTCAATCTAATACTGGAAATCCTACTAAGAGCAATTAGGCAAGAAAAAGAAATAAATGGCATCCAAAGAGGAGAGAAGAAAGAAATTGTCTATGTTTGCTGATGACATGATCTTGTATATAGAAAACCCTCAACATGCCACCAAAAAACTTTTAAAACTAACAAATTCAGTGAGGTTGCAAGATACAAAATCTACATACAAAAATCAGTAGCAACTATATATACTAACAACAAAGTACCTAAAAACAGAAATAAACAATTCAATTTACAATAGCATCAAAAATAAAATAATAAATTTAACCAAAGAGGTGAAAACACTGACAAAAAATTGAAGATGATATAAGTAAATGAAAAAATATATTTATGAATCGGAAGAATCAATATTGTTAACATGGCCACATAATCGAAAGTAATCTACAGTTTGAATGCAATTCCTATCAAAATTCCAATGTCATTCTTCACAGAAAAAGTAAAAATAATCTTAAAATTGGTATGAAGCCACAAAACAACAGCAAATAGCCAAAGCAATCATCAGTGAGAAGAAAAAAGCTGGAAGCTTCCATATTGTTTAGAAGTTAGAAATGAAACAAAACAAAAAACAAAGCTGAAGGTATCACACTACCTGATCTCAAAATATATTAGAAAGCTACAGTAATTAAAACAACATGGTACTGGCAGAAAAACAGAAACATAGAACAATGGAAAAGAATAGACAGTCCAGAAATATATCCATATGTTTACAGCCAATCTTCAACAAAGGTATTAAGAATACACAATGGGGAAAACATAGTCTCTTCTTCAATAAATGGTATTGGTAAAACTGTATATCAATATGCAAAAGAATAAAATTGGATTATACCGTATACAATAATAAACTCAAAATAAATTACTCAAATATAAGACCTGGAAATGCAAAATGACTAGAAGAAAACATAGGAGAAAAGCTTCTTGACATTGGTGTGGGTAATGATATTTTGGATATGACACCAAAAGCACAGGCAGCAGAAGCAAAAATAGACAAATAGGATTATATCAAGCTAAAAAGCTTCTTCACAGCAAAGGAAACAGTTAACAGAAGAGACAACCTACAGAATAGGAGAAAATATTTGCAAGCCGAATATTTGATAAAGGGTTAATTTCCAAAATATATGAAGAACTCAACTCAATAGCAAAAAACAAACAAAAAACAACCAAATAACTTTATTAAAAAACAAGCAGGGAAGAGGAGCCAAGATGGCCGAATAGGAACAGCTCCGATCTACAGCTCCCAGCGTGAGCGACGCAGAAGACGGGTGATTTCTGCATTTCCATCTGAGGTACCGTGTTCATCTCACTAGGGAGTGCCAGACAGTGGGCACAAGTCAGTGGGTGAGTGCACCGTGCGCCAGCCGAAGCAGGGGCGAGGCATTGCCTCACTCAGGAAGCGCAAGAGGTCAGGGAGTACCCTTTCCAGGGGTGACAGATGGCACCTGGAAAATCAGGCCACTCCCACCCGAATACTGTGCTTTTCCGACGGGTTTAGGAAACGGTGCACCAGGAGATTATAGCCCACACCTGGCTCAGAGGGTCCTACGCCCACGGAGTCTCACTGATTGCTAGCACAGCAGTCTGAGATCAAACAGCAAGTCGGCAGCGAGGCTGGGGGAGGGGCGCCCGCCATTGCCCAGGCTGGCTTAGGTAAACAAAGCAGCCAGGAAGCTTGAACTGGGTGGAGCCCACCACAGCTCAAGGAGGCATGCCTGCCTCTGTAGGCTCCACCTCTGGGGGCAGGGCACAGACAAACAAAAAGACAGCAGTAACCTCTGCAGACTTAAATGTCCCTGTCTGACAGCTTTGAGGAGAGCAGTGGTTCTCCCAGCACGCAGCTGGAGATCTGAGAACGGGCAGACTGCCTCCTCAAGTGGGTCCCTCACCCCTGACCCCCGAGCAGCCTAACTGGGAGGCACCCCCCAGCAGGGGCAGACTGACACCTCACATGGCCGGCCAGGTACTCCAACAGACTTGCAGCTGAGGGTCCTGTCTGTTAGAAGGAAAACTAACAGAAAGGACATCCACACCAAAAACCCATCTGTACATCACCATCATCAAAGACCAAAAGTAGATAAAACCACAAAGATGGGGAAAATACAGAGCAGAAAAACTGGAAACTCTAAAAAGCAGAGTACCTCTCCTCCTCCAAAGGAATGCAGTTCCTCACCAGCAACGGGACAAAGCTGGACGGAGAATGACTTTGACGAGCTGAGAGAAGGCGGCTTCAGACGATCAAATTACTCCGAGCTACGGGAGGATATTCAAACCAAAGGCAAAGAAGTTGAAAACTTTGAAAAAAATTTAGAAGAATGTATAACTAGAATAACCAATACAGAGAAGTGCTTAAAGGAGCTGATGGAGCTGAAAACCAAGGCTCGAGAACTACGTGAAGAATGCAGAAGCCTCAGGAGCCGATGCGATCAAATGGAAGAAAGGGTATCAGCCCTGGAAGATGAAATGAATGAAATGAAGCAAGAAGGGAAGTTTAGAGAAAAAAGAATAAAAAGAAACGAGCAAAGCCTCCAAGAAATGTGGGACTATGTGAAAAGACCAAATCTACATCTGATTGGTGTACCTGAAAGTGACGGGGAGAATGGAAACAAGTTGGAAAACACTCTGCAGGATATAATCCATGAGAACTTCCCCAATCTAGCAAGGCAGGCCAACATTCAGATTCAGGAAATACACAGAATGCCACAAAGATATTCCTCGAGAAGAGCAACTCCAAGACACATAATTGTCAGATTCACCAAAGTTGAAATGAAGGAAAAAATGTTAAGGGCAGCCAGAGAGAAAGGTCGGGTTACCCACAAAGGGAAGCCCATCAGACTAACAGCGGATCTCTCGGCAGAAACCCTACAAGCCAGAAGAGAGTGGGGGCCAATATTCAACATTCTTAAAGAAAAGAATTTTAAACCCAGAATTTCATATCCAGCCAAACTAAGCTTCATAAGTGAAGGAGAAATAAAATACTTTACAGACAAGCAAATGCTGAGAGATTTTGTCACCACCAGGCCTGCCCTAAAAGAGCTCCTGAAGGAAGCGCTAAACATGGAAAGGCACAACCGGTACCAGCCACTGCAAAATCATGCCAAAATGTAAAGACCATCGAGACTAGGAAGAGACTGCATCAACTAATGAGCAAAATAACCAGCTAACATCATAATGACAGGATCAAATTCACACATAACATTATTAACTTTAAATGTAAATGGACTAAATGCTCCAATTAAAAGACACAGACTGGCAAATTGGATAAAGACTCAAGACCCATCAGTGTGCTGTATTCAGGAAACCCATCTCACGTGCAGAGACACACATAGGCTCAAAATAAAAGGATGGAGGAAGATCTACCAAGCAAATGGAAAACAAAAAAAGGCAGGGGTTGCAATCCTAGTGTCTGATAAAACAGACTTTAAACCAACAAAGATCAAAAGAGACAAAGAAGGCCATTACATAATGGTAAAGGGATTAATTCAACAAGAAGAGCTAACTATCCTAAATATATATGCACCCAATACAGGAGCACCCAGATTCATAAAGCAAGTCCTGAGTGACACACAAAGAGACTTAGACTCCCACACATTAATAATGGGAGACTTTAACACCCCACTGTCAACGTTAGACAGATCAACGAGACAGAAAGTCAACAAGGATACCCAGGAATTGAACTCAGCCCTGCACCAAGCAGACCTAATAGACATCTACAGAACTCTCCACCCCAAATCAACAGAATATACATTTTTTTCAGCACCACACCACACCTATTCCAAAATTGACCACATACTTGGAAGTAAAGCTCTCCTCAGTAAATGTAAAAGAACAGAAATTATAACAAACTATCTCTCAGATCACAGTGCAATCAAGCTACAACTCAGGATTAAGAATCTCACTCAAAACCGCTCAACTACATGGAAACTGAACAACCTGCTCCTGAATGACTACTGGGTACATAACGAAATGAAGGCAGAAATAAAGATGTTCTTTGAAACCAACGAGAACCAAGACACAACATACCAGAATCTCTGGGATGCATTGAAAGCAGTGTGTAGAGGGAAATTTATAGCACTAAATGCCCATAAGAGAAAGCAGGAAAGATCCAAAATTGACACCCTAACATCACAATTAAAAGAACTAGAAAAGCAAGAGCAAACACATTCAAAAGCTAGCAGAAGGCAAGAAATAACTAAAATCAGAGCAGAACTGAAGGAAATAGAGACACAAAAAACCCTTCAAAAAATTAATGAATCCAGGAGCTGGTTTTTTGGAAGAATCAACAAAATTGATAGACCGCTAGCAAGATTAATAAAGAAAAAAAGAGAGAAGAATCAAATAGATGCAATAAAAAATGATAAAGGGGATATCACCACCGATCCCACAGAAATACAAACTACCATCAGAGAATACTACAAACACCTCTACTCAAATAAACTAGAAAATCTAGAAGAAATAGATAAATTCCTCAACACATACACCCTCCCAAGACTAAACCAGGAAGAAGTTGAATCTCTGAATAGACCAATAACAGGAGCTGAAATTGTGGCAATAATCAATAGCTTACCAACCAAAAAAAGTCCAGGACCAGATGGGTTCACAGCCAAATTCTACCAGAGGTACAAGGAGGAACTGGTACCATTCCTTCTGAAACTATTCCAATCAACAGAAAAAGAGGGAATCCTCCCTAACTCATTTTATGAGGCCAGCATCATCCTGATACCAAAGCCGGGCAGAGACACAACCAAAAAAGAGAATTTTAGACCAATATCCTTGATGAACATTGATGCAAAAATCCTCAATAAAATACTGGCAAACAGAATCCAGCAGCACATCAAAAAGCTTATCCACCATGATCAAGTGGGCTTCATCCCTGGGATGCAAGGCTGGTTCAATATATGCAAATCAATAAATGTAATCCAGCATATAAACAGAACCAAAGACAAAAACCACATGATTATCTCAATAGATGCAGAAAAGGCCTTTGACAAAATTCAACAACCCTTCATGCTAAAAACTCTCAATAAATTAGGTATTGATGGGACGTATCTCAAAATAATAAGCGCTATCTATGACAAACCCACAGCCAATATCATACTGAATGGGCAAAAACTGGAAGCATTCCCTCTGAAAACTGGCACAAGACAGGGATGCCCTCTCTCACCACTTCTATTCAACATAGTGTTGGAAGTTCTGGCCAGGGCAATTAGGCAGGAGAAGGAAATAAAGGGTATTCAATTAGGAAAAGAGGAAGTCAAATTGTCCCTGTTTGCAGATGACATGATTGTATATCTAGAAAACCCCATTGTCTCAGCCCAAAATCTCCTTAAGCTGATAAGCAACTTCAGCAAAGTTTCAGGATACAAAATCAATGTACAAAAATCACAGGCATTCTTATACATCAATAACAGACAAACAGAGAGCCAAATCATGAGTGAACTCCCATTCACAATTGCTTCAAAGAGAATAAAATACCTAGGAATCCAACTTACAAGGGATGTGAAAGACCTCTTCAAGGAGAACTACAAACCACTGCTCAAGGAAATAAAAGAGGATATAAACAAATGGAAGAACATTCCATGCTCATGGGTAGGAAGAATCAATATCGTGAAAATGGCCATACTGCCCAAGGTAATTTACAGATTCAATGCCATCCCCATCAAGCTACCAATGACTTTCTTCACAGAATTGGAAAAAACTACTTTAAAGTTCATATGGAACCAAAAAAGAGGCCGCATCGCCAAGTCAATCCTAAGCCAAAAGAACAAAGCTGGAGGCATCACACTACCTGACTTCAAACTATACTACAAGGCTACAGTAACCAAAACAGCATGGTACTGGTACCAAAACAGAGATATAGATCAATGGAACAGAACAGAGCCGTCAGAAATAATGCCACATATCTACAACTATCTGATCTTTGACAAACCTGAGAAAAACAAGAAATGGGGAAAGGAGGCCCTATTTAATAAATGGTGCTGGGAAAACTGGCTAGCCATATGAAGAAAGCTGAAACTGGATCCCTTCCTTACACCTTATACAAAAATCAATTCAAGATGGATTAAAGACTTAAATGTTAGACCTAAAACCATAAAAACCCTAGAAGAAAACCTAGGCATTACCATTCAGGACATAGGCATGGGCAAGGACTTCATGTCTAAAACACCAAAAGCAATGGCAACAAAAGCCAAAATAGACAAATGGGATCTAATTAAACTCAAGAGCTTCTGCACAGCAAAAGAAACTACCATCAGAGTGAACAGGCCACCTACAAAATGGGAGAAAATTTTCGCAACCTACTCATCTGACAAAGGGCTAATATCCAGAATCTACAATGAACGCAAACAAATTTACAAGAAAAAAACAAACAACCCCATCACAAAGTGGGCAAAGTAAATGAACAGACACTTCTCAAAAGAAGACATTTATGCAGCCAAAAAACACATAAAAAAATGCTCATCATCACTGGCCATCAGAGAAATGCAAATCAAAACCACAATGAGATACCATCTCACACCAGTTAGAATGGCAATCATTAAAAAGTCAGGAAACAACAGGTGCTGGAGAGGATGTGGAGAAATAGGAACACTTTTACACTGTTGGTGGGACTGTAAACTAGTTCAACCATTGTGGAAGTCAGTGTGGTGATTCCTCAGAGGTCTAGAACTAGAAATTCCATTCGACCCAGCCATCCCATTACTGGGTATATACCCAAAGGACTATAAATCATCCTGCTATAAAGACACATGCACACGTATGTTTATTGTGGCATTATTCACAATAGCAAAGACTTGGAACCAACCCAAATGTCCAACAATGATAGACTGGATTAAGAAAATGTGGCACATATACACCATGGAATATTATGCAGCCATAAAAAATGATGAGTTCATGTCCTTTGTAGGGACATGGATGAAACTGGAAATCATCATTCTCAGTAAACTATTGCAAGAACAAAAAACGAAACACCGCATATTCTCACTCATAGGTGGGAATTGAACAATGAGAACACATGGACACAGGAAGGGGAATATCACACTTCGGGGACTGTTGTGGGGTGGGGGGAGGGGGGAGGGATAGCATTGGGAGATATACCTAATGCTAGATGACGAGTTAGTGGGTGCAGCGCACCAGCATGGCATGGCACATGTATACATATGTAACTTACCTGCACATTGCGCACATGTACCATAAAACCTAAAGTATAATAATAATAATAATAAAATAAATAAATTAATTAAAAAAAAACAAACAAACAAGCAAAGGGACCAGGTGCAGTGGCTCACACCTGTAATCCCAGCACTTTAGAAGGGCAAAGCAGCAGGATCTGTTGAGCCCAGGAGTCTGACACCAGACTGAGCAAAATGATGAGAAACTGTCTTTACAAAAAAAGAAAGAAAAAAAATATTAGCTGGGTGTGGTGGAGCATGACTGTGGTCCCAGCTTCTCAGGAAGCTGAGGTAGAAGGATCGCTTGAGCCTGGGAGGTCAAGACTGCAGTGAGCCATTGTGCCACTGCAGTGCAGCCTGGTTGACAGAACAAGACCCTGTCTCACATATGTAAACGTATGGATATATGTCTCAACATAAAACAAACAAACAAAAATCAGCAAAGGACCCAATAGACATAAAAATGGTCAACAGGTATATGAAAAAATGTTCAACATCACTAGTCATCAGGAAAATGAAAGTTAAAACCACAGTGAGACATTACCTCACACTTGTTAGAATGGCTATTATCAAAAAGACAAAAAATAAGTATTGGCGAGAATGTCGAAAAAAGGAATCCCTGTACGTTGTTGGCAGAAATGTAAATTAATACAGCCACTTTGTAAAACAGTAGTGACATTCCTAAAAAAACTAAGAATAGAACTACCATAGGATCCAGTTGTCTCACTTCCAAGTATTGTGAAAGTTGATTATACAAATTGGGTCATTCTACTGAATGAAAACAGAGTTGAGAAGCCAGAGGGGGAAAACACTCAGGGTACATAACACCGCTCCAAGAATATAATTATTTGCAAGCCTGGCTGTGAAATTGCCTGTAGTAACCTGAAGCCAGTTTTATCTAATAGCTACCGACACAACCTGCTGCAAATCTAGGACTAGTTTTACCATCACCACCACTCACCAATCAGAGCTTGCTCACTCCCCAGAACTTTACAAGTGCCACAAACTTTCTTGAAGAACAAATACATAACATTTCTCCTTGTTATAAAACTTCCGACCTTCTCTTTGTTCTTTGGATACACCAAAGACCACCCAGTCTGTGTATATCTTCCCAACTGCAATTTTTCCTAAACAAAACATTTTCATGTCAGATTCATCTCTATAGTTTATTTGACTTCAACAGTATATATCAAAAGGAAATGAAATTGGTATGTCAATAAAACATGTACACTCTCATGTTCTTTGCAGCAGTATTCACAATAATCATGATATGGCATCAACCTAAGTGTCCATCAACGGATGAGTGGACAGAGCACATGTGAGATTGAGATATATATACATATATATATATACATACACACACACACATACATATATGTATAATGGAATACTATTCAGCTTTTAAAAAAGGATAATTCTGTCACTTGTCAGAACATGGATGAACTTAGAGGAGGTTATGTTAAGTGAGATAAGCCAGGCACAGAAAGACAACTACATGCGATTTCACTCAAATGAGGAATCAAAAAAGTTGTTGAGGTTTTAGTTCAAAATGGCTGACTAGAAGCAGCTAGCCCATGCCTCTCTCACAGACGGGAACCACAATGGCAAGTAAATCCTCACACTTCACATAGATCATCTTAAGAGAGCACGCTCAGATTCACCAGAGAAGCAATGGGACCCAAGGAAAGCAGGGAATAGTGGAGCCAGGCAGCCTGCAGAGCTGGGATGGTGTGGAGTGAGGAAAGGCTCTTACTCCAAGGAAGGGGTGAATGAGGTGAGAGGCTCCGGGACCCACACCTCCATCACAGACTTTTACATTCCTAGCCACAGGAGAGCCCCCATAATCCTCCTTAGGCCTCCAGCTGAACACAGAGCCACCCAGAAACTTTGCAGAGGCACCGCTCAACCCCACCTGGAATCCCAGTCAGCCTGGTGCCAGCTGCCATGCCAAGGAGGGAGGCCAGGCTCTTTGCATACCCCCAGGAGAGACAGCACAGCTGCTGTGCAGAGGAGCCGCCAGACCACACACCACACTACTCCCAGCCTCGGCTGCTTCCTGCGAAATGGGGCTTACCTGCAGCAGGCCCCCTGTACAGTTGACCCACCCCTGCAGAAACACTGGCCTTGGCTAGGTGTTTCTCTGAGACCCCGACTCCCAGAGGCCACTGACAAGCCACTGACATTTGTCACTTTCTGCTGACCCCAGGCCAGGGAAAGAGTGAGGAGGCCTGGGACCTCTGCATGCCCCCAAGAACAAAATCCAGAACTGCTTCTGCAGGAG
This sequence comes from Pongo pygmaeus, assembly GCF_028885625.2. Lineage (NCBI taxonomy): Eukaryota > Metazoa > Chordata > Mammalia > Primates > Hominidae > Pongo > Pongo pygmaeus. Next base: position 33,810,485 of record NC_072393.2, read on the forward strand.
CGAAGTGTGGGTAGGTCATGTGCCCCCCAGTTGCCGATCTCCAGTGCCCTGAGGGGCCCTCCCTTCCCCCAGTGAAAGGTCACCTGGCTCCTGCCTGAACATTTCCGCTGCAACCAGAGCTCTTCTGAAAGCCTAGTCCCCACAGGGCTGTGCTGCCCTCAGGCTCCCACTACCTGGGCCTTCTGTCTGTCCCCCACCTGAGGGTTCTGTCAGCCTCTCAGGGACCAGCCAGCCCCTTCCCCATCACAGCCAGCGCCTGAAGTCTAGGATGCCCCAACCCCAGTCCAGCCCCTTAACCCATTTATGCCTGAGGTTGCAATTTTTTTAATTCTTCCAATAAGACCTTGGTGATGATCTTGAGCAGTAGGATATAAATAAGTCCCACATGCTTAGTATTCCAATAATGGAACACTAGGCATAAATGGGTTTTAAGGACCCATACTCTCTGTCCAGTAGGCCATCTAAGGGCCTGGGAACTGGGACGTTATGTAGACCAATCCAACAGTGCTGGCACCTGACCACTTTTCCCAGGGCCTGAGGTCAGGCCAGTCCAACCAGCTGACACCACCACAGCTGATACCCATCCACAGGGTCTGAAAGGCAGAGTGTATCACCTGGCCCCGACAATGCAACATCATTACCACATCAAAGGAAAGAGAGCCATACGCTGTTCATATTGGGCTGAAAAGGTTCTGCCCCCAAACCACTCCTGTGGAGAGTCTCAAGACAGGTGTGTTCCATAGCTCTCAACCCACTGTGGCCTGGATGTAGGCAACAGTAAGGATCTGAACTGAGAATCACGCGTCCCAGGACTGGTGTGACTGGGAATAGATCACATTCCTGCCTATCTAGCACATGGAGCTAGTGCAGCCCCCTCACCCCATGTAGAGACCTCAGCACATGTCACTGGGAGCTCCCAAAGCCATCCCCACAAGGCTTGGTGCCTACACTTGGCATTGGAGTATTTGTGGGCAAGCCAGGGGGTCCAGCTCTGCCCAGCTCTACCCACTCCCTGCTGAACAGAAAACTCAGGGCACCAGGCACTTCACTGTCCAGCCCATCACCAGAAGCAACAGAGAGCACCTCCCAGTAAACAAAGACCGAGTACCTACCCACCTGCCGTGCTACAAGCTGGCTCTTACCCGTCAGCGCCCTCTACTGGCCTGAAGGTCGAACTGCACAGCCAAATACAAGGCCTGGCCAATGGAAGTGCGTGGGCTATAGAAGCAAAGCTTTAGTAACACAACATACTCCACAGTCACTCCCTAGGGAAAGGGAGGGATGGAGAAAGAAAAAACAAATAAGAAAAAAAATCCCATCTGAACAAAAATAAATTCAAAAATAAGAGTGGCTTTCTGTGAACAGCTGCTCCAGATGAGAAAGAATCAGCATAAGAATTCTGGCATCATGAAAAAATCTGAATGTTGTGACATGACTAAAGGATCATATTAGCACTCTAGAAATATGCCCTAACCAAAATGGAAACTGAGAACTGACAAAGAGTTCAAAGTATAAATTGCAAGGAAATTAAATGAGATTGAAGACAAGGTTGAAAACCAATCCAGGAAATGATGGGAAAGATAAATATCTTTTAAAAAATGCAAAAGGACTTCTTGAAATAAAAAGCCCACTTAAGACATCTGAAAATATAGTTGAAAGCTTTAACAATGGATTGATTACACCAGCAGAGAAAGAATTTCAGAGCTTGAAGACTGATCATTGAAACTAATTTGTCAAAAGTAAAAATAATTTTGAAAACCAAAGCCTGTGAGAAATATGAATTATCTAAAGCAACAAAACCTATGACTTATTAGCATTCCTGAAAGAGAAAAAGTAAGCCACTGGAAAACATATTTGAAAATAACTCAAGAAAATTTTCTTAATTTTGCTGGAGAATGGAACATCCAGATACAAAAAATTCAGAGAACATCTGTGGGATTCTATACAAGATGAACATCTCCAAGGCATACGGTCTTCAGACTATGCAAAGTGAATACTGAAGAAATAAAAAATATTAAAGGCAGCTAGAGCAAAAACTCAAATCACCTAGAAAGGAAAATTGATCAAACATTGGACTTCTCAGCAGAAACCCTAGAAGCAAGAATAGATTGGAGGCCTACTTTTAGCCTCCTTAAATAAATGCAAACCAAGAATTTTACATCCTGCCATACTAAGTTTCATAAATGAAGGAGAAATAAAGTCTTCCCCAGACAAGCAAACACTAAGAGAATTTGTTACCACTAGACAGATCCTACAATACATGCTCAAAGGAGTTCTAAATATGGAAATGAAAGTACTATACTCGCCATCAGAAAAAGATACCAAAGTACAAAGCTCACAGATCCTATAAAGCAATTACACAATTGAAACTCCAAAACAACTAGTTAATAACACAATGACAGGAACAAGACCTCACATATCAATATTAACTTTCAATGTAAATGACCTAAATTGTACACTTAAAAGATATAGAGTGGCAAATTGGGTTATAAAAAAAAATAAGATGCAAACATCTGCTGTCTAAAAAGGACCCACCTAATGGCTAAAGACACATTCAGACTCAAAGTAAAAGGGTAGAAAACGAGATCATGCAGATATCATGCAAATAGACACTAGAAACTCTTAAAAGGGAGGAGGGCTAAAATATTACCTGTTGGATACAGTGTTCAATATTTGGGTGATGGAAACACTAGAAGCCCAATTGCTATCATTATGCAGGCAATACCCTTGTAACAAACAAACACATATACCACCAGTGTCAAAAATTAAAATTTTTAAAATGAAATAAAATTTCAAACTCACAAAAGCAAAGAATGGTGTTTGCCAGGTACTAGGGATGGGGGTGCAAAATGAGATGTTGCTCAAAGTAAACAAAGTTTGGTAGACAGCATGAGTAAGTTCTGCAGATCTATTGCACCAAATGTACAATAATAACGTATACTTGAAAACTGCTAAGAGAATAGATCTTAAATGTTCTCACTGCAAAAAATGTGTTAGCTTGATTTAATATTTTCATAATGTATACTGTATCAAAACATCACATTGTAATTTTATTTGTCAATTATACCTTAATAAAATTGGCAGGGAGGGATGGGTGCAAGAAATAAAGGATATGACCAAGAAATGAAAGGCATCTGTGCTGGGCTCGACTTTTCCAATGTATTCACTTGACACATTGGTGACAGTCTCACGTTCTGACTTTTCTGACACTGTAGTCTGGAAAAAACTATCCCCTATATGCAACACAGCCATTAAAACACACACACACACACACACACACACAGGGGAACTTAATACGGTAATATTCAATATCACCAACTTTGCCTGTTACCATGGTAACCAGCAGCATTAAGTCCTGCTGCTAAAATTTCAAGAGCAGATGACATGATTTATGTATAATTGCATTTTATAAAGAGAAGGAACTTGTCTTTCATATAAAATATGACTGAGTCTCAGATGAGATGGATGATTGTATCACATTGCTGTCAGAACAAATGTAGCAAGTCCCTTGTCCCCACGCCCTCTACCCCAGTGCATGTTACTTCCATATGCAAGTGGAAAGCAAGATGGCAAACAAGGGTTAGCCTCCTACAGAAAGTGCCTGACCTGATTTGAGCTGGTGTCACTGAAAAGATGCTCAGGGTTCAAGTATTCACTTCTCCAAATTGAGTTAAGGGATCCTTTTTCATTTCTACTCTTACAAGCTTGTGCACCTCCTGTCTGTCCCCTGTGGTTGGCTTGTCTTGAGCCACAGCCACTTGTATAAGTCATCAGCATGGAGTGGACACAGACCAGGTCAAAAGTCTTCATCTTGTAGGTAGATATTGAGAGGGGTCATAACTGGATGTTTCTGGAGACAGAGTTGTGCTCAGTAGTGGCATCCATTCACCAGCAATAGCACAGGCCTAAACTAGTTGAGCATTGGATCATGTTGATTTTTCCCTCATCCGGGGGTTTTCTGCAGACATTCTAATGTCAATTTCGCAGACCATCATCCTTCCTGAGCCAAGCTATCAAGGAACAAAAACAGTAGGTGTTACCTATGTGGTGACAGCTCCCACCCTTGAGCACTGAGCCTTGTTCCTGGGCATTGCAGCACTGTTCACAGTCAAGTAAACCGTCTTCAAGAAGCCTTCATCACTCATGCGTTCAGGACCAGGGAAAAAGCTTATTCAATAACTAAGTAAGGTTATGTGATTATCTCTTTAATCACATCTTTAATAAGTTTTCTGGGAATGGTAGAGGTTTTAAATGAGAACGTATTCAACCAAATAACGTTGAGCTCCTTAAGGGAAGAAACAAATTCCATGTTTTATTCAAGGTGTGATTCCAATTCTGGGTACAGAGCCCCCCACAAAAACGGCTCTGCTCTAATGTTTGTGGGATGGGTGGGAAGATGGACAATGCATGGATGAAAATTCCCAAACAGGAAAATACATCTTGAATGAATGAATGAAAATACTGGTTTTAGAAAGGAGGGAAGGATGGAGAGATTATCAGGGCAGAGAAGATCCTGAAGGAAATGAGCAGGCTTTGCTGAGTTTCTTGGGCATGGGAAAGATCCAGATGGCGTTGGCCTGCCATTTACCTCTCTGCAGGAAATTCCTCCAGGCCACACCCCACCTTCTCTGATTTTCTCAGCTGCCGAACTTGATTGACCTGTGTTCCCTGTTACAATGCCAGAATTGAAAAGGAGAAAACAAATGAGAAAATAAATTATGATAATTTCCCCTGCCTTAACAAGACACTTGCATTCACGTACTGTGTGCCTAAGAAGGGCAGTTACCAGTGCAGTTCTGTAGTGAAAAGGTTTCTTGAGCCAGGGAAAGACCCAGAAATGGATCCTTCATGGCCATCTGGACAAAGCCCTTAATCAGTCACCTATGATGCCCACTTGCTAGTCCTGCATCCAGGTTCATGGGAAGTCTGCAGCCGTGACAGGCTCTGCCTGGGGTTGGCCCTCCACCAAACAGCCTCCGGTCCCTGCCTCTTGGGGCACAGACCTCTACTGCCCCCAGCCTACTGACTTGCCCCAGGCCCCTGCAGTCTTTATCATCACCGCACCGTGCAGTTTGGGTGGCATCTGGTTCTAAAATGTTCCCAGGCTTCTGCCTTGCTTCTCAGGTGCATCAGTCTTTTCACACATGGCTGGAATTCTCTGAAGCTGCTGCAGTTACTCCCAGTGGCCACATCATTTCTTACTTCCCTTAATAAACAAGGCAACTGGGTTTTGATTAAAGAGTTTCTTCTTTGGAGGGCAGAACAGCTTCCTTCCCTTGATTAAAATGTTTGCCAGCTGTTTCTCATTCTGGTCTCAAGGTGGCTTAAATCTTCAGGAAAGTCAGACACTTCACTCACTGGTAATTATTTTTCCTTATTAAAAATCTACTTGCCTCCATGTGACCAACATGCTACTCTCCATCATGATGTTGAGCCATTCCCACCTCTTCCATCCATCTCCACTCCAGTTTGGTTTTATCATCTGATCCCACCAGGTAAGAGAGAGCAATTAGCCCTCCGCCCTTGAAGTTTGACCCCTACAAGATTAATCCGGTTCCTCGGAGTGTCTGACGACCTGGTGAAAACAAGCAGGGCCTTTTGTCAGGTCTCTCCTCACACCTGTGAAGGTCTCGGGGCATGACAGCATTCACAGCACAAAACACTTCATCAACATTTTAAGTATACCCTTGCAGCTAAAAATTGTCAGCACTTGAAGGTTTTCCTCTTCAGAGATGGTCTTATCACAACAGCACTGTGTGGTCATTCTCCTGAGTGCTGCTGCCCTGCAGATAGGTCCAAAGCCCAACTTGCAGAGTCACTTCTTCACCTTGCTGCCCAAGATACACAGGACTTCTGAGGTGCTGAGGTTGAGGAAAGACCGGATACAAGAACACCTCAAGAATTTTGCACCCAGAGGGCAGAGCCCAGGCATAAATGTTTTAAAAAGAAAGACGATTTTCCATGATCTTGGAAATTTCTAGGTCAGATTGCTTTCACACCTATTTTGGAAAAGGGGTCTAATCCATCCCTGCATCAACCATAGCAAAGAAAGTCAACAAAGACCAAAAATATATCTGAATGAATGGGTTTTCATTTATTCTTTCAACAATTTATTGGTTGATTACTCTGCATCAGGCAAGGTTCTAGATGAAGGTACTAGAGCCTCTATTTAATCTGAATTTATCTTTTCAATACATGAGCCAAATTCTGCTGACTGGGAAGCACTAATGAGACAAATAAACAGAAGTCTAATCTAGAGTGACTGGGGCGGTGCTGGTTCAGTTTGTTTAATCAGGGCAGGCTCTCTAAGGAAGCCCTTGAAGGCATATATGGGAGGGCCTGCTCTCCCTTGCTGGGCCTGGCCACCTCTACCCCATCCTCCTCTAAAAACAGCGTTTTCAAGATCAGAGAGGCTAAACTGACACCACTGTCAAAATCTAATTAAAACCTCTCTTCTTCTAGTAAAGATGTTAACACTGGATAAAGCAGATCTTCATCCCCAACAAAAAAAGAACTTGTTTTAATTAAACATCCAATTTTAAGTTGGTTTTATTGCTATTGTGTTTTTGTTTCCATTTGTGCCAGACAGAGGACAAGAAGACTGCAATCTCTTACAAAACATACGAACATATGTCCTAGACGGCAAGATCCCTAGGCATCTTCCTCTGAAGTCCTCAGTCACACTCTCACTCACAGACATCTGCTGGGGTAGAGGGACTATTAAAAACTTTTTCAGGTAATCTGGTGAGATGTATTCAAAGACTTAAAAATGTATCTTTTTTTTTTTTTTTTGCACTTGTCTTTAATTATTTCATTAATCTCTGGAAATGGAATTTATCTGCAGTGAGGTTCATTATAGCACCATTTGCAAAGGTGAAAGGCTGGCGACAACCTAACTGTCCAGCCACAGGGGATAATGACACATTCATCTACTGGGGCATGGGGCACGATCCCATGAGAAGGTGACATGATTTACAAGAAATCTAGAATGTGCTGTTCAGTGAAATGGTATGGACCAGTATGATCGCATTGTCATTGATTTTTACCTGTATATCCATAAGCTCGAAGAAATCCAGACAGTTAAATCTCAAAATGTTCAGAGGAGTGACACTGTGGAAGATTTTTATTTTCTCAGCGATATTTTCTTATTTTACAAACATCACATATATGACTTGAGTAATTTTTTAAAGTTAATGTTTAAAAGAGAACAAAATAGTTGCCCAGAGTAACCCTGTCTTCTAAGTATACCTCCTACCCCAAAGTGGGCAGTAACTGGCTTGTCTGGCACCCATGGGTGATCTTGTCTAAGCTTGCTGCCCTGTTCTTAGGGTCGGGGGCTACCTGGGTATTAATTTGAATCTGTGGATTGCTGTGAAGTCATTGAGAAGCAGCACAGGCCCTCCCAGAGTGCAGGCACACTTGACCATGCAGTGCCCACCCTGCCAGGACTCATGGGAGAACCAGCCATTCTGCTCAGCTTCCAGTTAGTCAGTCCCTTCCCCGCTCAAGGTGTCCAAGCACCCACCCTCAGTGCATTCACTGAGTCCCCTGACCATCAGACAAGGGCTGTCCACAGGCCGTGAGGGAGGGAGGGGCGTCACCAAGGCTGCTGGGCCTGCTTTCACATTGCCTGTCCGTGGCATGGAGGTTCCTCCCTCCCTGATCCACCCCTTGTTCCCCTGCCCATGTGAACACTGGGACTGGGCCTGAGAAAGAAGGAAAATTGCTTCGGCTTCCAAGACTAGCCTTTCTCACGTTTGTAATGAGTGTACTTCTGAGCAGAAAAACAAGCTTCACAAACCTCATAACTCACCTTCATGTTTTCTGCATGCTTCCCTCTCCCCTGCCTTGTCTCACTGATCCCTTGAGGCTCTCCCTCCCCAGCCCATATTTACTCCATAGCTTCCAGTAGAGTTTCAGGTTCCCTGCAAAGTGCAAATATACACACAATTCTGTGAGTCAGGCAGTATCTTAAAGAGGTTCCATCACACCTGAAGGTTTGGAGTCACTAGCCTGTTTGTGGCATGTCTTCAAGGATGAATGAAAGATTTGAACTCTTCAGCCTTGAAATAATAAATAAAACCTGAAAATGAAAAACCTCACCAAATTAAGCTTCTGCGCATTTTAGAAATCAAGGGCAACCACGGAGGACATGACTCAGTTCTTAAAGACAAGGTTACCCAAATGGGTGCATTGCGGGGTTCAAGAAGGATGCTTCTGAGCTTGTTGAGCTCAGCATCAGCACAGACATCCAGCTAGTCCGGGAACTCAGACAGGGACCAGGCTCTGTCCTGGCGGGTTAAATCTTAAATCTCTATGCAGCCCATTACTATCAGCTAATGGATCTTTATTTAAGCTCTGATCTTGTATTGCGTGTATCCTTCTCCCCAGCTCTGAGCTCTCTGAGAGGACAGCCTACAGTTTTTCCATTTCTATCTCCAGGGCCTACTCCCCAAAGATGAACCTTCAGCTGTCTACATTGCACGTCTGGGCCTTCAGCATCGCTGATGCGCCAGCTGGCACCAGCTTCAGCAGGCCAGCACGTCTGCTGTGCTTGCATCTGCCATGTCATCGTGGGGTCCTGGGCCCCTGAATGCAGCAGGCCAGCTTATGTGGCCCCAGCCTCTGCATCTCTGTCTGCCTCCGCAGTGCAGACGGCTCTGAAGTCACACCAGCCTAACTTCCAGGCCCAGACCTTGGGGGGAGCCAGATTGCCATATCATTCCTGTATCCAGATCCAGATTTTTCCTGCTGCCTCTGTTCTTCCTAGGCCGCCCCTGTTACTCAGGCCATCTCGTCCCACTGCCAACATGAGCACCAAGAACTACATCATTCCATTGCTTTCAGCATTCCCTCCATCAATGGTGGCACCGTACACAGCTGTGTCTGTGTAAAACAAGAGTTCCCCTGCCTGAAGTATGTGGGGGGCCCTTTGCTGCAATCTTTTATCTCAGATTCTTTTAGAAGTTTCATTCTTTTCCATGAGGACTTTTCTTTCATCCACAGGCATCAAAAGCCCGTCAGAAAGTTCTCAGTTCTGCCTGCATGTCAATGTTTCTAAACAGTCTCATTTTCATTCCTGTTGTTGTGAAATAAATGCCTTAATGTCCCCCTTGCCCATACTGACTGTTGCAATCTGCCTGGCCATGCCTCGACCTTCCCAGATACCATGCACCTGTCCTATGCCATAATTAAAATTTACTGCAATCTTAGCTTTGTCATCTGGACCGTGCCATATAAAAAGAAAGGCACAACCTCAGAATGTTTTTCCTTCTAAATTGCTGTAAAATTATGAGTTATGTCAACTACAGTAAAACTTCAATTATTCAGATGCACTAAGAGAACATGACCAAATTTTGAATGAGTGAAGCAGCTTTACAAAAAAGCAGAAGGTGCGTAAGGAAAGAAGTGAGATTTCAGAGCTTCCCATTTCTGCTACAGGACAATCAGCCTCACGCTGCAGCAGAGGACACAAGGAACCCACCTCGGAGTAAATCAGAAAGCACCCCGCAAATCAGCTCCCCTGATAGGGTAAGGTGGAAATACACTACTGGAGGGAGGCCTCTCTCCTGTGCCCATGTGAGATGTTGGCTATAAACCCCATCCTGGCCAGAGCAGTGATTTTCCACTAGGCAAATTTAAATGTGTGTTATTGTCTAGTATGTGAGATAACAAAACTGAAGATAAACTTTCACTCACCAAAAACTTGTCATATCTCAAGCAGAGTGTCCTCCCTCTTTCTTGCCGACATCTCACCTTCATTCTAGTCATGGGTGCTTTTAAACTCTATTCTGTTAGAGACAGAAAGGGTTAACAAGCACCATAAGCCAACACAAGTTCAAGATATCATATACTTTTGATTGTCTGTTTTGAAAACGTTTATGCCGAGGGAAATGTTAAAGCAGGTGTCCGAATTAGAATAAGTGTCCATGTAATACAAGAAGATGGATTCTGGCTACCAAGAGCCACAAGAGCAGAGAGGGAACCAAAGGCAAGATGACATGCCACGAGTTACGAGGAAGCAGAAGGCAAGCCACCCACATCTGCTGTAGTTATTTAGGCATTTAATCAGCTAGAAAAGCTGCTGCCTGCTGCTCCACTCCCAGTGGCCTATCCATTATCACTAAAATAATAATGACAAATTGAGAAAGGCACAGAGGACAGGCAAATGTGAAGCCAAGTGTTGAAGATGGCAACAGGAGGTGACAGCCAGCAGCCCTCGAACACCAGAAGGAGCCAACATTGGCCTTGGGGGCCTCCTCCTCTGGAGAGCAAAGCCAGCTGTCTACATTCATAGCCCACCAGGAAGGGCAGATGAGACAAGGAGGGCTGCAGGACAGTGACAAAGAATTCAACCCCGGAGCTGCATCAGCCCTAAAGCAGCCTTGCCTCATTCCTGCCTGAGTAAGAGCAAGCCCTGGAATCACAGCGAAGGGATTACATTAGACAGGACCTACGTTAGACAGGAGCAGGGGCTCTGACACCTGGGCTTAGCTGGGAGCTAAGGGGAGCTGCCCTCTGCAGGCTGGCTCATCAGGCTCACCTGCAGAGTTGGCCACTCAAATGGCTATCTGGAATCCAGCCTCCGCAGCTGTCCAGCAGTCCCCTGATTTTGGGTTGCAGACTCTAGCACCCAAATTCCAGAATCCTCTTTTGTTTCATGAGCTCATAGGTTAACGTACAGCCTGGTTTATTATCCTGCACAAAATCCTAATGACTTAAATTAAAAAACGACAACAACAACAAACAGAAAGGCCCACCAAGCACCCAGAACTCCCTGGAGCTCCAGCTTCTTAGGTCCTAAATATCAAAACATCATCTTGTGACTTCATTATTCTCTGTTTTCCATTCTTTCTATAATTCCCTTCCCAACAACCTTCACCCAGGTAACTCCTGCTACTCCTGCTCTTCTGCAGAGACCACCTCGCATACCACCCCTCCTCTCCTGTTACATTAGAGGCCCAGTTGAGCACTTTATTTTACCTTTGGGACATTTATTCTTTTCTTTATTCACTCAGCAAATATTTATTGTGCATCTACTAGTCATAGGCACAGAGCTAGACACTGGGGATTCTGCCATGACCAAGAAAGAAACAAACAGTCCATGTCTTCCTGGAGCTTGCCATCTAAAGGGGAAGACATCGTTAACAAGAAAAAACAAACATCGTATGATAGCATGTGGTGTTTAAATGCTAGATAGAAACAGCACACTGAGCTATGAGAAAACAGTACATGCTGGACCTGAGGTGAGGCCACTACAACTGAAGCACTACTATAAACTTACGCAGTTTTCCTTCCCAGCCCCACCACCTCCTGACAGGAAGCACTCTCCACGAGGCAGGGCCCCATGACGAGCAGCTCACACCACAGCACAGGGCACCAGGCACGATGAAGGGCCGGCGAGGGCAGGGGCTCTTCACCCAGAAGACTCTGAACTCTGGCTTTCCTTCACCTTCCTCTGCACCCAGTCGCACAATTTGTTCCTCATAATTAATCCATTTGACAAGTGAGAAAACTATTTTCAAAGTAAACCAAATAAATCAAAATGGTGCTAACTTCTCTCCCTAATGTCCTCCATCAATCATGGATGACTCGAGCTTTTTAAACCGAGAGACTGGGGGAGTGGAGGGAGTGAAAAAAGTTTTAAACTCAACTGTGCTCCCAACTCTATAACATTAAGATGCTGGAATTGATTTGTTGTTAAGAGGAGAGTTGCAAGTACTATCCATGCCTAGAAGGAGGAGGGAAAAAAATCAATGGTAAACCATGTAATTGGGAGAGGGGTGAAGTAGAAAAGGGTATATTCCTTACTGACTCAGAGAAAAACGCCACAAAGAGTCAAAACGCCCTGATTTAATGCCTTACTTAAGGCTGCACAAGGCAGAGTGACAGTGCCAGGAAGATGTAGAAGAAGGAAGTGTTAACTTGTCAGACCCCACATGACAACTGGGGTCCCTGAAAATGACTCTCACCAGCCTCTAAGGCAGGAGCTGAACCGTTTGCTGAAAACCAAAAATTCACAAAGGAATAGTGGGAAAAGAGGAAACAAGGATAGCATAGGTCCTCCAGAGAAAGAGAAAAGACAGAGCAGCCAGCCTTCCAAATCGGAAGTCACATGCTCACCTCCACAGTACCTGTAAACAACTTTTTTTTTTTAAGTTTTTATTTATTTAATTTTGAGACAGGGTCTTGCTCTGTCACCCAGGCTGGAGTGCAGTGGTGTAATCACAGCTCACTGCAGCCTGGAACTCCTGGGCTCAAGCAATCCTCCTGCTTCAGCCTCCTGAGTAGCTGGAACTATAGGCACATACCACCATACTAGGCTAATGTTTTAATTTTTTGTAGAGGGCGGGCTCTCTCTATGTTGCTCAGGGTGGTCTCAAACTCACGGCCTAAAGTGATTCCCCCAACTCGGCCTCCCAAAGCACTGATATTACTGGCATGAGCTACCACACCTGGCTCTTTAATTTTTGTACAGTGTATTGCTATGTGGCCCAGACTCAACTTAAACTCCTGGCCTCAAGGTATGCTCCCACCTCAGTCTGTCAAGCGCTGGGATGACATTGATGAGTCACCACACCAAGCTGCTTAAGGTTTTGCCATTCAAATTAAAAATAAAGGTAGGCTCACTAGGACGGCTACAGTAAGAAATATGGACAATTGCCAGGTGTTGGCAAAGATGGGAAGAAATCAGTGGGAACGTAAACTGGTGCAATCTCTTTGGGAAACATTCTGGCAGTTCTTCCAAAAGCTAAACAGAGAATTCCCATATGATCCCAGCAATTCCACACCTGGGTATACACCCAAGAGAACTGAGAACATATGGCCAGAGAAAAACTTGTACATATGTATTCATAGCAGCATTATTCATAATAGCCAAAAAGTGGAAATAAACCAAATATCCATCAACAGATGAATGGATAAACCAAATGTGGTACATGCACACAATGGAATATTCACATACAAAGAGGAATAATGCACTGATACATGCTACAATATGAAGGAACCTTAAAAAATGCTGAGACAGTAGCCAGACATAAAAGACAACATATTGTATGATTCCATTTATATGAAATGTCTAGAACAGGCAAATCCATGGATACAGGAGTTGGCTTAGTCACTGTCAGGGCTGGAGGAAGGAGAGTGGAATGAGAGTGACTGCTAGAAGTACAGGGTTCTTTTGGAGTGATCGACATGTTCTGGGATTAAACAGTGCTGATGATTGCACTCCTTTGTGAATATACTAAAAACCACTGGATTGCATACTTTAAAAGAATTTCATGATATATGAATTACATTTTAATAAAAAGAAAATAAGGGCAGAACACATATGGTAGGAGGTGGTTAACCTACTTGACAAATTTATTATCTCATCATCATAAACAATACAGTAATCATTAATAAGATATCTATTTAATAAATCATGCCCAATTTAGCAACACCTTGAAGTAGATGGTTTGAGGTTAAGTATTATGGCCCTGAAAACAGTAAAAATGTTACTTTTGAAACATTTTGTAGTACCAAATTTTTAATAAATTCTATCTGGCTTCCAATAGCTATGTACATTAGGAAGGTATTATGGGCTGAACTGTGTCTCCCACAAAATTCTTATGTTGAAGTTATAACTCCCAGTATCTTAGAATGTGACTGTGTTTGGAGATAGGGCCTTTAATAAAGAGGTAACTACGTAAAATGAGGTCCTGTGGTTGGGCCCTAATCCGATACGAGTGGTGCCCTTATAAGAAGAGATTAGGATGCAAACAGGAACAGGGGAAAGACTACGTAAAGGACAGGGAAAAGACAACATCTACAAGCCAGTAAGAGAGGCCTTGGGAGAAACCACCCTGTCAACACCTTGATCTCAGACTGCCAGCCTCCACGACTGTGAGAAAATAAACCTCTGTGGTTTAAGCCACCCAGTCCGTGGTACTTTGTCATGACAACCCTAGGAAACTAATACAGAAGGTGTTCATGTGTTAAATTCAGATTTAACTCTATATTTATTATATGCTGAAGCATATGATAGTGAACTAATAAAGAGTGAACTAACCATTACAAGAGCTATTCCATTTTCTAAAAGCCATCGTTAAGCATTTAACTATAAGGGTCCACCGCCAAAGTAAAACATTTTTTTGTTGTTTTTTTTAGAGACAGGGTTTCACTCTGTCACCCTGCCTGGAGTGCAGTGGTGCAATCACAGCCCACTGCAGCCTCGAACTCCTGGGTTCATGTGACCCTCCTGTCTCAGCCTCCCCAGTAGCTGGGACTACAGGTGCATACCACCATGCCCTTCCAATTATTTTTACTTTTTTTCTGTGGAGACACGGTCTTGCTATGTTGCCCAGGCTGGTCTTAAACTTGTGACTTCAAGTGATCCTCCTGCCTTCTCCTCACAAACTGCTGGTATTACAGACATGAGCCACTATACCTGGCCTAAAATTCTTTTTAGAAAATTAAAATACTTTCGTGTGTGTGTGTATATATGTGTGTGTGTGTGTATATATATATGCACACTTTAAAAGAATTTTATGATATATGAATTACATATACATATGTGTGTATATATATATACACACACACATACATACAAACACACACACACACACACACACACACACACAGTAGAATATTACTCAGCCACAAAAAGAAATAAAGCACTAAGAGATACTTTCCTGGGGTATCAACGTGGGTTGCTACAACCTGGAAGAACCTCAAAAACATTATGCTAAGTGAAAGAAGCCAGTGACAAAAGGGTACATACTGCATTATTCCGTTTAGATGCTCTATCAAGAACAGGCAACTCCAGAGACAGAAAGCAGATTAGTGGTTACCAGGAGGTGGAGAAGGCAGCAATAACGAGTGGTTACTTAATGGGTACAGGGTGTTTTTCTGGAATTAATAAAAAAGTTTTGAAACTAGAGACAATTGGTGCTTGCACAACATTTAGTGAATATCCTAAACGACACTGAATTGTACACTTTGAAATGGTAATTGTATGTTATGTGAATTTCACTTCATTTAAAAAATCATACTCCTACCAGTATAGCAGGATACCTCTTCCCACACAGGTTCTAAGAAAATAATCAGCTAAGTGTACAGTCATGCATGGGTAAAAGTGTTTGTTTTAGCATGTGTATTGTTAAAATGTTTTATAATAGTGAAAATTTGCCTAATGTTCATCAAAGAGTAGATAAATAAATCAGAGTTCATCTATATATTGGAATACTAAACAACTGATAAAAATAATTAGGTAGATCCACACAAAAAAGTCTCTTCACTTAAAAGCACATTAAATTCCTAAGTGCTATTAAAAATGTAACTGTTGGCCAGTGAAAATGATACTACACACCTGAGGACTTGCCACCTGTCAGTAGAAGGCAAAGCTGAACTGTGTTCTGTCCCAGCTTTATTTACATGGCTTTGTTCACGTGGCTGCAGTTCCCAGAGCAGTGCCTGGCACACAGTAGGTGCTCAATAAGTTTTAGATGGATGAATATCTAGGAAGAACCATTAAATTTTAAGTTTTAAGAGGAAGTTCTGTAGTTCATATGTCACAGACATTGCACTTTGTCAATAAGTAGAAAGATTACAAACAATGGATCTGGAAAGCTGACATTCTGAGAAATATAGACATATACATATGTAATATGTGCCAAGAAATAAGTCCAGAGACATATACATTAAAAAGTTAACAGTGATTATCTTTACGTGGTGATATTATAAATGATTTAAAAATTTTCCTTTGCATGTTGTCTGAATTTTTCTTCTAACGATAAGCATAGACTACTTTTCTACTCAGGAAAAAATTGAAAAAGCAATAAAGCTATTTCCACGTAGAAAATAAATTCAGTTTATTATCTATAATTCAATTCTGAAGACTGTTAATTGGGCATGCTAGATGCTTTCACTGAACTGCTTTGGTTGTTCTGAGTTCTAAATCCATTTAGTTCTCTAAAATAAACAACTTACTCAAAGAAATCCAAACCTGCTCAGAAAATACCAACATTAGTAATGTCCAGCCACACCACAGGTACTGGTGGGGCACTATTGGTCCAATTATTAAGAATCTGTCTGTTTTGGGTGCAATAAGCAATAGGCTCACTCAGTACCTATCAGGCACCAATAGTACCTGCTACCGACATTAACTGGCCAAAGCCCCCAGAGTGTCATTAGAGGGGAGAAATCATCCAGTCAGTCAATAATCACAGGTTAATGAAAGAACACTCTACCAGCTTGCTATTCCCAAAGACCAGAAAGCTGCTATGCTCTTCAGAACTCTTAACAAAAACGACGATGACAAAAATTGTCTTCCTTGACTCTCACCTTGGGAACAAAAGACTAAACCCAAGTACAATGACACAATAGAGTTTCTTGTATACTGTTTTCATTTCGGTGTCACTTCTGTTTTCTGTGACTCTTACTTTGGGAGTAAACAAGTCATTTCCTCCAGGATCCTGAACTGGTCATACATAAAATCTTCCCGGCAGGACAAGCCTCAGGTGGGCAGGGAGTCTGTGAAGTGGGGAGTCTCAATCCCATCTCCTGCAGAGGCCAGTGTGGCTCAAACCTGGGGACCTCACTCATCGAAGGGACACAAGGCGAGGGTTGCGGGTGGTTAGCCTGTGCCAGACCTAAGGGTCCCGCTGCCTGTCAGCTCCTGACATGCCTGACTCGGGGTCCAGGAGCCACATCCTCCAGGCTTTAAGCAGACAATGGAAATTCTGATTTTTATGTTAACACCTGTTTTTGTTCTCTTAGCCACTAATTAGATTTTTTAAACATTATGCAGTCCAAACCAAGAACATCTATGGGCCACCAGTATGCAACACCTGAGCATTTGACCTTGAGTTTGATACTTACTCCAGGCCTTTCTACTCCTGGCAAGTCACCTAAACAGAGGACAGGTCATTATCTTAGGACCTTTGGACTTGAATTCCCTTTTCATCTTTATTCCGAGTTTCCTCATAAAACTCTGGGGGAGACGCCCCTCTTAAGACTATGCTGTTGTTTGGAAATCACATCCATTACAACCCACAATCAATTTTCCCCTCTAGTCCACTGCAAAATAAGATTATAGGTCCTATTCCTAGAAAGGGTGCTTAGAAAACCATTAGCAGATGTTCACAACCTGCATTCCCTTACCCCACATTATCCTGGATTCCAACAAAGACAGGGGAGCCAGAGCAGCTCTGAAACCAGGCCTGCTGGAGCAGGAAGTGAATGACTTCCCTTCAGTGGCCCAAAAACCTGGCAAAGAGGAATGATGCCTTGGCCCCAACAGCCACTGCAGAGGCTGGCTCTTACCCCACTGGAAACCTTCGTGTCCCTCCCCTACATGCCTACCCCTCAGTCTGCTGCCCTGCCTCTCCTGCATTTCTCTCTACTCCAAAGGTTCCCATGCAGAGGGCATGGAGGCAATCCAGACTCCCTCTCCGGCCAGCCCCCCAGGCTTCCAGGGCACTAAAGAGCAAACACAAATCTCCCTCTAAGCTAGAAGGACGGGGCAGGATGGGTCCACACTGCCCATCCATACTGGATTTGGTAGAAATGAAGTCCATGCACATGTGTCATCTTCCTTGTAGTAGTCCTCATAAAAGCTCTGAGAGAGGTTTCATGTCCTTTTTACAGAAAACGAGATGGAGGCTTAGAGAGGTTACTTTAGTAAGAGAGAGAGAAGCCTTCTTAGAGGTGAACTTCCAACTAGCATCAGAACTCACGGCAAGAACATGAGGGGCACACTGGGAGAACAATGAGTTTCCCCAAACTTAGCTTTCCCAAAGCACCCCTACTAGAGCCCACGAAGTCCTCAACACTCCAGCCACACAGGCTACCATGGGAGGCTTTAGGGAGCTTCAGCACAGAGGATAAGCTCCTTATACTACAACCAAAGACTTCAGAGCCAGATGAAAGGCATGATGGGAGAACATGGTCAGCCACATAGCAGATGGTTGGAGATGACAGCCTGAAAACCAAAACAGCCCACAGGTGCTTAAAGAACACAGGCCCTGCCTAAAAAGAGTCCATTAGTCCTACTGCTCCTGTCCAGGTTACTTCATACACACACACACGCAGATGAATGCATACACGCATACACGCACACACACACACACATACACACTCACACATATTTCTTGCAGCAGGCAAGAAATAAGGGAGACTTGAATGAAGGGCAGCAGGGGGCCTGGGAGAGATGCCTGCAGGAAATTGCTCAGGGAAGAATGCATGGGATTCAGCAACCCAGAAAGCTGCAGGTGGAGATTGAGGGGAGGCTGTCAGGGGAGGGAGAATTGACTCTTGTTTAATAACAGCACATCCCTACAGAGCTATTCTTCCTGTGTCATGTTTAGACATCTAGTTTGCCCTTTGTGTGGCTATCTGACCCACAAGCATCTCCATCAAAAGTAGGGGTTTGGCGCTAGATGAAATGTCAGCGCTGGAAACACTGCTCTGAGAATTTTCTGCATAAGAATTATATTTGAAGTTGCATACATAGATGTAATCAGCAAGAAAGAGGGTATAGAGGAGAGGGGGATAAAAGCAATGAATGATGCCAGCAGCAGAAACAGAGACTGAGTCTGGGAATCTCCTACTGAGTATCTTTCCGGTAATCTCCTTTCTGCTTGTTAACGAAGGCAAAGCGGTCTGAAAGGACAGGACCAGAGTAGTGGTGGAGATCTCAAAGCAGAAATCGCTAATAACCACTGCCTTTAGGAGAACCAAACCCCCACCATTTTTATTCTTCAGTCATTCTGCTCAGGAACAAGCTTTCAGGGAGTTTGGCTGGGTGGCTGCAGTGATCCACAGACAAGTCACTAGAAATGCTTCCTTGGATCACAGGAAAGTGGCCAATGATTGTCCCATTTTACATAAGAAAATTAAATGGTCAGACCCAGATGACTTGGCAAGACCAGGGCTAACAAATCGGGTTCCCAGGTTCCACTGCTGAGAAGCAGGTCAAGGGCAGTGCACGCTTCCTGGCCTGGGCCCTTGGGACACTGCCATAGGCTGCAGAATGGTTTTGTGTTACAGGGCTGGAAGTGCTATGATTTTTTTCTAAAAAAACAACATTACATAATTTCGCATGCTGTGAAAACGCTCATTTATTTTACATCTTCATTTCACATTGTTGCAATTTAATTTTATTGTTACTGATATCCTTCTATACATTAATCTAATACTTCATTTGGTCCAAGAAGTCAGACACTGTGAATTATCCCCATCACCCAAGATTTTACCCAATTTAACAACCTTGGTATGATTTAGAATATAGCCATAGCCCTATCTTTAAGATAATAATAATAAGAGATAAAAATGTTTGAAAAACCCCACGAGAAAAGATGCCAGGGTATGTCTGATAGCCTAAGTTTGCATCATCTATCTACCTCTTGGCCAGAAGAGAAAAGAAAACCTTCAGTGACCATCCTCCCAAAACTGTATCCAATGAGAGAGGAAAGATATTTCCTCTTAGTAAAGTCAGGGTGCTTTACCACGTGACCTTAACCACTCATACAGAGACAGCTACACTGATTTTGGGGCCAAGGTATTATGTGTGAGCTTACCTGTGACTATTATTCAAGAAAGCATTCTCAGCAGAACCCAGACTGCCTTCTCCTTCCCAACTTCTCAAATCCACGTACAGACAAGGGAAGGTCAAGTGTAGAGCAAACGCTTAGGGGATGTGTTGGGTGGGGCCATGCTCAAAGTTCAGTGCAATGCACAAACAACTCATTAGTGATTGCCAAGTGAACAAGCAACAACCAACCATGAAATCAAAATACTCTTGGAAAACTTAAAAATATACCCCTTGGGGATGAGGGATTCCAAAAAATCCTGGGAGGCAGGAATCCTGCTGGCACCCCCAATGCGCTATAGCCATGGCCCACGGTAATAAAAGATGGTCCCTACCGTGCATCTGCACTGCCTAAAAGCACCTGGGAGAGGGACTGTCCACCTTTGACAAAAGCAGGTAGGCTTAATGAGTTAATGTTTTCAAATGTTTTCTGAGCTCTTTGATGGGAGCAGCTGTGCCACTACAAAGCAGCCTTTCATCTCCAGGACAGAAACAGTCTCTCTCTTTCTACCCCCTCTATCCAGCTAAGCCTAACCAACCTCAGCAAGGCCACCCTCTCCAAGACAAAAGGAAAGGGAACAGCTCAGGCAGAATGTAGCCTCTGATTCTGTTTTCCTTTGCCTAATGCACCCTGGCTAATTTTTCCCTAATGGTATCATCAGTGGCACATGCAGCCCTGCAGCAATGCTCTGTGCCATCTGAACAACAGGAGAAACCCTTCTGCTGGAAAATGAATGCAAATAGATTCTAATCAATAGGAAGAGCTCAATTACAGCAACTTCAGCACACTTCAAAGGTGTTGCTACTTTCTTGCTGGCTTATCCCACACAGCCATTTTGAGGGGCTCGACCTTGGGAGCTCGCTGGCAACAAGAGCTGCTCCAGACAACTCTAACTGGACCAGCAAACTTCCCACCATACTGGATGTCTTCTACAAGCCAGAAGAGGGGGAAAACTCCTTATCTCAGTTCAGAGCCACATTTCTCCTCTTGCACACCCCAGCACCTCCATCAGGACACTGAGGGCAACTTAGTGAAGACCTGTGCCTTGGCCACTGGTCTGAAAGGCCCTGGGGTATACCAGTGCCCAGATCATCGCAACCACCTGCAGAAAGTCAGCTGCTTCTTCAATCTGCAAGGAACAGACTCCTTCCCAGGAGACCTCTGGTAATGAGGTGTTAAGAGTACAAGAGCCAGGGAAGTGAGGCAGAACAGGAAACATGGCCCAAATGCCAGGCACTGTTTTTTGGGTTCAGATCTTGGCACTAACTACCTATCAGCTGTGGAATCTTGCAAAGGTTACTTAACAATCCTTTAGCTAGGTGCTATTGTCATCTCTGGTTTATAAAGGGAACAAAGGCCAAGGTGGGTGGATCACTTGAGGTCAGGAGTACAAGACCTGGCCAACAGAGTGAAACTCCATCTCTACTAAGAATACAAAAAAATCAGCCGGGTGTAGTGGTGCATGCCTGTAATCCTAGGTACTCAGGAGGCTGAGGTGGGAGGATTGCATGAACTCAGGAGGCAGAAATTACAGTGAGCCGAGATCATAACACTGCACTCCAGCCCAGGTGACAGTGAGAAGACTGTCTTCAAAAAAAAAAAAAAAAGGACAAAAATCCTATCAATATCTCAAAGCTTTAGGAAGAAAGAAAACTATTTAGTACAGTGCCACGTGTACAGTAAGTGTTCGATAAATGCTGGCTAATGATATGCCTTCTGCTGCTGTTAGTAATACCGATGTGTTGGAAAATGTTGAGAGGAACTCTGAAAAAGAGCTAGCGGCCAGAATTTTCAGGAAAAGCTGCCTACATCCTCCTCTGTGAGTTTCATAAGGCACATTTCTGTGGTACCTTCTCAGGACTTTTAATGTGTTGAAGACAAGTTTAACTTTGAGAAACACTGAATTAAATAAATTTATATATTTTTGCTACAAAGAATATCTGCAGACAGATCAAGATGGCCAACTAGAGGAATCTACCACTCATCTCCTTCACAAAAATGACAAAAACAACAGAAATAATAATTGCACTTTGAGTAGAGTAACTAAAGGAAAACACTGGAAGTGACAAAAACTCTCTGAAGCATGAAAACTTGGAAAGCTAGCATAGGGAGGGAAGCGAAACACCTGGCCAGGATCTGCTTGGGGCCAAGGGAAAGGTAAGCAGGGGATGCCCCATGATCTCCATAGTCACTGAGGCTGCCTGCAATCCCAGCTACAGGCTAGCCCTGCAGTTCCCATAGGCCCTGAGCCCAGTGGAGGAAACTACCTGGAGTCCACAAGGTCACATTGCTCCAGAGAAGGGACACATGTGCTCCACAGTGGGACAGAGCCACTGGGGGAGCGTATTCTGCCCTGGAGGCCATTAGCCCCTATATATACATCTCCATGTCCCTGGGTCCCTGCCATCATTCCACTGTGCCCACAAAAAAGGCTGAGTGCTGTGATCCCAGCTAGACCCGATGGTGCAGTCATCATCCCTGCCCCCGAGCCCATGCAGTGCTCTACCCTCCAGGGAGCAGGCATAGCACAGAGAGGAGGATGCTCCAGAACTAGGGGAGCCAGTGTACATGCTGAGCAGAGACCTAGAGCTGACCACCTCACATCTGCCACCACCAACAACCCCTCCAGTGGCGGAGGTGCTGCACATGTGTGCACATCCTCCGGGAACTAAAGTGCAGCCAGTCCAGTGATTGCCATCACAGAAGGCCATACCTCCTCCAGAGGTGGAGCTGTGCATGTCATGTGTCCACAAGGAGAGGCCCACCTGGTGCCCACCAATGCAAGTAACCCCACCCACTCCAGGGCCAGAGCCACCACATGCCATGCACATCCCCCAGAAACTAAGGAGTGACCTGTTCAGCAGTGCCAGCAGCCCCACCCCCAAAACCAGTGCAGCCACTGTGCCAGGCGCATCCCCCCAGGGCCTGAGAACCACCTTGTCCTGCAACCCCCCTCAATCACAAGCAATGCTACACCACTGCCTTTACAAACACCTGCAATTTAAGATTCTGAGGAAATCTCAGACACTGCTGGCATTAATTACAGTCAAAGAAATCAGACAGGGACTACACTATGATGCCCATGTAGAACAAAAGCCAAAGCACCCTACCCAACAGACACCATAGGAAACGTCTGTAGGAAAAGGTATTTCTCCACAAAAGTGACTCCATATATTTGGAAGACATGACTATACTCCACCAGATGTGCAGGTATCAACGTAGGAACCAAAGAAACATGAAAAAACAAGTAAACATAACACATCCAAAGAGCACAACTCTCCAGTAACAGACCCCATAGAAAAAGAAATCTATAAAATGCTTGAAAAGGGATTAAAATAATATCAAGGAAACTCAGTGAGATATAAGAGAACACAAAATCAGAAAAACAATTTACAATCCAAATAAAACATTCAACAAAAAGATATAAAAAAGAACCAAGCAGAAATCCTGAAGCTAAATAACTAAATGAATGAGATAATCAAGAGCTTCAAAAATAGACTGAGCAAAAGAAAAAAAATTTCTGAACTTGAAGACCAGTATTCTGAAATAACCTAGTCAGACCAAAGAATAAAAAGGGTGGGAAGGGAATTAAAAGAATGAAGACAGTGAAGAAAGCCTACATGACATATGGGACACCATCAACTGAATAAATACTCAAAATTTAGGAGTTCCAGAAGTAAAAGAGATTTTAAAAAACTATTCAATAAAATAATAGCTAAACTTTTTTTTGTTCCCTCAAGATGGTAGATTGGAGGCTTTTAACACACCTTAGCCACTTGGAAATAGCAAAACAGTGAGTAAAGATCAACTCTGAATCAGAGTTTTAATTCAAGAAGGAAAATGTGAATTCACCAGAATAGTGAAGGATACCCCAAATCCCATTGAGAAAAGGTACGCAAGCAGCCCTTGTGATAGCGTTTGGCTGATAAACATGAGTGAAGCCCCTGTACATGAAAAGGGCAAAGAGTTTTCCTCTATGACTCACCTTTCCACTTGGGATCTGTGCAACCCATGCCAAGAAAGCGGACCCTGATTCTCCCAAGCCCTGGAACTACCATGAGGAGAGGCTGGGAGACACTGAGAGGGAAAGATATTGGAAAAAGCTGCATGCACTTTCCCAACCTTGGACCACAGGGAAGATGTCGTTTTTAATCCACACTAATACAAAGTCAGTCATTGTTTGGTGACCTAACAATGCAGCCACGCAGGCATTTTAGTCTCAGACTAGAGACTGGAGCACTTGCTTCGGAGTGGGGTAGAAACCTCCTAGCCGAAATGGAGCAGCTAGTGTGGAAAGTGCCCCAGCAGTAGGCACTGGAATTGGGCAATCTCCCACCACAGGACTAGAGTGGGAGGAGAGCTGCTGAAACTGTGGTTTCCTCTGAGAGGTGAGACTTGCAGCCAAGAGCAGCTTTGTGACCTGGAACTGGTCTGTGTGTCATTGCTTGGAGTCCCAGCCTTCTCCCCTGAGACCATGGTGTAGCAGGGCCCTCTATGCTCTATGCCCAGGCAGATCTCCAGGCATTTGAAGCACTCACTTCCCTACATTAGCAGCCTAAGCTGCCTCACACTTGCTAAGCGGATAATTTGGTACAGTGGGGCTCTGCTTCACACCCAGGCAGATTTCCAGGCATAAGGAGTACCCATCTGCCTGGATTAGCAGTCTGAGCTACTTCATCCTTTCTATGCAGAGACCATGGTGGAGCAGGGTCAACTCTACTCCTTGCCCAGGCAGATCTCCAGGCATATGGAGCACCCACTTGGCTGGATCAGCAGCCTGAGCCACCCCAACCTTCTTCTGCAGAGACCATGGTACAGCAGGGCTGTCTCTGCTCCACAGTCAGAGATCTCCAGGCACTCAGAGAACCCAATCACCTGATTTGCTTCTTGAGCTGCCCACCCCACTTTCCTACAAAGACCTTATTGCACAACCAATTACTCCACTCCTCACCAGTAGATATATTTCCGGGCAATCAAATACCCACTCACCTAGATTAGTAGCCTGAGCTGTCTCTCCCTCCCACTGCAAAGACCTTGTTGCAGTGACAGTTTTTCCAGGGCAAACTCCCAAGTATGCAGCATGCTTGCTCCCCTGGATAGGAGCCTGAGCCACCCCTCCCTTCCCATGCTGAGATCTTGGCGCAGCGGCACATTCTCTGCCCCACGACTGGACATATCACCAGGCCTTCAGTGCACCTGCCCCCTGGAATAGAAGTATGAACTGTTATACTCTTACCATGCAAAGAACTTAGTACAGCATCACTCCCTTCACTTCACTTTCAGATATAACTCCAGGCATTTGTCACACCTGCTCCCATGGATAAGGAGTTTCAGCCACGCTTTGTCTCATGTAAAGACTTTGTAGTGGCAGCAGTTTCTCTGCTCCTTCCCCAGGCATATCATCTGACACGGGACATACCTGCTTTCCCAGAGCAGGAGCTTCACCCACTCCTCCCATCCCCTGCAAAGACCTTCTTTGAACAGCAGTTTCTCCACTCCCTCCCAGAGCATGTGGCACATCTGCTTGCCTTAATGAGGAGCCTGAGCTGCTCTTCCCTTCAGGTGAAGAGACCTTAGTACAATGGCACTCTCTCAGCTTGATGCTCAGACATACCTTCAGGCATTTGGAGCACCCACTCTTCTAGATTAGGAGTTTAGGGCATTCCCCTCTCCCTTCCAGAAACTTGGGGCAGGGAAGGTTTTCCAATTCCATGTCTAGACACATCTCTGAGTCCTTGGCAGCCTCTGCTGCAAAAGCTGGTGCTTGTAACTGCCATTAGGTCTGTCTAGTTTGGCCCTGCCCATCTTGGTGCCCCTACCTGGGACTGAGCAGGGAACTCAGATCATTGTGCATTCCAAAGATCAGCCCCTTGCTTGAGGCAAGAGAGAGCTTCCTCCACTCAACAAGGATCAAGCATATTCCTATCAAGTTTGGATGCAGCCAGCTGTTACCCATAAGCACCACCTACTGGCCTGGAAGTTGAAAGATAAAACATAACAAGAAATCTGAAACAGGTGCACAGTACTGGGGAACAAGATAAGCTTCCTAAGACCTCTACTACCCTGGCCAGAGAAGGGGGCAATGAGCCTGCTCATATGCCCAGTACATAGTTACTGCAACCAGCATTTAGCAAAGTTGCCAAATAAAAGCTATCTAAAACCAAGGAACTTAAAATAGACTATTTGGTACTGAAGACACCTGGAACCAAAGCCACAGGACCCTACATAACAACATATATTATGGATACCTTCCTCAGGGGTAGAAAAAAGATGCCATCCAAACAAAAGCAAACTCAAGAAAGGATAGTTTATCCACATGAGAAAAAACCAGAGAAACAATTCTAAAAGTATGAAATAAAAAAGTATTACAACACCCACAGAGTGAAACACTAACTCTCCAGCAACAGATCCTAACCAAGATAAAATCTAAATACCAGGTAAACAATTCAAATTATTTATTTTATTTTGTACTTTTTTGAGATGGAGTCTCGCTCTGTTGCCCAGGCTGGAGTGCAGTGGCACAATCTTAGCTCACTGCAACCTCCACCTCCGGGTTAAAGAGATTCTCTTAGCTCAGCCTCCTAAATAGCTGAGACTACATGCGCACACCACCACGCCTGGCTAATTTTTGTATTTTTAGCAGAGACGAGGTTTCACCGTGTTGGCCAGGCTGGTCTTGAACTCCTGACCTCAAGTGATCCACCTGCCTCAGCCTCCCAAAGTGCTGGGTTACAGGCATTGGCCACTGTGCCTGGCCTCAGATTACTGATTTTAAATAAGCTCAGTGAAATCCAAGAGAAAGCTGAAAACCAACATAAAAGAAATCAGATTAGCAAGTCAAGAAATAAAAGAAGAGATAGGCTTCATTAAGGAAAAAACCAAACAGAACTCCTGGAAATAAAAAATTCATTGTAGCAGTTACAATATACAGTTGAAAGCTTTAACAATAGGCTAGAACAAGTAGAAGAAATAATTTCAGAGCTGTATGATAGGTCTTTCAAATTAACCCACACAGATGAAAGAAAGAAAGGAAAGAAAAGAATTTAAACAAATCAACAAAGCCTTCAAGAAATATGTTATGTAAACTAGCCAAACCTATCAGTTGTAGGTATTACAGAGGAAGAAGAAAAAAAAGTTAAAAGTATAAAAAATATATTTGAAGAAATAATTCAAGAAAACGTCTCTGGTTTTGTGAGAGATTAAGCCATCCAGGTAAAAGAAGATTAGAAAACTCCTGGAAAACACATTGCAAGAAATACACTAAGACATAAAGTCATAAGACTATCCAAAGGCAATGTGAAGGAAAAAATTCTAAGAGTAGTAAAAGAGAAAGGTCTAATCAGCTATAAAGGAAATGCCATCAGACTAAAAGCAGACTATTCAGCAGAAACTTTACAAGCCAAAAAAATTGGGGGCCTTTTAGCCTCCTTAAAAAAAAATGGGCTGGGCGTGGTGGCTCACGCCTGTAATCCCAGCACTTTTGGAGGCCGAGGAGGGCGGATCACGAGGTCAGGAGATCGAGACCATCCTGGCTAACATGGTGAAAACCTGTCTCTACTAAAAATACAAAAAATTAGCCGGACATGGTGGCGGGCACCTGCAGTCCCAGCTACTTGGGAAGCTGAGGCAGGAGAATGGCATGAACCTGGGAGGAGGAGCTTGCAGTGAGCTGAGATCATGCCACTGCACTCCAGCCTGGGCAAGAGAACGAGACTCCAACTCAAAAAAAAAAAAAAAATGCCAGCCAAGAATCTTATATCCTGCCAAGCTAACCTTCACAGATGAAGAAATAAAGTATTTCCCAAACAAACACTGAGGAAATTTGTAAAAATTAAAATGGCCTTTCAAGAAATACTCAAAAAGTTCTAGACATGAAAATAAAAGGATACTTGCTATCATAAAAGGCCATATAAGTAAAAATCTCACAGATTCTCTAAAGCAATTACACAATTTAAACCCCAGGGGCAACTAAGCAACAACACTATGACAGAAACAAAACTTCAAATATTAATATTAACCTTGACTGTAAATGGCCCAAGTGCTCAACTTAAAAGACACGGAGTGGGAAACTGGATTAAAAAAAACAAGATCCAACCACCTGCAGCCTACAACAGACAACACCTCCTGGCTAAAGACAGCTACAGACTCAAAGTAAATGGGTGAACCAAGATATATCATGCAAAAGGAAAACAAAAGAAAGCAAGAGTAGCCATCCTCATATCAAATAAAAGGACCTTAAACAAACAACAATTATAAAAAAGACAAATAAGAGTATTATATAATAATAAAGAGCTTAATGCAACAAAAAGATATAACTATCCAAAATACACGTTGATATGACTTGGCTGTGTGCCCACCCAAATCTCATCTTGAATTATGTAGCTCCCATAACTCCCACATGTTGTGGGAGGGACCCATTGGGAGAAAACTGAATCATGGGGGTGGTTCCCCCATACTGTTCTTGTGGTAGTGGATAAGTCTCACAAGATCTGATGGTTTTATAAGGGAAAACCCCTTTTGCTTGGTTCTCATTTTCTCTCTTGCCTGCTGCCATATAAGACAACCCTTTTGCCTTCCACCATGATTGTGAGGCCTCCCCACCAATATGAAACTGTGAGTCCATTAAAACTCTTTTTCTTCATAAATTACCCAGTCTTGGGTATGTCTTTATCAGCTGCATGAAAATGGACTAATACACACATGCATCCAACACTGGAGCACCTGGATTCATAAAACAAATACTACTACACCTAAGAAAACAGATTGATAGAAATATAATAATAGTGGGGGACTTCAACACCCCACTGACATGACAAGACAGATCACTGAGGCAGAAAATCAACAAAGAAGCTCTGGACTTAAATTGGACTATAGACTAAATTAACCTAATAGTCACTTACAGAACATTATATCCAATGATCGCAGAATATCCATTCTTCTCACTTCTGTATGAATGTTCCAAAACTGACCACGTGCCTGACCACAAAGCAAGTCTCAATAAACTTTAAAAACCTAAAAATCATATGAAGCATCTTCTCAGAACACAGACAAATAAAATTAGGAATCAATACCAAGAGAAATGCTCAATACTACACAAGTACACATAAGCTAAACAACTTGCTCCTGAATAACTTTTGGGTAAACAACAAACTTATGGCAGAAATTGAAATCTTTTTCAAAACAAATGAAAATAGATACAATACACCAAAACCTAGGTCACAGCAAAAGCAGTGCTAACTGGAAAGTTTATAATGTTAAACACCTACATCAAAAAAAAATAGAAAGATGAAAATTAACAACCTAATGTGGACCCTCAAAGAACTAGAAAAACAAGAACAATCCAAACCAAAATCTATCAAGAGAAAAGAAAGATCAAGCAGAACTAAATGAGATTGAGATCAATAAAATAATTATACAATGAACATTCCAACTGATAATATACAAAAGAGCATCAGAGACTAGTATGAACACCTCTACGCACATAAACTAGAAAACCTACAGGAAATGGATAGATTCTGGAAATATATAACCTCCCAAGATACAACCAAGAAGAAATAAAATCCTGATCTGACAATTAATGAGTAATAAAGCTGAATCATTACTTCCAACAACAATAACAAAAAGGCCCAAAGCAGACATATTCAAAGCAAATTTTACCAGATATATAAAGGAGAACTGTTACTAATCTTATTGGAACTATTCCAAAGAATTGAAAAGGAAAGATCCCTCCCTAACTACTTCTATGAATCCAGTAACACTCTGAAAACAAAATTAGGCAAGAACACAACAACAACAATAAACATGACAGGTTAATATCCCTGATGAACATAAATGCAAAAATCCTCAACAAAAATACTAGCAAACAAATCCAACAGCACATCAAAAAGATAATTCATAATGATCAAGTGAATTTTATTCCAGAGATACAAGGATGGTTCAACACCTGCAAATCAATAAGTGTGATTCTTTACACAAACAGGACTAAAAACAGACACCATACGAAAATCTCAATAGATGGAGAAAAGGTATTCAATAAAATTCAAAATCCCTTCTAAATAATAAATCCTCAACAAATTACACATCAAAGGAACATATCTCAAAATAATGAGAACCTTCTGTGAAAAATCCACAGCCAACTTTATACTGAATGGAGAAAGGCTGAAAACATTCCCTACTAGAACTGAAGGAAGACAGGATGTCCACACTCACCACTCCTATTCAACGCGGTACTGGAAGTCATAGCCAGAGCAGTCAAGGCACAAAAAAATGAATAAAATACAAATTAGAAAAGAGGAAGTCAAATTATCTCAGTCCCTTAATGATATGATCATATACCTAAAAAAAACATAAAAACTCCTCTATTAGTTTGGTAGATTTCAGAAGTGAAGCTATCAGGTCCTGGGCTTTTCTTTGCTGGGAAACTTTTTGTACCCTGAGGTGCATCACTGGATTATTTGAAAACTTTCTGCTGTTTTGATGTATGTGTTAATTGCTATAAAATTCCTTCCTAGTGCTACTTTTACTGTATCCTATAGGTTTTGGTATGTCGAGTTTCTATTTTCAGTTGTTTACAAATTTTTTTTTATTTCCTTAATTTCTTCATTGACCCAATGATTGTCCAAGAGCATGTTGTTTAATTTTTATGCATTTGTACACTTTCCAAAATACCTTTTGTTATTAATGTCTTTTGTATTCCATTGTGGTCTGAGAATAGACTTGATGTGATTTTGATGTTTTAAAATTTGTTGAAACTTGTATTGTGGCCTAACATGTGGCCTATCTTGGAGAATTTTCCATGTGCTGATGAGAAAAATGTGTATTCTGTAGCTGTTGGATAAAATATTCTGTAAATGTTTGTTAGGTCCATTTGGCCTAAAGTAGAATTTAAATTCAATGTCTATTGATTGTCTGTCTAGGGGTCTGTCCAATGGTGAAAGTAGGGTGTTGCAGTCTCTAGCTATTATTGTATTAGAGTCTAACTTCTTTTTTACACCTGTTAATATTTGTTTTATGTATCTAGGTGCCCTGGTGTTGACTGCATATATCTTCTTGGTGAAATGACTCCTTTATCATTATATAATAATCTTTGTCTCTTTACAGTTTCTGACTTAAAGTCCATTTTATCTAAGTATAGCTACTTCTGCTTTGTTTTGGTTTCTGTTTGCGTATTTATTTCTATCCCTTCAATTCAATCTATGTGTGTCATTAAAGGTGAAGTGACTTTCCTGTAGGCAACATGTAGTTGGGTCCTGTCATTTCTTTTTTTAAATCCTTTCAGCCAGTCTATACCTTTTAATTGGAAAATTTAATCTGTTTGAAGTCAAGGTTATTATTTATAGGTGAGGACTTACCTCTTTCATTTTGTTAATTATTTTCTGGTTGTTTTGTATATTTTTTGTTCCTTTCTTCCTTTCATTTTATTCTGATAAAAGATTTTTTTAACTACAGATGCAATTCCATGACTTGTTAACAGTCTGATCAGGATTTCTATCTCTTCCTGGTTCAATCCCGGGGGGCTGCATGTGTCCTAGAATTTATCTATTTCCTCTGGGTTTTCTAGTTTGTGTGTATAGAGGTATTCATATTAGTCTCTGATGCTCTTTTGTATTTCTGTATTATCAGTTGTGATGGCCCCTTTATCATTTCTGATTGTAGTTGGAATCTTTTCTCATTTTTTCGTGATTAACCTGCCTAGTGGTCTGTCAATTTTGCTCAACCTTTAAAAAACCAACTTTTTGTTTCATTGCTTCATTGCATAATAGTTATTTTTTCATCTTAATCTCATTTAGTTCTGCTTGATCTCTTTGCTTTCTTTTCTTTTGCTAGATTCGAGTTTGAATTGTTCTTGTTTTTCTAGTTTCTTAAAGATTTTAAAACTTTGATCAAAGAAACTGAAGAGTTCACAAACACATACAAAAAATAGAAAAAATATCCCATGTTCATGGATTGTAAGAATGTTGTTAAAATAACTATACTACCCCAAAAGATACAAAGATTCAATGTAATTCCAATTGAAATACCAACAACATTCTTCACAGAAATAGAAAAAGCAATCCTAACATCCACATAGGGTTGCAAAAGATCCCAAACAACTAAAGCAATCTTAAGCAAACAAAAACAAAAACAAACAAAAAACAAAGTTGGAGGCATCATACTACTGGACTACAAAATGTACTACAAAATGTTAGTACATGCTGTACTAACCAAAACAGCATGGTACTTGCAAAAAAACAGACACATACACAAACGGAACAGAATAGAGAACCCAGAAATAAATCCATTTATTTACAGCCATCTGATTTTCAACAAAGGCACCAAGAACATTTAGTGGGGAAGGAACAGTATCTTCAATAAATGGCACTGGGATTATCCATACCCAGAAAAATGAAACTAGACCACTATCTCTCACCATATACAAAATCAACTCAGAATGAATTAATGACCTAAATGTAAGAACTGAAACTAAAAAAACTACTACAAGAAAACATAAGAGAAATATTTCAGGCTAATATCCTTAGAAATAAAACCTCAAAAGCAGAGGCAACAAAAGCAAAGATAAATGGGATTACATAAAACTAAAAAGCTCTGCACAGCAAAGAAAACAATAAACAGAGTGAAGAAACAACCTATAGTATAATAGAAAATGTTTGCAAACTATTTATCCAACAAGGGATTAATATGTAGAATATACACAAGGAACTCAAACTACTCAACAGCAAAAAAAAAACAATAAAAATAATCAAAGTAGCGATACAAATGGACAACTGTATGAAAAAATGTACGTCATAATAAGAGAAATGCAAATCAAAACCACAATGAGATATCATCTCACTCCAGTTAGAATGGTGATTATCAAGAAGACAAAAAAATAACAGTTGCTGGTGAGGATGTGGAGAAAAGAACTTTTACACACTTTTGGTGGGAATGTGAATTAGCCATCATAAAAAAAGTATGGAAGTTGCTCAAAGAACTAAAAATAGAACTACCATATGATCCAGCAATCCCACTACTGGTCTCACTCATATGTAGAAGCTAAACAAATTGATCTCCCAGAAGTAGAGAATAGAATAGTGGCAACTAGCAGCTAGGAAGGGAGGAGAGATAGAGAGAAGGTAGTTAAAGGATACAAAAATTACAATTTGATAGGAGTAAGTTCTAGGGTTCTACAGCATTGTAGGCTGACCATAATTAACAATAATTTACTCTATATTTTCCAATAGCTAGAAGGGAGGACTTTGAATGTCCCCATAATGAAATTATAATGTTTTGATGTGATGGATATGCTAATTACCCTGATTTGATCATTATAAATTACATAGAGGTATTAAAATGTCACAATATAAGCCATAAATATGTACAGATATTATGTGTCAATCTTAAAAGAATACCTGTAAACATCAAGATATATGAATGTTATGAAGATCAAACTGAGAACTGCAAAATCAGCATATTCTCCACTCAGTCTCCTCTTCTCCCAAGTAATAACATACATACCTGACAGACATACAAGACCTTGTGCAACATGTGAGCAGGAACGGGCAGACAGCAGGCTGAGGTGTCTGCCCAGCTCAGTATTTGGATATTAACCTCCACTGTATTTCACTTTTTGCTTCCTCTAGACTGGATCATTCCAGGCTAGAGAACATTGTTAATTTATCTTCTATTTGCTTTTGAACTGAGTACATCTCAGGGTTTAGTTTTGTTTTTGTTTTATAATATCTAGCTACATATTTCATCTCTTTAAAAAATAAAAAGAAAATTGAGCTGAGACAATTGGGTTGTTAATTCTATCAAAAAACTTAGCAGCCTTAAAAAAAAAATAATTTGGATCAGTCCATTCATTGTCCTAGTATCTGCAGCCCCAATTTAAAGCCTTCCTTTTTAATTACAAAAATCTAAATTGAGAAAATGCTTCTCCCCAGGAAGATTTTAATATATGGGAACAGGGCAGAGTCACCCTAATACTAAGCGCTAAGCAGCAAAGGTGGGCCCCAGGACCCCTATGAAATATTTCTTGCACTGTTTCTCGTGCGCAAAAAGTCCCCAGAGATGGCCAGCAAGACTCTGCAACTTTCAATTCATCATTCCATACCTGTTCTTCTAAACCTCTATGCTGGGACCAAAGTCCTACTCTACGTTACCATACCAGGGATTGTAGGGTTTTCTTATGGTCAAAACAAAACAAAACAACAACAACAACCCCCCCCCCCCCACACACACACACAAAAACAAAAACCCTTAGAAGCTTAGGTCCATATCCTATAAAAAGAATGTCACAGTTGCACTTTCAATCCCTATGTCTTGACCATCTGAGCTTTCACCCATAGCAGAAACTCAGACTTCTGCCCACATGTGACCTCCCTGAGGATAAGCTGAACTTGTAACAGACAGAGGTATGGTAAAGAGGCAGTCGCAATTAGCCCTTCCATTTTGTCCCCACATGGAGGTAGGGAGACAGTGCTTTAGTTCCTTCCCAGACTTCAAGATGCCCTCCTACAGCCAGATCTCACTCAAGTGCAAGGCAGTAAAAAGGTTAGGAGTTCAGGCTGTAGAGTCAGCCTGCTCTGGGTTTGACTTCCAGTTGTGTGATCCAAAGAAGGTGGCCTAAAATCTCTGAGACTCATTGGCCCACTTTAACAGATGAAGAAGCTAATAGCCGTCTCACAAGCCATAGTTTGGAGACAGAGAGAGAACATAAATGAAGCTCTCAGCTTCTGGAACATAATTAATGCCAGCCAACATTAAGAACTTATCACCATAATTAGTAACTAATTAATGGGGAATGAATGCCCACAAAAAGGAGAGAAAGAAAAAGCACAGAACCAATCAACAGGGAAATAGTTACGTGAACTTGCATGTTGCTTTCGGGTTTAGGAAGCACTGGCACAAACATTGCCTCATTTTATTATGGTGAACATGTAAAAGAGGCAGGTACCATTATTCCCACTCCACATGTTGGAAGTAAAGCTCAGAGCTGCAAAGAAAATGAGCACTTAAACAAAGGATTTCTCAGCAAGGCAAAATTTACTTCTGCAGAAGGGTGCTGCTTGCACGTCTGGTCACAAGACCACACCGAACTGGGGAAGGGGCTTTTATCCCTAATGCAGTTTGTCCCGCTACTGTGTCCTGCATCCATTAGCTGGAGTTGGACTGCACAATTTAAGCTGAACTCCACTGGCTAACTTGAGAGGTGCAGGAATGTGGTTATACCAACGGGAAGCCCAGTTTTGGTGGGAAGAGCTGTTGCAACAGGAGGGGTAATTCACAGAATGGGTTAGCAGATGTGGTCTTTGTAGATAAGGACTGGCGGGAAAGTTATTTACCGAAACTAAGACAGGGAGGCATAAGGGATAAGGAAGTTGGTTTGGGCTTGAAGTAGGGAACAAAGAACAAGGGCGCTGAACAAGCTAAACCTTTGAAGAGGAACTTCTTTTGTATCTGACACACAGTCTAGAAAAAGTGTCCTAGGCTGGGCACTGTGGCTTATGCCTGTAATCCCAGCACTTTGGGAGGCTGAGGCAGGTGGATCACCTGAGGTCAGGAGTTCGAGACCAGCCTGGCTAACATAGTGAAACCCCATCTCTACCAAAAATACAAAAAATTAGCTGAGTGTGGTGGTGGGCACCTGCAATCCCAGCTACTTGGGAGGCTGAGGCAGAAGAATCACTTGAACCCAGGAGGTGGAGGCTGCAGTGAGCCGAGATCACGCCATTGTACTCCAGCCTGGGTAATAAGAGTGAAACTCTGCCTCAAAAAAAAAAAAAAAAAAAAAGTTCTAAAAATGTGGGTGAGTTTGCCGGAGGCCATATGACCAGGAGGCAGAGAATCCAGGACTTGAATCCAGATATTCTGTCCCTAAATCCACTAAGCTAAGTTGTTTCCCATGGAAAACTGAACTCCTTTCTTTATAACCTTCTAAGAGGGCTAGCTTTTTAAGCAACCAGTTCTGAAAGCATGTTCGCTAATGAAGAGCCCTCGGGAAATGCCAAGGAAACCTTTGCATGGGTGACCCTTATCTTGCCTCCGTGTCCTGGCCACCAGAACTCTGCTGTTCTTCATTATTTTACATTGAAACAAGATATGCCCCAAAATTTCCTGACACCTTTTCCATCCACCCTACTATATTTAAAACCACCAGCTCTGCACAGGGGATGGGAACTCTGGAACAAGTTCATGGGACCACTTCTTAAGAAATTAAATAGTAATTTAAAAAAAGCCACACCTGAAGAAAAAAAAAACATACACACACAAAAACAAAAACACCAGTGTATTAACTTAGATATGACAAGGCCTGAGTGACTTTTGAGATTAAAAGTGAAACATTTCTTAGAAAATGATGATTGACTTGATGCCTTAGACTCTCCAGCACAATTGCTGGCCTGTGGGCTTATTGCTGCTGTGTTCTCGAGCTTGGGTCCTTTCTGACCCACCTGCAGACCACAGCAATGCCTCCTAATTAAGACTTTACCTCTTCTTCTCGCCCTGCCAAGTCACTGTGCACCCAATAAAGTCTCTTTAGAATGCTTTCAACGTCATTGCCTTGTGTTCAATGTATTTTGCATCGTATTCAACACTCTCTATAGCCCAATCTCAAACTAACTCTCCACTCTCTCTCTTACTGCTTCACTATACATACCATACTGTGGCCAGACAGCTCTCCAAGGGAAGACCTCTGCTTAAATGGTAGAGTGAAGTGTTTCCTAAAGTCCTCTAAAATTCTCTCTGTCCTCCCAATCCCTTTCCTAAAAATCTGTGGTCAAGTTAAGAAATGTTGCTTGGTAATCCTTGATCTAGCTTCCTCACAGTTGTTACATTATTGCCTGGTGGCCATATTTGCAGAAAGCCCAGAACTCTGAATATTTAGAGTTGTGTGAAATTTTTTTTCCTGACCTCTCCCACCTACTAGTCATATGATCTTGAACATGTGAAAACTCATCTGTGAATATTTTCTCATGTAAAAAATGGGAGTAATACAGCTTTGCCTATATGCTTAGAGTCCACTTCAGAAGGGTTCCTTAATGTCTAAGTCTCTTAACATTCTTATGAGAATGTCTGAGCATTCCCCAGTGGCATATCTGGACAGTGCTATGTAGAAGGCATTCTACTGGGTATGTGGGAGAGTGAAAGATATGTAAGATCTAGCTCCTGTTCCAATGAACCTTTGTAGGTGAGGAAGCTCCTACCAAAAAAGTCTGTACTACTGCACATTAATAGTCAAATGATAAACTATGATGTACAGAGAAAAGAGAACGCACTGTAGACTGGGTGGTAGGGGGATCAGCTCATCCTGGTCTGTTTGGGACTTCCCTTGTGTTAGCACTGAAAGTTCCATGTCCTAGGAAACCCTTCAGTTGTGGGCAAACCAGGAGGGCCGGTCACCCTACAATAGTTAAGGAAGGCTTGGCAGTGATTGGAGTGTGTCTCAGAGGGGCATTTTAGGTGGTGGGAAACACACAAATTGCCTCTCTACTAAACAAACATACACCCACCCTATGACTCAGCAATTCTAGTGATATAACTGTGAGAGATTAGTTCACGGCAACATTATTTATAATAGCCCCACTGCAACCAAGCAGATGTCCACCAATAGGAGAAGGGATATATAATTGTGCATTTATAGACTGGACTATTAAATACAACACAGGTGAATTTCTCAGGTATAATGTTGAGTGAAAGAAGCCAGACTTATGAAAATCAGAATCTGTATGACTTCTTCCATATGACAGAAGAGAGAATAATTAGGAGCTATTGATTAGAAGGAGACACGAGGGAAATTTGGTGCGCTAGAGAGGTTCTATGCCATGATCTGGGTGGTGGTTATATGGGTGTGTACATATATATATATATAAGTTAATCAAGCTGTTTACTTAAAATTTGTGCATTTTATTGCATGTATTACTCCTCAAAAAAAAATTTTTAGCTGCCACTTATTAAGCCTATGTGCTCTGCACAGTGTTAAACGTTTTTATCCTCACAATCCTGTGAGGTGTAGACATTGGCCAATTTATAGATTAGGCCCAGAAAAAGAAAAAGAAAATTTCTCATGACCAAGTGTTTCTCAAAAAGTGTTTCAAGGAATAGCAGTTCTGCAGGTGTTATCTGAAAAAAAAAAAAAAAAAAAAAAGGCTTGTGGCTTGTGTTCAACTATGTTTGGGAAACTCTTGGATTAAAAGGGTTAAATGTACCTTTTTACTGCAGGATTAATATGCCAATGTGCATACCTGATCTCTTTTGTAAAGCCTCCAAGGTGTAGTAAATACTACGGAGAAATACCTGTAGACTAACATTTACATTTTGAGAAAATGATTTAGCTTTATACTGTCAATATTTGCTTTAATATTCTGAGATTTTTTCCCTATGACATTATGCAGTTAATTTTATAGTATAAGTGCTGCACTCAACTAACATTACCAGCTCATATCAGCCCCTCCTCCAGAAAAGCTTTTAGGTGATAGTGTTCTTCCCTCATCACAGCATAATGCCATCAGCAAATTAGTTATTACATTTCACAGCGTCTAGTGGAAACCTCTCCTGCCAATTACTGTGTAGTCAATTACATTCTGGACATATGCATTTTATACTGATTAAAAAAAGAATTACAGCCATTGATTTTGCTTTTCAAATTAAGAGATAACATCTATGTAGTATAGAATTACAGTGACTTGACTCAATAAAATAGTGATTTAAAAGAAAAAAAATGGGATTTAGAGAAAAACTGTGACCAACACATCATCCAAAAACAAGGAATAAGAAATGTTGTTAGCCTTTCTAAGCCCCAAAGACTGAAAGACCTCAGGGAACTGTAAGCTCTAACCTAATACTAATACTACCTTAAAAAGCCAAAATGTTAATTTCCTCCAGCACTGGAGAGGATTTGTCTCACTAGAAAATTTTAGATATAAACACCAAGTCAAAAATAATTCCTCAGTGACTCTGAGCATTCTGCCAATGACAACAGATTTGAAATGCATTTTAGAAGCAATGACAGGGAATTAAATAGATTTCTAGTGCTGTAAAGTTTAATATTACTTCACAAAGTGTTAAAGTGTCTGATCTTCCCTCAGCTCATTTGGTGCCTTGTGAGCACTGAAGACAAGCTAAGTGCAGGGGCACTTTATTAATGTATTGGAAGCCACATCAATGGTAGTATGCCTAACACCTTCCAAAAAGTTTTGAGAAATCTAAAGTAAAACGGCATGTGAGTTCCTAAAAGCCTTAACAGAATATATTGGCAGATATCACCTACAAAGCCGCTGCTAGCTAAGGGCCAGCTATAAATTAGAGATATTTAATTTTGCAGTAACACTCACAAGAAACTACAATGCATTATGCTTCCCCTGAAAGTAATGCAAATATTCTAATTAGTTTTTAATTGCTTGCTAAATTGTTCAATTTTATTCAAAATGGTCTTTAAAGAGCTATGCACCAAAAATACTTCCAATATTTCTGTGAGAAAGTTGTCAGCCCTCCTGGCCTGAAGGCAGCAGAAACTGAACTCCACAAGTGCGCAGGCATGGGGGGCTCACATGCTTTTTAGTAAGGGAGGATTTTATTTCAACCACCTGTGATCTCACCCAAACAAACAGGTCTGAGTGCAGAAAACAACTTGATGTAAGCAAATGGAATCTGGGTTGCCTGAGATTCTGGCATGTGAATGCGTTCACCTGGAAGAGATAATGTCCTGGGAGGTCACTCTACCCAGACTCCCCTTTATCTAAATATTCTCAAATGTTTCTATGGTCAAACACCAACCATTTTAGTTAAGATTTATACAGAAATGAGCCAGAGAAACTCTTAGAAATTTGACCTGGTTACCAATTGGTTACTAAGAGTCATCCACTTCCTTTGGAAATGGTTCCAATCTTGAAGATTCAAGACAACTTCAGCTTTCAGTCAAGATTGAGTAACAGGTATCAGATTTACCCTCCTGCCTTAAATAACTACAAAAGTGGACAAAATATATGAAGCAATGGTTTTCTGGACATTAGGTATCAGGCAACACAGGACTGTGATACGTAAGATGGGAAATAGAAAAGGTGAACTCTACCAATTATACCAGCTTCCTACCTGAAGGCAGTTTCCAGGCCTTAGTACAGGGAGGGGAAATGAAGCTTGGCTGATTCACCAATTCAGGGAGACAGAGTCAGAGTTCAGAAGACAAGGTAGCCAGAATTTGTAAGGCAGAGCACAGGAGATGAGGGAAATGCAGAGCCAGAGAGCACCAGAAACCTGCAGAGGGTCCCTTCAAGGATTACTTGAGTTCCAATCTGTATGGTGTGAGAAGATAATACTCAGGGCTGGGAAAGAGCCACCAGAAAGGAATAAGCAGGAAAAATCTCACTCCTACCAGTCAGAGTGAAAAGACCACATCATACATGAGGGACCAGACAGATTTCTTTAAAACAAAGGGGAATCACATGAGGTATCTAAATAAGTCAAAATCATAGAAACAGAGGTTGGAAGATGGTCGCTGGGATTGTTGAGAGGAGACAGAATTAGTGTCTAAGGGGCATAGAGTTCCAGTTCTGCAAGATGAAGCTCTGGAAACCTGTTGCACAACAATGTAAATATACTAACATTACTGAACTGTACACATAAAAATAGTTAAGGTGGCAAATTTAACTTTATGGGTTTATAACCACAATTAAAAATAAAATTTAAACATAAATAAAAATAAAAATGAATAAAAGGGAAAGGAGGGCCTAAATTAGCCAGAGACTGCTCTGCATGTGCCCAAATGAAGCTTACAAGCAAGCACTGAAAGGATCCAACTAATCCCAAATAACTACTCCACAAATAAGCCACATTACTTAAAGAAATAAAACCAATCACAGCAATAATATGAAATTCTTCGTATTCATCACCCAGTCAGAAACAAGACAGCAAAGAAATGGAAAAATATGACCCATATCCAAGAGAAAAAGTAATCAATAGAAACAGAGACAGAGGCAAGAGAGGTAATAAAAAGGGCAAATAAATATACTAAAATGGCTATTATAAATATATTCAATATGGTCAGGAGAGAAAAACATCATCATGATGAAGAGAGAAAGAGAGTAAAAACCATTTAGAAATGAAAAATACAACATCTGAAATAAAAAATTCGCTGAATGGGATTAACAGTGGTATAAACAGTGCCGAGGAAAAGATGAGGAAACT
Organism: Pongo pygmaeus; assembly: GCF_028885625.2. Taxonomy (NCBI): domain Eukaryota; kingdom Metazoa; phylum Chordata; class Mammalia; order Primates; family Hominidae; genus Pongo; species Pongo pygmaeus. The sequence continues at coordinate 33,851,215 of NC_072393.2, forward strand.
TGAAAACATGGTACCAGACATTATCCAAAAAGAAAAAAACGACAGAAGAATGAATAAAGCACCAGTGACCTGTGGGACAAAATGAAAGAAGTAACACGCATGCAATTACAGTCAAGGAAGTAGAAAAAAGAGAAGGTGGAATAGAAAAAAAATATGAAGAAATAAACTCATATGATGAAGTACAATAAACTCCTTGCAGAATAAAAATGAAGAAAACCACACAAAGACACGATAATGAAATTGTTGACCAGTAATAAAATGAAAATCTGAAAAAACATCCAAGAGAAAAAGATACATGACAGCAGCACTGTCAGAAATTATGCGAGCCAAATGACAGTGGAGGAACGTCCTTAAAGTACTGAAATAAACTGTCAATTCAGGATTCTCTAACCAGTAAAAGTCATCTTTCAAAATTAAAGACATTTTTCAAATTAAAGCTGGGAGAATTCAGTTGTCAGCAGAACTTAAGCAAAAGAAATGCATAAGATACTAAATAAAAATTTGAGCCTTTACAAAAAAATAAAGAGCACTGGAAGTGGTCGTTATATTAACACTATTAAAAAATTTTAAATCTTTTTAAAGGATAATAGTTTCAAACAAAAATAACGACATCTTGAGAAGTTTATAAACATATGTAAAGAGTACAATGTATGACAACAGCACAAACGATAGGTGGGAAATGGACCTTACACAGAAGGGGAGAAAATATTACTTGCAGGTAGTACGTGCATGTTGTAAACCCTGAAGCAGGGGTCAGCAAACTCTGGCACAGGCTAAATCCAGCCTGATATTTTTGTATAGTTCAGAAGCTAAGAATGGTTTTTACATTTTGGAAGAGGTGGGAGGGAAAGGAAATGTGAAACCATCTACGTCACACAAAATCTAAAATATTTGCTACCTGGTTCTTTACAGAAAAAGTTGCTAAGCCCTGTCCTAGAATAAAATTTCTCTACCTTGGCGCTACTGACATTTTGAGCCAGATAATCCCTTGTTGTGGGGGTTGTCCTGTGCACTGTAAGGTGTTTAGTGGGACCCCTGGCCTCTACCTAATAGATGCCATGAACACCCACCCCCAGTAGTGACAATCAAATATGTTTCCAGACACTGACAAACGTCCTGGGGGTGACAGAGAAACCTGACTGCAGTTGAGAACTACTGCACTAGAGTACACCTATTTTTTTTTTTTTTTAAATAAAAAAGAGGTAGAGCTGGGCCAGGCATGGTGGCTCACGCCTGTAATCCCAGCACTTCTGGAGGCCAAGGAGGGTGGATCACCTGAGGTCAGGAGTTCAAGACAAGCCTGGTCAACATGGTTAAAACTCCGTCTCTACTAAAAATACAAAAATTAACTGGGCATGGTGGCACCTGCCTGTAGTTCCAGCTACTTGGGATGATGAGGCAGGAGAATCACTTGAAACCAGGAGGTAGAGGTTGCAGTGAGCCAAGATTGCACCACTGCACTCCACCCTGGCCAGCACAGTGAGACTCCATCTCAAAAAAATAAACAAATAAATAAATAAATAAAGGTAGAGCTGATGAGCCAGTAGTAGAAATAAAATGAATTCCTCAAAAAAAAATTTTAAACTCTCATTCCAAAAGAAGTCAGAAAAAGAAAAAAGATTTTTCAGATAAGGCATAAGTATAAACCACAGAAAAAATATTGATAAATTAGACTTGATCAAAATTTAAACTTCTGCTCCTCAAAAGACACTGCTAAAAAAATAAAAAACCAAGCCACAGACAGAAGGAAAATATCTGCAAAACACACATTTGATAAAGTACTAGCTTTCCTCCACCGCCCAAAAAAAAAAAAAAAAAAATATATATATATATATATATATATATATATATATATATATATATGACTCAAGACAAACCTGATTTGGAGACAATATAAAAAGAAGGCAAAAGATTTAAATAGACACTTTACCAGAGATATAAATGGCAAATATGCATATGAAAATATATTAAATATCATTAATAAGAGAAATCCAAATTAAAACCAAAATGAACTACCACGACACATCCACAGAACACTGAAGATTTAAGAGACGGACAATAGCAAGTGCTGACAAAGATGAGGAGCAACTAGAACTCTCAGGCATGGCTGGTAAGACTACAAAATGGGACAGCCACTTCGGAAAACAATTTGAAACTTTACAATGAAATAAATGTGCACTCACTATATAGCCCAGCAATCTCATAAGTATTTACCCAAAGAGAAATAAGTATATGTTCAGGCAAAAATTGTTGCCCAAATATTCTTAGCAACTTTATCCATGATAACCAAAGAGCATGAACAAACCAAGTGGTCCATCAACTGGTAAATGAACAGACAAATAGAAAGAAACAAACTACTGATACAGGAAACAACAGATGAATTCATTTTAAGGGTATTATGCAAAGTGTAAGAGCAACAGCAAAGACTATATACTGACTCATTTCTTTCCTATGTAATTCAAGAAGAGGCAAAACTATAGTGACAGAAAGTACATTGATGGTTGCCAGGTCGAAGTATGGGCAGAGGAACTTGCCTGCAAAAGAAAATGAGGGGACTTTTGGAGGTGATACAAACATTCAGTATTATGATTGTCATAGTTACACAACTGCATATATTTGTCAAGACCCAGAGAATCATTTAAAATTGGTGACACGGCTGGCCAGGTACTCCAACAGACGTGCAGCTGAGGGTCCTCTCTGTTAGAAGGAAAACTAACAGAAAGGACATCCACACCAAAAACCCATCTGTACATCACCATCATCAAAGACAAAAAGTAGATAAAACCACAAAGATGGGGAAAATACAGAGCAGAAAAACTGGAAACTCTAAAAAGCAGAGTGCCTCTCCTCCTCCAAAGGAACGCAGTTCCTCACCAGCAACGGAACAAAGCTGGACGGAGAATGACTTTGACGAGCTGAGAGAAGAAGGCTTCAGACGATCAAATTACTCCGAGCTACGGAAGGATATTCAAACCAAAGGCAAAGAAGTTGAAAACTTTGAAAAAAATTTAGAAGAATGTATAACTAGAATAACCAATACGGAGAAGTGCTTAAAGGAGCTGATGGAGCTGAAAACCAAGGCTCGAGAACTACGTGAAGAATGCAGAAGCCTCAGGAGCCAATGTGATCAAATGGAAGAAAGGGTATCAGCCATGGAAGATGAAATGAATGAAGTAAAGCAAGAAGGGAAGTTTAGAGAAAAAAGAATAAAAAGAAACAAGCAAAGCCTCCAAGAAATGTGGGACTATGTGAAAAGACCAAATCTACGTCTGATTGGTGTACCTGAAAGTGACGGGGAGAATGGAACCAAGTTGGAATCTGCAGGATATTATCCAGGAGAACTTCCCCAATCTAGCAAGGCAGGCCAACATTCAGATTCAGGAAATACAGAGAACGCCACAAAGATACTCCTCGAGAAGAGCAACTCCAAGACACATAATTGTCAGATTCACCAAAGTTGAAATGAAGGAAAAAATGTTAAGGCAGCCAGAGAGAAAGGTCGGGTTACCCACAAAGGGAAGCCCATCAGACTAACAGCGGATCTCTTGGCAGAAACCCTACAAGCCAGAAGAGAGTGGGGGCCAATATTCAACATTCTTAAAGAAAAGAATTTTCAACCCAGAATTTCATATCCAGCCAAACTAAGCTTCATAAGTGAAGGAGAAATAAAATACTTTACAGACAAGCAAATGCTGAGAGATTTTGTCACCACCAGGCCTGCCCTAAAAGAGCTCCTGAAGGAAGCGCTAAACATGGAAAGGCACAACCGGTACCAGCCACTGCAAAATCATGCCAAAATATAAAGACCATCGAGAGTAGGAAGAGACTGCATCAACTAACGAGCAAAATAACCAGCTAACATCATAATGACAGGATCAAATTCACACATAACAATATTAACTTTAAATGTAAATGGACTAAATGCTCCAGTTAAAAGACACAGACTGGCAAATTGGATAAAGACTCAAGACCCATCAGTGTGCTGTATTGAGGAAACCCATCTCATGTGCAGAGACACACATAGGCTCAAAATAAAAGGATGGAGGAAGATCTACCAAGCAAATGGAAAACAAAAAAAGGCAGAGGTTGCAATCCTAGTGTCTGATAAAACAGACTTTAAACCAACAAAGATCAAAAGAGACAAGGCCATTACATAATGGTAAAGGGATTAATTCAACAAGAAGAGCTAACTATCCTAAATATATATGCACCCAATACAAGAGCACCCAGATTCATAAAGCAAGTCCTGAGTGACCTACAAAGAGACTTAGACTCCCACACATTAATAATGGGAGACTTTAACACCCCACTGTCAACATTAGACAGATCAACGAGACAGAAAGTCAACAAGGATACCCAGGAATTGAACTCAGCTCTGCACCAAGTGGACCTAATAGACATCTACAGAACTCTCCACCCCAAATCAACAGAATATACATTTTTTTCAGCACCACACCACACCTATTCCAAAATTGACCACATACTTGGAAGTAAAGCTCTCCTCAGTAAATGTAAAAGAACAGAAATTATAACAAACTATCTCTCAGATCACAGTGCAATCAAGCTACAACTCAGGATTAAGAATCTCACTCAAAACCGCTCAACTACATGGAAACTGAACAACCTGCTCCTGAATGACTACTGGGTACATAACGAAATGAAGGCAGAAATAAAGATGTTCTTTGAAACCAACGAGAACCAAGACACAACATACCAGAATCTCTGGGATGCATTCAAAGCAGTGTGTAGAGGGAAATTTATAGCACTAAATGCCCATAAGAGGAAGCAGGAAAGATCCAAAATTGACACCCTAACATCACAATTAAAAGAACTAGAAAAGCAAGAGCAAACACATTCAAAAGCTAGCAGAAGGCAAGAAATAACTAAAATCAGAGCAGAACTGAAGGAAACAGAGACACAAAAAACCCTTCAAAAAATTAATGAATCCAGGAGCTGGTTTTTTGAAAGGATCAACAAAATTGATAGACCGCTAGCAAGATTAATAAAGAAAAAAAGAGAGAAGAATCAAATAGATGCAATAAAAAATGATAAACGGGATATCACCACTGATCCCACAGAAATACAAACTACCATCAGAGAATACTACAAACACCTCTACTCAAATAAACTAGAAAATCTAGAAGAAATGGATAAATTCCTCAACACATACACCCTCCCAAGACTAAACCAGGAAGAAGTTGAATCTCTGAATAGACCAATAACAGGAGCTGAAATTGTGGCAATAATCAATAGCTTACCAACCAAAAAAAGTCCAGGACCAGATGGGTTCACAGCCGAATTCTACCAGAGGTACAAGGAGGAACTGGTACCATTCCTTCTGAAACTATTCCAATCAATAGAAAAAGAGGGAATCCTCCCTAACTCATTTTATGAGGCCAGCATCATCCTGATACCAAAGCCGGGCAGAGACACAACCAAAAAAGAGAATTTTAGACCAATATCCTTGATGAACATTGATGCAAAAATCCTCAGTAAAATATTGGCAAACAAAATCCAACAGCACATCAAAAAGCTTATCCACCATGATCAAGTGGGCTTCATCCCTGGGATGCAAGGCTGGTTCAATATATGCAAATCAATAAATGTAATCCAGCATATAAACAGAACCAAAGACAAAAACCACATGATTATCTCAATAGATGCAGAAAAGGCCTTTGACAAAATTCAACAACCCTTCATGCTAAAAACTCTCAATAAATTAGGTATTGATGGGACGTATCTCAAAATAATAAGAGCTATCTATGACAAACCCACAGCCAATATCATACCAAATGGGCAAAAACTGGAAGCATTCCCTTTGAAAACTGGCACAAGACAGGGATGCCCTCTCTCACCACTTCTATCCAACATAGTGTTGGAAGTTCTGGCCTGGGCAATTAGGCAGGAGAAGGAAATAAAGGTATTCAATTAGGAAAAGAGGAAGTCAAATTGTCCCTGTTTGCAGATGACATGATTGTATATCTAGAAAACCCCATTGTCTCAGCCCAAAATCTCCTTAAGCTGATAAGCAACTTCAGCAAAGTCTCAGGATACAAAATCAATGTACAAAAATCACAAGCATTCTTATACACCAATAACAGACAAACAGAGAGCCAAATCATGAGTGAACTCCCATTCACAATTGCTTCAAAGAGAATAAAATACCTAGGAATCCAACTTACAAGGGATGTGAAGGACCTCTTCAAGGAGAACTACAAACCACTGCTCAAGGAAATAAAAGAGGATACAAACAAATGGAAGAACATTCCATGCTCATGGGTAGGAAGAATCAATATCGTGAAAATGGCCATACTACCCAAGGTAATTTACAGATTCAATGCTATCCCCATCAAGCTACCAATGACTTTCTTCACAGAATTGGAAAAAACTACTTTAAAGTTCATATGGAACCAAAAAAGAGCCCACATCGCCAAGTCAATCCTAAGCCAAAAGAACCAAGCTGGAGGCATCACATTACCTGACTTCAAACTATACTACAAGGCTACAGTAACCAAAACAGCATGGTACTGGTACCAAAACAGAGATATAGATCAATGGAACAGAACAGAGCCGTCAGAAATAATGCCACATATCTACAACTATCTGATCTTTGACAAACCTGAGAAAAACAAGAAATGGGGAAAGGATTCCCTATTTAATAAATGGTGCTGGGAAAACTGGCTAGCCATATGGAGAAAGCTGAAACTGGATCCCTTCCTTACACCTTATACAAAAATCAATTCAAGACGGATTAAAGACTTAAACGTTAGACCTGAAGCCATAAAAATCCTAGAAGAAAACCTAGGCATTACCATTCAGGACATAGGCATGGGCAAGGACTTCATGTCTAAAACACCAAAAGCAATGGCAACAAAAGCCAAAATAGACAAATGGGATCTAATTAAACTCAAGAGCTTCTGCACAGCAAAAGAAACTACCATCAGAGTGAACAGGCCACCTACAAAATGGGAGAAAATTTTCACAACCTACTCATCTGACAAAGGGCTAATATCCAGAATCTACAATGAACGCAAACAAATTTACAAGAAAAAAACAAACAACCCCATCAAAAAGTGGGCGAAGTACGTGAACAGACACTTCTCAAAAGAAGACATTTATGCAGCCAAAAAACACATGAAAAAATGCTCACCATCACTGGCCATCAGAGAAATGCAAATCAAAACCACAATGAGATACCATCTCACACCAGTTAGAATGGCAATCATTAAAAAGTCAGGAAACAACAGGTGCTAGAGAGGATGTGGAGAAATAGGAACACTTTTACACTGTTGGTGGGACTGTAAACTAGTTCAACCATTGTGGAAGTCAGTGTGGCGATTCCTCAGGGATCTAGAACTAGAAATTCCATTTGACCCAGCCATCCCATTACTGGGTATATACCCAAAGGACTATAAATCATCCTGCTATAAAGACACATGCACACGTATGTTTATTGTGGCATTATTCACAATAGCAAAGACTTGGAACCAACCGAAATGTCCAACAATGATAGACTGGATTAAGAAAATGTGGCACATATACACCATGGAATACTATGCAGCCATAAAAAATGATGAGTTCACGTCCTTTGTAGGGACATGGATGAAATTGGAAATCATCATTCTCAGTAAACTATCTCAAGAACAAAAAACCAAACACCGCATATTCTCACTCATAGGTGGGAATTGAACAATGAGAACACATGGACACAGGAAGGGGAACATCACACTTCAGGGACTGTTGTGGGGTGGTGGGAGGGGGGAGGGAGAGCACTGGGAGATATACCTAATGCTAGATGACAAGTTAGTGGGTGCAGCGCACCAGCATGGCACATGTATACATATGTAACTAACCTGCACATTGCGCACATGTACCATAAAACCTAAAGTTTAATAATAATAAAAAATAAAAATAAAAAAATAAAAAAAATAAAATTGGTGATTTTTTTTATTGTATCAAAAAAGATGATATAAGCTGATTTAAAACAAAAATAGCCAGGAAGGCTTTAGAAATAAGAACGGAGTAAGAGTGAGACTACATTTTCCCCTAATCATTAGTAGGAAAAACAACTTGCTACATTCAGGATGTCCGGGAAACAGTCTTTCTGATCAAATTTGGTAGGGTGCTAGTGCTTTGGGTCCTTGTAGCAGAATATACATTTAACTAAAATACTGGTTGGGAGTATCTAGGCCACAGGGTTAACAGTAGGCACACATGGGAATTTAGTATTATTCCCAGTAAATGGGGAAAGAATCAACTCTTCAATATCTTCAGTATCGTAAGAACTCCTGAGGCATTTAGAGAAAAATAGTTCCATATCATACAGTACACAAAATCAAATTACAGATGGAATACAAATGTAAATTTAAACAAGATTATAAAGTCACTAGAAGATAATATTAAAGTTTTAAAATCTTGTGATAGATAAGGCCTATGTAAACAAGTCACAAGACCCAGAAGAGTAGATCTGACTACAATTAAAACTTAAATAAAATACCGTAAACCAAGTTCACAAGCTCAGACAGCCCAAGAGATACTTCATACATGAAAGTATAAACATTTCTATAAATATGAATATAGGTTACTTATATATATATACTTATATATATGATGCATTTGTTTAAATACTAAACGATTAAAAGCCACACTATATACAATACCTATAAATCAATTTAAAAACTCAAATCCAATAGAACAGGCAAAAGATGAACCGGCAATTTTCAGAAAAATAAACCTGTGAAAAGATAGTAAATGATGAGATAATCAAATCAAATAACAGTAATCAAATAAATACAAATTACAATTTTTTTCATTCATCAGAGAAGCATTTTTTAAAATTGCTAATATTCAGTGTTATGAAAGCATGTCAAACTGTCACTCCCACATACTGTGGGCAAGAGTATAAACCAGTGCTCTGTTGCTCAAGACACTCTGGCAAAAGCTATCAAAATTTTAAATCCACAACCCTCAACCCAAAAAGTTTTCATCCAATAATCTAAACATAGACTACCTTAGAGAAGACACAAAGTGTTGCATTTTGAATCCTTTTTATGTATCTATTTGTAATAACGAAAAACTGGAAATTTGAATACCCATCAATACCGGGGAATAGGTTAAGTAATGACTCATCCATCCACAGCAGACATCAATGTTTTTGCCTGCAAAGCAGTTCTTCCACCTTCTTCTAGCAACAGAACCACCCCCTTTCCCCTAGAAACTGCCCTTCCATCACCTGGAAGGTATCATTCACGAGGCTCTACCCGCTCTCTATCAGGATAGAAACGTGATTTAATGGGAACAGATGACTCCATTTCTCTGGTTGTATAGTGAGTGGTCAAAAAACAAGCAGAAAATATGGCCAGACCCAAGCAGATGCTAGAAGAAAGGAGTCTCTCTCTCTGAGTCCATAAAAACTGGGACCATCTTTGGCACCACATCGAACAAAGCCAACCTGAGAGTGACAGCCACACCAGAAAAGACAGAATTAAAAAGATGGATCCACCAACCATGCCTAAAATCAGCTCTTGTCCTCAGACTTCCTAGTTCCAGGACCGATCCTCATAAGGCCTGCTTGAGTTGAGTTTCTGTAACTTATAACTGAAAGAACTCTGGCAATGGAGTAGAACACAAATACACAGGGATGAGGTGGATATTTATGTACAGACATAATTTTCCACAAGGTGTTAAGGGAAAACAGCAATAGCAATTTTCAGAGCATTATTATATTATGCCTGGTTTGTTGTTTTTAAAAGATATATATTTTTCTGTTAATACTGAGTGCTGGCAAAAGAGGAGAATATTCACTTTAACACTAACACATAAAAGACCTTGAAAAATATTATTTATACACATTTTTAAAATCACACAATAAAATAAAACATCATGCATAAAATTTGCATCAAAGCCCAGTCATCAAATTTACCTTAATTTCCAAAGAAGCCCATGGAATATTTTTCCTAGAAAGGAGAAGAAATAGCAGCAGCAAACTGAATTATAAAGAAACAAAACTGGTATTGCTCCCATGAGGTCATCAGTGTTTGATATATAACTTTCTTCATCTCCCTCTGGAAAGCCAAATCCAGAAAATAAATATTTCAACATCCTTCTACAACTCCAGGAAAGGGGGATACACTTGAGGTCAAATGATGTCTGGGCAGTTTTTAAAAATACATTCATGTTTACATCTATGTTGCAATGACAGAACAAGAAACCTAGGAAAGGTGATACTTGTGAAGCTCAAATGTAGTCAATTAAGGTACAGAATTTTGCTACCTGCTATATCCAGGTCACACTAAGGGAAGACCAGAAGGACAGGACACAGGGTAACTCAATCAACACAGAAGACTATCCTTTTTCCACATTAGTGTTTTCATCTAAAATGCCAAATCCATACCACTCCAGGGTGCTCTCAGTACTCCCTACACTATGCTGAGATGTGTGACTCCCCATGACTGAGAAAAAAACTACTCTCTGTAACTTAAACAAGAACACATAAGGCCTATTCACTAATAACTAATTACATGAATAAAAATTAATATTAGCTTAGATTTAAACTAAAATCAAAATAAACTCTGAAAAACTATCATGCTATAAACAGGAACAAGGATGGTATTAACTTCACTGACCTATCTGTGTATTGTCTTGACACTCTAGAAAGGTACAAAAGAATATACAAAATCTAAACTCCAAGATACAGTGAAAATTCAATTGAAAAACCAACATGATTCTTTAAGATGAATAAATGGCTTTATCTTGAGGCACCATATCTAGAGGGAAAAAGAAAAAAGAAAGGTTTTTAAATCAGTATTTGGCTGAAGCTGATGTAGAATTAATCAGTATTACATTTTAAAACTCTTTGCAACAGAATGTTTAAAAAGAAGTAAAAAAGAAACCTTTCAATGATCAAACAATAAATCTAACATATATCCTTCTACATTTAGTAGCATCTTAAAAATAAGAGTTTTTTTTTTTTTTCAAATTTAAGAAACAAACATAACCACACTTAGGGAAAAAAAAGTAATACTCTTTCTGAAACACCAAAAAGATAAAATACTGTGGGTTCTTAAGATAATTACATATGCTACATTGGCACTACGGTCCATAAATGAAAAGATAACAAGATTTGATTTTATTATTTCATCACTATAATCTTAATCATTAGGCATATTAATGTCACATATACTTTTTTAATATATATTTTTAGAAGTTATGTCTCAACAATATGATACCAAAACACACAGCTGATACAGGTTGTATAGCTAATCATTTTGACTGTGAAAAAATATGATCAGGATACTGTTACAATAAAGGAAAATACCTTCTTTTTAATCATTCTCATTCGGCAATAGTGAAAATGCTCTAGGTACACGGTGGCTCTGAAGAACACACTTCATCTCTCTTTCAGACCTGCTGTGCCATCTATTGCTGTTTTGGTGATTACACAGTTCAACATGAAAATGCGTCCCATTAAGATTCTCAGTAATAAGTCTAATTAGGCAGATAACTTTCCAATCGTAAAAGCTTTTATTTTAGGACAACTATTATGCAAATCTAGGGTGGAAATCGGACTCACTGTAATTGGGATAAGAAGACACTCTGAGAAGAAGGCTGTACATGTGACACTTACTGCATTTTGTGCACTCGTCTTGCATTCTCTTCCTTTCTTCCTCCTCTTTGAAGCACCAGATTAAAGTATAATTACACTAGAGAGTTACAAATGGGCTTATTACAAGAGAACTACATGTTTAAGAAAGCGAGGCTTTCAGATAAGAAATCTCCAAAATTTTCTGTTATATGTTTTTACAATCTTTCTTATAAAGAAGGAGTGTTTGATGTGCAACGCCTGCTAACAGAAATAAATCTACACTCAAGCCCAGTAGAATAATCAAATATAAAATACAGACATAAAGCAAACTACAACGGCAAGTGATTCTTGGGGCAGCATGTGCAAAATACAGTATTTTGCTATCTAATATCATTGTGATCAGAAAAGAAATGTGCCAAAACACTCATTCCACTTGAACTGGATCCCCATAATTCCAATAAACATCACTTGTGACATTAGGTTGTCATCAGCTTGCATGATCCCCAGTTCACTTAACCTTTTCTTCTTCATCTGGCCTTTTTGTGTAAAGGCAGAAACCAGTTCATTTACAATTTCCCTCAACTTGCTCAGAAAGGTCAGATCTTGCATAAAGCTCCATTTTAGCAGGTGCACATTGAATCAGCTCCTCTGGATCTACTCTTTCAGCTACATCTGCCTTTCTACTTGTCTGAATTTTAAGTGCTTTATTTTCTGGATAAACAAACTATGACAAAGTTCAGTATGCAAGCTAGCCCAACTAAAACATACATATTTCTACACAGTTTGTTAGAGCTTTCAAGTGTTTTCTGCCAAGTATTCCTACTGTCATCTAACTGGAGTTTACAAATTCCTTGCCATAAGAATCTCAATGAGTAGTTTTTTCCAATTCTGTGAAGAAAGTCATTGGTAGCTTGATGGGGATGGCATTGAATCTATAAATTACCTTGGGCAGTATGACCATTTTCACAATATTGATTCTTCCTATCCATGAGCATGGAATGTTCTTCCATTTGTTTGTATCCTCTTTTATTTCACTGAGCAGTGGTTTGTAGTCCTCCTTGAAGAGGTCCTTCACATCCCTTGTAAGTTGGATTCCTAGGTATTTTATTCTCTTTGAAGCAGTTGTGAATGGGAGTTCACTCATGATTTGGCTCTCTGTTTGTCTGTTATTGGTGTATAAGAATGCTTGTGATTTTTGCACATTGATTTTGTATCCTGAGACTTCGCTGAAGTTGTTTATCAGCTTAAGGAGATTTTGGGCTGAGACGATGAGGTTTTCTAAATATACAATCATGTCACATTTGCAAACAGGGACAATTTGACTTCCTCTTTTCCTAATTGAATACCCTTTATTTCTTTCTCCTGCCTGATGGCCCTGGCCAGAACTTCCAACACTATGTTGAACAGGAGTGGTGAAAGTTCATATGGAACCAAAAAAGAGTCTGCATTGCTAAGACAATCCTAAGCCAAAAGAACAAAGCTGGAGGCATCACACTACCTGACTTCAAACTATACTAAAGGGCTACAGTAACCAAAACAGCATGGTACTGGTACCAAAACAGAGATATAGACCAATGGAACAGAATAGAGCCCTCAGAAATAATACCACACATCTACAACCATCTGATGTTTGACAAACCTGACAAAAACAAGAAATAGGGAAAGGACTCCCTATTTAATAAATGGTGCTGGGAAAACTGGCTAGCCATATGGAGAAAGCTGAAACTGGATCCCTTCCTTACACCTTATACAAAAATTAATTTGAGATGGATTAAAGACTTAAATGTTAGACCTAAAACCATAAAAACCCCAGAAGAAAACCTAGGAAATACCATTCAGGACATAGGCATGGGCTAGGACTTCATGTCTAAAACACCAAAACCAATGGCAACAAAAGCCAAAATAGACAAATGGGATCTAATTAAACTAAAGAGCTTCTGCACAGCAAAAGAAACTACCATCCGAGCGAACAGGCAACCTACAGAATGGGAGAACATTTTTCCAATCTACTCATCTGACAAAGGGCTAATATCCAGAATCTACAAAGAACTCAAACAAATTTACAAGAAAAAAACAAACAACTCCATCAAAAAGTGAGCGAAGGATATGAACAGACACTTCTCAAAAGAAGACATTTATGCAGCCAACAGACACATGAAAAAATGCTCATCATCACTGGCCATCAGAGAAATGCAAATCAAAACCACAATGAGATACCATCTCACACCAGTTAGAATGGCGATCATTAAAAACTCAGGAAACAACAGGTGCTGGAGAGGATGTGGAGAAAGAGGAACACTTTTATACTGTTGGTGGGACTGTAAACTAGTTCAACCATTGTGGAAGTCAGTGTGGTGATTCCTCAAGGATCTAGAACTAGAAATACCATTTGACCCAGCCATCCCATTACTGGGTATATATCCAAAGGATTATAAATCATGCTGCTATGAAGACACATGCACACATATGTTTATTGTGGCACTATTCACCATAGCAAAGACTTGGAACCAACCCAAATGTCCATCAATGATAGACTGGATTAAGAAAATGTGGCACATATACACCATGGAATACTATACAGCCATAAAAAAGGATGAGTTCATGTCCTTTGTAGGGACATGGATGAAGCTGGAAACCATCATTCTCAGCAAACTATTGCAAGGACAAAAAACCAAACACCCCATGTTCTCACTCATAGGTGGGAAATGAACAATGAGAACACTTAGACACAGGAAGGGGAACATCACACACCGGGGCCTGTTGTGGGGTGGGGGGAGGGGGAGGGATAGGATTAGGAGATATACCTAATGTAAGTGAGGAGTTAATGGTTGCAGCACACCAACATGGCACATGCATACATATGTAACAAACCTGCACCTTGTGCACATGTACCCTAGAACTTAAAGTATAATAATAATAATAAAAAAAAGAAAAAAAAAGAATCTCAATGAGTGACTGTCTTGCTCTTTATGCCAAGGTTTCCTGATCTTCATACAGGATCACAAATTTTGAACTATTTGTCTACCCTTTTCATCCTAGAATCTTCCCCACTCAACAGATATTTATTGGATATTTACTATCTGTTAAGCATTGTGTTAGGAACTAGGATGCAGATTGGTAAGACAGTGCTACTTTCCTTTAACTCCTTTAACTCTCAATCTAGATGAGCCCCATGATCCCAGCCCCTGGTATTATTTTCATGACGATTAAATGGCAAAAGGAGTTTGCACTACAATTTGCAATGTAATTAAGGTTCCTAATCAGTTTTCTCCAGCTGGTTGCAAAAGAGGAAAAGAGGAAGTCAGAGAGATTCAAAGCATGAAAGGTTTGCCTTGAGGGAGGTTCTCTTCTGCCAAGATAGAGGGGACCATGCGGCAAGAATCTGAGAGCAGCCTCTAGAAGCTAAGTGCGAGCCCCAGCAAATAGCCAACAACAAAACAGAGACCTCAGTCCTACAACCTACAGAAATGAATTCTGTTGATGAATGACATGAATGTATTTGGAAGCAGGTTCTTCCAACTGAGCTTTTCTTTTCTTTTCTTTTTTTTTTTTTTTTTTTTGAGATGGAGTTTCATTCTTGTTGCCCAGGCTGGAATGCAATGGCATGATGTCGGCTCACTGCAACCTCTGCCTCCCGGGTTCAAGCGATTCTCTTGCCTCAGCCTCATGAGTAGCTGGGATTACAGGCATGTGCCACCACACCCGGCTAATTTTGTACTTTTAGTAAAGATGGGGTTTCTCCATGTTGGTCAGGCTGCTCTCAAACTCCTGACCTCAGGTGATCCGCCCGCCTCGGCCTCCCAAAGTGCTGGGATTACAGGCAAGAGCCACTGCATCCAGCCCCAACTGAGCTTTCAAACCAGAGCACTGTTTAGCTGACACCTTGACTTCACCCTTCAGACCTGTGAAGAAATAAAGAACTTGCTCTTCAGGAGTGGACCCTGAAGGATGACAAGGAGTACTCTTGAAACTGCTTTAAACTTTCCTTAACTCGGTCAATGCTTAATTCTTCTCTATGACTGAGATTTAGTAGACTGAGATCTATGTCATCACTTTGAAGTTCATAAATATCCAGTGAGTTAGCTCACCTTTGCTGCCAAGAAAGGCAGATGACAGGGAGGCACTTCCTTCTACCAATAAAAAAATGGAGGCAAACTCCACTATTGGCTCCGGTAAACACAGCCCTCAACCTGGCACATGGATTTCCCCACCTCCAACCTCAACAGATGCCAGCCGGAGCCACCACCGCTATCACACACCCATCCTCATTCTATACGTTTATAGAAAGCCAAGCACAGTAAGAAGGGAACTGCAGGACCACAGAAACCACAATGTCAAGGTTTTGAATGAACAGTTGAACTAGTTGACTTTGAAACTTCCTTTCTCCCTCAGATTCTATAATGTTATAGCTTTACCAAAACTTCTCTTTCTCCATGCCCAAACATATTCTGGCAATCTTTAAAAAAAAAAAAAAAGCAGGAAGACTGAGATCCTTAATCGGATTTTAATGCAGAAAAAAAAAGTAAATTATGTCTGATTTTTCTATCTAAAATTCCTAAATATCGCATACCTTCAGTTTCATCTTGGACACTTTCTTGGAGGTTAGAGAAAACTGTAGCTTTCACCAAGAAAACACCATAACCTTCATTTTATGATATTACTCACCAAGGATATTTTGGGAATGTCATAATGCTCATCTAAGAAGACCGGTGACACTGAAAACAAATGTTTCAAGGAACTGTCTTCACTGCCTGCTTAAAAAATCTTGCCTTTTTTCACACTATTCTAAAAATAAAGCAGAAAAGCTATGCTGATTCACATGCTGTAGCACAGTGTGATGCAACATTCCTCTGTCATTTCTGCAGATCTATAGGCAACAAAGTATTCTTGCAAAAGACTTTCAATCATTAGCTACTGATATTATTAGAATTTATACACTATTTAGGCCTTTCAAAGTCAGAAAACAATAGGACCCAACATGGGAATGTAATAAAGCATAATTTTTTAGGTGAAATCATTCCAACCTTTAGAAAGCAAGTGTCTCGGCCGATGCTCAGCTTAATGAGGAGCCCTTCCTTGCAACAGCAGGTCCATTCTCACTCAGGGAACCCGAACTTACTCCCAGGATGTATTTCTATGCCAGCACCCTGCAAGTTACAATTTGAGATAATAACAATCAGTTTCAAAAAGGCAGCAAGAATTTTATTACAATCACTTTTTACCCTTTTACACAGTGCAAATGTAAAGCACAAAGATAAAGTGTTTTACAGATAGGCTTTATTAGGTATTTTAAACCAACACTTCATTTGTTCCAGATTAGCAAGTCATTAGCATGTATCATTTTCAAACCACCCCCACCCCACCCCAACATACAGGCTGAGTGTCAACATTCAATTCCTGTTCCACTGTCTTTCATTCTACATAAATCGATTTTCAGATTCTGCCAAAAGTAGAAATTCTTTAACAATTTTGTTGAAAGATGCACTTAATCAAAATGACCATTCTCTCATTTACTCAATTAGTGAAGAACAGTATTTGAGTTTAGTGAAATATTATAATTTGAGACTAGAAACAAGGCCCTATATTTAAAAAATTTCAGTTATAAGATACCCCAATCCAACTTAAAAATCACTTCTATGAATTAAGCAATGGCCTTCACTGCTACACAGGTTAAAATTAACAACTAGTTCAAGTGTAATTTATATAGAGTAACCAGAAAGATTCAAACCTGGTCCGATTCTCTCACACTGTCTCCTCACACCACATGGCACCAACAAAAAAGAAACAGTAATAGGAATAATTTATTTCCTAATGTTATGCAAGGCACTTTAAAAAGCAAAATGAGTCACTCAAACCTCTATAGTTATTTAGGAAACCACTTAGGAAGAATTTAATACACAAAATCATAGGTGAAGAAAACCTGGTATAACTACTCATGACACATCTACTGCAGGTATGTTACTTTTCTAAGAGCAGTCATATACCATGAGAAAACATTTATTATTACTTTTCCCTTTGCATACGCCTGAACCATATATGTACACACTAACTTATCTCTTCTGTAGAGATGTTTTTAAAAATCTGCTAACTGGGACTTCAGCTAAAAAATTTTCAGCTCGGGGTTATGTGCAAAAAAGACACAGGAGTGATTATATTAAAAATGCATATACAAATAGTTAAATATCAAACTATCAGGAATCATATAAAATTTAAAAAGAATGGGAACAGCAGCTATCTGGCAAATGATATGATCATATTCAAACTTAGTTATAAAGATGAACAAATAATTTGGCAATTAAAAAGTAACTGCCACTTGTGAAACAATAGACATGTCTCTATTTTTTCTGCTAGGTATAACCAAAAACCATGGGCATTACATATAAAATAAACATAAGATAATTGAAAAATGGAGAGAAGGTGGCAGACCAGCAACAGACCTCAAGACCCAAGAAAGAACACCAACACAGTGGGAAGTTCCTAGGGTTTTCTTTTCACTTCATAATCCCCAGACTTGGAGCTTATGTAGCTGGCAATCCAGTACACAAACAGACAAAGACCAAAAAAGCCCCCAAAATACTGCTTTGTCTAGTCAACGGACTAGGCAACCTAGAAAGACAGAAAACAGACAATAATACCTCCATTCCAGCCAAACAGCACAAAATAAAAGAGCGACCCCATTCCCATCATACCAGCCAAGGTCGAGAGGAACCTGGACTTTTGCCCACTGAAGGCTGTAACCAGGTATCCCAGCACTTCCACTGGGGTGGAATCAGTGAAAACAAAACAGGGAGCCAGGACTTTCATCCCCACTAACTGGTTATAAGGCCCTCTCTGCAGCAGTATCAGTGAAGACTGAGGAGCCTGGGCTTGTACCCCCACCTAGCAGCAACAAATGCTTGCCCCCTCCCCACTGGGGTGGTGTCAGAGCAAGCCTAGTGGAGATTACAACTTTCACAACTGGCCAGTGGTAAGAAGACCAGCCCCATATACCACAGTGTCAGTGGAGACCAAATGGGAAGCTAGAATTCCCACTCTTACCCAGCAGCAACAAGGAGCTCCTCCACCCAGCTTGAGTATCAACAGAGGCTAAGGGGAAACTATGACTTCTACCTCAACAAGGTGATGGCCATCTACCCCCATCTTTTATCTTCCTGCAGGAATGTCAGAGAAGTTAGAGAAGATCGAGACTTTCATAATGTAATACAAAAAATGTCCAGGATTCAAATGAAAATTACTTGTCATACCAAGAACCAAGAAGGTGTCAAATTGAATAAGACAATCAACAGATGCCAAAACCAAGATGTCAGAGATGACAGAATTAGCTGACAATAATTTGAAAGCAGCTAGGATAAAAATGCTTCAACAAGCAATTATGAACATACTTCAAACAAACAAAAAATGAGTCTCAGCAAAGAAACAGAACATAGAAAGAACCCAATTAAAATTTTAATTTTTTATTTCAATGGCTTTAGGAGTATAATATAGTTTGGATATTTGTCCCCACCCAAATCTCATATTGAATTGTAATCGCCAATGCTGAGGGTAGGGTTTGGTGGGTGGTGTTTGAGTCATGGGGGCAAACCTCTCTTGGCTTGGTTCTGTCTTTTCAATAACAAGTGAGTTCTTGTGAGATGTGGTCATTTAAGAGTGTGCCCCCTCCTACCCGCTTTCACTTGCTCCTGCTTTTGCCATGTGAGGTACCTGCTCCCTCTTTGCCTTCCACCATGATTGTAAGCTCCCTGAGGCCTCCCTAGGAGCTAAACAAATGCCAGCATCACGCTTCCTCTAAAGCCTGCAGAACCATGAGCCAATTAAACCTCTTTTCTTTTTAAATTACCCAGTATCAGGCATTTCATTATAGCAATGCAAGAACAACCTAATACAGAAAACTGGTACCGAGGAGTGGGGCATTGCTTTAAAAACACCTGAAAATGTGGAGGCAGCTTTGGAACTGGGTAATAACAGAGGTTAGAAAAAGTGTGGAGGGCTCCGAAAAAGACAAGAAGATGAGAAAAAGTTTGGAATTTCTTAGAGACTGGTTAAATGGTTGTGACCAAAATGCTGATAGTGATATGGACAATGAAGCCCAGCCTCAGATGAACATGAGAAACTTACTCAAAACTGGAGAAAAGGTCATGTGTGTTATGCCTTGGCAAAGAGCTTGGCTGCATTCTATTCATGCCCTAGGGATCTGTGGAAGTTTGCACTACAGAGCAATGACTTAGAGTATCTGGCAGAAGAAATTGCTAAGCCGCAAAGCACTCAAAAAGTGGCCTGGCTGCTGCTTCTAACAATCTATGCCCAGATGCAAGAGCAAAGGAATGACTTTAACTTGGAGCTTTAAAGGGGGAGCAGAGCATAAAAGTTCAGAAAATTTGCAGCCTGGCCATGTGGCAGAGAAAGAAAAAGCTTTCTCGGGGAGAAGAATTCAAGCAGGCTGTGGAACAACTACTTGTTAGATACTTGTGTAACTAAAAGGGATACAAGTGCTAATATCCAAAACACTGGGAAAAAGGTCTTGAAGGCATTTCAGAGCTCTTCTCAGCAGCCCCTCCTATCACAAGCCCAAAGGCCTAGAAGGCAAGAATTGTTTGGGCGGCCAGGACAAGGTTCCCAAAGCCTGCACAACCTCAGGACAGTGCTCCCCACATTCTGGCTGCTCTGGCTCCAGCTGTGGCTCAAAGAGTTGCAGATACTGCTTGTGCCACCAATCCAGAGTGGGTAAGCCACCATAGCCTTTGGCAGCTTCCACATGGTGTTAAGCCTGTGAGTGCACACAGCGTAAGAGTGAATGAGGCTTGGTACTCTACATAGATTTCAGAGGACATACAGAAAAGCCTGGGTGTCCAGACAGAAGCCTGCTGTAGGGGAAGAGCCCTCGTGGAGAACCTCTACTAAGGCAGTGCCTTGAGGAAATGTGGGGATGGAACCCCTAGAGTCCCCACTGGAGCACTGCCTAGTGGAGCTGTGAGAAGCAGGTGGCCAAACTCCAGATCTGAGAATGGTAGATCCACCATCAGCTTGCACCCTGAGCCTGGAAAAACCACAGGCACTCAACAGCCAGCAAGAGCAGCTGCAGGAGCTGAACTCTGGAAAGGCACAGGGGAAGAGCTGCCCAACACCTCAGGAGCTCACCCCTTCCATCAGTGTAACCTGGGTGTGGGACACGGAGTCAATGGAGATTATTTTGGAGCTTTAAGATTTCATGACTTCCCTGCTGGGTTTTAAACCTGTATGAGGCCTGTAACCTCCTTCTTTTGGCTGGTTCCTCCCTTGTGGAATGGGAATGTTTACCCAATGCCATAGCTCCATTCTATCTTGGAAGTACATAACTTCCTTTTGACTTGCCTTGTTCAGATGAGACTCAGATGAGATTTTGAACCTTAAACTTTTGAATTAATGCTGGAATAAGTTAAGACTTTAGGGGACTATCAGGAAGGCATGATTGTATTTTGCAGTGTGAGAGAGACGTGAGATTTCGGAGGGTCCGGGGCAGAATGACATAGTTTGGATATACATTTTTCCCTGCCCAAATCTCATGTTGAATTGTAATCCCCAATGCTGAAGGTGGGGCCTGGTGGGAAGCTTTTGGATCGTGGGGGCAGTTCCCTCATGGCCTGATGCTGTCTTCATGATAGTGAGTGAGATCTTGTGAGATCTGGTCATTTAAAAGTATATGACACCTGCAGCCCCTCTATCTCTCTTGCTCCTGGTCCAGCCAGGAGTTGCAATGTGCCAGCTCCCCCTCTGCCTTCTGCCATAATAGTAAGCTTCCTGAGACCTCCCTAGAAGCAGATGCCACTATGCTTCCTATATAGCCTGCAGAACCATTAGCCAATTAAAGCCCTATTCCTATAAACTACCCAGTCTTTATAGCAGTGCAAGAACATCCTAATACAGAGTACACATGCTTTTTGGTTACAGGATGAATTATAGAGTGGTGGAGAGTCTGGGATTTTAGAATATCCATCACCCAAATAATACACATTGTACCCAACAGGCAGTTTTTCTTCCTTTACCCTCCTTCCAACCTTGCCTATTCTGAGCCTCCAATGTTGGTGATACCAGTCTGTAAGCCTCTGTACACCTAAAGTTTAGCTCCCACTTGTAAGTGACAACATGTAGTATTTGATTTTCCACTCCTGAGTTACTTCCTGTAGAATAATGGCCTCCAGTTTGACCTAAGTTGCTGCAAAAGACATTATTTATTTTTCATAGTTCATTATTTTCTGAGTAGTATTTCATGGTGTGTGTATACGTGTGTGTGTGTGTGTGTGTGTATATATATATAAAACACACAAACATAAAAATTTTAGAACTGAAAAATAATTAAAATAAATAGCTCAATGATAAGTTCAACAGCAGAATGAAAAGAACAGAGAAAAGAAACAGTGCATGGAAAGATAGAACGATAAAAATTACCCTATCTGAACAATAGAGAGAAATTAAACTGAAAAATAAACGTAAACAGAGCTTCAGGGACCTATTGGACTATAAGAAAAGATCCAATATTTGTGTCATTACAGACCTGGAAGGAGAGGAAAAAGAAGGTGAGGCTAAAAAGGTAATTGAGGAAATAATGACTAAAAGCTCCCACATTTGGTAAAACACAATAAGACCATAGAGTCAAGAAGCTGAGCAAACTCCACACAAGATAAACTCAAATAAATCCATGAAAAGATATATCATAATTAAATTACTGAAAGCTAATGGCAAAAACAAAAAAAAATATTGAAAGCATCAGTGAAAATTTTACACCTCAGCCATTGGAGAGAAATTGTGATTGACAGCATCAGAAACCATGGATGCCAGACAAAAGAGGCCCAGTATTATTTAAGGGTGGAAAGAAAAGAACTGTCAATCCAGAATCCTATACCCGATAAAGATATTCTTCAGGAATTAAGAAATCAAAACATTCTAAGAAGAGGAGAAACTAAGATAATTAGCAACCAGCAGATCTACTCTAATGGAATGGGTAAAGAAAGTTCTCTGAACAAAAGAGAAATAATAAAAGAGGGAATCTTGGAACATCAGAAAGGAAAAAGGGGCAAAAGCAAGCAAAAATACCAGTAAATAGGCTTTCCTTCTCCTCTTGAGTTTAAATTGTGTTTGAAATTTGAAATGAAAATATTAGTATCATCTAATGTGGTTCTAGATGTACATAAAGGAGATATTTAAGACGATTATAAAAAGAAGAAAAAGAAATTGCAGGGAGCCGAAGGCTCATGGGACGTGACCAACTCAGCATTCCACTGGAGGCTATATGATCAAATAACAAACTGTTTTTCATGAATGCAGGATGTGGGCAAACTCACGACTGCTCCTGCTGACAGAAGCTTTGCTGGAGGCAATCACTCCCTGGTGCTGAGGTTATCTACTGTGACATCTACAGCCTGTTGTTCAAGGACCGCATTCTTGCAAGCCTACTCTGGACCAGGCAGCTGACCCCCTTCTTACATCCCCCTTCTCACTATCTCTTTTGCCTAATAAATACGGAAGACTGTGTAAAGCTCAGGGCCCTTGTCCATTAGAGGCAAGGTGCCCCCTGACCCCTTCTTCCAAATATACTCTTTTGTCTCTTGTCTTTTATTCCCACATTCACCCAGCTTTGTTTGGTCCCCCTAGGTCCGTGCGGGTTACATAGTGGTGCCCCGATCAGCGACAGAATCGGGTGCTCCACAAGAGATGTAAAAAAAAAGCAGAGTTTCTCTACTTCACTTGAACTGGTGAATGAAGACACCAGTAAACTGTGAGGCTGTGTACATATATTACCTGAAGCAATCACTAAAAAAATAGCTATACAAAAAGATATATTCAGAAACAAATGAAACTATGAAAACTGCTCAGGTAATCCACAGGATGGCAGAAAAATGCAAATCAAGAAATAAAAAGCAGAACAAACAGAAAACAACAAATAAAATAGACTAATGACTAAACATCAATAATTAAATGTAAATGGTCTAAAGATATTAAAAGACACAGATTGGCAGAGTGGATTAAAAACAAAACTCAACTATATGCTGTCTACAACCAAATTTAAACAGAATAATATAGGCAAGTTGAAAGTAAAATAGTGGAAAAAGATATATCATGCAAACATTCATCAAGGGAAGGCAAGTGTGGTTATATTGATGTCAGATAAGGTAGACTTTGGAGCAAAAAAAATTACCAGAGACAGATAATAACATTATATAATGAGAAATATGTTTCACCAAAATGACAACATAGCAATCCTAAATGGGCATACAACAAATAACAGAACTGCAAGATACGTGAAGCAAAAACGGAACTGAAAAGACAAACATATCCATACTTGTGCTTAGAGATTTTAGCAACCCTATCTAAAAAATTGACAGAATTACTAAACAGAAAATCAGAAAGAATACAGAAAAACTCAATACCACCAACCAATTTGATCTAGTTGACATTTATAGAATGAAATACCCAACAACAGCAGAATACATATTCTTTTCATAGGGCCACTTTACACATAACAAGACAGACCACATCTTGGGCCATGAAACAAACCTCAACAAATTTCAAAGAGTTGAAATCATACATAGTGTTTTCTTACAACTATGGAATCAAACTAGGAATCAGCAAAAAGATAACAGTAAAACTCCCAATACTTAGAAACTAACACTTCTAAATTCTGCATGGGTCAAAGAATGAAAATACAAAATATAAAAATTTGTGGAACACAGCTAAAGTAATGCCAAGAGGGAAGTTTGTTAACATTAAGTGTGCACATTAGAAAAGAGGAAAAGTCTCAGATCAATAACCTATGCTTTCATGTGGAAAACAGAAAAAGCAAAACAAACCCAAAACAAGCAGAAGGAATGAAATCATAAAAACAACAAAAACCAAGGAAATTGAAAACAGAACAATTTTTAAACATCAATGAAACAGGGTTGGTTCTTAGAACAAATGAACTACCAGTATAGATTACGAAACAGAGATTATCACTACAGACCCTGCCGACATCAAAAGAATAAGCAAATACTACAAAAAATTCGATATATGTAAATTTGACAACTTAGAAGAAATGGTCCAATACTGCTAAAAGCAAAAACTACCAAAATTTACTCTATATAAAATAGGTCATTTGAATAGCTCTTTACCTATTAAGAAAATTGAATTCATAATTTTAAAAATTCCAAAAGATGAATCTCCTGGCCCAGATGGTTTCATTGGAGAAATCTATTAAACATTTAAAGAATTAACAGTAATTCTACAAAATCTCTTCTAGAAAATAAAAGAGAAAAAAAAAACCTCAGAGTTCATTTTATGAAGCTAATATTAGTGAAACCCAGACCAGACAAAGACAGGAGTACAAAAAAACAAAACTGCAGACGAATATTCTTTATGAATATAGATGCAAAATTTCCTCACAAAACATTAGCAAGTACAATTCCGCAAAATATAAAAAGATTATACACTATGGCAAAGTGGTATTTATGCCATTGAGGCAAGGCTGGTTTAAAATTTGAAAGTCAACCAGTATAACCCATCATTATTTTTTTTTTCTAATAATAAAAATCAAGTGATCATCTCAGGAAATGCAGAAAAATATTTGATAAAGAACTTGATAAAGAATATCCATTAAAAAAACTTGATAAAGAATATTCATTAAAAACCTAGTTAACCTCATTCTTAATGATGAAATATTGAATACACTCCCCATAACGTGAAAAATAAAGTTAAGATATCTACTCTTATTCAAAATAGTGCTAGAAGTTCTAGCCAGGGCAATAAGGCAAGAAATTAAAAAAAAAAAAAAAAAAAAAGAAAAAGCATACTAATCAGAAAAAAAAAAACACAACTTTTGATACTTACAGATAACATGATTGTCTACATAGAAAATCCCAAGGAATCTACAAAAACACTTTTATAACTAATAGGTAACATTCAGCAAGGTCACAAAATATAAAATGAACATACAGAAATCAATTATATTTCTATATACTAGCAATAAACATATGAACATTCAACTTAAAAATATAGTATGACAATCTAATAATAACAAGCAATGGAGAAAAAACTCCCTATTCAATAAGTGGTGCTGGGATAACTGGCTAGCCATATGCAGAAGATTGAAACTGAACCCCTTCCTTTCACCATATTAAAAAATCAACTGAAAATGGATTAAAGACTTAAAAGTAAGATCCAAAAGTATAAAAACCCTAGAAGAAAAACTAAAGAGCTACTGCAGAGTATCAGCAGAGTAAACAACCTACAGAATGAGAGTAAATATTTGTAAGCTATGCATCTGACAAAAGTCTTAATGGCTAGAATCTATAAGAAAAAAAAACAGGCAAAAAACAAACAAACCCATTTAAAAATGGGCAACGGACATAAACACACACTTCTGAAAAGAAGATATACACACGGCCAACAAGCATATGAAAAAATGCTCAATATCAGTAATCATTAGAGAAATGCAAATAAAAGCCACAATGAGATACCATCTCACAGCAGTCAGAATGGTCATAATTAAAGTAAAAAAATAGCAGATGTTGGTGAAGTTACAGAAAAGGGCATGCTTAAACACTCTTGGTGGTACTGTAAATTAATTCAGTCATTATGGAAAGCAGTTTCAAGATTTTTCAGTGAACTTAAAACGCAACTACCAACAATCTTATTATTAAAACACAACAATCTTATTACTGGATATATACCCAAAGGAATATAAATCATTCTACCAAAAACACACACAAACTCGTATGTTCATTGCAGCACTAGTCACAATAGCAAAGACATGGAAACAACCTAGATGCCCATCAAGGGTGGACTGGATAAAGAAAATGTGGTAAATATATACCGTGGAATACTAGGCAGACATTAAAAAATCATGTCCCTTGAAGCAACATGGATGCAAATGGAGGTCATTATCCTAAGCAAATTTACACTGAAACAGAAAACCAAATACTGCATGTTCTCACTTATAGATGGGAGCTAAGTACTCAGTACACATGGATACAAAGACGAGAACAACAGACAACAGAACCTACTTTAGCGGGGAGAGTGGGAGGTGAATAAAGGTCAAAAAACTACCTATTGGGTACTATGCTCACTACTTGAACGGCTAAATCATTTGCACATCAAACCCCAGTGACATACAATTTACCCATGTAATGAACCTGCGCATGTACCTCATGAATCTAAAATAAAAGTTGAAAAAAAAAAACAAAACACAAACAACAATTGTATGCTGAAGACTACATAACGTTGATGAAAGAAATCAAAGATCTAAATAAACAGAGAAATATGTTCACAGATTGGAAGACTCAACATAATAAAGATGTCAATTCTTCCCAATTATATACGAGTTTATTAAAATTCCTTTCAAAATTTCAGCATGATTTCTTGTGGATATAAAATTATTCTAAAATTTATATTGAAAGGCAAAGAACTTGGGTAGCTGAAACAATTTTCATAGAGACCAAGTGGGAGAAATCACTCTATTTGATTTCAAGACGTAAATACAGCTACAGGTATTAGTGAAGAAATAGGACACTGATCAGTGAAACAGAACAGAGAACACAGAAATAGACCTATACAAATATGCCCAAACAATATTTGAAAAAAATGTAAAACCAATTTATTGGAGGAAGGACAGTCTTTTCAAGAAATGGTAAAGGAGCAACTGGACATCCAAAGGCAAAAAAATGAACCTTGACCTAAACCTCACATCTTACAGCAAAATTAACTAAGAACTGGATTACAACTTTATATAAAATGTAAAACTATAAAAATTTTAGAAAAATATAGGAGAAAATACTTGGAAATCTACAGCTAGGCAAAAATTTCTTAAACTTAACACTGAAATGCTCAGTCCATAAAAGGAAAAATTGATGAACTGGACTTCATCAAAAATAAAAACTTTGCTCTGTAAAAGCCCATATAAAGAAGACAAACAGACTAGCTACAGCGCAGCAGAAAGTATCCGCAAACCACATACCTGACAAAGGACTAGTATCTAGAATATATATATAGAACTCTCAAAACTACAGTAAAAAAGGACAAACAATCCAATTAGAAAATAGGCAAAAGTCACAAATAGACATCTCACTAAAGAGGATAGAAGAATGGCAAATAAGCCTATGAAAAAATGTTCAACATCGTTAACCACTACGGAAATAATTAAAACCACAGTTAGACAGTACTACACACCTACCATAATAGCTAAAACAAAAAATAGTGAAAACACCAAATGCTTTCAGGATATGAAGAAACTGCATCACTCAAACATTGCTAGTGGGAATCGAAAATTGTACAACCACTCTGGAGAACAGTCTGGCAGTTTCCTTAAAAAACTAAACATGCAACTGCCATAGGACCTACAATTGTATTCCTGGGCATTTACCCCTAAGAAATAAAAAGTATATTCTCAGCAAAATCTGTACACAAATGCTTATAGCAGCTTTAGTGACAATAGGCAAAAACTGAAAATAATCTAGATGTCCTCCAATGGGTGAATAAACAAACTATAGAACCACCACACATTGGACTACTACCCAACAATAAAAAGGAACAAATTACTGGTACATACAGCAACCGGGATGAGGCTCCAGAGAATTGTGTTAAGTGAAAAATGCCAATCCCACAAGGTCATATCCCAAAAGGAATGTGATTTCATTTTTAAAACGTTTCTGAAATGATGAAATAATAGAAATGGAAAACGGATTAAGGTTTGCCAACAGTTAAGGAAGAGACCGATGGGAGAGGAAAGTAAGTGAGTGTGGCTATAAAAGGGCAACCAGAGGAATCACTGTGGTGATGGACGTGCTCCTCAGCCTAACTGAATGTCAGCATTCTGGCTGTGCTACGATACTGTGGTTTCATAAGATGTCACCACTGGACCAAACTGGTAAAGAGTGTACATACAGGATCTCTCTGTGTTATCTCTTACAACAGTAGTGAATCTATAATTACCTCAAAATAAAAAGTAATTAAAAGCAACTGAGCTTTGACTGTTACAAAATTGTTTACAAAGTTATAATTTTAAGAGTCTAAAATTCTCTGTAAGTTACAGTAAATTGTGAGATTTATTATTTTTCTTACTAATCTATGTTTTGAAAATGTTACATAAGAACCTTGTACAATTGGGCTTGCATGACTTAGCAGATATAAATGTCTGAAATTCTTTGAAGAAAGAGAATAGGAGTCTGCACTTACATCTTGGTCTCATATTTTATATATTTATTTACAGCTTAAACTCAAACTATTTCCCAAAAAGAGCTCATCATATCTTGTCACCGTGTAAGTCCAAATTCTTCCTTAAAAATTCTACTGATGTGCGTGCTGTGCCTCATGCTACTTCATGTGGCAGCACAATTTTCTGATGGAGTCTCCTTATGGTGAGTGCCTGTGATGAAAACATACAGCTGACTGCTTTAAGAAGTAATGTACCTTTTCCAGTATCAGGGACAGCCTGGAGCTGACACTAGATATAGTCTAAATATTTAATAGCTTCCACTTAAACTTGAATTTGAAATTCATAAAATACAAAACAATGACCACTTTGAGTTATTTTCTAAAATCTAAAAGCAACATTCTTAAAAAAGAATGACTTGACCTCAGAAATGCAAAAGCACTTTTCATTACCACAAAAGAATATCAGAGAGCAACTTTGCTCAGTATCTTGGGGAAAAAAGATCTTATTCAAGAAAGAAGACACAGATCTTAGGAAACAAATACTACTGCAATGTGAAGATAGCTAGTTTCAGTCTAGTGCTAAATTGAAAACAATGAATACAGACCACCACGTTGGAAAGTATCAAAAGAAAAAGATGACTGCACCAAGAAGAAATTAATATTAAACTAACACATTTTCAAGAATAGGCTGAACTATTTTTCACTTCAGGGTAAGATTCCTAAGTTGTCATGCTGCGTACATAAATAAATAATCAGCCTTCCATGTACAGGCATACCTTGGAGATACTGCAGTGTAGTTTCCAGACCACTGCAATAAAGCAAATATTGCAATAGAATGAGTCACACCAATTTTTTGGTTTCTTAATGCACATAAAAATTATTTTTAAGAGAGAACAAGGCAGGAGGATCACTTAAGCCCAGGAGTTTGAGACCAGCCTGGCTACATAGTGAGACCCTATCTCTAGAAAGAAATAAAAATATTAGCCTGGTGTGGTGGTACATGCCTGTAGTCTCAGCCACTCAAAAGGCTGAGGCAGAAGGATCACTTGACCCCAGGAGATTGAGGCTGTAGTGAGCTAGGACTGTACCACTGCTCTCCAGCCTGGTTGACAGAGCGAGACCCTGTCTCTCAAAAAAAAAAAAAAAAAAAAAAAGTTATGTTTATATAATATTGCAGTCTAAGTGTACAAAAGCACTATGTTTTAAAAAAAAAAAAGTACAAACCTTAATTTAAAAATACTTTATTTTGCTAAAACATACTAAGGATCATCTGACCTTCAGAAAATCATAATCTTTTTTGCTGGTGGAGGGTCTTGCCTCAATGTTGACGGCTGCTGACTTATCAGGATAGTGGTTGCTGAAGGTTGGGGTGGCTGTGGCAATTTCTTAAAATAAGACAAACAGTTTGCCACATTGACCCCTCCTTTCGTAAAAGATTTCTCAGTAGCATGTAATACAATGTTATGACAGCATTTTACTTATAGAAGAATGTTTTTCAAAATATGAGTTGATCATCGTAAAGCCCTCCTCTGCTTTATCAACTACCTTGATGTACTATTCTAAATCCTTTGTTGTCATTTCAACAATATTCATTCTCTTTACCAGGAGTAGATTACATCTCAAAAAATCATCTTCTTTGCTCCTCCGTAAGAAGCAACTCCTCACCTGTTCAAGTTTTGTCATAAGATTGTAGCAACTCAGTCCCATCACCAGGCTCCACTTCTAATTCTGGTTCTCTTACTATTTCCACTCATCTGCAGTTACTTCCTCCACTGACGTCTTGACCCTCAAAGAGTTTGGGAGTGTTGGAATCAACTTCTCCCAAACTCATGTTAATGTTGACATTCTGACCTCCTCTCATGAGTCTTGAATATTCTTAATGACATCTAAGTGGTGAATCCTTCCCAGAAGGTTTTCAATTGACTTTGCCCAGATCCATCAGAGAAATCACTATCAATTGAAGCTATAGTTTATGAAGTCTATTTCTTAACTATTAAGACTTGAAAGTCGAAATTACTCCTTGATTCATGGGCTGCAGAATGGATGTTGTGTTAGCATGAAAAGAACATTAATCTCCTTGTACATTTCCGTCAGAGCTCTCAGGTGACCAGGTGCATTGTTCGGTAAGCAATAATATTTTGGAACGATTTTTTTTTTTTTTTTCTGAGCACTGCGTCTCAACAGTGGGCTTGAAATATTCAGCAAACAATGCAATAAACGGATTTGCTACCACCCAGGCTTTGTTGTTCCATTTCTAGAGCACAGGCAGAATAGACACAGCATAATTCTTAAGGGCCCTAAGATTTTCAGAATTGTAAATGACCACTGATTCAACTTAAAGTCACCAATAAGAGAGTTGGCCTGTCTTTTGAAGCTTTGAAGCCAACTAATGACTTTTCTCTAGTTATGAAAAGTCCTAGATGCATCTTCTTCCAATAGAAGGCCATTTCATCTACAATGAAAATCTGCTGTTTAGTGTAGCCACCTTCATCAGTGATTTCAGCTAGCTCTTCTGGATAGCTTTCCGCAGCTTCTACAATAGAAACTACTGCTTCACCTTGCACTTTCATGTTACAGAGATGGCTTCTTGCCTTAAACCTCATGAACCAACCTCTGCTAGCCAACTTTTTGTTCTGTAGCTCCCTTGACTCTCTCAGCCTTCATAGAATTAAAAAGAGTTAGGACCTTACTGTGTAGGCTTATGCTTAAGGGAATGTTGTAGTTGATTTAATCTTCTATCCTGACAACTAAAACTTTCTCCATATTAGTAATAAGGCTGTTTTGCTTTCTTATTCATGTGTTTGGCTTTTGATGTGCCTTTCTCACTAGGCTTAATCATTTCTAGACTTTGTTTAATGTGAGGGACATGCAACTCTTCCTTTCACTTGAACACACAGATGCCACTGTAGGGTTATTAATTCGTCTCCTTTCTATATTGCTTTGTCTCAGAATAGAGAAGCCCAAGAAGAGGGAGAGAGAAGGGAGCATGGCTGATTGTTGCAACAGTCAGAACACACACACCACTTACTAAGTTCACCATTTTCTATGGTGATGCAGTTCACGTCACCCCAAAACAATTACAGTGCTAATATCAAAGACTACCGGTCACAGATTAGCATAACAAATATAATAATAATAAAAATGTTTGAAATATTGTGAGAATTACCAAAATGTCACACAAAGGCATAAAGTGAGCACCAGTTATTGGAAAAATGAGGCCAAGTAGACTTACTCAAAGCAGGGTTACCACAAACCTTCAATGTATAAAACATTCAATATCTGCGAAGCACTATACAACAAGGTATTCCTGTACTCAACAGCGGCATTTCATTAAATTCTATCTTCCATAGAAAGTAAAGTTTTCCTTCAAAGCCTAGAATGAGTAAATATACCAAACAGTCAGACACTTATTTAAGATTCCTTTTACAACACCATGCTGAACAAATCTTATGCCTGAGATGTTAATATCCTCATTCATGCAGTCCACAGAAGTGTCACCTTTTTCCCTCTTTTCTATCACAATATCAATTGGTAGACCATATCCTAAGGAAGAGAACAGAAACATTTAAGGTGGGTGAGGGGAAATGTCCAAACACAAAAATGTAGAACACATTCTCTAGTGCAAGGGGTTTCAAATGATAATGAGACTAGTCAACCCAGATGCATTTAAATAAAGTCGATCTCCCCACATATCCTATTTAAACCAGGGCATCACATTTTTAACAATAACAACTTCCCAATGTGTCCCCATATTAGCAAGACTACTCTATCAGCCATCTCAGACCAGCCCAGCACAAAATTCACATACAAAGCTTCCATGAAAGTTAAAAAATAATCCTAAGGACCTACAGCTGGGTCAAAGGGCTTTAAAGCATTCAGCTCTCTTAAGCTTTTTTCTAACTGCATGGGTGCTATAGAAGGAATCTTAAGTATCTGAGATTCTATGATTCTAATATAAATTACATTTGAATAAACCTAAGCAGTTCTCAAGATTACCTAATTTTATATTCTCGAAGAATGACTTAAAATCTGACAAACTGACTTAAGACAGTTTAGCTACAGGAAAAAACAGTCTATCTCATTAATCAACAAAAACCATTAGATCTCTATAAATCTTAATCAAATCAGTAATACAGGCCAAGCCTCGGAGTGGGCTTACAAAAACCTGCAATATCAGAAAACTAAAGAACTCGCTTGACTTTCATTACAAAACAGAAGACAAACACATAGACAAAGCTGTAAGAAAGACAGACCTCATTGTAATAAGTCCTTGAGTACATGAAAGCAGTAACTGCAGTAAACAGTCAAAGCCACTGAACTTACCCATACTTGAAGGGGTACAGACAAGCCTTTGGGGGCACTGGAGAAGGCAGGACGACTCCATACACTAGAATGCTACCGGGGTGGACTAGAAATGACTGAACAGCGAGTAATTGTGTTTCTGATTCTGTATGTGTCTGCCTGTACTTTGAATATTTTCTACAATAACCATTTTTTTACCATTAGAAAAATTAAAAATAGAAAAAGAATTGCATATTGAAGAAAAAACAGATTTTTCCACAAATTATGTATTCTTACCAATTTAAAACATAAAGCCATTACCTAAAGTGAACAGATTTTCTAAAGAAAGAGAAGCCCAACCATAAGTACTATTAATACCCTGCACATAATAGGTACTCAATATATCTCTAGTTTTGTTAGCTATAGATTACTATCAGATAAGCTTTAATTTACTTATAAGCAAGTGCTCCATATATTCACACCAGAGATACCATTTGATTCCTCAATTCTCAGAAATGTCCTCTGTTAGCAAATTTACAGTCATTTTTACACTCAACTATCAGAATTCGATAGGTTATTTATAACACTCTGGCAATTACATTGTAATTTCCTCACCAATCTAAGAAGAACTCTTATCTACTATACAATTTATAATATCAATGTTATTTTTACTCTGCCAAAAAATAAAGTGTTTTTATTGCAGTGATTTATCCTGCAGATGTGTTACTTATACATACACATCTATTATAAATCAAGTATTGGAGAGGAGAAAGAACAAAATTAACAAACATAAAACAAAAAAGGGAGTGAGATAATGTACAAGTGAAGAGCAGGAAATTAAACTCCCAGCCTTGCTTCCATTAAGAAGTTCTGACAAGATAAAGATCAAGAACACAGCTTAGGCAGTTAGTGAACAGCTGCACAAGTCCCAAAATGATATATGATTTTTTTGCATTACAAGCTTCATTGCTAACTTGTAGCAGTTTTGGTAAATAGCTGAACAGGTACAACTAAATTTGACACATTATGGAAATATACAGGACCAAGATGAACAATTGTAAAGTAACCTAAACTTAGGAATTACTCCAAATGAACAAAAAGATTATAATTGGAAAATTTATTTTAATAGATATTAAAGATATCTATTAAAGCAGATAATAGTTATCTATTAACTATTATATATTTATTTTAATACTAATCTTTCAACATTAATGTTTTCAAAAGTATACTGTGTCAAGACACAAAGTGTAGCATTTGTGACACTGAGCAAACTTTTAGAGAATTAAGGTAATTTTTGATACCAATTTCAAGTAAAACACCCTTCACCATACCTCTCACAAAAATAGGCTAAATTTAAAACAAAAAACAAACAGCCACGCACTAAGATATCACAATATCTATGAGATAAGAGCAAGCAACAAACCAAAAAATACTGAAATTAAAAAAAAATTGTTGGGAATTTTTTAATTCTAGAAATTTGACATCCTTTCCATAAATCACCTACAATCTGTAAAGTTTGCTTCTTCCTCATGGTCTTTTTTCTATATAGGCCTGTAAGTATCTTCCCAACATATACACTGCTACAAAGAACCACAAGTCCACTTACTCAAAAACTGGGTCAACTCCTTTTAAGCTTCCAATGCCTTTAATGTTTCAAGGCAATTCAATAATTCATTTGAAATCAAATAGGTTGAAATCACATTCTTGGAGCTCTGACAAGAACAGTCATTTATTGTTTACTTAATCATGTCATACTTGAGAGTTTGGTTGTGTCTTCCATACCCACCTTCCAACTCAATGGAGTCAACACTGCACTCCATTATGCCATGTACCACAAAATGGCCAGGACAAACGATAACAGTGTCACCTTCATAGCAGGCATTTATAACAGATAATGGATCACTACAGAACTAGAAAACAACAACATATTTGCAAATATACACTCTCATATGGTTTGGATCTGTGTCCCCACCCAAGTCTCATGTTCAATTGTAATCCCCAATGTTGGATGTGGGGCCTAGTGGGAGGTGACTGGGTCATGGGGACAGTTTCTAATAGTTTAGTACCATCCCCCTAGTGCTGTCTCATGATAGAGTTCTCACGAGATCTGGTTGTTTAAAAGTATGTAGCACCTACTCTCGTTCTCTCTCTTCCTCCTGCTCCAGCCATTTAAGCCATGCCTGCTTCCCCTTCACCTTCCGCCATGACTGTAAGTTTCCTGAGGCCTCCCGTGCCATGTGTCCTTATAACCTGCAGAACTGTGAGCCAATTAAACCTCTTTTCTTTATAAATTACCCAGTTTTAGGTATTTATAGGCAGTGCACAAAGTGATAAATATACACCCCCACAAAGCAACTCGAGTATTATTCCAAGTGCTTTCATGTGTCACTCTGAAAATGGAGCCAACACTGCACACTGAAGCATCTCCTTTGGTAGTGGACTGAACCTAATGCACACCTGGTAAATGGCTACTGCTGATGAAAGGCAGGGTTCTCACTACTTCCTATTTAACAGAAAACCATCTCTGGGAAGCTCCGTGTAGAATTCATGAAAACATATGGTGAATCAGAAGGAAAAAAGCCACTTGCAGCAAGAAACTCTCCTTTTACCTGTATTTCTATCTCTTCCCCCAAGGCACCTGGCAAGGCCTGTCTGTGAGTAGGGTCCACAGCAGACCAGTCATCATGGTGGAGGAGATCTCATGGGTGGAAATCTGACCACTGGATGGACACCCTTTGCTTAGATGTTAGAATTCTGATAACCAAACACATACCATGAAGAAACCAAACAGACCTATCAGTTCTCAGTAAGATAGCGAGGAAGAAAAGATGCTAACTAGCTAAGAATTACGAAGGCACACATACCTCAACAAAGGATTCTCCATGAGTTTTAGCTTTTGCTTCACCTGTTCAATCTCTGAATACAATTTTAACCCTTCAATCATGGAGATATTTTCCTGCTCAGAGCTACAATTTGAGAAACTGCTTCTCAGATTAAAAAATTTGCTGTAACTCTCCTCACATTGAGACAACAGATTGTGGTAGTCATGTCCTGAAGGAACTCAGTTTTCAAGAATGTCATAATGCCTGAGAGTTTAAAAGCAAACTGAAATCCATTGCCTTTCAGACACATTTTTTCTCATTAAGAAAGCCCATGGAGTCCTCAAAGACCCACTAAGAAAAGTGCTTTATAACTCAGGTACATGTTAAGTCTCTCTGAATAGTACTCTAAGTGGTAGCTGTTGAAAGTTTGAAACACCACTTCATTAAAGTCAATAATTTTTCTTCTTTCGAGGAATTGTTTTTTCTTAGATCCAAACATTTGTGCTTTAGAATTACCTAAAGTTCATACTGTACAATTTGTAATCATTATTTAATAAAAAGTTATTTTCTTCTCATATATTAGATTCAAAATCTTAACAAGGAGTGGGTGGCAAGGGCCAACTGGGGAGTAGGGGTATAGAGGGAAGTAAATTGTTTCACAATGGTTAAGACTGCCATGTTTTTCAGAGATCTGAATGTGATTTAAAAATGTTTTAAAAGATTACCATATTTATAGGATCAAAAATTAGAAATGACTCAAATTGTCTAGTCCTTCCTTACATTTAAAGCACTATATAGGCACAAAATTATGTTGAATATTCCCAGAGAAAGATCAGGGGATTTCAAAAAAATAAACCTTTGAGATTCTGAGGGGAAAAAAATGCTGTCATTATTAGAGAATGATTAATACAAAATAACCTTGTACTGGACAACCTTACTGGCACTTGAAATTTATTCATTTACATAAATTCTCAAACATAATGACAGAACAAAAAGTATGTCTCAATGTAATAAAATAATTTATAAATGTACAGTCAATAGATATTAAACTAATGGGTTTAACAATAAAATAAAATATTGCCATTACCTGTAGTTTTAAAATAATTGCTTTTTCAGTTAAATGTATATCAACTAGCTGTGCCTTAGGTTAGAGCTTCTCAATTCTGATGAATATTAGAATCACTTAGTATCTTTCAAAAATACAGATGCTCAGGCCAACATCCAGAGCAATAAAAACTGGTCTCTGAAAGTGGAGAGGCATTTTTTAAAGTTCCCTAGGGATGTAATGTGTAGCCAAGGTTGAGAACTACTGTCTTAGATTATTATTTTTTTAACTTAGTCATGCTCTTAAGAAGATGGGGGGGGGGGGGGCGGAAAGCAGAACAAAATCCTAATTCATATCAAATTATGGTGAACACTCAATATTTAAAATGAACAGATTTTATTTTCTTGCTTTTCCAAGTAAATGGATTGGGTAAAGCTTGAAAAAGTAAGGATTTTGTCTACTTTGGTTATCCACACTCATTTAAAGATATTCTAGAAATCTACTTTGCAAATAAGAAATTATGAACCAAACCACTGGTCTATTAAGTTGTGAAGATTAAGACTAAAATTTTAAAATAAGTTTCTTAGCATTTCCAATATCCATGCAAGTTAGCTTATTTCTTCTCATTAGATTGATACTTTATAGTCTAGAACCAGTGAATCAACTTCATCTTCAGACCCCTAAGTTCTGAAGTAGTGTGTTTTGAATTAGAAAGGAAAAATATTTGCCACATGGTGCAAAATCAAGACAGTGATTTGATCTCGCCTGCTGATAGCTCTACTCCTATCTTAGCCCAGGAACCTTTTTAGAGTCTGCCTACATGTGATAACATTCCAGTCTCTCCATCAAGTGCCACAGTTTCTTCTCCGTAACTAAAGACAATCCCTCCCTTATGCTGTCCCATCTGCCAGTGATGTACAAGGCATGTATGGAGATCATTACTTGTCCACACATGCAAGGCTCTCAAATCAGAATACAATTTTTTTTGTTCACATACAGATCAAATTTGCCAGATATGCATTATATTCACCTACCATTACATTCCATTTCGATCAAAACCAATCACTGCTCTTTAAGAGCAAGTGTATCAAACAGAAAATATTCAAGCTTTTTGATGTTCTGGGATTGTACTGAACACACTATAGAAAAATAGGAAATGCACAATAGAAAAATTAGAAAGGTAGAAATCACAGTCAACTTATGAAATCTGAAATCAGACATACATAATTGTAAACCAGGTAGAACCATTAACCAGATTTTCATTTTTTTTAAATTTTGTTATTATTTACTATTTAAACCAAGAGAAACTTACTAAATCAAATCAAACTGCATGAAAATGTAAAGGCCTTGTCTTACATAATGTCAAATCATCTTTCACATAGGAAAAACAAATTACCTTCTACAATTCTTTTTAGTGTGAGTTCTAATTTTATTGCAGCATTGCCTATTAATTTACTGCTCATGAATACAGGAGAAAATTACTGGTCTTACAGCACCATCTAGTGGAAAGATAAGTGTCGCATGTAACAAGATCAGCATAGAACAACTACTTAATTTAGCTTGCACGATTAATTTTGGTATTTTTGAACGGAAAAGCTTTTCCTTGTCAAAATATGATAAATTAGAAGAATGCGTTTAGGTATTTTGGATTCATCTGTTAGTTTAACCTAGTATGTTTTACTATAGGAACTTAGAGTAAAGCCATATACTTTAAAAAAAAGTATTATTTAAAAGTTTAAAGCAAAAGTCTCTATAATTCAAATAAGTTCATTGTTTTTCAAACAATTGTCATTAAATAGATGTTCACAAACCTCCTGATTTTAGGCTCAGTTTATAAACAGTTAGAGCAGGTTTCTCTGCACTTGTTCGTTTCATTTAATAACTTGAAAAGGGGTTGCACTATTTGTATATTGGTCTATTTCTGTCTATAGGCCCTTGGAGTAAGAGTATGTGCATGTGCATGTGTGTGTGTGTGTGTGGTGTGTGTGTGTGTGTGCGTGCATGCGCATGTGTGTCTCACAAAGGTAAAATTAAGCCATGGTAACTATTTTTTCAATATGTACAAGGTCAGTAATAAACACAATCTCAATTGAGGTTCAACACATCTGACAAAACAATCATATGCATCATCCTTTTCTTCATCCCAACACTTCCAAATGTTCTGGTAGAAAAACCTGAAAAATAACTTAATATCATTCAAATTTAATCACTGGCTCCAAATGTTAGGATTCTGGAGGGATGAGAGCTAAAGAATAAATCAAAGCAATTCTCGTATCTCAGAGAATGCTGCATATTTGCTATGGTTATCAGTTGAGTCACACAAGACAAAGACCTTCTTTGGATCAGCTAGAGGGGTTTTCTATAACATTCATTTTTTTAAAACTTTCTTTTTATCAGAAGTAGTATTTATTGACCGTCTGTAACTGGGCAGATAGTAGTTCCATTTGTTGAGATAGAAAACACTGGGAGAGAAACAGGTTTGGGGTTGAAAATGAAGAGTTGTGTCTTTGCCCTGTTCAGGCTGAGGTGCCTACCTGACCTCCCAGTAATGATGTCAAGTGTCAGAGGAATATACAAGCCCAGAGATCCAGGGAAAGGTCAGGGCTAGAGACATAAATCTGGGAGGTGTCAGCATATTAATAGTTTTAAAGCAGTAAATGAGATCATCTAGGGACATAATATAAAGCAGCAGTTCTCAACCCTGGTTGCACATTAGGGTCCCCCGGGATACTTTAAAAAATTGATTCCCTATCCCAGACCAATAAATCAGATATCTGTGGAGGGAAGGGGGTTAGCATCCACATGTTTTTTAAAGCTCTCTAAGCACTTTAACAAATTTTTATTACAAAAAATCCTAAACATACAACAGATAAAATAGTATCATGAATATCATGTATCCATCAGCCAACTTCAAGAATTAGGAGCAATCTTATTTCATCTCTACCTCACCAACCTACCCTCTGCTCCTCTCCTCTCACCATCCTGACCTTGGCTTATTTTGAAGCAAATCTCAGATATATCAAATCATTCACAAATTTTTAGTGTGTAGCTCTAAAATAAATCTTTATGCTAAAAAAGTTTTAATTTCTTAATATTACCAAATATCCAGTCAGTACTCAAATTTTCCTAATTTTCTCTTTTGCTGTTGTTATTTTACAGTTGACTTGTTCAAATTAGGATCCAAGCAAGGCCAGCTGTGGCCCTTAATAGATGTGTCTCCTAAATCACTTTTATTCTATACATTACCCCTTGCTCTTTTTACCTTTGTAATTTATTTAATAGTTTCACACACACTGAATTTTGTTGATTACTTATCCACAGGGTCATTTAACATGTTTTTCTGTTTCTTTTCTTTCTAGTAAACTGATAGTAAGATCTAGAGCTTGATGGGCTTCAGGAAAGATTTTTTGGCAGGAATACTTCAAGTGAGGTATGATGTACTTGCGTCAGGAAGCACATACAGCATGTCCTCTAATGGCAGCCTTTCATTCAATGCCTTACACTATGTAAGGGAATAAACATCAATTCCTGGCCATAGTCACAGTCTGTGTGGAGTCTTCATGTTTTTCCTATGTCTGCATGGGTTTTCTACAGGTACCCTGGCTTCCCACATCATAAAGATGTGCATACGAAAGGTGAGCATGCTAGCTGAACTGGTGTGTTGACATCGTCCCAGTCTGAGTGTGGGTGTGAGTGCACCCTGGGATGAAATGGCATTGTGTCTCATGCTGGTTTCTATCTTGCACCCTAAGCTGCCATGATAGGTTTTGGCCACCTGCATCCCTGAACTGGAATAAGCAGGTTGGAAAATGAAAGAATATGAATTATTGTCAAATAAAAAATCTTAAATTAGACAATAATCATACAAATGCACAACAATAAACAATGCAGTATAAAATCGCTCAGCGAGTCCATCAAGTTGGTGACGGTTTGAACCACGTGGTGGTAAGGGTACTCCTTAAAATTTTTACTTTGCCGACATTTATTCCTCAATTTGACCAACCACCACCATGACGGCCGTGACTCACTGATTCACCAAAAATTGGGTAAATAATTATTTTGTTTTTATTAATCTTTCTTACATGTATACAGGATTCACATTTATTTCAATGTTCAAGATTAAAATTGTTTTTGGTCTTTATTTAGAAGTCTGGTGATGTTTTTGTGACCAGAAATAGGCCATAGGAACTTTAACTTTTGTTTGTATCTATTAGCCTGTGGTAACATTGGTTTTGTAATTTCGCTTAAAGTTGAAGTTTCCAAGAACCTGTCGACAACAGTAAGTGAAGACTTCTATAACGCCTAGCCATCTCTTTTTGTGAGGTTAAGACTGATCAATGGATTCAGGTGTTTTCAGCCTGATTCATTCACTATAAAGTTCTCTATTAGTTTTTCACCTAAAGATTATAGCAGTCATTGAGGATCACTGCCTACAACCTTTATTTCATTAGTGGTTACAAAATATGGATATTCTATCATTCCTTCTTCATGTAGTGGTTGGATGTGTCTATAAGGAAAATCCCCAAGTTATTATAATGTGCTTCCAAGGTAGAGTAGATTAGAAAAAGAAGAGTAATAGGATTGATCCCTTGGTAACTCGAACACTCTAAAAAGTTAGAGCATGAGAGAAGAGCTAGGCAAGATGATTAGAAAACCAAGCCGGTGAGACACCAAATGAACAGTGCTGTCATAGAGGCTGAGAGGAGAGTGTGTTAAGATGGGAATGGAGGAGACGGAGCAAGGTACTGGAAAAGAAGGCTCCTCTGATCATCCTCTGTGCAAGGACACCAATTTAACAACTATCCACACAGAAAAACAACTTGGTAAGAACTAAAAATCACGTGAGCACCTATAGCACCTGGTTTTAACTTTATATCACTGAAAAGATGCATGGAAGAGATAGAAAAAACAGTCTTGAATCACCAATGCCACCCCTCACCCACCATCCTGTGTGGTACAGAGAGCATATCTGGGTGCTGCAGCAGGGAGAGCACTGCAATTGTGAGGCATTAAACTGAACTGTCCTGCTACAGCAGAAAGGAAAACTAGACCAAACTCAGCTGACGCTCACCTATGGATGCGGCATTTAAACCAGCCCTAGCCAGAGTGGAATCACTCATCCCAGCAGTCCAAACTTGAGATCCTGCAAACCTTGCCACTGAGGGCTAAAGCACTTTGTGTCTCTAAGTAAACTTGACAGGCACACTAGGCCATAAGGACTGCGACTCTTAGGTGAGTCCTAGGGCTGAACTGGGCCCAGAGACGCAGAGACACAGTGGACTTGGTGGGGGCACACAACCTACTGAG
Organism: Pongo pygmaeus; assembly: GCF_028885625.2. NCBI lineage: Eukaryota > Metazoa > Chordata > Mammalia > Primates > Hominidae > Pongo > Pongo pygmaeus. The sequence goes on from NC_072393.2 coordinate 33,893,411, forward strand.
ACATCAGCTGGGGTGTCTACAGGAGTGCTGGCATCACCCCTCCCCTAAACCCAGACTGCATAGCTCACAGCTCTAAAGGAGACCCCTTCCCTCCACTTGAGAAGAGGAGGGGGAAGAGTGGGGAGGTCTTCATCTTCCATCTTGGATACCAGCTCAGCCACAGCAGGATGGGTCACCAGCCAGAGTTGTGAGGCTTCCCCACCCTGCATTCCAGGCCCTAACTCCCAACCCCCAATGACATTTCTAGACACATCCTGGGTTGCAAGGAACCCACAGCTTTGAAGGAAAGGACCCAGTCCTGCCAGCATTCATCGCCTGCCAACTGAAGACCCCTTGGACCCTGAATAACCAGCAGCTATACCCAGGTACTACGTCAAGGGCCTTGGTGAGCCACTGAGACTTGCTGGCTTCAGGGGAGACTCAGCACATTCCCAGCTGTGGTGGGCCACAGGCCAAGTTTCCTTCAGCTTGAGAAAAGCAGAGGGAAAAGTAAAGGGGACTTCGTCTTGCACCTTAGGTACTAGCACAGCCACAGCAGGGTAGAGTACCCAGCGGGCTATTAGTGTCCCTAATTCTGGGACTTGATTCTTGAATGGCATTTCTGGACCTGTCCTGGGTCAGAGGGAGGGAAGCCCACTGCCCTGAAGGGTGAGTCCCAGGCCAGGCAGCATTCACCACCAACTGAGTCGAGAGACCTGGGGCCTTACGGGAACATCAGCAATAGTCTGGCAGTAGTCCTTATGGCCTGGGATGGTGGTAGCTACAGGGTGAGGCTCCTCTGCTTTTGGAAAGCGGACAGAAGAGTGGGAAGGACTGCATCTTGTGGTTTGAGTGTCAGCTCAGCCACAGTACAACAGAACACCAGGTAGACGTCTAAGGCTTTGATTCTAGTCCTTGACTTCAAGACGACACCTCTGGATCCACCTGGAGCCTGGGGGACCTCATCACCCTGAAGGGAAGGACACAGACCTGGCTGGCTTCATCACTTGCTGACTGTTAAGCCCCAGGTTCTTGGGCAAACATAGGCAGTAGCCAGGATGTCATTACAGTAGGCCTTGGGTGAGACGCAGTGCTGTGCTGGCTTCAGGTCTGACCCAGTGCGGTCACAGTGGTGGTGGCCACAGGGGTGGTTGTGTCACTCCACCCCCAACTTTAGGTGACTCAGAAGAGAAACTCTGCTTGGGAGAAAGTAAGGGAAGAGAACAAGAGTCTCTGCCTGGTAATCCAGAGAATTCTCCCAGATCTTGCCCAAGACCATGAAGGCAGTACTTCTATGAGTCTTCAAGAACCATAGTGTTACTGGACTTGGAGTACCCCCTAAAGCAGGTACAGCTTAGATCAAAACACTCAAGTCTCTTGAAATATCTGGAAAGCCTTCCCAAGAAAGACGAGTACAAACAAATCCAGACAGTGAAGACTACAATTAAGTACCTAACTCTTCAATGCCCAGACACAGATGAACACCTACAAGAATCAAGACATTCCAGAAAAAAAAAAACCTCACCAAATGAACTAAATAACACACCAGGGCTCTTCCTGAAAAAACAGCGATACATGACCTTTCAAACAGAGAATTCAAAATAGCTGTTTTGAGAAAACTCAAGAAAATTCAAGGCAACACAGAAAAGAAATGCAGAATTCTATCAGATAAATTTAACAAAGAGACTGAAATAATTAAAAAGAATTGAGCAGAAATTATGGATTTGAAAAATGCAATTGGCATACTGAAGAATGCAACAGAGTCCATTACTACCAGAATTGATCAAGCAGAAGAAAGAATAGTGAGCTTGAATACAAGCTATTTGAAAATACACAGTCAGAGGAGAAGAAAGAATAAACAACGAAGCATGTCTACAGGATGTAGAAAATAGCTTCAAAAGGGTAATTCTAAGAGTTATTGGTCTTAAAGCACAGGTAGGGAAAGAAATGGGGGTTGCAAGTTTATTCAAATCCTTCTTAAGGATAGGTCATATGTTAGGTATCAAAACAAGTCTTCAAACATTCAAAAAAACTGAGATAATATCAAGCATCTTCTCTGACCACAATAGAATAAAACTAGAAATCAAAAACGAGGAATTTTGGAAACTATGCAAATACATGGAAATTAAACAATATGCGCCTAAATGACCAGTGAGTTAATGAAGAAATTAAGAAGAAAATTGAACAATTTCTTGAAACAAATCATAATGGAAATACAATATAGCAAAACCTGTGGGATACAGTAAAAGCAGTACTCAAAGGAAAGTTTATAGCTATAAGTGCCTACATCAAAAAGAGGAAGAACTCCACATAAATAATCTAACAATGCATCTTAAAGAACTAGAAAAGCAAGAGCAAACCAAACCCAAAATTAGAAGAAAATAAATAATAAAGATCAGCGCAGACACAAATAAAACTGAAATGAAAATACAAAACATCAATGAAACAAAAGGTTGTTTTTTAAAAAGTTACACAAAATTGACATAGCCAAACTAAAAAAAAAAAAAAGATACGAATAAATAAAATCAAAAATGAAAAAGGAGACATTACAACTGATATCGCAGAAATTCAAAGAATTTGATTCCTAGTATCATTGTTGGATAGTATAGGCAACTATATACCAATAAATCAGAAAACACAGAAGAAATGGACAAATTCCTAGATATATACAACCAATCAAGATTCAATCAGGAAGAAATCTAAAACCTGAATGGACCAATAACAAGTAACAATATCGAAGCTATAATAAAAAATCTCCCAGTAAAGAAAAGCTCGGGACTGATGGCTTCACTGCTGAGTTTTACCAATCCTCCTCAAACTATTCCAAAAAATAGAGGAGGAGGGAATACTTCCAAACTCATTCTACAAGACCAGTATTACCCTGATATCAAAATCAGACAAAGACACATCAAAAAAAAGAAAAGAAAAGAAAAGAAAAAAAAGAAAGAAAACTACAGGCCAATATCTCTGATGAATACTGATTGAAAAATTCTCAACATTACCAAACCAAATTCGCTAATATATTAGATCATTCATCATGACCAAATGTAATTTATCCCCATGATGCAAGCATGGTTCAACATATACAAATCAATGTGACATATCATATCAACAGAATGAAGGATAAAAACCATATGATCATTTCAATTGATGCTGAAAAGGCATTTCATAAAATTCAACATCCCTTCATGATAAAAACTCTCAAAAAGCTGGGTATAGAAGGAACATATCTCAACATAATAAAAGCCATATACAGCAGACCCATAGCTCTTATCATACTGAATGTGGAGAACTGAAAGTCTTTCCTCTAAGATTTGGAACACAAGGATGCCCACTTTCACCACTGTTATTTACCACAGTACTATAAGTCCTAGCTACAGTAATCAGACAAGAGGATATAAAGGGCATCCAAATTGGAATGGAAGAAGTCAATTACCTTGTTTGCAGGTGATATGATCTTATATTCGAAAAAAAACCTAAAGATTCCACCCAAAAACTACTAGAAGTGATAAATTCAGTCAAGTCACAGAATACAAAATCAATATATAAAAATCAGTAGCATTTTAATATGCCAACAGTGAACAATCTGAAAAAAATTTAAGTAACCCCATTTAAAATAGTTACACATAAAATTAAATACCTAGGAACTACCCAAAGAAGTGAAAGATTATAATGAAAACTATAAAACACTGATGAAAGAAAGAGAACACCAAAAAAAGGAAAAATATTCCATGTTCATGGAATGGAAGAAGCAATTCTGTTAAAATGTCCATACTACCCAAAGCAATCTACAGATTCAGTGCTATCATAAGGAAAAAGAACAAAACTGGAAGAATCACATTACCTGACTTTAATTTTATTTATTTATTTTTTTTTGAGATGGAGTCTCGCTCTGTCGCCCAGGCTGGAGTGCAGTGGCCCAATCTCGGCTCACTGCAAGCTCCGCCTCCTGGGTTCGCGCCATTCTCCTGCCTTAGCCTCCCGAGTAGCTGGGACTACAGGCACCCGCCACCGTGCCCAGATAATTTTTTGTATTTTTAGTAGATAGGGGGTTTCACCGTGTTAGCCAGGATGGTCTCGATCTCCTGACCTCGTGATTATATTACAGAGCTATAGTAACCAAACTTCAGGGACGGGCATAAAAACAGACACATAAACCAATGATGAAGAATACAGAACCAAAAAACAAATCCCCACACATATAGTGAACTCATTTTCCACAAAGGTGCCAAGAACATACACTGGGAAAAAGACAGCTTCTTCAATAACTGGTGCTGGGAAAACTGGTTATCTATATGCAGAAGAAAGAAACTAGACTCCTATCTCTCACTATACACACAAATCAAATCAAAATGAAGACTTAAATCTAAAACCTTAAATTATTTAAAAAAAAACCCTTAAACTATAAAACTACTACAAGAAAACATTAGTATAATAATAATAAATTAATTAATTAAAAAAAAAAAAAAAAGAAAACATTAGGGTTTTCCCTAGAACATTGGTCTGGGCAAAAACTTATTGAGTAATACCCTACAAGCACAGGCAACCAAAGCAGAAATGGACAGATGGGATCACATCAAGTTAAAAAGCTTCTGCATAGTAAACGACACAATCAACAAAGTGAAGAGACAACCCATGGAATGGGAGAAAATATTTGCAAACTACCCATCTGACAAGAAATTAATAACCAGAATATACACGGGGCTGCAAACAACTCTATAGGAAAAAATCTAATAATCAAAAAATGGGCAAAAGATTTGAATAGCCATTTCTCAAAACAAGACATACGAATGGCAAACAGGCATATGAAAAGGTGCTCAACGTCATTGCTCACCAGAGCAATGCAAATTAAGACTACAATGAGATATCATCTCACCCCAGTTAAAATGGCTTATATCCAAAAGACAGGCGATAACAAATGCTGGCGAAGATGTTAAGAAAAGGGAACCAGGCCAGGCACAGTGCCTCATGCCTGTAATCCCACCACTTTAGGAGGCCAAGGCGGGTGGATCACTGGAGGTTGGAAGTTCGAGACCAGCCTGACCAACATGGAGAAACCCCGTCTCTACTAAAAATACAAAATTAGCTGGGCATAGTGGCGCATGCCTGTAATCCTAGCTACTTGGGAGGCTGAGGCAGGAGAATCACTTGAACCTGGAAGGCGGAGGTTGTGGTGAACAGAGATCGCGCCATTGCACTACAGCCTGGGCAACAGGAAGGAAACTCCATCTCAAAAAAAAAGAAAAAAAGAAAAAGAAAAGGGAACCATCCTACACTGTTGGTGAGAATGTAAATTAGTAAAATAACTATGGAGAACAGTTTGGCAGTTCCTCAAAAAACTAAAAATGGAGCTACCATACCATCCAGCAATCCCACTCCTGGGTATATATCCAAAAGAAGGAAAATAAGTATACTGAAAAGATACCTGCACTCCTACATTTATTTGCAGCACTGTTTACAACAGCTGGGATCTGGCAGCAATCTAAGTGTCCATCAACAGATGAATGGATAAAGAAAATGTAGGACTTCTACACAATGGAATACTATTCAGCCATAAAAAAGAATGAATCATTTGCAACAACATGGATCAAACTGGCGATCATTATGTTAAGTGAAATAAGCCAGGCACAGAAACACAAACATGCATGTTCTCACTTATTTGTGGGATCTAATAATCAAAACAATTAAGCTTATGGAGAGAGAAGGTAGAAGGATGGTTACTACATGCTAAAAGAGTAGCTGGGGGATGAGGGGAAGGTAGGGATGGTTAATTAGAAAGAATGAATAGAACCTATTAGTTGACAGTATAACAGAGTGACTATAGTCAATAATAACATAATTGTACATTTTAAAAGAACGAAAAGAGTCTAATTGGATTGTTTATAACACAAAGGATAAGCACTTGAAGGAAGGATACACCATTCTCCATGATGTGATTATTTCACATTGCATGCCTGTATCAAAACATCTCATGTAACCCATAAATATATAAACCTATTAAGTACCCACAAAAATTAAAAATAAAAAAATAAAAAAATAGAAATGATCAAATACCTAGAATACAGTCAAGAGGTCAAGCAGGATGAGATCAGAGAAGTGTCAACTGGATTTGAGAACATGCAAGTCCTTGATAATCTTGAGCACAATTTTCATGGTGAAGTCGGAGTGGTAGTGCTACTGGGATGCCAAGAAGTACAGACTGTCTGTCTGTGACTATATATAACTCTTTCAAAAAGTTCTGTGTGAAAAGAAAGGAGCACTAAAAATGAAGCCAGCCATCTTTTAATTCTTATGGATTGGGCTGTCAGTCTCTTCACCCTCTAGAGTCTATTTTTTTTTTTTTTAATGAATCTAAGCATGCCTTTACTCAATTCAAAAAAACCTCTGCCAGTTCTTTGCTGCCCTCAAAACGAAGTCCTAAACGTGGTAATACAACATGGATTCATAATTTAACTCCAACTACCTCCCTTGCCTGAGAGCCCTTGTGGGTAAACTGTCAATTTCACAAGCTCTTTCTAACCTCCGTGTAACATGTTGGTCAGACTGCCAGAAGTGTCTTCCTTCTCCACCTGGTAAGCCTGTATTTACATCCCATGACTCAGCTCAGATATCCTCCTCACCAGTACCATGCCAGGCACTTACACATCATTCACATCTGCAACTCCCCAGTCTTTATTCCTTTAAGCCAGAAACATGAGTATCAGCCTTGACTTCCACATCCACTCGTCTCATCCCCATAACTGCTCGACAACCAAGGCCCAGCTATTCTACTTTCTCAATAAGCCTCCAACCCCACTCTAGACCCCTCTATATCCTCACTCTAGACCCCTCCATGTCCCCACTCTAGACCCCCCCATATCCCCACTCTAGACCCCTCCGTGTCCCCATTCTAGACCTCTCCATATCCCCATTCTAGACCTCTCCATATCCCCACTCTGGACCTCTCCATATCCCCACTCTGGACCTCTCCATATCTGCCACATCCCCCTCCATATATTCATTCTAGATCCCTCCATATCCCCACTCTAGACCCCTCCATATCCCCACTCTAGACCCCTCCATATCCCCACTCTAGACCCCCCCATATCCCCACTCTAGACCCCTCCATATCCCCACTCTAGATCCCTCCATATCCCCACTCTAGACCCCTCCATATCCCCCACTCTAGACCCCTCCATATCCTCACTCTAGACCCCTCCATATATCCCCACTCTAGACCCCTCCATATCCCCACTCTATACCCCTCCATATCCCCACTCTAGATCCCTCCATATCCCCCACTCTAGTGCTCTCCATATCCCAACTCTAGACCTCTCCATATCCACCACTCTAGATCTCTCCATAACCCCATTCTAGACCCCTCTATATTCCCACTCTAGACCCCTCCATATCCCCACCTCCCTATTCCATCTCCCTCCATTTGTTTTCCACACAACAGCCAGAATGAACCTTTTAAAACACAAAGCAAGTCATATTGACCCCAGAATAAAAATCCCTCAATGGCTTTTCATGCTCTTACAAAATGATTCACTGGTTGACAGAGCCCTGCACCGTCTGAGCCCTGCCAACCTCTCTACCCTGGTTGAGAGTCCACAGGACTCTCCCAGCACTGTGTTCTGGCCACATTGACCTTGCAACTCCTTAAACCCACTGAGTTCCTGAACCTGTTCCCCCATCTCTGCCACCCCTTTCACCTGCCACTCCTTTCACCTTTTACACCCAAATTCGAATGTCATTTCCTCAGGAAATAAGCACAGAACAGCAACCTGACCCAGTCTTAGGACACTCTGCAATTCTTCACGGTGCTCACGGCCGCTTCCAATCACATCTGCATCCTTATGTGACTATTCCATAAAGCTTCACCTCCCACCTTTAGACTGGCAGCTCCCTGACGAGGGTGTTGGTTTTGTGCACCAGTCATACCCCACCCTCAACTGAGAACCCAGCACTCCACACTTATTGAATCAATGGGCAAATGAAAACCCTCATAATTTGACCTTCTCTAGGCACTGACCAGAATCTGAGTCCTCAACATGGAGAGTAAATGTAACCAGGCTCCTCTTCCTTAACAGGAACTCTTACCAGTTCCGGGTACTTGTCTTTCTACCAACTTCTATACCCATAGAGATTGGCACCCTCTCTCCTAATTTCCTAAACTCATCAGTTATCCCTTCACCTTCAAATGCTTCAACTGACAGACTATTTTAAAGCAAGAGAAACATAACAGAGTTATTTTGGTCCTGGACAGAAATCAGTTCTTTAGATTTATATTGCTTGGCGTAATACTGAATACCCAGGGTTAAATGTTCTTGCATGCAATTAGAGATTGTCCATAAGATGTCGGAAGCGGCATCTGAGGCACTCTGCTTCTTTACTGAATATTTAAACTAAGCTTGGCAAAACCAGGTTAACTGACTAATGGTATAGAAACAGGAAAGTACTTTCAAAACTACAAAACACCAAGCAACATTATTAACATTATGATCATTGCATTAGCCAGTCTTCCACTTACTAGAGGAATATAAGTCCATTTTTACATGGCTAAAAGTAGACTTCTTCAGTGAATATACTTATATAGAAAATCCAAAAGAACTATCTGTATCAGGCACTATCTGATAGAATATTTATCTGAAAAAAATTTTAAATCATACCTATTAATATGAATCCAGGTGTGGGCTTTCTTTCTCATGTAAGGGACAAAGGGTCTGCTTGTACAGGTGAAAATAACTGCCAAATAGGCTGAATGGCAGGAACACAACCCCTAGGGATCCAGGAAGCAGCCTCAGAAAACACCTTCTCTGACCAGATACCTCCTTGAAGAAAATGTGTATTAGTTTAATCAGTGCGTACATCATCATCATGGCATACAAACTTCTTTGCTTTCTTTCCTTTCCTCTTTCTGTCCTTTTAGACTCAAATATACCAAACATAAGCCTTAGCATCCATAACTTTTAAGTCAGTTTCTAAATATACACAAACCAAATTAAGAATCCCCTACCTTTTGTTAACATTTGGGGATACTAGGTAAAAGACAAACAGGAATGCTTTGTACTGTACTATTTTTGTTAACTTTTCTGTGAGTTTGAAATTATCCCAAATGATTTAAAACTTTTTTTTAATTTAAAAAGATTATCCTATCATTGAATATTTTAAAATATTGCCAAGACCAAGTTTACAGTTTGAATTTTAAAGCTGGGTCTAACACAGACCAGAATTACTTCAATTCATCCAAAGTTTCTGGCCACAAAGTTATTTTTATCAACTTACCTTCCTACCTGACATGCTCAGTTACAAGTGCTGTCTGGTCAAACACTCCAGAATCATCAAACACCACCCAGCTCCTGCAGGGGCAACTGATGTTCCTTCAGCTCGAGGAGCTCTTTCATACACTCCAAGGTGAAAGTGCTCACTCAAGATTCACAGAGGTATGGCTCAGCAAGCTGCACCACTGCCTTCAAGGCTGAAATGTCCACATCTATGACCTAAAATGTAAAATAATGTGACTTAACACATGGAAATGAAAATTAAGCTCCACGTACAAAACACTACTGACAGCCTGATTTTTTTAAAGCATGCAATAGGGGCAGGGATGCTTCTTCCATTATGGAATTCTATCCTTCCATAAAGGATCAACACGAGAGGCCTGGCTTTTAGCTCGTGGAACTTACATTGTAATCAAGGGGGTAAATAAACAAGATAGTGATGAGTAGGTGACAGAGAGTAACTAGCAGGGGTGGTGATCTGGTTTTGCTGGGATGGCCAGGGGAAGTCACCTCTGAGCTGAGAATGAAAAGGAAGCAGCCATTCAAAGAGCAGGGAAGACGCAAAAGGCCTGTGGTCGAGATGGGCTTGGCCACTGAAAGAGCAGAAAGGCAGTCCTTCTTGCTAGAGCCAAAGGGAGGAAACTGGGAGTGGGGGAGAAACAGTAAGTGATGAGGTAGGAGAGAAAGGCAAAAACATCAGGACATATACAGCATCAGGCGCTTGGATTTTACATGTTCTCCAGCACAATGAGAAGCCATAAAGCCAACACGGGGCCCTTGGTAAATGCAATGCATTAGTAGTTTTAAGCAGTGAAATTGCACACTTCTCTTTTAAAACAATGACTTTGACTGCTTTTAGAGAAATGATGGGGGCAGGAGGGGCAGGCACTATCATAACCCAATGAAAAGGCCTGAACTTCAACTGAAGATATCAGCATAATCCAAAACTTAAAAACTCACAAGGAACAGCTGCAACCCACTGCCTCATTCACAATCACTGCAGTATGCAATGCCATTTTCTAAAGGAGCTGCAGCAACAACTTGTATTCACACCCCCTGGTTTAACATTTTAGCTTAACAGGACTTTTTGTGGTTCAGTTAACAAACACTGAGAAAAATTCACAGCTGTAATTGGAGTGCAAATTTAATGTAAAAGGCCCAGTCAGTTGAAAAATAAGATTGTTCTTACTTTCTGCAATGAGACATATTATCAAAAGATTAACCACATATCTACAAATTTACTAGGCAAAAATGGGATAGTTTTAAAATGCCTCTTTGGTTTGAGCTACTTAATGGGCTACAACTAAGAAGGTAAAAAATTAATGGAAACTGTTGACTTCATAATTAGGCCTCCTCATTTTTTAAACGATCTCAAATACTTCCTCCACTTCATAGGTTTATAATCCAGTTCCCCTTGTCAAAGGACGCTGAAACTTAAGCCACTTTAATTCCCTGGTAGCTCCTCCTCAGTTGCCTTTAAAATTTGCGGAACACTTCCTACACCATGGCAATTAGATGTGAAAAACATGCTATTTCAATCAGCTCATAAACTTTAATTAAAAATAAGCACTTTGGCTCTAAGAGTCTGAAGTAGAGTGCTTATAGCTTGAGACAAATGTCTTAACAACAAAATTAACTTTACCTCAAGCAGCACCTTGAGCACATTATGTGCCAGACTGCCCACCATCCAGATGGCTCAAGGACCTTCTCCAAGAACTCAGCTGTGAATTCCCGTGCCTCAGAGGCCTTGCAGTCAGCTACAAACAAAACACAGGAAGAAGTGAGAATGCATAAAGCAGAGGGAAGTTAATAAATCCACTTAGATCCATTTTCTCTGAACCAACAACTGGCAATCTGAGGGACTGAGATAGACAATCTACTTATAAACTAAAAAGATAAAAGGAGCAAAAAAGGCCAGGCACAGTGGCTCACGTCTGTAATCCAGCACTTTGGGAGGCCAAGGTGGGCAGATCACTAGAGCTCAGGAGTTCAAGACCAGCCTGGGCAACATGGCAAAACCCTCTCTTTAGAAAAAATACAAAAATTAGCCAGGTGTAGTGGTGCATGCCTGTAGTCCCAGCTGCTCAAGAGGCTGAGGTGGGAGGATGGCTTGAGCCAAGCAGCAGAGGTTGCAGTGAGCCAAGATCGTGCCACTGCCCTCCAGCCTTGGTGACAGAGCAAGACTCTATCACCAAAAAAAAAAAAAAGCAGAAAAGAAACAAAAAAGAGAACCTACTCACCTAAAATGTAGTCTTGATAGGCCCTGGATTACTCACAGAGTAAAAGTTGATTTGTTTGCAAAATTTCTAGGTGAAGTGGCTTTTTTCCTTCTGGAATAAAACTTTGTAAACTAGAACCTGGCTTATCAAGACAGTTAGAATCACTGCGTGAACCTTCATTTTGAAAGCAACCTAAAAAAACAAAAACAATAAGCAGGCACAAGTATCCCAGATACTTCCAGTGCTGGTAGAGTGCTTCTGTCTTCACATCCTTGCTTGAAATTCCAAACCAACAAGGATTTGAGTATGAATGCTCTACTTATCTCTATTATTGTCAGAAGAAACAGCTTTACAAACTTAAAAAATATCTGAAAATCCAAGTTCTACTTAAAAACAGTAAGAGCTTAAGATCTTTCACAAGTTAGGTTTTTGTTGTTATGTGGTGATTTGGGTGAAAGCAGAGAAATAAGGTTGTTTTTTAATCCAGTGGACACCACCTAAGTTCTTCTCCCTAGAAGTAACTATCTTTACTATAGTTAGCAAGTTATAATAGTCAAGTATCTGTTATTTTTTTTCTCCCAAACACTTCCATAAAGCACCATTAAAAGAGAGAGTTGATTTCCTATACTCCCTCTCCAACGGGTTGAAGCCTCTCTTTATTTTCTATAATATCAGTCTGCCAATGGCTCCTCAATAAAAAGGGATGAGAGATTCTTAATAATGCATAAGGTTTACTTCACTAAGACTACTAGGTTCCTCCTCATTAATTTCAATGACTGTGTCTAAGGAAAAGATCAGAAAATGCAAATCACATTAGGTTTGGGCTGTATGTAATTATGTTTCATAAGGCATGATTCAGCCAGTGGCATATCTAATTCTGTGTAATAAGATGTTTTTAAAAAACGAAATGACGGCCGGGCACGGTGGCTCACGCCTGTAATCCCAGCACTTTGGGAGGCCGAGGCAGGCGGATCACGAGGTCAGGAGATCGAGACCATCCTGGCTAACACAGTGAAACCCCGCCTCTACTAAAAATACAAAAAATTAGCTGGGCGTGGTGGCAGGCGCCTGTAGCCCCAGCTACTCGGGAGGCTGAGGCAGGAGAATGGCGTGAATCCGGGAGGTGGAGCTTGCAATGAGCCGAGATCGTGCCACTGCACTCCAGCCTGGGCGACAGAGCCAGACTCCGTCTCAAAAAAAAAACAAACAAACAAACAAAAACGAAATGACTACTAAATAAGCAATGCTGAGGGTAGCACTTAGACTGGCAGAGTAGTTTCCGAAGGTGGTTTCAAGTAAGGTGTCTGAGACGGTAATTAGCAGCAGTCTTTCTTCCCCCATCACCTTTGATTTTCTCCTTTCCCTTTCTCCTTCCTTCCATTCCTTTGTCCCGGCTCAGGCCCCCAGAATTACTTGATTCCACAGATGAGATGATCAAAGCAGGCAAGGGTCTACTACTGTTCACAAACACCGACACGCATGAGCCTTAGAGGGCATCAACACCTTACTGGCTGTGTGACAATCTCTCTGTGCCTCAGTTTTCTTGCCTATAAAGAGAAGATAAAAATAGTACGCCTACTTCAATTAAGAGAATTAAATAAATTACTTGTTAACCATTTACTACAGTGCCAATTACACAGTATATATGTATATTTGTTAAATATACCTTACTTCAGCACCACTCTTTACAGCTATTTTGTTTTTCCAGCTTTACTGAAGTAAATAAAAATATTGTATAATCTAAGGTGTACGTGATGTTTTGATATACATTATGAAATGATTGCCACCATAAAGCAAATTAACATTTCCATCACCTCGCATCTGTGCGCTAAGAACACGTTTCACTCTCGGCAAATTTCAAGTACACAGTAGTGTCATTAACTAGTTACCAAGCTGCACGCTAGATCACCAGAACTTACTCAACTTTGTACCCTTTGACCCACATCTTCCCCATTTCTCCCACTTGCAGCCCCTAGCAACCACCGCGCTGCTCTTTTTCTCTCAGTTCTGCTTTATTTTCCACATAGGTGATATTATTTAGAATTTTTCTTTCTTTACAGCCATTTTAAAAATATTCCCCTTCGCACAGTGTTTCACTGCGTCTTCACCACAAGGACAGCCACTGGCTCAGTCTTCAGATGGGAAAACTGCGGCCCAGAGACTTTTGCTAGTTGGAAAGGTGGGTCAGTGGTGGAATTAAGTCACACTTATGCCTTCTCACTTCGCGGCAGCTCTTTACACGATACAACTGAACGTGTTAAAGTAAAAACGTGACCCAGTTTAAAATGTCGGGGGCGGGGGGAACGGGGAGGGTAAGGAATCTGCCTGAGGAGTGAGGAAGCAGAAAGAACGAGGGGACCCGGTTCCATTTCTGGACCCCGTCCGCAGGCTGCTCGCCCGACTTGGGGTCGCTCTGCCCTGGGCGATCAGGACAGCTGCGTGGGCCCAGGGTTCCAGCTGCCTTTTTCTTCGGGAGAGCGAATGGCTCAGATCTCCGTGGAGATGGAGCTGGAAAAGCGGAGCCCTCGCTCCACAGCTCGCGGAAGTTCCTTGAAGCCCACACAGGTGGGGAGCCCCTGGCGCAGCCCAGCTCCCTGCAGTCTCGGGGAAGCTGAGGCAGAGAGGGAAGCCCCGCCCCGGGTCCTTCCCGACCCCGACGTCCTGGCCCGCCGGGTCCCGAGGCCCCGGCCCGGGCGACCCCCGAGGGTCTGGACGTCCAGGCCTCACTCGGGAGCGCTTCCTGGCCCGGCCCGGCGGGCGCTCACCTTCCTCCCGGGCACTGGCGCCGCCCCGGCCGCCCAGGTGCACGCGACCCCGAGACTCCGTCTCCCGGCCGCCCAGTCAGGCACTTCAAATTCCCGCGGACGGTCCCCGGGACAGAAACGCGACGGCGCGGCGCCTCTGATTGGACGGGCGGTGGAGCTCGTACCCGTGAGAGCCCCGCCCCGCCGCGCCGCCGCCCCGCCGAGCGCCCCCTCCCGGCAGGCGGACTGCTGCTCTCGCTCAAGCTCTGGCGTGGGGCTGCGCTGGAGCAACTGGGGCGAAGTTGAACTGGGACATCCTTGGAGATGATTTTTGAAAAACGAGCAAGCCATGGCTGAAAATGAGGGGGAGTGGGAAAGACACTGGATTGAGAGTCAGAAGACATGGTGTTTAGACGGACTTCGGCTATTCCTAGGGGCACTGCCTTGGGCAAATCATTTCCCATTTCAGGTGCACCTCACCTGTGTCAGGATGCTGGCCCCCCCATGGCCAGAAAATTCCACCACCAAACCAGTCTCTCTCTCTCCTCAGCACACACACGCACACGCACGGTGTATTTTCAAAGAATGTCAAATGTAGTATTTTTTTTTATTATTGATCAAAGGCTACAGCTTCCAATAATCTTCCAATAATAATGGCTAACATTTACCGAGTACCTGTGTGCGAGACACCCTCCTGCATGCTTTACCTGAATTATCTTATTTAATCTTCAAAAACCATCCCGTGAGAGAGGAACTATTATTATACCCATTTTACAGAGAACTAATGGAGTCAACGGGAAGTGAAGTGACTTCTCCGATCCAACTAGGCAAAGCCAGGAGGGGAAATCAGCCAGACTCCAGAAGAAACCCTTTAGTGCCTCTGTCAGGCCCTCACTGCCAGGCTGATGAGAGCAACCTGAGATAGCCCAGGTCAACAGGACACCAGGCGGGGTGAGTCCACAGGAGGCCAGGAGCCTGGACATGACACCCAGTGCAGCCTTCTCGTAGGGAAATATTTCCACTTACTGGTTTGATGGAAAACCTGGGCTACAGTCTCTCAGATCCCCTACAGCTGAAATAAAACGGAGCCAGGAGAGGTGATTGTGGAAACCTGCACTTAATTCAGCTAGCTTTGCCAGGAAACAAGATTTCTTTGACTTCTGTGCAGAGTCCGACCTTACATTTATTTGTTCACTGAACAAATATTTATTGTGCACCATAAGGTGAAAACACAGAAAACAATAAAATTAGGACTAACAACGGGCCTTGAGGACTAAGGTAGCTTTTTCATAATTTTCCCGTTTAACCCTCCCGCCCATAAACCTCACAAGTGGCAGCATTTCTCCTTAACCATTTTCATCATCACTGGAGCGAACAGAGCTCTCTTCTTATTCAATTACCAAATATTTCTTCAAACATCAAGATATGACTCAAACCAGTGCTTCTAGAAAATTATTTGAAAGAAACAGGAGGCAACAGGGTCAGACAAAATACCAATGCTATTGCAAACTCCATTAAGGAGAAACTATTGATTACATGGGATACATTTGCTAGACACAGCCCTTCTCATTTCCAAACCGGTGTCGCCACATATTCCCTACTTGTTCAGATTCTGTCAGAGGTTTTTAGAGTCTCTCCCTGAGTGGAGACCTGTTAGAAGCACATATTTCTTGGGAGTTTTCTTTCCCTGCCCCTCCATATCCTAAAGAAAGGATTTTTCTTCTTCCTCCTTTTCAATCTCTTCCCTTGTAGCCTATCACAACCTTCTACTCACCCTAAGGTGGACATCACCTACTGCTATTCCGTCTTTTTTATATCTTTGCTCTTTTTATCACTACTGGGTCCTTACTCTGTTTAAACATAGGCTCACAAATATCTGCGCTCCCCCTAAAACCTTCCCAAAGCCCAACTTCAACCCTGAGAAACTGCCCTTTTGCTTCCCTTCTTGGTAGCCCCAGACTTTTCAGTACAGTGCCTCCCTCTCCTGCTTTCTTGAAGGCCAGCAGCCCCTCCTGAGGCCCCCGACCTCCACCCCACAGCACTGACCTGGCTGACCAACCACCTGTGCTCTTTCCTTCCTTACCCTCTGCATCCTCTCTCTTCATCTCCATTCTAGTTCTCTGACTACAGTACCTGAGTCAAACTGTGGTCTGAAAGGATTGAATGAAAATTCCAGAAATAAATTATAAGTTTCAAATTGTGAGCTGTTCTGAGTAGCAAGACTCATTCCTTCGTCCACAAGTGCCCACACTGTATACGCTACGCATCTGGTAGTCACTGTCAAGGCCAAAGGAAAACTTCTCCTTCACCCTTGAAGGTTTGCTGAAAATCAACCAACAAAAGGCAGATTAATATGAGAAAAGGCATACAAATGTATTCACATGCACGGGGTTGGGGATATCACACAGGATGACCGCACCAGGCAGTGGGGTAGAGGTGGTTGTACACCATTCTTCTTAGGGCAAAGGGAGGTGAGGAAGTGTGGATGATTGAGGGGTATGGGGGGAGAATTCCATGGGCTTAAAGAACATACAATGACCTGGGACAAAGTCTGTTGAGCCCACAGAGCAGACAATGGTTTATGACAAAAGTCCGTCCAGGGGTATTGAAAAACTCCCGTCTTTCTTCCTGCAATATAAATTCAGTTAATTAAAATTCAGGGAAGAAACCCAAGGTAATTGTTTCCTTCTTTGGTGGTTCAGGCTTTAGGCAGAAAAGGGAACTTCAGAGAACTTCATCTGTGCTTTGTGAGAGACAGAGGATTGGAAGACAGGATAGTGAAGGTCAGAGAGACCTTGAGGCTGCTTCTTCAGCTCACCATGACACAGCACTGTGGTTTGGGGTATCAGTTTCTGGGCCCCAATATCACTCAGTGGCCATCTCAATTATCAGATCAAAAAAGCATAGTACAGTATATATAGGGTTTGGTGGGTTTGCTACTATTTGTAATTTCAGGCATTCACTGGGGGTCTTGGAACAGCACAGTGAGAGTACAGTAGTGTCCCCAAGGATAAGGGGGCACTACTGTACTCTTTCTTGCCTTTGTTTTTCTTCCTGTCTCTCAGATTCTCTAAACCTAGGTGATTCCCAGGGGCATATGCTACAGAAGGCCTAGTGCAGGTTATGGTGATTCATGCAAGAAAGTAGATTTGCTCATTTATTTGTCAAATAATAAATATATATATAGAATAGACTGTGTGTCAGACATTGTTCTACCTTCTAGGGTAACAGGGCAAATAAGACACCCAATGTCCCAGCCTGCACATGATGAAAAACTAAAAAAAAAAAATGAATTCACAAGCAAATTTCAATTATAAAAAATGCAAAAAATAAAAGAAAATTCAATGATGTGACAAAAAATGAAGGAGGAACAAATTCAGATTTTATGCAAAACACTTGATTTTAAACTGTTAGCAACTAATTTTTTAAAAAATTAAATACCATGTAAGCCAGAAAAACTTTACTTCCTGGGCCAAATTGGCCCATGGCCCACCAGATTGCAATTTCTGTTCCAAGCTCCAACTACTGAAAATGTAGTCCAGGGACCAGGAGCTTGTTAGAAATACAGAGCCCCTCCCTCCCTCCCCAACCCATCCCCCAGAGCTGCTGGATCAGAATCTGTGTTCGACAAGTTCCACAGTCCCCAAGTGACATCATTCACATTTGATGCAAAGGCCATCAGAACTCATGTCTCTCCTGAGGCTGTTTAATTTTCATATTCCTGCTGGAAAACTTGACCTGGGGTTCTTACCTGTGGTTCACCTCCACCTCCACAATCCTGCAAAGCCACGCCTAAGCACAGCCCATCCTCCAGTTTAGATGTCTCTCACCATGTCCCACTCCAGACCATGGCCTGTGTGGGCTGCCACCATCTCCCCTAGGGCTGCTGGGACAGCATCTAGGAAGTCACACTCAAGCCTCCACCTGCCCCAGCCCTTCAGAATTGACTGCTCTCCTCTTGCTGGTCCTGGTCTAGGGGTCTCAAACTTCAATATCGAAAGTCTAGACCAAAGACACAAAGCAGAGAGGTGAGTGCTGCTGTTTCTCCAGTGGGCAGGAAATGAGACAATGTTGCCACGTGGACCTTCCAAGAGAAGCCATAAAGCTAAATGTAATGAGACAATTTCCATATTAAAATGTTAACATCTAGTTTTTAAAAATTCAAACAGTATGCCCGCCAAATAAAACCTATCTGCAGACCACCAGTTTGAGACATCTAAGACTTAGTCTGCATGGTGCATTGTCACAGAGGCTGTGCACTCTTTGAAGGCAACGTGTCATGTTCCTCATTGCGTTGCTGGCACCTACCACTAGGACCGATTTAGTAAAGGGAAAAACTAAATGAATACTGTTTGTATCTGTGTGTGTGTCTGTCCTTTTTCTTTTAAATTTTAGATTCAAGGGCACAGATGTGGGATTCTTGCAAGGACATTTTGCATGATGCTGAGGTTTGGGTTTCTATTGATCCCGACACCCAAATAGTGAACATAGTACCTGTATTTTTCAGTTTTCACACTGCTATAAATAACCACTTGAGACTGGGTAATTTATAAAGAAAAGAGGTTTAATTGACTCACAGTTCTGCATGACTGGGGAGGCCTCAGGAAACTTACAATCATGGAGGAAGGCGAAGGGGAAGCAAGTCACATCTTACTTGGCAGGAGAGAGAGAGAAAGAAGGAGAAGGAGAAAGAAGAAGGATGAGGAGGAGGTGGAGGTGAAGGAGGTGGAGGAGGAGGAGGAGGAGGTGGTGGAGGAGGAGGAGGAGGAGGAGGAGGCCAGCAGCAGCACATACTTTTAAACAACCAGATCTTGTGAGGACACACCATCATGAGAATGCAAAAGGGAAATCTGCCCCTATGATCCAATCACCTCCCACCACTTCCCTCTCTTGATACATGGAGATTACAATTTCACATGAGATTTGGATGGGGACACAGAGCCAAACCATATCAGTACCCAGTGGGTAGTTTTTCAACCCTTGCCCTCCTCCTTTTCTTCCACTTTCTGGAGTCACCAGTGTCTATTGTTCTCATCTTTATGTCCATGTAAACCCAATGTTTAGCTCCCACTTATAAGTGAGAACATGCAATACATGCATTTCTATTTCTGCATTAGTTTGCTTAGGATAATGGCCTCTGGCTGCATTCATACTGCTGCAAAGGGGACGATTTCAGTCTTTTTTATTGCTGTGTAATATTCCATGGTATATATGCAGTACACTATCTTTATCCAGTCCACCACTGATAGGCACCCAGGTTGATTCCATGTCTTTCCTATTGTGAACAGTGCTGCAATGAACATACGAGTGCAGGTGTCTTTTAGGTAGAATGATTTCTTTTCCTTTTGGTATATACCCAATAATAGGACTGCTGGGTTGAATGATTGTTTTATATTTAGTCCTTTGAGAAATCTCTAAACTGTTTCCCAAAGTGGCCAAACAAACATTCCTACCAACAGTGGATAAATGTTCTCTCTTTTTTTTTTTTTTTGCAACCATGCCAACATCTGTTATTTTTTGACTTTTTAATTAATAGCATTTTGATTGGAATGAGATGTTCTCTCATGGTGATTTTGATTTGCATTTTTCTGATGATTAGTAATACTGAGCATTTTTTTCATATGCTGTTGGCCACATGTATGTCTTCTTTTGAGAAGTGTCTGTTCATGTTCACATCCTTTGCTTACTTTTCAATGGGGTGGTATTTGTTGTTGCTGATTCATTTAAGTTCCTTATAGATACTGGATACTAGTTCTTTGTTGGATGCATAGTTTACAAATATTTTTGCCATTCTGTAGGCATTCTGTACACTCGGTTAATAGTTTATTTTGCTGTGCAGAAACTCTTTAGTTTAATTAGGTCCCAATTGTCAATTTTTGTTTTTGTTACATTTGCTTTTGAGGTCTCAGTCATAATTTCTTTGCCCAGGCCAATGTCCAGAGAGTGTTTTTTAAAGTTTTCTCTAGGAATTTTTTAGTTTGAGATCTTACATTTAGTCTTTAATACATCTTTAGCTAATTGTTATATGTGGTAATAGATAGAGGTCCAGTTTCATTCTTCTACCTATGGTTAGTTTTCCCAGCATCATATATTGAATAAGGTATCTCTACCCATTACTTTGTTGTTGTTGGTGTTACCTTTATTGAAGATCAGTTGATTGTAGGTGTGCATCTTTATTTCTGAATTATCTATTCTGTTTCATTAGTCTATTCTGTTTCATTAGTATCAGTAACATACTGTTTTGGTTACTGTAGCCTTGTAGTAGTTTGAAATCAGGTGATGCGATGCCTCTGGCCTTGTTCTTTTTACTTAGGATTGCTTTGGGTATTCAGGCACTTTGTTGGTTCCACATGAAATTTAGAATAGTTTTTCCTAGTTTTGTGGAAAATGAAGTTGGTAATTTGATAGGAATGCGTTGAATTTGTAGGCTGCTTTGGGAAGTATGGCTATTTTAATGATATTCACTTTTCCAATCCATGAGTATGGAATGTTTTCCATTTGTTTGTGTCATTTATGCTTTCTTTCAGCAATGTTTTGTAATTCTCCTCGTAGAGCTCGTTCACCTTCCTGGTTAGATATATTACTAGGTATTTTATTTTTTTGTGGCTATTGTAAATAAGATTTCAGTCTTTACTTGGTAATCGGCTTCAACATTATTAGTGTATAGAAATGTTACTGATGTTTGTATGCTGATTTTGTATACTGAAACTTTACTGAAGTCATTTATTGGGTCTAGAGATATTTTGGTGCAGTCTAGGCTTTTTTAGGTGCAGGATTATATCATCAGTAAAGAGAGAAAACATGACTACTTCTTTTCCTGTTTTAATGCCTTTTACTTCTTGATCTTTCCTTATTGCTCTGGCTAGGACATCCAGTACTGTGTTGAATAAAAGTGGTGAAACTGAATATCCTTGTTGTGTTCCAGTTCCTAGGGGAAATGTCCCGGCTTTTGGCCATTCAATATGATGTTGGCTGTTGCTTTATCATAGATGGCTCTTATTATTTTGATGCATGTTCCTTTGATGACTAGTTATTTGAGGGTTTTTATCATGAACAAATGCTGAATTTTATCGAATGGTTTTTCTGCATCTATTAGATAATCCTATAGTTTTTGTTTTTAATTCTGTTTATAAGTTGAATCACATTTATTAATTTGCATACATTAAACTAACTTTGCATTCCAGAAGTAAAGCCCATTTGATCATGTGTGAACTAAGTTTCTGATGTGCTGCTACATTTAGTTTGCTACTATTTTGTTGAGGACTTTTGAATGTATGTTCATCAGGGATATTGGCCTGTAGTTTTATTTTTTGGTTGTGTCTTTGCCAGATTTTGATATCAGGATGATACTGGTTTCATGGAATGTTTTAGGAAACAATCCCTCCTCTTCGATTTTGTTTGAATAGTTTCAGTGGGATTGGTACTAGCTGTTTTTTATGTGTCTGGTAGAATTCAGCTGTAGTCCAGGGCTTTTTTTGGTGAGTAGTTGTTTTTGTTTGTTTGTTGTTGTTGTTGTTTGTTTGGTAGTATCATTCTTTTATTTCCATGTTTAGAACTTCATTAAGCATCTCTTGTAGGCCTGGTCTGGTGGTGATAGATTCCCTCAGCTATTGTTTGTCTGGGAAAGACTTTACTTCTGCTTTATGAAGCTTAGTTTGTTGGCATATAAAATTCTTGGCTGGCATTTCTTTTCTTTAAGGATGCTAAATATGGGCCTCAATCTATTCTGGCTTGCAAGGTTTTTTGCTGAGAAGTCTGCTGTTCATCTGCTGGGTTTCCCCTCATAGTTAAAATGACCCTTTTCTTTAGCTGATTTTAAGATTTTTTTTCTTTCACACTGACCTTGGATAGTCTGACTATGCACCTTGGGGATAGGTGTCTTTTATAGTTATCTTGCAGGAGTTCTCTGGATTTCTTATATCTGCAGGTTGACCTCTATAGAAAAGTTGGGGAAACTTTCCTGAATCATATTCTCAAATATATTCTCCAAGCTGCTTACTTTCTCTTCTTTCTCAAGAGTGCCAATATGTCTTAGATTTTTATTGCTTTACATAATCTCAAGTTTCTCAAAAGCTTTGTTCATTAAACATTTTTTGTCTTTATTTTTGTTAGGGTTGATTCAAAGAACCAATCTTTGAACTCTGAGATTCTTTCATCTGCTTGGACTATTCTCTTGCTAAGGTTTTCAGTGTATTTTGAAGTTCCTGTAGGGAATTTTAAAAATTTTCAATTCCAGAAGTTCTGTTTATTTCACAACATAATTATGTTGTCTTTCAAATCCTGAATCACTTTTCTGTTTCCTTTGTGTTGGATTTCAACTTTCTCTTAGATCTTGTTGAGTTTCTTTGCCACCCATACTCTGAATTATATTTCTGTCATTTCAGACATTTCTTTTTGGTTAGAATCCATTTCTTGGGAGCTAGTAAGATACTTTGGAGGTGACAAAACACTCTGGCTTTTTGTATTACTGGAGTTATTGTGCTGATTTCTTCTCACCTGAGAAAGTTGACGCTTTATTTTTCAAATGTGCTATCATTTGGATGGGGCATTTTGATTTCTTATTGTTTTTTCATTTGAGGATTTGACTGTGGTTTATGTTGTGTATGATCAATTGGCTTTATGTCTGAGAGCTATCAGAGGGCCTGGGTTCCTTGGTTGCAGACAGATTCATATGGTGGCTTTCTTGGAAACTGCTTGGTGTAGCAATGTTTTCATTTGGTGCTATAATTCAGAGTGCAGTCAAGTCGATGGCACTTCAGGGCAAGAGCCAGCAGGAGGGTCTCACTTTGCCTGTGCTCACCCTCAGCAGGGGTAGAGGCAATAGAGACATATGAGAGCACCCTCCCCTAGCACTGCTGTTCTTCAGCAGAAGTAGAGGCCCTTAAGAAGCTCGAGAAGTGCCTCTTTCAGCCCACGCTTCCCGGGAACCAATAGGTTCTGTGGCTGCATCCACAGCAGTGCACTTAGGAGAGACAGGGGCAATTAGACGACCTCCTCTCCAAGTTTGTAGGCTTTGGTGTTACCCCCTCCAGTGGTTGGCACTGCGCTTGCATTTCCTTTGACCCAAGGGAAGCTTTGACAGGCTGTGTTCTTACTTCCCTTAAAGGCTGTGCTCACCAAGGGTTAGGTCTCCAGGGCAGGTGTGCGGGGCAGGAAAGGGGGAGGGCGCCTCCCTTCCACTCCTCAAAGTTGGTGGGTCACACTTTGCCAGCTGATCAAGGGAGCAAACTGGGGCACCCAGCAAGGATACACACTGACTAGTTCCAGATCGTAAAGCTGTCCTTGGCTGCAAGTCCTCCTGCTAAGGAGAAACCTCTTCTTCAGCACTTCTCCTCCTGTGGCAGCCCCCTGTAACAAGAGAGTCTAATTTCACTGCCTACTCCTGGGGTGGTCTCCAGACTCACCACTCAATTCTGGCTGTGGGGGCCCTTCCCCTGCTCCAGGGCAAATGCTCTACTCTCTGGCCTGAGACTAAAATGTCTGCAGAAGACACTATTGCCAGGTTGCCACACAATGACTGCCTTGGTATGAGCCCAGATTAAAAATGGTATCATCCTCTCAGTCCCAAGTCTGGGAAAATGCCAGCAGCTTTTCCCAGTGTCTTCCCTCCCTCCATCTCTCAGCCTCCCCCAAGCTGGCTCCAGGGCTTGAGAAAAAAGGGGTGCTCTGTCTTGGCCTGGGTTGCACAGACCCCTAGCAGAAGGGTGAGACACAGAGGGAGACAGGCTGCCACCCTTGCAGACAAGGGCTTCACTCACTGATCAGCCGAATGCTGTCATGGAAGCTGCTTGTGCATCTTTCCCTCCCCAGAGTCTGGTGTGTCCTTCACTAGTCTGGTGAATTCCTGTCTTCCTTCTTGAGTGAAAGTTCACAGAGTTGATCTTTAAGCATTATTTTTCTATTTCCCTGTGGCTGTGGCATGTGGAAAGCCTCTCATCTGCCATCTTCATCATTACCAGATTCTCTAATTTACTGCTTGTTTTCCCTTCCTTCCTTCCTTCCCTCCTTCCTTCCTTTGCATTCTCTTTTCATCACCAACATGGTCTCTAACCCCTAGTGGACCTTTCAGATAGTGGTTTGCCTATGGTTCTTTTTATATATAACAATACAATGTCATTAGCCGAATAACTTGGGTTTAGAGTCCAGCAGCCAGGGCTGAGGCCATGCTGGCTGCTTCTGCCCAGATGCTTCCAGCAAGCAGATTCAACATTGACATCATTACCCGAGTCAGGGTCAGTGAAGACTGATTGTATTGGTGACCCTCCTCTGCCTGCAAATGATCTCAACAGCTTCCCTAAGAACAGGAACAGCCTTTCGGGTGGTAACTAAGAGCGTGGCTAAGGGCTTTGATTCCCTAGGAGACAAGCACTACTGTAAGTCATTATTGGACATTCATGTGAATGAATTTCAGAGAGCAGATATGGACCAGACAGACAACACATATTCTGAACAGTAGAGAAAGGGAAAGAGGGCCCCTGATTGTAGGAGGGGTCCCATTGGGGTAAGGCTTGTCTCTCTATCTGCAGCTGTATGGAGCTCCACATGGGCCCAGGGTGGGCCTGAGCACCTTCCATAAGAAAGAAAGGTAGCCCACAACTCCCATCGGCTTCAGGGAGAGAAGAGATACTAGCTCACTGCTACCGATTTGAGTATCTAGGGCTCCTCATAATGAAAACAAAACCAAAGAAAAGCCAGGCCCAAATCTTGGTATGTAATTTCCACTAGAGGGCAGCTTAAACTTTCAAAATAAAATAAATCTTGCACACTTTGTAAAGTACTATATATAAAATATGTATGTACAAATCATGTAAAACTATGTTCATATTCTAGTCTTTGCAAGCCTGTACAAGCAGGTCAAGTGTTTAATTCCATATGTCTGAATGTATGTATCCTAGGAAACTAGTCTAGGATACAACTGAAAAATTCTGAAGAAAGTTAAGAAGAGAAGTGCCAATGCCCAACGATCTGCCCTCTCAGTCCAAGACTCAGGCACCACCCACCCTGCACGACCCAGTGTTTATGTTTTTATTAGGCCTATGGAGAGAACGCAGGTCAATGTGTCTGCTTCTAGCTATGATGAGGAACTGAAGTTAAATTTACCTTCCCACTATAAGCAACTAGAAAACCAGACAAAATATATGAAACAACAGTTTTTAAACAATGATCACGGCGGGGCTGTGATCCCTAAGAGAAGACAAACAAAAGTTGTGAGTACTGTAATCCCCCTGGCTTTCTGCCTGCAGGCACCTCTGGACTGCAGAACTGGAAGGGGGAGTTTGAACAGAGCACAACATCTCACCGAGTTAGGGAAAGAGAGATCAGAGTTTGGAGAGACAGAAATGGCTGGAATTTTTAAAAAGAAGTACCAGGAGAAAGAGCTGATTTCAAAAAGAGCTTGAGAAATCTTTAGAAGGTTGCCACTCTAGTCTGATTCTGAATACTTAGCCACATGTTACTAGGGTGAAACTGCATGGGCTGAGCCAAGAGTTAAACGATGACCACAATTCACACAGGGATGGGAGACATGGAGTTCAGACAAGCCAGAGGGGTGACCCCTCAAAGACAACTATCTAAAGTATATAAAGCACTCACAAAACTCTGAAAACAACAAACAATGAAAGACAAAATAGGCAAAAAACATAAATAGACATTTCACTGAAGAGGATATAAGGATGCCAAATAAGTACATGAAAAATGTTCAACTTCATTAACATAAGGGAAATGACAAATGAAACCTGATGGCTCACGCCTGTAATGCCAGCACTTTGGGAGGCTGAGGCTGCTGGATCACCTGAGATCAGGAGTTCAAGACCAGCCTGGCCAACAAGGGGGAAACCCCATCTCT
Organism: Pongo pygmaeus; assembly: GCF_028885625.2. Taxonomy (NCBI): domain Eukaryota; kingdom Metazoa; phylum Chordata; class Mammalia; order Primates; family Hominidae; genus Pongo; species Pongo pygmaeus. Next base: position 33,919,461 of record NC_072393.2, read on the forward strand.
AATAAAAATACAAAAAAATTAGCCGGGCATTGTGGTGCACGCCTGTAATCCCAGCTACTCAGGAGGCTCAGGCAGGAGAGTCACTTGAACCCGGGAGGCGGAGGTTGCAGTGAGCAGAGATCGCGCCATTGCATTCCAGCCTTGGTGACACAGCGAGATTCTATCTCAAATAAATAAATAAATAAAACCATAATGAGATATTACTACACACATATCAGAATGATTAGAATAAAAATTAACAGAAGTAGCATAATGCTGCTAAGGATACAGAGAAACTGGATTACTCAAACATTGCTGGTGAAATGTAAAATGGTACAAACACTCTGAAAAATAGTTTGGCACTTTCTAAAAAAAATGGAAACATGTAAGTACCATAAGACACATAACTGTATTCCTGGGCATTTATCCCTGAGAAATGAAAATTATGTTTATACAATCACCTGTACATGAATGTTTACAGCAACATTAGTCATAATAGCCCCAAACTGGAAACAACCCAGACGTCCTTCAATAGGTGAACTGTCAGACAAATTGTGATGCCTTCAAGCCGTGTGCATAAATTAGACTTCTCCAGAGAAAGATAATTAATATAAGGTTATATACAGCGGGGGCAGGGGGAGAGAGAGAGAGAGAGAGAAGGGGGAAATTTTTAGAAATTGGCTCACACAATTGTAGGAGCTGGCATTTTTAAACTTTGTAGACCAAACAGGCAGACTGAAAACGCAGGTAGGAGTGGATGCTGAAGTCTTGAGGCAAAATTTCTTTTTCTTTGGAAAACTAGTCTTTTCTATTAAGGCCTTCAACTATTTATATAAGGCCCACGACATTACTGAGAGTAATGTCTTTTACTTAAAATTAACTCATTATAGATGTTAACCATGTCTACAAAATACCTTCACAGCAACACCTATATTAGTGTTTAATTAAATAACTGGGTACTATGGCTTAATCATATTGACACTTAAAACTGACCATCACACCATATTCAGCAATTAAGAGGAGCAAACTATTGCTATACATAAGAAACTGGGCGACTCTCCAGTGAATTTTGCTCAGCAAAAAAGCCATTTCTAAAAGGTTACGTACTGTATAATTCCATTTATATGACATTTTTGAAATGACAAAATTTTAGAAATACAAGAGTAATTAGTGGTAGCCAGAGTGGGAGGAAGAGGTGGGAGTAGATAAGAAGAAGAAGAAGAAGGAGGGTGTGTTTATGAAATGACAACATAAGGGATCCTTGTGATACTGGAACTGACCAGTATCTGAACTGTGGTGTTGAAGACATGAATTTATACAGATTCTAAAATAATATAACACTTAATCCACACACACAATGAGCACAGCAAAATTAGAGAAATTGGATCACGGTCAGTAGATTATATCAATGTCAATATCCTGGTATAATAGGTACTATATTATACTATATTATAGTGTATAATGAGCATAATTTTCATTTCTCAGGGATAAATGCCCAGGAGAACAGTTGTGGGTCACATGGTAGTTATATGTTTTATTTGTTTTTAAGAAAGTGACAAACTGCTTTTCAGTGTAGTTGTACCATTTTACATTTCCAGCTGCAATGTTTGAGTGATCCAGTTTCTCCGTATCCTTGGCAGCATAACACTATGCTATAACATAGTATCTGTTATACTGTATTATAGTATATTATATATACACTATAGTATAGTATATATTAATGTATACTATATTATACTATGGTTTTCAAATGTTACAACTGGAGGAAACAACGCAAAGTGAGCGGAAATCTCTGTATTATTTTTTAACATCAACTTTATTCTTATAATTTACATAAATGCAGTCACTTTAAGTGTACACTTTAAAAGTTTTGACAAACATATACAATTGTACAATCATCACCACAACAAAGATATAAAATATTTTCATCATCCCAAAAGAGTCCCTTGTGTCACTTCCCAGTCAGCCGCCTTCTCCTAAAACCCCTGTTTCCAGCCCCTGGTAATCATTGATCTGCTATCATTATAAATTTGTCTTCACCAGGTTTCATATATGTAGAATCACGGAGTGTGCATACTGTATAATTCCAACTATACGTCATTCTGGAAAAGGCAAAACTATGGAGACAGTAAAAAGATCAGTGGTTGCTGAGAGTTACGGGCAGAAAGTGGGATGAATAGGCAGAGTAGAGAGGATTTTTATAGTGAAATTTTTTGTATGATGCTATAATACCGGATACATATCATTACAGTATACCTTTGTCAAAACCTATAGAATGTACAACATCAAGACCGAACCCTAATATAAATTATAAACTTTAGGTGATAATGATGTGGCAATGTAGGCTCAGTTGTAACAAACGTACCACTCTGGCAGACAATATTGATAATGAGGGAGGCTGCAGAGGATGTATTAATACAAGGGAACTATCTGTACTCTCCACTTAATTTTGCTGTAAAAAAAAAAAGTATTTTTAAAAAGAAAAAGTAAGAAAAGCTCAGAGCCTACCAGACTCATAAATGTTAGTGTTCTTCAGGGATGGCCTCACTTCTTTTATGTCTCTGTTCTTTCACTAGATAATTTTATCCAGTCAACCCAGCAATCTCCTTGTTGGGTATATGCCCAAATCAACATACACTGTTCTACCAGAATGTATGCCCACACCAGCATTCACCATAGCAGAGACAGGGAATCAACCAAGGTACACATTAATAGTGGACTGGATAAACAAAATGTGGTAAATATATACCATGCAATACTACACAGCATAGAAAATAATGAAATTATGTCCTTTGCAGTTGGAGGCCATTATCCTTAGTGAAACAGTGTAGAAAGAGAAAACCAAATACCACGTTTTCACTTATAAGTGGGATCTAAACATTGAGTACACATGGACATAAAGATGGGAACAACAGACGCTGGTTACTACAAGAGGAGAGAGGGTTAGATGGGGGGCAAAATTTTAAAAACTACCTATCAGGTACTATGCTCACTAACTGGGTGATAGTATTCACACCCCAAACCTCAGTGACATGCAATTTACCCATGTAACAAACCTGCACACATATCCCCTGAACCTAAAATAAAAGTTGAAGAAAAAAAAAAGCCAAAAAGTGTGTTATTATTGAATAAAAGAATAATTTTGAAATGACTTATAGCACTCTTTCCAAGTTTTGCTCCCCTGTGTTAGACCTTAAGGTATCGATTTGCTCTTAATATTATAAGAAGTTTTGATTTTTAACTCAGAGAAGTTCAACTTTTGTTGTGTCTTGCTGCTTTCAGCTTTCTATCCTCTTGAGAAGGCCTGAGAGGATAACTTTCTCTTTGTAACTTTTTCATCAGTGTTTGTAACTTTTTTTTCCCCTATAACTCTAAATGCTGTTGAGGCCTAATGCTAAAATATTTTATCTTAAAGGTCTCAAAGGCAATGCTTTCCTCCAGTATAACTTGATTCTGCACTCTTGTTTTTTTCTTAATATATCTAAATTGTTTCATGAACAGGAAAACTTAACTCATGACTCAGAGTAATTTGAGTATTATTTCCATCAGGTTTGACTTCCAGGTGATCTGAATGGGCTTCTCACTGCAGAGGGTCTTCCTTTGACTTTTGGTAAACTGGCCTAAGAAACAGATCTTATGTTTTATTGAGATAATTCCTATGTCATCATTATTAAATTTTTTTATCTGCTTAGGAAAACTGAGATTTAAAGAAAAATTAAGGCTTTTACACCTATATAACATTCTGTATTGATTTTAAAATCCTTGTGCTGTTAAGTTACAGGACTTTGACTTCTGGGTCTTGAAAAGGCACCAATTCCTGTTAAATCTTGAACATTTAAAATGCATTTGTGAGACACAGGGCCAGAAATTAAACTTATTCAATCTCTGTCAGCCCAGGGACTACTATGAAAGAGGTGGGCATGTAAGATTATACGGGCTTATTTTGAGAGATAAAATTAGTTCAGAGTTTCTCTGTAAATTAAACATTATTATCAAAAGCATATTGATGCAAGGTCAGCATATAGGTCCCTGTGTTGGAACAGCAGAACAGCAAGGTTTCCTTGAGGCATTAATCTGCTCCTTAACTAAAAAAAAAAAAAAAAAAAAAAGCTTATAAAAGATTTATGGAAATTATATCTTATCAAGCTGATTACAATTTGATTTGTTCATAAGGCTTATTTATATTAGCTTAAATATTAGTAATACATTATATGAAGGTAAATTTTAGTTTTCTCTTTTGAACAAAATGTTTGTGTAATATTAAGAAATAGTAAAAGGTTTTTGTTTGCCCTTTGAGTGAACTACAAAAAAAAAACAAGAAGGGGGAGAGAGAGAGACAGACCCAGTTGGCCTCATAATGTCTTTATTAGATCTTATTATTTGGGAAACTGAGTCTCTTCTATGTTAAGAGTAAAAATTTCTGCCTTTTTGAAATCTTTGAGTTATCACTTTGGCTAAGTGAATAATTATTTTCAGTGACATATAATGCCATTTTGTGATTTTAAGTGTTTTAAACCTTTGTTATTTGACAAACGCTCCAAAATCAAATTCTAAATTCAGTCTTTTGGCCTTAAACTAACTTTTCAGAAGTCCAGCAAAGAGATATTTGTCTTATTTGGTATAATAAAATCATACAGGAAGCATTGTCAAATATACAAAGGTGTTTAACTTCCTTTGGGTTATATTTATATAAATGTCTTATTAGTATGTGCTTCAAAATCATATGATTCCTACAGTTCTAATATGTTTGAGTATATGTTATCAGTAATAATTATAATTATTATGTTAAATTATTGTATGTTACAACATGTTTTCATTCGTTAAATTGTGAAAACAATTTAACAATTATTATGTTAAATTGTTGTATGTTACAAAATAATCAAATTTCCTTGTCAATTGTATCTCTAACAATGACAGTTCTAAGATTTTGCTGTCCACAAATATTGTATTACTTTAATCCTTTTTGAAAAGTGGTTTTTAACTTTAGTGAGTGCTCTTAAACATGGGTTTCTGATAATTTTGGAGACTGTGTTGTTGGAATAGAAAAATATAACTTCCAGGACTCTACTTAAAAAGTTAATGTGTTCATGAGAATTGCCAACACAATATCAGCTGGAATGAGTTAACTGGGCTTGATGGTTTGAAAAAAATCTAACCTGAGATTTATTGTATTAAAATGTTCCAGTAAAGCCAATTTAAAAAAGAAGCCTATATGGAGGATAGTTTTTCTTGCTGGAATTTATGCAAATAATCAGGCCAAGTATAATAAAACTAAAACTTTCATTTTTTTTCCAAATAAATTAGTCCTGCTATGAGTTGTCTTTGGTAAAAATGGAGAACTGAAAGATAAAAATTATCTTTCAAAAGAAACTATAGTATATGTGTTATTATATTCTAGTCTTGTTCAGTGTTTTTTCAGTTTTTATTATTTTCTACAATTTGGACCAAATCCTAAAGTTTTCCTGGCTACAAGTTTTCCAAACTAATGTTTTTAATTTTTTCCTTTCTTTTTTTTCTCTCCAATTTGTCTAATTTGAAATCACTAGAAATTAAAGCTGTGTTTTCCTCAAAGCCCTGTGAACTGAAGCTAAGCAACTTAGGAAGAAATAACAACCTATTTATATGTCCTAAATCGGTTTTCCAGGATTCTTTTCCCCTTTTGTTGTTATGATCTTTCCTTCCTCCTTTTTTTCCCCATTTTATTTCTCTGTTCTTCTCAATGGAATGTGAGAATTCACAACCTGAATGAGCCTTCCTAACAATGTGGACTTATCCATCTAGGTATGAACTATCCTAGTGGTGAGAGATCAGACAAAACCCAATACCACAGATTCATTTTCATCTAAAATACTTTCTTTGAAAGATCCTTTTAAATAGGGGGGAAGTGATAAAGGAAAAAAATAGAATGTCGGGACCCCAAATTAATTATGCCAAAAGGGAAAAGTTAGAGCCTAGAAGCTGAGTTATTAAAAACAAAACAAAACAAAAAACTGCCTTTCCTTTTGTTCCTAAACCGATAGGAACAAAAGGCTACAGATAAAATGCCACATGTCTCCACAAAGAGCCTCCCTCATCCTGAGAATGTAAGTTAACAGCTTATCTTCATGGATACAAAACAAGAGGAGACTGGAAACTGTCCCACCACCCACCCCAAGACAAAAGCATACTTGACTGCTTCCTCTACTCAATGTTTACTTTATCTTATGTAAAGTGCACATTTACTGAACACGAGATGAATGCATAATTGACTTTTCCCTCTATGTCCTCCTTTTCAGGCACAACAGGTGGATTCAGTTAACCTAATCGAAGCCTCACAAGAATGTGACCATATCCTTCTCTTTTCTTTCTTTCCCTTTTTTCCTTCTGCCACATTTACCCTTTAAATACTGAAGCCATCAAAATCTTCTTCAGAAAAAGCACAGGCCCCAGATCCTGTTGTAGCTTGTGTCTGTTTTTCCCAGGTACATAGTCAACCTTGACAAAATACATCTCTAAAATGATTAAGACTCACCTCATTTTTTCTGATACATATGAAAAGAGGGTCTATATTTACATTAATCTCTGAGTGTTCTTGGCCTCATTGAAGATCCACTTCCAAAAATTAGACACCTTCTCAGAAATTGGGAGGAATATAATTTTTTGCTTCAATTCTCACCAAACTGCCCAGAAACTAAAAGACATCTTGGAATGTCTTTTAAGAATCCCAGCTATCCCAGTAACCATTTTCACATACAATACGCTGAACTGGCTGGTTCATGATATAAATAGACCTGTTCTGTCACCCCTACTCCATCACTGCTGTCACACAGACACTCCTCCTCCCATTCTAAGGAAAGGTCTTTATAATGTGACAACACCTTCCTCAGGAAGTCTCCCAGTCCTTATTTCTGAGTGAGCCTCATATTTCATTATTTTTGGAGGATATTCCTGACCAGCTGGGGTGATGGTACCCTAGGAGAAGGCATCATTCCATACCAGTCTTGAGCTCAGAAGCAGATCCAGGAGGAATTGTCCCTTAAGCACTAAGGGTTTCTACTCTTCTCAACCCGTATTCATTCCTTAGTTTATCCCACCCAGTCTCAGGGCTTTAAACTCCATCTACATTTTCACTTTTTAAAGCATGCTCTGTGGACCAGTAGCAGCATCTGGGAGCTGGCTGGAAGTGCAGCTTTCCAGACCCTGCCCCCATCCTACAAAATCAGAATCTGCATTTTAACAAATCCCCAGATGACTTACCAGCATGTGGTGGTGTATTGCCCCATGCCTGGTACCTCCCAAGTTATCTCCTGTCCTGAAATCTGCCCCAGCCACTCTGCAGCTGCTTACATCACAGTTCAGATTGAAGGTCCACCAGACATATTAAACATATCCAAAACCAGATTCTTAGTTCCTGCTCCCTAACCCTGCCCCACCCCCAGCCTTCCCCATTCCAGCAATTACCCTTACCCAGTTGTTCAGAACAGCAATCTTGTGATTATCCTTGAAGACTTCCTCTTATACGCTATCCAATCCCCCAGAAACTGCTTCCATCCACTTATTACCACTTGCCCTGCTGCCTGTCCAAGGCAACATGGCGTCCGACATAAAGTGATACAATTTCCTCCATCTTGCTACTTCCAGTCTTACCACCACAGCAGCCATCATGACCCTTTTAAAATGCAAGTAAGAGCAGTTGCTCCCAGGGTCCCATCTCATGTTCTGGAGTGCTGGTCACAGGCTTCACCGTGGCCTCCAGGGCTCTGCAGGATCTGAATATGCCCCCAGCCCAGCTCATGGCCAGCCATTCTCCCATGACTCACAGCTCACCAGCCAAACCAGCTGCTTTGTGCTCCTTGAAGTGTGAACACATGGACACACTCCTGGCCACAGTGCCAGTGTGGCTCATGCTTCATCTGCTCATGTTTCTTCTTCACAGAGGTTTTCCTCACCACCTCATCAAAATGATGCTTCTGCCTATCCTCTAGTCCCATTTTCTGTTATTTTTTTCACAGCAGTTCTTGCCACCTGACATTTTTCACATTTATTTACCTATTTATTTATTTTCTGTTTTCCCAACTAAAGTGAACGTGGGGCTTTGTGGTTTTGCTGTCCCAGTGCCTAGCTCAATGTCTGAAACATAGTAGATTTTTCTTAAATATTTGCCTAATAAATGAATTTTACTGCTCAGTGGGCACCGCTCTTACCCCTGAGAAAGAGTCCTATCATTTTTCTAAATAGGCCAGGAGAAGAGGTCCTGACTGGTATCATTAATCACTAGTTAGTCCACTAGTTTTGCCTAACAGAGTAAACATATCCTAATAGCTTTTTCCCAATGTTTGCTTACAAAGTCCTTTCTGGATCAAATTCTTATGTTAGAGAAAGAAAATAGTGTAAGATGCATTTGAAAGAAAGCATAATTCCATTTGCCTTTTATTGCCGCATATCACTATAGGCCTATAGAGTGACCAATACGAAATGAAACATATTCTCCTAACATTTGTTAACTTTCACTTAGAAAAACTTCTCATTCCCTGAACTCTTTTCATACCCCGAGAAGAAAATACTTAATGGTAAATGTTTTAAAAAGCAAGCTTACATTTACTTTTTATGAGTGGATTTCTCTATAAGTCTTAGTATATATCAGAGAAAAAAAAATGTTCTAAAACTTCTCAGTTTGCTGACAAATTCCTTTCTGTGTTAAACCCTTCCAATCACTAAAAAGAAAATAGTTTATGATTCTTTTGATCAAAGTATAATTTCTTACAAATGTTTTTCTATATAAAAATTTTTCATTCACTTTAATAAAAGTTAATGATATATCCTAAGAAAAACTCTTTCTTACATTTGCCTTTTATTGCTGGATGTCTTTATTGGTAGATGAAGGCCAGAAGAAGTAAAAAGAAGTTCAAATTATATATATATATATAAAATTGATTAGAAAATAGTTTTCTTGTATGACTCATTCATGCACTGAAAGAAAACAGTTAATAATAAATTTTGCTAAAAGCAAGCTTGACATTGACTATTTATAGGTGGATTGCTCTATCGTCCTCTAGGCCAGGGGTCCCCAATCCCTGGGCCATGGACCACTACTGCTCTGTGGCCTGTTAGGAACTGGGCTGCAAAGCAGGAGGTGAGTGGAGGGTCAGTGAGCAAAGCTGAACTCCAACTCTTATTGTGAACTGCCCCTGTGAGGGTTCTAGGTTGCACACTCCTTATGAGAGTCTAATACCTAATGGTCTGTCACTGTCTCCCATCACCCCCAGATGAGACTATCTAGTTGCAGGAAAACAATCTCAGGGCTCCCACTGATTCTACATTATGGTGAGTATGTTATGATAATAGAAATAAAGTGCACAATAAATGTAATGAGTTTGAATTCTTCTGAAATTATCTCTCCACCATATGTGGAAAACTTTTCTTCCAAGAAACTGGTCCCTGGTGCCAAAAAGTTTGGGGACCACTATTCTAGATGGCTATTAGCAAAAGGAATATGTTCTAATACATATTCCTCAATATTTGCTTACAAATGCCATTTTGTGACAAATTCTATTCACTGACAGGGAACAGTACATGATGAATCCTAGGAGGAGGATGATTACAAATTTATTTTATATCTAAATATCGCTCTAGGTCTATAAGCACTGAATAAGGAAAAAATATATTCATATAACATGTTCTAAACTTTCACTTTGAAAAACGTTCATCCAACTTTTCTATTAACTGAAAGAAAAGTTAACAAAGAATCATGAAGAATGCAAGCTTACATCTACTTTGTATGCACAGATTTCTCTATTGGCCTCCTGGCATAAATGGACAAGGACACATGTTCTAATAACCTATTTTCCGAATTTGCCTAAATATGCCTTCCTGTGTCAAACTCTTCTATGCACTGAAAAAAAAATAATTTATGATGCATCCTCAAAGAAGCATAATTACATTTTCCTTTTATTGCTGGGCATCTGTGTTGGCTGATGAGGGCTCCAAAAACCCAGAAATATATTAGAATACTGTATTAGTCCATTTTCACGCTGCTGATAAAGACTATCTGAGACTGGGAAAAAAGAAAGGTTTAATTGGACTTACAGTTCCATATGGCTGGGGAGTCCTCAAAATCACGGCAGGAGGTGAAAGGCATTTCTTATATGGTGGTGGCAAGAAAAAATGAGAAAGAAGCAAAAGTGGAAACCCCTGATAAACCCAATGGATCTCATGAGACTTATTCACTATCATGAGAACAGCGTGGGAAAGACCGGCCCCCATGATTCAATTACCTCCCCCTGGGTCCCTCCCACATGTGTAGGACTTCTGGGAGATACAATTCAAGTTGAGATTTGGGTGGGGACACAGCCACACCATATCATTCCACCCCGGACCCCTCCAAATCTCATGTCCTCAAATTTCAAAACTAATCATGCCTTCCTAACAGTCCCCCAAAGTCTTAACTCATTTCAGTATTAACTCAAAAGTCCACAGTCCAAAGTCTCATCGGAGAAAAGGCAAATCCCTTATGCCTATGAGCCTGTAAAATCAAAAGCAAGTTAGCTACTTCCTAGATACAACAGGGGTGTAGGCATTGGGTAAATACAGCCATTCCAAATGAGAGAAATTGGCAAAAACAAAGGGGATGCAGGCCCCATGCAAGTATGAAATCCAGCAAGGCAGTCAAATCTTAAAGTTTCAAAATGATCTCCTTTGACTCCATGTTTCACATCCAGTCCACGCTGATGCAAAAGGTGGGTTCACATGGGCTTGGGCAGCTCCGCCCCTGTGGTTTTGCAGGGTACAGCCTCCCTCCCAGCTGCTTTTATGGGCTGGTGTTGAGTGTCTGTGGCTTTTCCAGGTATACGATGCAAGCTGTTGGTGGATCTATCATTCTGGGGTCTTAGGATGGTGGCTCTCTTCTCATAGCTCCACTAGGCAGCACCCCAGTGGGGACTCTGTGTGGAGTCTCCCATCCTACATTTGCCTTCCGTACTGCCCTAGCAGAGGTTCTCCATGAGGGCCCCAGCCCTGCAGCAAACTTCTGACTGGACATCTAGGTATTTCCATACATCCTCTGTATGGAGGTTCCCAAACCTGAATTCCTGACTTCTGTGCACCCACAGACTCAACACCACATGGAAGCTGCAAGGCTTGAGGCTCACACCCACTGAAGCCACGGCCTGAGCTCTATGTTGGCCTCTTTCAGTCATAGCTGGAATGGCTGGGACACAGGGCACCAAGTACCTAGAATGCACACAGCATAGCGACCCTGGGCCTGGCCCAGGAAACCATCTTTTCCTCCTAGGCCTCCAAGCCTGTTATGGGAGAGACTGCTGTGAAGACCTCTGACATGCCCCAGAGACATTTTCTCCATTGCCTTGGGTATTAACATTACTTACGCAAATTTCTGCAGCCGACTTGAATTTCTCCTCAACAAATGGGTTTTTCTTTTCTATTGCATTGTCAGGCTGCAAATTTTCCAAACTTTTATGCTCTGTTTCCCTTTTGAAACTGAATGCCTTTAATAGTACCCAAGTCACCTCTTGAATGCTTTGCTGCTTAGAAATTTCTTCCGCCAGATACCCTAAATCATCTCTCTCAAGTTCAAAGTTCCACAAATCTCTAGGGCAGGAGAAAAATGCTGCCAGTCTCTTTGCTAAGACATAATAAGGGTCACCTTTACTCCAGTTCCCAACAAGTTATTCATCTCCATCTGAGACCACCTCAGCCTGGACCTTGTTGTTCATATCACTATCAGCATTTTTGTCAAAGCCATTGAGCAAGTCTCTAGGAAGTTCCAAACTTTCCCGTATTTTCCTGTCTTCTTCTGTGACCTCCAAACTGTTCCAATATCTGCCTGTTACCTAGTTCAAAAGTTGCTTCCACATTTTCAGGTATCTTTTTAGCAATACCCACTCTGGGTATCAATTTACTGTATTAGTCTGTTTTCACACTGCTGATAAAGACATACCTGAGACTGGGAGAAAGAGAGGTTTAATTGGACTTACAGTTCCACATGGCTGGGGAGGCCTCATAATCATGGCGGGGGTGAAAGGCATTTCTCATGTGGCAGCAGCAAGAGAAAATGAGGAAGAAGCAAAAGCAGAAACCTCCAATAAACCCATTAGATCTCGTGAGAGTTATTCACTATCACAAGAATAGCATGGGAAAGACCAGTCCCCATGATTCAATTTCCTCCCCCTGGGTCCCTTCCACAACACATGGGAATTCTGAGAGATATAATTCAAGCTGAGATTTGGGTGGAAAGACAGCCAAACCATATAAAATACCATATACTAAATTTTTAGTTAAAAAAATTATCTCATTCATTCAACTATTTTATTCACTGAAATAAAGCAGTTAGTTATAGATCTTGAAAAAACTTAACCTACATTTACTGTTTAAATTTATGAATATCTTTTCTGGCTGTTGGTGTCTATTGGAGAAAGAAACATGTCCTAATAATGTCTTCTCAGTGTCTAATTACAAATTATTTCTGTGTTAAACTCCTCTATTCATTATTTTAAAAAGCAGTTCTTGATGCATCTTATGGAAAGCATGCTTACATTTGCTTCTGATTGCTTGACATCTCTATAAGCCCATAAGAGCCCAATAGGGAATAAAAATGTTCAAATTATATAACACAAACCTTCACTTAGAAAAGGATCTTCTTCTTCAAGCTCTTTCATTCACTAAAAGAAAACAGTTAATTATGAATCTTAAAGAAAGTAAGCTTACATTTACTCTTTATAGGTGGATTTTCTACTGGTCTCTTGCTGTCTACTAGAAAAAGAAACATGTTATAATAATTTCTTCTTTGTGTTTGCTTAAAGATGATTTTTTTTCAGACTCTCCCATTTACAGAATGAAAGAATACTGTGATGCATCTTAAGGAAATCATAATTAAATTTGCTATTCTTTTTCTGGATAGCTCTACTGGCCAATGAGGGCCCAAAGAAGAAAGAAAAATGTTTCAATAGCATGTTCTCAGTTTTCACTTAGAAAATTATCTTATTCATAAAAATCTTAGACTTCCTGAAAGAAACAGTGAACGATGAATCATAAAAAAATAAGCTTACATTTACTTTTTATACGTGTATTTTTCTATTGGCCTATTGGTGCCTATTGGAGACAGAAATACGTTCTAATAACTTCTCAATATTTGCTTACAAACACCTTTCTTTTTGAAACACTTCAATGAAAAAAAGAGTTTATTATGCATTCTAAGAAAACCATAATTACACTTCTCTTTTATTGCTAAAAATGTCTTTAGGCCTACGTGGAAACAATGGGCATAGAAAAATGTTCAAATAACGTGTTCTAAACTTTTGGTTAGAAATGCATCTCATTTATCAAATTCTTCTATTCACTGAAAGAAAACAGTTAATGATTAATCTTGCAGAAAACAAGCTTACATTTACTTTTTATAGGTGGATTTCTCTATCAGCCTCTTGGTGCTCATTGGAGAAAAACCATGTTCTAATAATTTCTTCTAAATATTTACTTACAAATGCCTTTTAGTGTCAAACTCTTTTATTCACTGAATGAAAACAGTTTACAATGTTTCTTATGGGAAGCATGACTACATTTGCCTTTTGTTGCTGGATATTTCTGTATGTCTATGAAATCTCAGTGGAAACAGAAAAATGTTCAATAACATGTTCTAAACTTCACTGAGAAAAGCATCACAGTCACCAAACATTTCAGTTCATTGAAATAAAACACTAAATAATCAATCTTGCAGAAAGTAAGGGTACCTTTACTTTCTATGGGTGGAGGTTTTTTGTTTTTTGGTTTTTTTTGGACTTGACACCTATTAGAGAAAGAAACATGACCTTCTCAACATTTGTTTATAAGCTCCTTTTTTGTTAAACTATCATTCATGGAAAGAAACAGTTTATAACCCATTTTATGGAAAGTATGTTTCCACTTGCCTCTTATTACTGCGTATCTCTATAGGCCTATGAGGTGTCAGTAGGAAGAATAACGTTAAAATAATATGTTCTACAATAAGAACACATAGACATAGGGTGGGAACATCACACACCAGGGCATGTCGGTGGGTGGGGGACTGGGGGAGGGATAGCATTACGAGATGGCACTGTCTCAGCTCACTGCAACCTCTGCCTCCTGGGCCCAAGTGATTCTTCCACCTCAGCCTCCCGAGTAGCTGGGACCACAGGCTCACAATGCCATGCCTGGCTAATTTTTTGTATTTTTTTTTTTTAGTAGAGATGGGGGTTTCACTGTGTTGCCCAGGCTGGTCTCGAACTCCTGAACTCAGGCAATCCATCTGCCTCGGCCTCCCAAAGTGCTAGGATTACAGGCGTGAGCCACCACACCCAGCCACATTATTACATTTTTTAAAAGCTGGATATATCCATAGGTCCACGAGGGCCAAAATGGAAAAAAAAAAGTTCAAATAACGTGTTCAAATTTTTTTTAAAAAGATATTGGAGAGGAGAAAAGCCAAGAGGGATGACCTGACACGGTGAGGAAGAACTTCTCCCTGGGAGGCCAGACAATCAAGAAGACCAGTACTTCAAGCAGATTGTCAGAAAGAACACATTGAGAGTGTGTGGAGGAGGGACACAGACACTAGGCTGAAGAGAGAGAAATCTGGAAACCCTGCAAAGGGTTGCCAAGCACCAGGACTTGTTCCTGGCCTTATGCAGCTCTTGGGGAAAGGGTGAGTTAAATAGGCATGGAGTGGTTCACTCTCACCATGGACCTTCAGAATCCTAGCTGCAGAAGACCCTATGATCCCCTGGACATTCAGATGGCAGGGAGAGCTGTTTGAAGAGTTGGCAGAGAGGGGATTCCAGCCTTTGTGGAGCCCAAAGGGTTTGGCATGGGAACAACTGCAGTGTAGCATGGCCAGGGATGCCCATCCCCCAAGGCTCACCCCACTCATTTAGGTAGCTTTGGCCTTTCTTGGCTGTCGGATCCGAGTAGAACAGAGCTACCTTGTCCATGGGATGGAGCTATTCTGATCTGAACACCCCTGTCTGCCAGTCTCTCCTAGAGTCCCTGCCTGGCCCCACCCACTAACAGTGCAGCCTCAGATGCTCAGACAAGGTGCTTCCCAGTGGCCACCACCACAGGTCCTTCACTGGAAGACCACACCTAACTATCAGAGAGCTTCTGTTCAAGGGACCCCACCAGCACACAACTGTCCACAGCCTCCCGTGACTGCTTCACTGGCACACACTTGCCTGCAGCATCCTCCCACCACTTTGATGGCATGCAATTGCCCCAAATCTGCCAACTGCTTTGCTGGTGCATGTGAGTGTGTGGGCCTCACCATCCTGGTGCCATCAGTGCAAATGTATGCACAGATCCTGCTGAGCCACCACCCTGCCACTGCTGGTGCACATGTGGACCCTGCTGTACCACTGTCCCATGCCACCAGTGTGTGAACACGTGTGGACCCTGCCATGCTGCTGCCACTTGTGTACACACAGGCATGCACACAAATGCTGCCATACCATTGCCCTGTTGCTGCTGGAATGTACAAGTGCATGCCCTGCTGCCATTACCCTGATGAAGCTCTTTTAACAGCACCCCCATCAAAGTGTTGTTGACCCAGAATGCCTTGCTACCTCCAGTGAAGTGGATGCTTAACATTGAGGAGCCAGAGAACAAAGCCATGGGCCTGGTCCCAGGCCCCCAATGTTCGAATACACAGCCCAGGAGGACTGAGCTGAGCCTCAGCCCCCTGAAATTATCCAGCTAAATAGCCAGCCAACTGAACCCAACTGTCACCACAGTAAAGTCCTCAAGGATATCAAAGAATATAAAAGCAAAAAGCTCCATCCAAAGAATAGCAACTTCAAAAATTAAAGAAACATCACTCCACATAGATAAGAGAAACAGTGCTAGAACTCTGGCAACTGAAAGAGCAGACGTGTCTTCCTACCTTCAAATCCTCAAACTTAGCTCCTCATTAATTTAACTAGACATAAATTACTGAAATGTCAGACATATAATGCAGAATCTATATAGCAATGAAGATCACTGAGATTCAGGAGAAAGTTGAAACCCAGTCCAAGGAATCTAAGGAAATCAACAAAATGATACAAGGGCTGAGATACAAGATAAAACCATTTTAATGCAAAACCAAACTGATCTAATGGAGCTGAAAAACTCACTACAAGAATTTTATAAAACATTAACAGCAGAATAGACCAAGCTGAGGAAAGAATTTCAGAGCTTCAAGACTGGTTCTTCGAACTGACTCAGTCAGACACAAATCTAAAAAAAGAACTTTAAAATAAACAAAATCTCTGAGAAATAATACAATTATGTAAAGAGACTAAATCTATCATGCATTAGTGTCCCTGAAATAGAGGGAGAGAAAGCAAGCAACTTGGAAAACATATTTGAGAATATTGTTGATGAAAAATTTCTCAACTTTGCTAGCAAAGTCACCATTCATGGTCAGAAAATTTAGAGAACCTCTTCAAGATACTAGACAAGAAGGCCCTCCTCAAGACACAGAGTCAACATATTCTTCAGGGTGAATGCAAAATAAAAAATACTAAAGGAAAGTGGAGAGAAAGGGCAGGCCACAAACAAAGGGAATCCCATCAGCCTAACAGTAGACTTTTCAGCAGAAATCTTATAAACCAGAAGAGATTGAGGGCCTATATTCTGTATCCGTAATAAAAAATTCCAACCAAGAATTTCATATCTAGCCAAACTAAGCTTCATAAGAAAAAAAAAATCCCTAATTCTTTTCAGATAAGTAAATGCTAAGGCAATGACCACCAGACCTTCCTTAAAAGAGATCCTGAGGAAGTGCTAAACATGGAAATGAGTTTCTAGCCACCAGAAAGCACATTTATGTACATAGACCAAGGACACTATAAAGCAACTACAAAATTAAGTCTACATAAAAACCAGGTAACAATATGGTGACAGGATTAAACGTATACATATCAATAAATTTTGAATGTGAATGCAATAAATGCACCACTTAAAAGTCACAGAATGGCAAGTTGGATAAAGAAGCAAGACTCAACTACATGCTCTATTGAAAATACCCATCTTACTTGCTATGACACTCATAGGTTCAAATTATAGGAATATATAAAAATTTACCAACTAAACAAAAAAAGCAGAATTTGCTATTCTTATTTCAGACAAAGCAGACTTTAATCAACAGTAATGAGAAAGGACAAAGAAAGGCATTACATAATGATAAAGGGTTCAATTCAAGAAGAAGACTTAACTATCTTAAATACGTATGCACTCAACATTGCAGCACCCAGATTCATAAAGCAAGTTCTTAGAAACCTACAAAGAGACTTAGATACCACACAACAATACCAAACAACTTCAATACCCCACTGACAGATCATCGAGGCAGAAAAGTGAAAAAAAGATATTCAGGAGAATACCCCACTAAGATGGCCGAATAGGAACAGCTCCAGTCTGCAGCGCCCAGTGTGAGCAACGCAGAAGATGGGTGATTTCTGAATTTCCAACTGAGGTACCAGGTTCATCTCACTGGGGCTTTTCAGACAGTGGGTACAGCCCACGGAGCAGGGTGGGGCATCGCCTCACCCAGGAAGCACAAGGGGTTGAGGAACTCCCTTTCCTAGCAAAGGGAAGCCATGACAGACGGTACCTGGAAAATCAGGACACTCCCACCCTAATACTGCGCTTTTCCAACAGCCTTAGCAAACAGCACACCAGGAGATTATATCCTGTGCCTGGCTCAGAGGGTCCCACACCCACAGAGCCTCACTCACTGCTAGAACAACAGTCTAAGATTGAACTACAAGGCGGCAGCAAGGCTTGGGGAGGGGCGTACACCATTGCTGAGGTTTGAGTAGGTAAACAAAGTGGCCAGGAAGCTCGAACTGGGTGGAGCCCGCTGCAACTCAAGGAGGCCTGCCTGCCTCTGTAGACTCCACCTCTCGGGGCAGGGCATAGCTGAACAAAAGGCAGCAGAAACTTCTGCAGACTTAAACGTCCCTGTCTGACAGCTTTGAAGAGAGTAGTGGTTCTCCCAGCATGAAGCTTGAGATCTGAGAACGGACAGACTGCCTCCTCAAGTGGGTCCCTGACCCCCGAGTAGCCTAACTGGGAGACACCTCCCAGTAGGGGCCAACTGACACCTCATATAGCCGGGTGCCCCTCTGAGACAAAGCTTCCAGAGGAAGGATCAGGCAGCAACATCTTCCGTTCTGCAATATTTGCTGTTGTGCAGCCTCCGCTGGTGATATCCAGGCAAACAGTGCCTGGAGTGGACCTCCAGCAAACTCCAACAGATCTGAAGCTGAGGGTCCTGACTGTTAGAAGGAAAACTAACAAACAGAAAGGACACCCACACCAAAACCCCATCTGTACGTCACCATCATCAAAGACCAAAGGTAGACAAAAACCACAAAGATGGGGAGAAACCAGAGCAGAAAAGCTAAAAATTCTAAAAATCAGAGTGCTTCTTCTCCTCCAAAGGAACGCAGCTCGTCATCATCAGTGGAACAAAGCTGGACGGAGAATGACTTTGATGAGTTGAGAGAAGAAAGCTTCAAATGATAGGTAATAACAAACCTCTCTGTGTTAAAGGAGGATGTTTGAACCCATCGCAAAGAAGCTAAAAACCTTGAAAAAATATTAGACAAATGGCTAACTAGAATAAACAGTGTCAAGAAGTCCTGAAATGACCTGATGGAGCTGAACACCACAGTACAAGAACTACGTGACGCATGCACAAGCTTCAGTAGCCGATTTGATCAAGTGGAAGAAAGCGTATCAGTGATTGAAGATCAAATGAATGAAATGAAGCAAGAAGAGAAGTTTAGAGAAAAAAGAGTAAAAAGAAATGAACAAAGCCTCCAAGAAATATGGGACTATGTGAAAAGACCAAATCTACGTCTGATTGGTGTACCTGAAAGTGACAGGGAGAATGGAACCAAGTTGGAAAACCCTCTTCAGGATATTATCCAGGAAAATTCCCCCAACCTAGCGAGTCAGGCCAACATTCAAATTCAGGAAATATGGAGAATGCCACAAAGATACTCCTCGAGAAGAGCAACTCCAAGACACATAATTGTCAGATTCACCAAAGTTGAAATGAAGGAAAAAATGTTAAGGGCAGCCAGAGAGAAAGGTCAGGTTACCCACAAAGGGAAGCCCATCAGAATAACAGCGGATCTCTCGGAAGAAACTCTACAAGCCAGAAGAGAGTGGGGGCCAATATTCAACATTCTTAGAGAAAAGAATTTTCAACCCAGAATTTCATATCCAGCCAAACTAAGCTTCATAAGTGAAGGAGAAATAAAATCCTTTACAGACAAACAAATGCTGAGAGATTTTGTCACCACCAGGCCTGCCTTAAAAGAGCTCCTGAAGGAAGCACTAAACATGGAAAGGAACAACCGGTACCAGCCACTGCAAAAACATGCCAAATTGTAAAGACCATCAAGGCTAGGAAGAAACTGCATCAACTAATGAGCAAAATAACCAGCTAACATCATAATGACAGGATCAAATTCACACATAACAATATTAACCTTAAATGTAAATGGGCTAAATGCTCCAATTAAAAGACACAGACTGGCAAATTGGATAAAGAGTCAAGACCTATCAGTGTGCTGTACTCAGGAGACCCATCTCATGTGCAGAGACACACATAGGCTCAAAATAAAAGGATGGAGGAAGATCTACCAAGCAAATGGAAAGCAAAAAAAGCAGAGGTTGCAATCCTAGTCTCTGATAAAACAGACTTTAAACCAACAAAGATCAAAAGAGACAAAAAAAGGCCGTTACATAATGGTAAAGGAATCAATTCAAGAAGAAGAGCTAACTATCTTAAATATGTATGCACCCAATCCAGGAGCACCCAGATTCATAAAGCAAGTCCTTAGAGACCTACAAAGAGACTTAGATGCCCACACAATAGTAATGGGAGACTTTAACACCCCACTGTCAACATTAGACAGATCAACAAGACAGAAAGTTAACAAGGATATCCAGGAATTGAACTCAGCTCTGCACCAAGTGAACCTAATAGACATCTACAGATCTCTCCACCCCAAATCAACAGAATATACATTCTTCTCAGCACCAAACTGCACTTACTCCAAAATTGACCACATAGTTGGAAGTAAAGCACTCCTCAGCAAATGTGAAAGAACAGAAATTATAACAAACTGTCTCTCAGACCACAGTGTAATCAAACTAGAAGTCAGGATTAAGAAACTCACTCAAAACCACACAACTACATGGAAACTGAAAAACCTGCTCCTGAATGACTACTGGGTACATAACGAAATGAAGGCAAAAATAAAGATGTTCTTTTGAAACCAATGAGAACAAGGACACAACATATCAGAATCTCTGGGACACATTTAAAACAGTGTGTAGAGGGAAATGTATAGCACTAAATGCCCACAAGAGAAAGCAGGAAAGATCTAAAATTGACACCCTAACATCACAATTAAGAGAACTAGAGAAGCAAGAGCAAACACATTCAAAAGCTAGCAGAAGGCAAGAAATAACTAAGATCAGAGCAGAACTGAAGGAGATAGAGACACAAAAAACCTTTCAAAAAATCAATGAATCCAGGAGCTGGTTTTTAGAAAAGATCAGCAAAATTGATAAACCACTAGCAAGACTAATAAAGAAGAAAGGAGAGAAGAATCAAATAGATGCAATAAAAAATGATAAAGGGGATATCACCACCGATCCCACAGAAATACAAACTATGATCAGGGAATACTATAAACACCTCTACGCAAATAAACTAGAAAATCTAGAAGAAATGGATGAATTCCTGGACACACACACCCTCCCAAGACTAAACCAGGAAGAAACTGAATCCCTGAATAGACCAATAACAGGTTCTGAAATTGAGGCAATAATTAATAGCCTACCAACCAAAAAAAGTCCAGGACAAGACAGATTCACACCCAAATTCTACCAGAGGTACAAAGAGGAGCTGGTACTATTCTTTCTGAAACTATTACAATCAACAGAAAAAGAGGGAATCCTCCCTAATTCATTTTATGAGGCCAACATCTCCTGATACGAAAGCCTGGCAGAGACACACACAAAAAAAGAGAATTTTAGACCAATATCCCTGATGAATATCCATGCAAAAATCCTCAATAAAATACTGGCAAACCGAATCCAGCAGCACATCAAAAACTTATCCACCATGATCAAGTGGGCTTCATCCCTGGGATGCAAGGCCGGTTCAACATATGCAAATCAATAAACATAATCCATTATATAAACAGAACCAAACACCAAAACCACATGATTATCTCAATAGATGCAGAAAAGACCTTCAACAAAATTCAACAGCTCTTCATGCTAAAAACTCTCAATAAACTAGGTATTGATGGGACGTAGCTCAAAATAATAAGAGTTATTTATGACAAAACAACAGCCAATATCATACTAAATGGGCAAAAACTGGAAGCATTCCCTTTGAAAACTGGCACAAGACAGGGATGCCCTCTCTCACCACTCCTATTCAACATAGTGTTGGAAGTTCTGGCCAGGGCAATCAGGCATGAGAAAGAAATAAAGCATATTCGATTAGGAAAAGAGTAAGTCAAATTGCCCCTGTTTGCAGATGACATGATTGTATATTTAGAAAACCCCATTGTCTCAGCCCAAAATATCCTTAAGCTGATAAGCAACTTCAGCAAAGTCTCAGAATACAAAATCAATGTACAAAAATCACAAGCATTCCTATACTCCAATAACAGACAAACAGAGAGCCATTTCATGAGTGAACTCTCATTCACAATTGCTTCAAAGAGAATAAAATACCTAGGAATCCAACTTACAAGGGATGTGAAGGACCTCTTCAAGGAGAACTGCAAACCACTGCTCAACGAAATAAAAGAGGACACAAACAAATGGAAGAATATTCCATGCTCATGCATAGGAAGAATCAATATTGTGAAAACGGCCATACTGCCCAAGTTGATTTATAGATTCAAGCCATCCCCATCAAGCTACCAATGACTTTCTTCAAATAATTGGAAAAAAGTACTTTAAAGTTCATATGGAACCAAAGCTGGAGGCATCAAGCTACCTGACTTCAAACTATACTACTAGGCTACAGTAACCAAAACAGCATGGTACTGGTACCAAAACAGAGATATAGACCAATGGAACAGAATAGAGCCCTCAGAAATAATACCACACATCTACAACCATCTGATGTTTGACAAACCTGACAAAAACAAGCAATGAGGAAAGGATTCCCTATTTAATAAATGGTGCTGGGAAAACTGGCTAGCCATATGTAGAAAGCTGAAATTGGATCCCTTCCTTACATCTTATACAAAAATTAATTCAAGATGGATTAAAGACTTAAACATCAGACCTAGAAACCATAAAAACCCTAGAAGAAACTCTAGGCAATACCATTCAGGACATAGGCATGGGGAAGGACTTCATGACTAAAACGCCAAAAGCAATGGCAACAAAAGCCAAAATTGACAAATGGGATCTAATTAAACTAAAGAGCTGCTGCACAGCAGAAGAAACTACCACCAAAGTGAACAGGCAACCTACAGAATGGGAGAACATTTTCACAATCTACCCATCTGACAAAGGGCTAATATCCAGAATCTACAAAGAACTTTAACAAATTTACAAGAAAAAAATCAAACAATCCCATCAAAAAGTGGGCAAAGGATATGAACAGACACTTCTCAAAAGAAGACATTTATGCAGCCAACAGACACAAGAAAAAATGCTTATCATCACTGGCCATCAGAGAAATGCAAATCAAAACCACAATGAGATACCATCTCACACCAGTTAGAATGGCGATCATTAAAAACTCAGGAAACAACAGGGGCTGGAGAGGATGTAGAGAAACAGGAACACTTTTACACTGTTGGTGGGACTGTAAACTAGTTCAACCATTGTGGAAGACAGTGTGGCGATTCCTCAAGGATCTAGAACTAGAAATACCATTTGACCCAGCCATCACATCACTGGGCATATACCCAAAGGATTATAAATCATGCTGCAATGAAGACACATGCACACATATGTTTACTGCGGCACTATTCACGATAGCAAAGACTGGGAACCAACCCAAATGTCCATCAATGATAGACTGGATTAAGAAAATGTGGCACATGTACACCATGGAATCCTATGCATCCATAAAAAAGGATGAGTTCATGTCCTTTGTAGGGACATGGATGAAGCTGGAAACCATCATTCTGAGCAAACTATTGCAAGGACAGAAAACCAACCACATATTCTCACTCATAGGTGGGAACTGAGCAATGAGAACACTTGGACACAGGGTGGGGAACATCACACACCGGGGCCTGTCGTGGGGTGGGAGGAGGGGAAAGGATAGCATTAGGAGATATACCTAATGTAAATGGCAAGTTAACAGGTGCAGCACACCAACATGGCACATGTATACATATGTAACATACCTGCACGTTGTGCACATGTACCCTAGAAATTAAAGTATAATAATAATAAAAAAAGATATTCAGGACTAAAACTTGACACTTGATAAAATAGACCAGACAGACATCTACAGAATACTCCACCAAAAACCAACAGAATATATATTATTTTCATCTGCACATGAAACATAATCCAAAATCTACTGCATGCTCAACCATAAAGCAAACGTCAACAAACTCAAAAAGCTGAAATCATACCAACCACACTCTTAGACCACAGAAAAATACAATTAGGAATCAATATCAAGAAGTATCTCAAAAAATAGTGAGAATCAGAGCTGAACTAAATAAAACTAAGATATGAAAAATCATACAAAACGTCAAATGAAACCAAAAGTTGGTTCTTTTAAAGAATACATAAGATTGACAGACCACTAGCTAGATTAATGAAAAAAAGAGAGAAGATCCAAACAAGCACAATCGGAAATGACAAATGGGATATTACTACTGGCCCAACAGAAATACAGAAAACCCTCAGAGATGATTACAAACACCTCTATGCACACAAATTAGAAAATCTAGAAGAAATGTATACACTCCTGGAAACATACAACCTCTTGTGATTAAACCAAAAGGATTTTAAAACCCTGAACAGACCAACAATGAGTTCTGAAATTGAATAAGTAATAAAAAAGCCTACCAACCAGAAGCAGCACTGGATGAGACAGATTTACAGCTTGATACTACCAGATGTATAATGAAGAGCTGGCACTAATTCTCAAAAAACTGGAGGAGGGACTCCTTCCTAACTCATTCTATAAGAACAGCATTATTTATGATATCAAAACCTGACAAGGACACAATATAAAAAGAAAACTTCATGACAATATCCCTGGTGAACATACATGCAAACATCCTCAACAAATACAAGCAAGCTGAATCCCAGATAATATCAAAAGTGAGTCCACCACAATCACATAGTCTTTATTCCACGGATGCAAGGTTGGTTTAACATACACAAATCAATAAATGTGATCAAACAAATAAACAGAACTAAGAACAGAAACCACATGATCATCTCCATAAATGTAGAAAAAGTTTTTGATAAATTTCAACATCCCTTCATGTTAAAAACCTTCAACAAACTAAGCAACAAAGAAACATACCTCAAAATAATAAGAGCCGTCTATGACAAACCCACAGCAAACATCATACTGAATGAGCAAGAGCTGGAAGCATTCCCCTTGAAAACTGGAACAATGCAAGGATGCTCATTTTCACCACTCCTGTTCAATATATTAATAGTACTGAAAGTCCTAGCCAGCGCAATCAGGTAAAAGAAATAAAAGGCACCAGAATAGAAAGAGAAGAAGTCAAATTATCTTTTTTGCAGACAATATAATTCTACACCTAGAAAATCCCATATTCTCTGCCCAAGGGCTGCTAGATCTAATACACTATTTCAGCAAAGTTTAAGCATACAAAATCACTGTACAAAAATCAATCGCATTTCTGTTTACCAATAACATCTAAGATGAGTGCCAAATCAAGAACACAATTTCATTCATAAAAGACATAAAAACAATAAAATATCTAAGATTACAGCTAACAAGAGAGTTGGAAGATAGATCTCTACAAGAAGAATTACAAAACACTGCTGAAAGAAATCAGAGATTACACAAAAAAATAGAAAAGCATTCCATGGTGATGAATAGGGAGAACCAATAACATTAAAATGTCCATACAGCACAAAGCAATTTACAGATTCAATGCTATTCCTATCAAACTACCAAATCATTTTTCAAAGAATTAGAAATAACTTATTTTAAAATTCATCAACTATTCACATGAAACCAAAGAACCAAAATACTAAAGCAATCCTAAACAAAACGAACAAAACTGAAGGAATCACAATACCTGTCAACCTATTATACTACAAGGCTACAGTAACCAAAATAGCATAACATTGGTACAAAAAGAGACACATGGACAAATTGAACAGTTTAGAGAACCCAGAAATAAAGCTGCCCACCTACAATCATCTTATATTTGAAAAATTTTATAAGAAGCAATGGTGATAGGACTCACTATTCAATAAATGTTGCTGAGATAACTGGATACTCATATGCAGAATACTAAAAATGGACACTTTCTTTACATCTTATATAGAAATCAACTGATGGTGCATTAAAGACTTAAATGAAAGACCTAAAATTATTTTTTAAAGTCAATTAGAAATCTTAGGATACAGTACTCTGGACAGAGGTCTCAGCAAAAATTTTATGGCAAAGTCTCCAAAAGCAATTGCGAAAACAACAAAAATAGACAAAAGGTACCTAATAAAATTACAGATCTTCTGCACAGCAAAATCAAAACAAAAACAAAAACATTAACAGAGTAAACAGACAACCTACAGAATGGTTAAAATATTTACAAAAAGGTTGAAAATATCTGACAAAGTCAGTACCCAGAATCTATGAGAAATGTAAACACATCAACAAGTAAAAAACAAACATCCCCATTAATAAATGAGCAAAGAACATGAACAGACACTTCTCAAAAGAAGATAACACATGGCCAAGAAGCATGAAAAAAAATCAACATCACTAATCATTAGAGAAATACAAATTAAAACCACAATTCAGTACCATCTTGCAGCAGTCAGAATGGCTATAATTGAAAACACACACACAAAAAACACAAGTTGGTGAGATTGTGGAGAAAAAGTAATGCTTATACATTGCTAGTGGGAATGTGAATTAGTTCAGCCACTGTGGAAAAACTTTAAGAATTCTCAAATAACTTAAAATAGAATTACCATTCAACCCAGCAATCCCATTTTTGGTTATATACCAAAATAAATAAATACTATTTTCCCCAAAAGACACGTTTGTTTTTGTTCATTGCAGCGATATTCACAATAGCAAAGACATGCAATCAAACCTAGGTGCCCATCAACTGTAGCCTGGATAAGGAAAATGTGGCACATATACACTATGAAATACTATGCAGTCATAAAAAAAGAATGAAATCATTTATTTTTCCTACCAACATAGATGCAGCTGGAGGCCATTACCCTAAGTGAATTAATTCAGGAACAGAAAAATCAAATACTGCATGTTCTCATGTATAAGTGTGAGCTAAACTTCTGAGTACACATAAACACAAAAAGGAAAACCATAAATGCCAGGGCTTACTTGATGGTGGAGGGTGAAAGAGTTAGAATCAGAAAACTACCTATTGGGTACTATGCTCACTACCTGTGTGATAAAATCATTTTTACACCAAACCCCAGTGACACACAATTTACTCATGTAAGAAATATGCGCATGAACCCCTGAACTTAATTAAAAGTAGGAAAAAAAAACTTGGTCTTCTCTTAAAATTACTGGGTTTCTTTTGGAGAGACTATAATAAGAGTTTATAAAAGGCTTTTTAAAACCCTCTTTACACAAACTTCTTGAGGAAAAAAAAATTCTGTGTTTAATCAAAATAATTTATTGTGCTCCATATTTTATCAGGTCTTCTGATTAGTAAGAAAACTGAGTCTTCCTAATATTAAAAAAATTAGAGTTTTTTTGAGAACTATGTAACTTTTCTGTATTTGCCTCTTTTTTCATAATGCAATTCCATTAAGTGTTTTAAATATTTTGTTTGACATTTTTGACAAACTTCTCAAAAGAAACTTTTAATTAAGTCTTTCTGACCTTGAATTAACTTAACAATAGTTACAGAGGGTCCCTGAGACATCTGAGATTTGAAAAAGAGAGATATTAAGCTAGTCTGAATTATTTGGTATGTAAAATTATATGTGAAGAAATGTCAAATAAGAAATGTTTAATTTTTTTTTAATATGACATTGGAGGCAATGTTAGCATGTGTCTCCCATGTAGAAAGGCAAAATATTTGTAAAGATTCATGTTGTGAACCTTTTTCCAAGATGCAGCACAGAAATTTATCAGAAAAACTAAAAGAAAGCATAGACTGTTTGAATGAAGTGGTGGGCTGCAGCTTACACTGTGAGCCAGGCAGGAAACATCCAACAAGAGACAATGGACCTATTCATGCACCCAGCACGTCACTACTACAACCAGAGTCTCAGAAAGCCATCACACAAAAATTCTCTATAACCAAGAAATGCATACAGAGTCTTTGCCACTGAAAGCACTCAGAGCTGAAGCTAGGTAACAATAATCTGTAAACATTAAAGTCACATTCTTGGCCGTGTGCGGTGGCTCACACTTGCAATCCCAGCACTTTGGGAGGTGGAGGCAGGTGGATAACTTGAGGTCAGGAGTTCGAGACCAGCCTGGCCAACATCATGAAACCCCGTCTCTACCAAAAATACAAAAATTAGCCGGGTGTGGTGGCACGTGCCTATAATCCCAGCTACTCAGGAGGCTGAGGCAGAAGAATCACTTGAGCCCAGAAGGCAAAGCTTGCAGTGAACTGAGATCATGCCATTGCACTCCAGGCTGGGTGACACAATGAGACTTTGTCTCAAAAAAAAAAAAAAAATTACATTCTGAAGAAAAAAAAACCAGTATAATCAACCACAAATTCAAAAGTAATTACAAGAAATAGTCTACACCAAAGAGAAAGAACCAAAAAACCAATTCTAGCAATATGAAGAAAAAAAAAACCTCAGCATTCTCTAATCCTCTAAAAAGGTCACACTAACTGTCCAGCAGTGGATCCAAACTAAGATGAAATCCTTGAAATACCAGATAAAAAATTCAAAAAGTTCATTAATTTGTTCAAGGAGATACAAAACAAAGGTAAAAACCAACATAAAGAAATTTTAAAAATTCAGGATATTAATACAAACTTTTCTAAAAAGATAGATTATTTTAAAGGAAACCCAATCAGAACTTCTGCAATCAAAGACACTTTTAGGGAACTACAAAATTCAGTAGAAAATTTTAACAACAGACTAGACCAAATATAAGAGAGTTTCAGAGCGTGAAGACAAAACTTTTGTATTAACCCAATCAGAAAAAAAAAATAAAAAATGATCAAATTCCCCAATGAATAGGAGATTATGTAAAACAGCCAAACCTAAGAACAAAAGGTATTTCTGGATGAGAAGAAAAAACAAAATTTTAGAATACCTATTTGAGAGAATTATTGGTAAAACTTCCTTGGTGTTGCTAAAGATCTAGACATCCAAATACAAGAAGCTCAAAAAACTTCTGTAAGATTAATTCCAACAAGTATATCTCCAAAGCCTAAGCTTAACGTGAAGGAAAGAATTCTAAGAGCAGTGAGACAAAAGCATCAGGTAACTTATGAATTAAAAGCTATCAGGCTAACAGCAAACTTCTCAACAGAAACCTTACAAGCCAGAAGTGATTGGGATCCTAACTTTAGCCTTCTAAAAAAAAAAAAAAAAAAAGACTGTTGACCAAGAATTTTATATCCAGTCACACTGTTTCTTAAATGAAGGGAAAAAAGTATTTCTCAGATAAGCAAATGATGAGGAAATTTGTCACTACTAGACAAGCCCTACAGAAAATGCTAAAAGAAACAATTCAACTTTGAAACAAAAGGTTGATACACACTACAACAGAAACTCTTAAAAGCATAAAACAGGGCTTATAAAACAATAACACAATGGAGAAAACAAAGTCATTTGATAACAACATGATGACTGGAAAATTACTTCACATCTCAATACCAACATAGAATGTAAATGGTCTAAGTGCTCTACTTAAAAAATACAGATAGGTAGAAAAAAATATATTACAAAACAAATATCTGCCTTCTTCAGGAGACACACCTAATACATAAAGATTCTTTAAAATTCAAAGTAAAGGGGTAAAAAAGGATATTTCATGCAAATGGAAACCAAAAGCAAATAGGAGTAGATATTCTTATATCAGAAAAACAGACTTTAAAGAAACAACAGTAGAAAAGACAAAGAAGAACACTATACAATAATAAAATAATTATATGATAACATGTAACAATCCTAAATATATATGCATTTTACTCTGGAGCTCCCAGATTCATAAAACTATTACTACTAGACTAATAAAAGAGATAGACAGCAATATAATAATAATGGGGAATTCAATATTCTACTGACAGCACTAGACAGATCATCAAGGCAGGAAGTCAATAAAGAAACCCTGGACTTACACTGTAGTCTAGAACAAATGGGCCTAACAGCTATTTAGAAAACGTTCTACCCAAGATGTGCAGAATATACACCCTTCTCAGCAGCACATGAAACATTCTCCAACATAGACCATATAATAGCCCACAAAACAAGTATCAATATTTTTTTAATATTGAAATTATATCAAGTCGCTTCACAGACCATAGTGGAATAAAACTAAAAGTCAGTTACAAAAGGTCCCTTAAACCTATACATGTACATAGAAATTAAACAATCTGCTCCTGAATAATTTTTGGATTAACAATACAATCCATAAAATGTTAAAAATATTTGAAATGAATGGTAACAGGGAAACAAGGTATCAGGACCTCTGGAATACAGCAAAATCAGTGCTAAAAGGAAAATTCACAATGCCAAATACCTACATCAAAAAGGCTGAAAAGAATCTGGATGGCAAGAAAGATCATCGAGATTCAGGAGAAAGCTGAAGCCCATTTCAAAGAATCTAAAGAGTCCAGTATAACAATTCAAAAAATGAAAAATATAATAGCCATTTTAATATAGAACCAAACTGAGCTAATAGAGCTGAAAAACTCACTATAAGAATTTTACAGCAAAAACAGAAGTACTTTTTTAAAAAATTTTAATTGAAGTTCAGGGGTACATAAACAGGTTTTATATAAGCAAATGTGTCATGGCAGTCTGTTGTACAGATTATTTCATCACCCAGGTTATTAAGCCTAGTATCTGTTGTTATTTTTCCTGATCCTCTCCCTCCTCCAAACCTCCACTCTTTGATAGCCAGGGGGTGTTGTTCCCCTCTATGTGTCCATGTTTTCTCATCATTTAGCTCTCATTTATAAGTGAGAACATGTAGTATTTTTTTTCTGTTTCTGCATTAGTTTTCTAAAGATAATAGCCTCCAGCTCCATCCTTGCTCCTGCAAAGGATATGATGTTGTTTGTTTTCATAACTGCATACTATTCCCTGGTGTATATGTACCATATTTTCTTTATCCAGTCTGCTACTGATAAACATTTAGGTTGATTCCATGTGTTTGGTATTGAGAATAATGCTGCATGCATGTATCTATATAATAGAATGCTTTCTATTCCTTTGGGTATAGACCCAGTAATGGAATTGCTGGGTTGAATGGCAATTCTATTTTTAGGTCTTTGAGGAATTGCCACACTGTCTTCCACAATGATTGAACTAATTTACACTTCCACCAACAACGTATGTGTTCTTTTTTCTCCACACCTCTGCCAGCATCTCTTATTTTTTGACTTTTTAATAGTAGCCATTCCAACTGATGTGAGATGGTATCTCATGGTGGTTTTGATTTGCATTTCCCTAATGGTCAGTGAAGTTCAGTTTTTTAAAATATGCTTGTTGGATCCATGTTTGTCTTCTTTTGAATTGTGTCTGTTCATGTTTATTGCCCACTTTTTAATATGGTTGGTTGTTTTCTTCTTGTAAATTTGTTTAAGTTTCTTATAGATGCTGAATACTAGACCTTTGTCAGATGCATAGTTTGCAGTATTTTTCTCCCATTCTGAAGGTTGTCTATTTGCTCTGTTGATTATTTCTTTTGCTGTGAATAAATGCTTTAGTTTAATTAGATCCTATGTGTCAATTCTTGCTTTTGCTGCAATTGTTTTTGGCATCTTTGTCATAAAATCTTTGCTCATGCCTATGTCCTGAATGGTATTGTCTAGGTTGTCTTTCAGGGTTTTTATAGTTCTGAGTTTTACATTTAAGTCTTTAATCCATCTTGTGTTAATTTTTGTATATGGTGTAAAGAAAGGGTCCAGTTTCAATCTTCTGCATATGGCTAGCCGGTTATCCCAGAACCATTTATTAAATGGAGAGTCCTTTTCCTATTGCTTGTTTTTGTCAGGTTTGTCGAAGATCAGATAGTTGTAGGTGTGTGGCCTTATTTCCGGGTTCTCTATTCTATTCCATTGATCTATGTGTCTGTTTTTCTACCAGTACCATGCTGTTTTGGTTACTGTGGCCCTGTAGTATAGTTTGAAGTCAGGTAGTGTGATGCCTTCAGCTTTGTTCTTTATGCTTAGGATTGCCTTAGCTATTCAGGCTCTTTCTTGATTCCATATGAATTTTAAAATAGTTTTTTTTCAATTATGTGAAGAATCTCAGTGGTAGTTTAATAGAAATAGCATTGAATCTACAAATTGCTTTGGCCAGCATGGCCATTTTAACAATATTGATTCTTCTTATCTCTTGAGCATGGAATGTTTTTCCACTTGTTCATGTTATCTCTGATTTCTTGGAGCAATGTTCCATATTTCTCTCTGTAGAGATCTTTCACCTCTCCGGTTAGCTGTATTCCTAGGTATTGTATTTTATTTTTTTGTGGCAATTGTGAATGCGATTGAATTTCTGATTTGGCTCTTGGCTTGACTGTTGTCAGTGTATAGGAATGTCAATAAATTTTGCACATTGATTTTACATTCTGAGACTTTGCTGAAATTGTTTAGGATAACGGAGCTTTTGGGCTGAGATTATTGAGTATTTTAGATATAGAATCATGTCATCTGCAAACAGTGATATTTTGACTTCCTCTCTTCTTATTTGGATGCCTTTTATTTCTTTCTCTTGTCTGATCGCCCTAGCTGGGACTTCCAATACTATGTTGAATAGGAGTGGTGAGAGAGAGCATCCTTGCCATGTGCCAGTTTTCAAGAGGAATGCTTCCATCTTTTGCCCATTCAGTATGATGTTTGCTGTGGTTTCATCACAGATGGCTCTTATTATTTTGAGGTATGTTTCTTTAATACCTAGTTTATTGAGAGTTTTTAACAAGTAGTGTTGAATTTTACCAAAAGCCTTTTCCGCTTCTATTGAGATAATCATGTGGTTTTTGTCTTTAGTTCTGTTTATGTGATAAATCATATTTATTGATATACAAATGTTGAACCAAACTTGCAACCCAATGGATAAAGCCTATTTGATCTTAGTGGATGAGCTTTTGGAAGTGCCGCTGGGTTCAGTTTGCCAGTATTTTCTTGAGGACTTTTGCGTCGATGTTCATCAAGATATTAACCTGAAGTTTTCTTTTTTTGTTGTGTCCCTGCCAGGTTTTGATATCAAGATGATATTGGTTTTATAGAATGAGTTAGGGAAGAGTCCCTTCTCAATTTTTTTGAAATAGTTTCAGCAGGAATTGTGCCAGCTCTTTGTACATCTTGTAGAATTCAGCTATAAATCTGTCTGATCCTGGGATTTGTTTTGTTTTTTAGGCAATTTATTACTGACTCAATTTCAGAGCTCATTATTGGTTTGCTCAGGTATGCAATTACTTCCTAGTTCAGTATTGGGAGGGTGTACATGTCTAGGTATTTATCCATTTCTTCCAGACTTTCTAGTTTATATGCATAGAGGTGTTTATAACATGCTCTGATGACTGTCTATATTCCTATGGGGTGACTGGTAATATCTCCCTTGTTTCAGATTGTATTTCTCTGAATTTTTGCTTCTTTATTAGTCTAGCTGTGGTGTCTGTTTCATTTTTTTCCCCAAAAAGCTAGCTGCAGAATTCATTGACCTTTTGAATAAATTTTCGTGTTTCAGTCTCCTTCAGTTCAACTCTCATTTTGGTTATTTCTTGTCTTCTGCTGGCTTTAAGATTTTTTACTCTTGATTCTCTAGTTCTCTTAGTTGTGATGTCACATTGTTATCTTGATATTTTTCTACCTCGATTTAGAAGTAGAAACTTCTACTTTTGAGGTGAGAATTTAGTGTCCCAGAGATTCTGGTATGTTGTTTCTTTGTTCCCATTAGTTTCAAAAAACCTCTTGATGGCTGCCTTAATTTCATTATTTACCCAAAAGTCATTCATGAGCAGGTTATTCAATTTCTATGTAATTGTATGATTTTGAGTAAATTTCTTAGTCTTGCTTTCTAATTTGATTTCACCATGGTGTGAATGATTGTTATGACTTCAGTTTTTTGCATTTGCGAAAGAGTGTTTTACTTCTGATTATGTGACTGATTTTAGAGTATGTGCCATGTGGCAATGAGAAGAATGTCTATTCTGTTGGTTTTGGGTGGAGAGTTCTGTAGATGCCTATCAGGACCATTTGATCCAATGCTGAGTTCAGATCCTAAACATCTTTGTTAATCTTTCGTCTCAATAATCTAATATTGACAGTGGAGTATTAGTCTCTCAATATTATTGCGTGGGAGTCTAAATCTCTTTAAAGGTCTCTAAGAACTTGCTTTATGAATCTGGGTGCTCCTGTATTTGGTGCATATATATTCAGAATGGTTAGAATTTTTGTTGAACTTTTTACCATTATGTAATGTTCTTATTTCTTTTTAAAAAAAAATCTTTGTCATTTTAAAGTCTGTTTTATCTAAAACTAGGATTGCAACCCCTGCTTTTATTTTTCTTTTTTCCATTCGCTTGGTAAATTTTTCTCCATCCTTTTATTTTGAGCCTATATGTGTCAATGCATGTGAGATGGATCTTTTGAAGACAGCAGCTCAAGGGGTCTTGGTTCTTTATCCAGCTTGCCACTCTGTGTCTTTTAATTGGGGGCATTTAGCCCATTTACATTCAAGGTTGCTATTGATATGTGTGTATTTGATCCTGTCATCATGATGTTACCTGAACTTTCAAACTTGTTTATCTGGTTGCTTTATATTGTGACTGGTCTGGGTCCTTCAGCGTGTTTTTGTCAGGAGCTCTGGGAAGGCATGTCTGGTGGTAACAAATTTCCTCAGCACTTACTTGTCTGAAAAGAATTTTATTTCTTCTTTGCTTGTGAAGCTTTGTTTGGCCAGATATAAAATATTGGGTGGGAATTTCTTTTCTTTAAAAATGTTGAATATTGGCCCCCAATCTCTTCTGGCTTGTAGAATTTCTGCTGAGAGATCCGCCATTAGTCTGATGGGGTTCCCTTTGTAGGTAACTTAACATTTCTCTCTAGCTGCCTTTAATATGTTTTTTCCATTTTGACCTTGGATAATCTGATGATTATATGTCTTACGGTTATCTTTTTGTGAAGTATCTTACTGGGGTTCCCTGCATTTCCTGAATTTGAATGGTGGTCTCTCTAGCTAGGTTGGGGAAGTTCTTATGGATGATATCTTGAAATACGTTTTGCAAGTTGGTTCCGTTCTCCCCCATCACTTTCATGGACACCAATGATTCACAGAGTTTGTCTCTACATAATTCCATATTTCTCAGAGGTTTTGTTCATTTTTTTATCATTCTTTTTTCTCTGTTTGTCTGACTGTCTTATTTATTTCAGCAAGCCAGTCTTCAAGCTCTGAGATTCTTTCTTCCACTTCCTCTATTCTGCTTTCAATACTTGTGACAGCACTATGAAATTCTTGTAGTGTGATTTTCAGCTCCATCAGGTTGGTTATGTTCTTTACTATGTTGGCTGTTTTGACTGTCAGTTCCTGTATTGTTTAATCATGATTTTTAGCTTCCTTGGATTAAGTTTCAATGTACTCCTGTAGTTCAGTGATCTTTGTTCCTATCTGTGTTCTGGATTCTAATTCTGTCATTTCAGCCATCTCAGCTCACTTCAGAACCTTTGCTGGAGAGCTGATGTGTTCATTTGGAGGAAAGGAGGCACTGTGGCTTTTTGAGTTTTCAGGGTTCCTGCACTGATCCTTTCATTTTTGTGGGCTTATTACCTTCAATCTGTGAGGTTGCTGACCTATCGACGAGTTTTTTTCTTTTGTCCTAATTGATAATCTTGAGGGTTTGATTGTGGTATAAGGTGGATTCAGCTGACTGGCTTCATTTCTGGAAGATTTAAGGTGGCCAACACTCAACTCCCAGCTCCTGGACTGCATGCTCTAAATCTGGGTGACTTGTATTCAGTTCCAACTTTGTTCTCTTGCTCTTTGAAGTCAGGAACCCATTGTGCTGGGGGCTGGGGGAAGGGAATATGCTTCTAGTCCACTGGTCACTACACTCTGATAGGCGGTGTCAGCCAAAGTGTTTTGAAGTGCAGGGACAATGGGATCCATCCTCCTTCACACATGCCAACAGCAATGGTAGTGGTAGCTGTGGCAGAGTGATACCAGGTACTAAGGTATCTGCCTCCCTTCAAACCTCAGGTCCTCACCAAAGCTTCTTATACCCTTAGTTGACTGCCAGGTTGTTGCAAGTGCCTAATAACAGGCACAATTTCAGAAAGACCCACAAGATGTGAAATTGGCTCAAACTACTGTGGTAAGTGTATCAGAAGTATTAACAGCAGAATAAACCAAGCTGAAGATAGAATCTCAGAGCTTGAAGACTGGTTCTTTGAATGAACTCAGACAAAAATAATGAAAAAAGGATTTTAAAAAATGAAAAAATTTAGAAATATAGGATTATGTAGAGAGATCAAATCTATGACACATTGGCATTCCTGAAAAGAGAGAGAGAGCAATCAATTTGGAAAACATATGTAAGAATATTGTCCATGAACATTTCTCTAACTTTCCTAGTTGAGACTTAGCTTCACATTTCACCAAATGGACCTAACAGACATCTCCACGATACTCCACATAACAAAAACAAACATGCAAATTCAAGAAATGCAGAGAACATCTGTGAGATACTCTAATGACTAAGAAACATAGTCATTAGAGCCTCCAAGGTCAACATGAAACAATATTAATGGCAGCTAGAGAGAACTGGCAGGTCACCTACAAAGGGAACCCAATCAGGCTAACAGCAAATCTTTCAGCAGAATTCTAAGCCAGAAAAGATTGGGGGCCTATATTCAAAATTCTTAAAGAAAATAAAGTCCAACAAAAAATTTCATATCTGGCCAAGCTAAGCTTTATATTTAAGTGAACAAGAAATGAAATTCTTTTCAGACAAGCAAATGCTAAGGGAATTTGTTACCACCAGGTCTGCCTTACAAAAGATCCTTGAGAGAGTGAAACATGGAAATAAATGTTCTTTTCCAATCACCACAAAACACACTCAAGTACCTAGACCATGGACACTATAAAGCAATATTTAATCAAGTCTACTTAACAACCAGCTAACAACATAATTACAGGGTCAAATCTGCACATGTCAATAATAACCTTGATGGTAAATGAATTAAACTCCCCACTTAAAAGGCAAAGAGTGACAGGTTGTGTAAAGAAGAAGACTCAACTATATGCTGTCTTCAAGAGACCCATCTCACATGCAAGAATATCACAGGCTCAAAATAAATGGACGGAGAAAGACCAATCAAGCAGACAGAAGACCAAAAAGAGCAGGGGTTGCTATTTTTACTTCAGACAAAATTAACTTTAAACCAATAACAATCAAAAAAGATAAATAAGGGCATTACATAATAATAATGTGTTCAATTCAACTAGAAGATTTAACTATTCTATATCTATATCTACCTATCTATCTATCTATATACACATCTAACACTGGAGCACCAATATTTATAAAATAGCTCTTACAGACATACAAAGAGACTTACATAACATCACAAAAGAAGTGGGAGACTTCAACACCCCAGTGACTTTTGGACGCATAATCAAGACAGAATACTAACAAACATATTTGAGACTTAACTTGACATTTCACCAAATGGACATAACAGACATCTCCATAACATACCACATAACAAAAACAAAATATTCCTTCTTCTCACATTCACATGGCACATGCTATAAAACTGACCCCATGCTTGGCCAAAAGCAGTTCTTAACAAATTAAAAAGAAAAAATCATACCAACCACACTCTTGGACCACAGCAAAACAAGAATAGAAACCAATACCAATTAGATCTCTCAAAACCTTACAATTAAATGGAAATTAAACAATCTGTTCCTGAATGACTTTTAAGTAAACAAAGAAATTGAGGCAAAAATTAAGAAATTCTGGGAAACTAATAAAAGCAAAGGAACAATGTACCAGAATCTGTGAGACATAACTAAAGTAATGTTAAGAGAAAAGTTTGTAGTGCAAAACACCCACATCAGAAACATCTCAAATTAATAACATATTATAATATCACACCTAGAGAAACTTGAAAACACAAGAGAAAATCAACCTCAAAATTTGCATAAGAAAAAAAATAGGCCAAGTGTGGTGGCTCAAGCCTGTAATCCCAGCACTTTGGGAGGCCGAGGTGGGCAGATCACCTGAGGTTGGGAGTTCTGGACCAGCCTAATCAACATGGAGAAACCCTGTTTCTACTAAAAATACAAAATTGGCCAGGTGTGGTTGCGCATGCCTGTAACCCCAGTCACTCTGGAGGTTGGGGCAGGAGAATCACTTCAACCTGGGAGGCAGAGGTTGCGGTGAGCTGAGATGGCACCATTGCACTCCAGCCTGGGCAACAAGAGTGAAACTCCATCTCAAAAAACGAAAACAAACCAACAAAAAACAAATAACAAAAGCCAGAGCTGAAATAAATGAAATGGAGATGAGGAAAACCATACAAAAAATCAATGAAACAAAAATTGTTTTTTCTAAAAATAAAGAAGACCGATAGACTTCTAGCTAGACTAATAAAGGAAACAAGGGAGAAAATCCAAAAACCTACAATCAGAAATGAACATGGAGACATTACCACTGACCTTACAGAAATACAAAAAAAAAAAAAAAAAAACCCTCGGAGACTATTATGAACAATTCTATGTACAAAAACTAGAAAATCTAGAAGAAATTGATAAATTCCTGCAAAAATGCCACCTCCCAAGATTGAACTAAGAAGAAATTGTAACCCTGAACAGACCAATAATCAGTTTCAAAATTGCACCAGTAGCCAGGCACAGTGGCTCATTCTTTAATCCCTGAACTTTGAAGACTGAGGCAGGTGGATCATTTGAGGCTAGGAGTTTGAGAACAGCCTGGTCAATATAGCAAAACCCTGTCTCTACTGAAAATACAAAAATTAGCCAGGCATGGTGGCACATGCCTGTGATCCCAGCAACTTGGTAAGCTGTGGCACAAGAATCACTTGAGCCTGGGACACAGAAGTTTCAGTGAGCCAAGATCATGCCACTGCACTCCAGCCTGGGCAACAAAGTGATACTCTGTTTCAAAAAACAATAATAATTGAAATAAATAAAAATGATAAAAAATTTGCACCAGCAATATAAAATCTATCAACCGTAAAAAGCCCTTGAACACACAGATCTACAGTCAAATTCTACCATATATGTATAGAAGAGCTGGGACGAATCCTACTGAAACTATTTCAAAAAATTCTGAACTCATTCTATGAGGCTAGAATCATTCTGATACCAAACTTCTGAAGAGACACAATGCAAAAAGCAAACTTCAGGCCATGGCTCAGAATATCTGGAACAGCTCAGAAATCTGGGTGCAGAAAGCTAGGGACAAGCCTAGCCAGTCAAGTTGCCTCCAGGGCAGATGCCAGAGGCAGATTCACTGGGCTGGGAGAGTGCAAGCTGAATAGACCCCACAACCATCTGCTGAGCTGAAAACCCTGGGCCATGGGTGCCTTCCCAGATGCATATCACTGGGTATCACTGCCCTGCCAGAAACTCCTCCACTCCTTGACCCACTGCACCAGTAGACATACCTTACAACCCACTCGGACTCTCTCAAGCACAGGGAACTGGCAAAGGCCCTGGGGAGTTGTGATTCTACTGGTGACCCAACACTTAGCTGGTACCACCCCTAAGGAAGGAGAGAGTGCATCCTATCAAATCTCCCACTGGGGCAAAGAAAACACAGGCATGGTGCCAGTTTTTGAAGGGGTTGGCACCAAGTCCTGGGAATGAGATTGGAGAGGGAGTCATCTCTTGCCCCTGCCTTCTTTCCCCAGAGCACTGCTGCATAAGCACTGAAAAAGTTGTGCACAGCAGAGTTAAGAGCTTATGTGCCGGCCCTTACTCTAGTGGACTACAGCCTAAATTATACCACCAAACACAAGTACATTCCTCCAATAGGCAATGCCTCTGAAACCCACCAGAGTAATGTATATACAGCCTAGGAACCCGTAAGTACAGAGCCTTGGTCTTCTGAAAGCACTCAGAAATGAAGCCAATTGACTATACACTATATTCACCAAACTCTTAAGTGGAGCAAGAATAAAAAAAAAAAAAAGTCCCATCCAAATGATGGCAAACTAAAAAAAAAAAAAAAAAA
Source organism: Pongo pygmaeus (assembly GCF_028885625.2). NCBI lineage: Eukaryota > Metazoa > Chordata > Mammalia > Primates > Hominidae > Pongo > Pongo pygmaeus. The sequence continues at coordinate 33,959,041 of NC_072393.2, forward strand.
AAAAAAAAAAAAAAAAAAAAAAAAAAAAAAGACAGCTCTCTCAGATGAGAAAAATTAGCACAAGAACTCTGGCAATCGAAGTATACTGAAAAGCCTGTTTCCAAGTGCACCCACACAAACCCCCAGCAGAAAACGTAATGATTGTGTCTGCAGCAGTGATGGAGAGAGCAGAAGATGCCTTTTCCATTTCAGTTCGCAGCCACTGGTGCCACCTGTCCATTGGGACAGGACAATACTCCTCATTTTCAAAGATCAGCATTGCACCTGTGTCTCTGCTGGGAGAAATACAGCCATTTTCTGGTTATAAGTGGGGAGGGGGGCTCTCCATCAGGGAAGAATGTGCATTCCAGTTTCCTTTGTCCCAAAGTGTGCTTTGGTGGACTACAATCCCCCTTCCCTAGTGAAGGCCTGTATCAAAGGCTAGGTCTCTAAGGATCTTGCAGTTCCCCAGGGTCCTGCTGGTCCCCTGTGGTTGCCACAGGCAGAGGAGGTTCTGGGAAATGTTTGTGTCGGATCTAGTCATGCAGAGAGACACAAGGGCTAAAATTATCTGGACAGAATAGAGGCCCCAAACAGATGTACAGTCTGTATGGTGCTCACCACCTCAGCTCGGGTTTGAGGGCGAGAGCAAGCAAATCTGTGTGAATTCACCACCCAGTTGTCTGCCCTCCAGAAGTTCCCCAATCACTGCCAACAGTGGTGCCTGGGTTTGCAAGGGCAGAGGGGCTCTCAGACAAATTGGTGGCAAGCAGTTTGGTACAAGAGTGAGGAAAAAAAGATACACTCCCATCTAGACTTTCCATGGGACTCCAAGTTCCTCACGGGTCAGTCTCTGCCAGACATTTAGGCCTTTTTTTTTCCTGTACCCCCAACTTCTTCCTGTGGGTTCTCCAAAAGGTTCTGACACTTTTCTCTCAGCATTCCACTTGGGCCATGATTATTCACCTGTAACGTTAAATCTCCTTTCTAAGGAGAATTGGTATCTGATGTCTCTAGTCAGCCATCTTGAAAAAAATCACCACATGATTTTCATTCTTTATTCTGTTAATGTGACTTATCACAATTATTTTTATTTAGCTTCTTTAGCTTTATTGAGGCAAAGAAATATGACATAAAGTGTACAACATGATGATTTGAAGTAAGTATATATTGTGAACTGATTGCTGCAGTCAAGTTAATTATCATATTCACTACCTCAAGGACTTAATTTTTTTCTTTCATTTTGATGAGAATGCTTAAGGTCTACTCTTAGAAATTTTCAAAGTATATAATTTAGTATTATTAACTGTAGTCACCATGCTTTACATTATATTCTCAGAACTTATTTATCTTAGAATGGAAAGTTTGTATACTTTAGCCTACATCTCCCAATTTGACCCACCCCTAGACCTTATCAACTACCATTCTACTCTATTTCTAAGAACTCAATTTTATTGTTTTATATTCCACATTCACTTCTTTTGCTTTAAAATGAATTATGTAAATTACAGCACAGAGGAAAGAGGCAGAAAAAAGGCTAAAGGGTCTTACACTACTTAATCTTGGGATTGGGGTAAAAACTATGACCTGTGGGTCAAATGCAGTCCTTTACCTGTTTATGTAAATAAAGCTTTATTGGAACACAGCTATACTCATTCATTTACATAATATCTCTATCTGTTTTTACACTTCAACAGCAGAAGTGAGTAAGAAGAAAGACTGTATAGCTCATATAACCTAAAGTATCTATTATCTACCCTTTTCAGAAAAGCTTTCTGACTGGTTGCAAGTTAAAAAGAGCACCTTCATCATAATCTGAATGAGCTTCAGCTCATTCGTCTTCACTAATGTTCTTGAGCCAGAATAAGTGGATTAATATATTTCCATATCATATGTGGTTTGTATTAGTCAATATTGCGTTGTTATAAAGGAATACTTCAGACTGGGTAATTTATTTTATTTTATATTTAATTAATTTATTTATTTATTTATTGTTTTTCCAACACAGGGTCTCACTTTATCACCAGTGGAATGCAGCGGCACGATCTTGCCTCACTGCAACTGCCACCTTCTGGGTTCAAGCGATTCTCCCACCTCGGTCTCCCATTTGCTGGAACTGCAGGAGCATGTCACCATGTCTGGCTAATTTTTGTATTTTTAGTAGAGGCGGGATTTCACAATATTGGCCAGGCTCAAACTCCTGACCTCAAGTGATCTACCTGCCTAAGCCTCCCAAAGTGCTGGGATTACAGGCATGAACCACCAGGCCCAGCCCCTATTTTTAAAATAGGTTAATTTACCTCACAGTTCTGCAGGCTATACAAGCATAGTGCCACTATCTGCTTTAGGCCAGGACCTCAGGAAACTTCCACTCATGGCAGATGGCAAAAGGGAACAGGTTTGTCACACAGTAAGAGAGGGAGCCAGAGAGATGCTATGCTCCTTTAAGCCACCAGCTCTCACGTGAACTAACAGAGCAAGGACTTGCTCATTACCATGGGGAAGGCACCAAGCCATTCATGAGGGATCCACACCATCACTCAAACACCTTCCACCAGGCCTCACCTCTGACACTGGGAATCACATTTCAACATGAGATTTGGAGGGGAGAAATATCCCAACCATATCAGGTTACTCAAACATTCTGCTTATAATTTGTGCAGCCAAAACTAGTTACCAACTGTGTTTGTTAACTAAAAAATGGTATTAAAAATTTTTGTGTATAACTAAAAAATTATACAGATAGGTATAGAGAAAGAGAAAGAGAGAGGGAGAGGGAGAGAGAGAGGGAGAGGGAGAAAGGGAGAGGGAGAGAGGCAGAGGGAGAAAGGGAGAGGGAGAGGGAAACAGGGAAAGAGGGAGAGAGGGAGGTGGGGGGAGAGAGAGAGAGAGAGAGAGAGAGAGAGAGAGACATAAGAGCTATCCAATTTGAGTATAAGGAAATCTAAAAACAAATAAGAACTTAAAATCCTATTACTAGAAACTGCTTTTTGAAGCCTAGAAATATTTTATGTTTTTCTTTATATTTAACAGTACGGGACTGTTAGTAGGACCCATACCAAAGACAATTTACAACTTCAAGTTTTACCCACGAATGATGTGACAAAAGCTTTTTGAATTAAAACTAACCAGCACTTCTATAAAACATTGATTTTAATAATATAATTGAAGTGATATAGCAAACTAAAAATGTTTTTATTTCTAAAGTAAATATTTTAGTCAAAGTTGCATCAAAAATCAAGCATTTCTTTGACATTTTTCAAGACTTTAATTTTAACTACAATTATAGTTAGTATTATATAGTACACATTATTTAAAATGTATTATAAAGCTTTTCTCTTTATATGAAATATAAAATTTAAAATGTTGTAACATGATTCATATTGAAAAACACGTAAAATTGTATACACTGCTCTCACACAGAAAGTGCCACTGGAATCACATAAAATGTTCTAATGCTTCAAGGTGCCAGGCACAGTGCTTGGCACATATTACTTACTTCATAAATGTTTGTTCACTCATTCTCTCATTTACTCATGTACTCAAAGAAATATGGGCTTAAGGAGAAATTGCATTATAATGAAAACCGAAAGCTCGATCATTTATCAACAAACCTGGAGTTTTGACAAAGACTTTGACGGACAGTGGAGCAGATGAGAGGATGATAATCAAGATTTCAAACTCCTTGATTAAAATCTACTAAGTAAAGCCCTGGGTTCACAAGATGACCTCATAGAAAATCAGAGTCAATACTCCACAAAAAGAATACATTCTTTCAATACCCAGGTTGGACTTTTATATATAACAATCTGCTTGAAGCTGGGAATAAGTTGTGTTAGAAGTAAAACACACAGTCCACCGGAAGGTAAGAACCACCTGATGGGGGACTTGTTTTTCTGCGCTGAGACTTCTTTTCAGGTAGGGTCTCATTCTCTTGGTTTTGACAACTTAATAAAAGTTGAATTAAAAAACAAAACTGGCTTAACCCAAAAAGTTTTATTCTAAAGTAAAGATAAATAAATGTAGAAGGTAGAGGGGTGTTTAACTTTCCTATTTTTTTCCTGTTATGCACAAACCAATCCATCTATTCTGCATATTTGTGCCAAAGTCACAATGTGAGGTGTCAACTTTTTGAGGAGCATTTCTGGGCTATTTTCAGAAGGTCTGATAAATGCAATAATTTACCAGAGTAATAAGGTCTACAAAATGCAAAAAGCTGTAAAAAAGAGAAGAAAGTATGGGTACCAAGCAGAATATAAGATAAAAATTGATCTTGGAGGAAATTTACCCATTTTCTGTTTGCCTCAAGAATACTGTGCTGGCAGCAAGATGCACTTTTTTTTCCCCCCTAAATGGGAAATGGGTTAAAAATCTGTAACAAAAATAAAACGTAACACTGGCAAGTCATTTGCAGCTGGCCTGAATTGTCTTTGGTATTCAGAGAAGGAAAAAAAAAAAAATGGAGGGCCAGGCGCAGTGGCTCATGCCTGTAATCCCAACATTCTGGGAGGCTGAGGTAGGCGGATCACAAGGTCAGGAGTTCACGACCAGCCTGACCAACATGGTGAAACCCTGTGTCTACTGAAAAAACAAATATTAGCCAGGCATGGTGGCATGTACCTGTAATCCCAGCTACTCAGGAGGCTGAGGCAGGAGAACTGCTTGAAGCCGAGAGGCGGATGTTGCAGTGAGCCGAGACTGAGCCACTGCACTCCAGCCTGGGTGACAGAGCGAAACTCTGTCTCAAAAAAAAAAAGGAAGTACTGTTGTAGGTCCAGTCTTGTCATTCCACAGAAGGCAGGGAGAGGTGTAGAAGACCCTCTCAAATTCTTTGCTTATGAATTGACTCTGCTTGAATACTTCTCTACCTTTTCTTAACTCCAGTCATCTGAGTAATACAAAGAGAGCCCTTGGAGATACAGGTTGTGTCTCCTCATCCCTTGAGAATTTCCTGGGAGACCAAGAAGGCCTCTTTACTCTACATTCTTATAAACAAATTAAGAGTTTGGAGACTTCATTGCCATCTGCACAGCTTCTCTGGGTCTTTGCCAATTAAATTTTCTTGCCTTTTTTTTTTAGTGATTCGTAGTGATTCGTAAGTTGGCTTGTGCTATTTTTAGCAAGGCTTTTTTGAGAACCAAGTACTTTCCCTTTTCTCTTCTAAAGTTATGGTCATCTACCTCTATCATTTAAACAATTTAAAGGTTTAAGTAGTAAAAAATATTACAATCTCAAAATATATCCTAAAATTTAACTCTCTTAAAGACTTTATTGTAACTGGCTCTACATCCTTATTTTCTATGTTTACTGAAAACTTTTGTAGTGGCTGTCATTTATGCATCATTGGCTGGACTGTGAGAACTGTTTAATAATTTGTGGTCTAAGATGATCAACCTTGGAAAATATTTAATTATATTCATTCATTAAATCTTTTCCCAACTTAAATCTAAAAGCTAAGTTTAAAAGAAATGTTATCAAATAAGGAAATAAGCCTTCAGAATTCCCGTCGGATTTCTTGTATGAACTTTTTTGTCTCATTAAACTTTGTTTAATGAGACAAAATCTTTAAATTCAGAGTAAATATCACACTAGTTATACTGTTTCCAATTTTATTAATGTCAGTGGAAGATGTCTAAATTAAACAATAAAAAGTCCCTTCAGTTTATGTGACAGAAAATGTGTAAGCATTAGATATTTATCTTACACCATAGTTACTGATAAATTTTTTTGGCAAAATATAAAAAATTAGTAATTTCTTTGAAAAGAAATAACAATGCAAAACCTACCGATGGTAAGAGAAACATCTTACCCTGAGATACATACTTCGACACTTTTATCACTGAAAATGATTTTGAAGCTATTCTAATTATTTTGATTTCTATAAAGATCAATAGAAAAAATTTTAAAAACATAAAATATTTGTGAATGGCACATTCACCTGATAAGATAATAAAGGATATCATCCCAGATAGAATATTTAAGAAAGTTGCACTGTGTTTTGTTTTTGCTTTAATGAGTTGTAAAAGTAATTTAGCTTATCAAGACAAATTCAGAGCTACATAATAGTATCGTGAATTTTGCCAAGTCACATAAATAAAGTTGTGAGTTGGATGACTCTCCTAACGTTATGAGATTAAAGTGGATAAAACTTGCTTGGTAGATTTATTAGTTCAGAAAAATAATCTCCTACCAGCAAAGCCAAGAATTTCTTTCAGAACAGGTTTCAAGGAAAAAACTGTGGCATTTTCTGCACTTTTTGTCATGCTACCACCACTGACTGAACCACATGAACTAAGTCTCAAACTCAGGCTTACAGGTAGTGGTTATGATAAATAGCAGTTTTAATGATGTCATATGAAGACAAAGACTTGAAGAGTATTTTTTGTGAGATCATACCCCTGGAGGAAACTAAATTTAACCATGAAATTTAAATGAAATAGATTTTATTTAAACTGATTAAATAGGATTTGAAATGGTTGCCAGTCTGGTCATCCAATAGGGAACTTGAAAATTCAGACATGGATTGGCACTTCCGTTTGTTTTTTGAGTCTTCTTGTAACTGATGCAGTTACACTATCTTTTTTCTTTACCTTAGTTCATTACATTATTAAAATGGAGAAAAATGAGACAATGTGGAATATTTGACAGTTGCTCCACTGTAGGAATATATAATTGGTTCCAAAAGCCATCCTTAACTCCTGCAAGGTGCTCTATATTCTTGGCTTTCTCTTAGGAAGTCTAGCCTCCAGACTCCAGAACTCTACAGACCATATATATATATATATATATATGTATGTGTGTGTGTGTGTGTGTATAAATATATGTAACTCTCTCTAAATATAAAACTCTCTCTATATAACTCTCTATATACATAGTTATGTAGAGAGAGTTTTATATAGTTTTATATATATACGCATATACATAAAATATATGTGGTTTGTAGAGTACTTGGTGGTACAAAAGTAATTGCGATCTTTGCTATAACACACATCACTCTTATATGACCACTATCATGTTGACTTAGAGGTCTAGGTTTTCAGACTAATTTCTATAGTGGTCCACGTAAACAAAACAGGTGAGACTGGTCATGGTCCTCGGAACTGCTTTTATCCAACAGCAGAATTACCTGAAAGTGTGGTGTTGGCTAAATGTAACACAGGCAGAGGGTGAGCCTCTGCATTAAACACCTAGTAGTCTAAAGGTAAAAGGTCACCACTGGAGAACAGCACATACAAATATTTTAGTGTTTCAGCAAGAAAGACACCCCGCTGTACATCATCATGTGTAGGAGTAGAGAAATGTACATCTTTGACTCCAGAAAATCCACCACTGACTCAGCAATACTTTTCAATGGCAAGTGCTGTTCCCTGTCCCACTGCCTGTATTTTGGATTGTGACAGAATCACCATAGGTACCAACAGGTTTCAATTACTTCTGGACAGAGGATATAATACTTTACAACCTGACAGCCACAACCTCCACTGCACCATCAAACTTGACTGACTCAGGACCTAGCTTTAATGCAGTCTGTCATATGACTCGTGACATGTACATGCAACTTCCACCCCAGCTCTAAATAATGACGGACTTATCTATTCTGGAACCATCTTCTCCTAGTGTAAACATTACCCCAGCAAAGCAGGCCAGATGCCCCATCTTGTTTTCCAAGTGCCCACTGATCCATTCTTTACTAAAGATTAAGACATCCATGGGAGTTCTTGTTTTTTTACAGCCTCAAGAGCATCATCACACATCTTTCTCCATTCATGGTCTGTTTTATCTGACATCAACCATGCTCTCAGTAAGTATTCATAAAAACTGTCTCCCAGATCACCAAGTGATGTGTGATACCGACCCCAGCACCCTGTACTTGGGCTCAATTTGGATAAAGACCGTTTGGACAATCCATTTTCTGAAGCAGTTTCCACATGTACACGACCTTGTTATAGTAAACCAGGTCTGCTGTCAAGTAGCTGAGGTGGATGAACTCCATATGCAGTGTACCAGATTCAGCCAGAATGCTGCTACATGCAGGCCCCTAGCTTCAGTTGCACCCTACTCCACTCTGCAAATGTACCATTGTCCAGGGAATCCCAGTACATGTGTGAAAGGCAGGAAGGAGTTTCTTAGCCAGTTGCACAGCTTTAATCTTGAATATCTCCTTTCCTGAAAGGTGATATGCTGCAAGTAGGCCTTCAATAAACTGAATGTTGACTTCAAACACAAACATCTCTGAATTCACACTGACCTCAAGGTTGTCTTTAAACAATCTTTGCACATCTAGGAATTCAGCATGAAGCCCCATGATATAAAGGGCATCCAAAGAATCTACAATGGTAGCACCCATTTGTGAATTTTCAAATGTTAGTGGCACATCCTTTCCTTTTAATAGGTCTAAGTTCATTATGCCCCCACCTGTATGTCCTATAATTATCCTAGGCATGTTTCATGCTTTACTTTTTTTCCCTTTTCTTTTTTATGTTGTCTTCGGGGTCTCCACCATTCATACCTACAAAGTTTGGAATAGGGACTGGTGGCAGTGGCTTGTTCTCTGTCTTCATTTGTCGGACCTTATTTTTCTCTATCTGAATTTCTGCTTGGATTTCCTTGCTTGACTTTTCTTTTCTTTCCTTTTTTTGAGATGTGGTCTCACTCTGTCACCCAGGCTGAGTGTTGCAGTGCCATCAGGGCTCACTGCAGCCTCCACCTCCCAGACTCAAGCAATCCTCCCACCTTAGACTCCAGAATAGCTGGGATTACAAAAGGGCACTACCAGGCCTGGCTAGTTGTTGATTTTTTGTGGAGACAGGGGTCTCATCATGTTGCCCAGGCTGGTCTCAAACTCCTAGATGAAAGCCATCCTCCTGACTTGGCCTCCCAAAGTGTTGGGATTACAGGTGTGAGCCACAGCGCCCAGGCTGCTTGACTTTCTCAATTTTTCTTTTGTCTCTTCCAGGGACTTGTCATGATCAGCTCGAACTTTATTTCTCAGAGGTTCTTCTTCTTCCTTGTGTGTATGTTAATTGGGTGCATAGATCAGGAAGACTTCAGGGTTTTTAGCCTCTTTGCCAGCTACTACATGAGGAATTAACACATCGTCTAAACCCAGATCAAAGCGTTTGTGTTTTGAGAAGCCTAGAAGAAAAAAGAATGCCCCCAAACACAGGGTGATGAAGGCATTAAAAATAAGTGTCTTCTCAGAAAGTCTCAAGGTAGCGCTGTGATGTGGGGAGGGCGGCCCCAGGTTCAGAGGTGGGATCCCACGTCTGGAGAGGGCAGCAGGGCTGGGGTGGTCATCGTTTATGCTCTTGAAGCTTACAGCAAATGCACGATACATTGAACTGTCTTCAAAATCTTGGCAAAAATGGAAAAACTCAATTTTGCTCCACTTGCAGGACTGCTGCGCTTCTTCACAGGCACCTCTTTGACGCTCCTCCAATTCCATTCAGGAACGTGAGTGACCCCCCGCCTCAAACGATCACAAGCTTATGTCCTGCGAGATCTCGTTTGCCCTTTGACTTTCAGGGCCCTATCGGGTTATCAGAAGACTCTTCATTCCTAGGGGTACATCAGAGAAGTCACACTGCAAAAGAGCTGCCCCTTGGGGAGGTGCTCAAGGGTGGTCTTCTGCCCCAAATGGGAGTCTGGCTAAATCTGAGAACTGCAGAAGGTTCACCATCTCTGGTCCTTCCATTCCAGAATCTCTTAACCTTAGTGGTGGAAAAAATAAGGGTCTCCACCGAAACCTGAAAACAGGAAGGAAGGTTTCCAGCTTCCCGGAGGCCAAGGCAGAGGCGCTGGGGGAAGGAGCAGGAAGGGACCAGCCGCCCGCGCTTCGCGACGCTGCCAGGCAGGCTCCCGGGACGGGCAGAGCTCCGAGGCTGCCTCTGGGCAGTCACGTCCAACGTACCTGAGCCCAGCCAGCCGCTGTCGCTGTCGCCGCCGCACTCGCCTGTCCGGACGCACCTTCCTTCTCCTCCGCGGCCCCCGAGAAGCTCGGCGTGCAGGCAGGGGAGGCGCGGCGGCCCCTGCGGCTGGTCAGTTCACCAGGTGCCTGCTCCCGAGCGAGTTGCCACCGACCCCGCAGCGCCCGGCCGAGCCCCGCGCTCCGCAGCGTGGGAAGGAGCCGAGCAGCGACCCTTGCTCCGAGAGCCCGGGGTCGGCGCCTGCCCATTCCTCGCGCAGCCGTGGGGCAGCGGGTGGCCCCGGGCGCGCGCGAGCAGCCGCTTCTCCGGCAGGTAGAGGCCGGCTCCGTGTCCTCGGCCAGCCGCCGTGGGGGCCTCCTCCGCGCTGCCTCGCATGGCGCCCGGCTCGGCCTAGCTGCGGCTGCTGAGAGACGCGCCCACGCGCGGTGCTGCGGCCCGGCCTCTGCCTCCCCAGTACTGGTGGGCGCGGAACAGCTGCGGGGCGACACGCGCTGGGCGCACGCACGCAGGAGCCGGAGGGTGGGGCGGATGGGGCGCCTCCCGAACCCTCACCGACTCGCGAGTGGGCGGCGCCGGCGGCGGAGCGTGGGGCTCGCTCCTTGGAGTCCACAGTTAAGTGACACCATCCTGGGTTTGCCTTTCTCTGTCGGGATCATTCTTCTTAGCATGACGTCCTCCAGGTCAGACACAAGGTCACAGGTGGCGGCTTCTGCCTTCCTCTGGCTGAGTATATTTCATTAAATATATATCCCGCATTTTCTGTATCCAGTCATCCCTCTGTGGACTGATAGGTTGTTTCTGTGTCTTGGCTAGTTTAAATAATGCCGTAATAAACATAAAGTGCAGATTATCTCTTTAAGATACCGATTTCCTTTCCTTCAGACACATACTCAGAAGTGAGTTGTATTTTTAACTTTTTGAGGAGCCTCTGTATGTTAGTTCATATGTCTGCACCAATTTACATTCCCACCAACAGTATACAAGGACTTCCCATTCTCTACACGCTCTGCAACAGTTGTTCTCTCTTGTGAGGTGTTGGTGACTGTTTTTAGTAATAGTCATTGTAACAGAAGTGAGATGGTATCTCATTGTGGTTTTGATTTGAATTTCCCTGATAGTCATGTCAAGCACCTTTGTGTATTTATACCTGTTAGTGATTTTTTAATTTTCTTGAAAAAAAATGCCTATTCGGAAGATATACCTGTTTTTATTTGGGTGTTTTTTTGTTTGTTTGTTTTTTGTTATTTTTGCTATTAGGTTGAGTACCATATATATTTTGAATACTAACCTCTCATTAGATTATTGTTTGTAAATATTTCTCCTATTCTGTGGGTTACCTTTTCATCTTGTTGATTGCGTCCTTTGCTATGCAGAAGCTTTTTAGTTTGATATCATACCATTTGTCTATTTTTTATTTTTTTGCTTGTGCTTTGTGGTATATACAAAAAATCTTTGCCAAGACAAATGTCAAGGAGCCTTTCCCTGTTTTCTTCTAGGAGTTTTACAGTTTCAGATCCTACACTTAAACCTTTAATCCATTTCAAATTGATTTTTGTGTATGGCGTAAAATAAAGTCTAATTTCTTTTTCTTCCTCCTACCTTCCTTTTTTTTTCCTTTTATTTCTTCTTCTCTTTTTTCATTCTTGCATGTGAATATCCAGTTTTCCAAACATCGTTTATTGAAGAGACTATCCTTTTTCCATTGTGTCTCCTAGGCAACTTTGTCTAAAATAAATTGACCTTAAATGTGTGGGTTTATTTATGGGCTCTTTATTCTGTTCGGTTGATTGCTATGTCTTTTCTTATGTCAGTATCATGCTGGTTTGATAAATATAGCTTAATAATATAATCTAAAAACAGGAAGAGTGTTGCTTCCAACTTTGTTCTCTCACAAGAGTGCTTTGGCTGTTTAGAGCTTTTTGTGTTTCCACACATATTTTATAATTATTTTTATTTATTCAAAAAAAGGTCATTGGAATTTTGATAGGAATTATATTGAATTTGTAGGTTGCTGTAGGTAGTATGGCAATTTTAACAATGTTAATCATGAATGTGATACATATTTTCTTTTATTTTTGTCTTCTATTTTTTTCATCAATATTTTACTGTGTTGAGTGTCTAGATCCTTGAAACCCGTGGTTAAATATCTTCCTAAGTGTTTTTTTTTTTAATACTATTTAAATTGGATAGTTTTCTTGACTGCTTTTCAGGTAGGTCATTATGATGTAAAGAAGTGCAACTGATTTTTGTGTTGATTTTGTACCTAAAACTACTGAATTTATTCATTAGTTCTAACATTTTTTGTGGAATTTGTAGGGTTTTCTATGTATAGGATCTTGCTATTTGCAGGGATAATTTTACTGCTTGTCCTCTGATATGGATGTCTTTTGTTTCTTTCTTTTTTTTTCTCTCTTGCCTAATTGCTCTTGTTGCTACTTCCAGTACCATGCTGAAACCAAGTGGTGACCTCGGGCATTCTTGTCTTGTTCCTGACCTTAGAGGAAAAGCTTTTAGTTTTCCCTGATTATTATGTTAACTGTGAGTTTCTCATAGATGGCCTCTACTATATTGAGGAAATTTTCTTCTATTTCTAATTTGCCAGGAGTGTTAGATTTTTTCAAATGTTTTTTTCTGTGTCTATTGAGATAACCATGTGGTTTTTATCTTTCATACTTTTAATGTGCTGTATCATTTGATTGATTTGTCTATGCTGAAATTTTTGCTATAGGGAATGGAAAGCTATCAAAAGATTTTCATAAAGGATATTTTGGATAAGTCCCCTCAGACCACTGCTAGGGAATGGGTTCTCAAAAACTAAATATGGGGAAAAGAAAGTTTGAGATGTTGCTGTAGGGATGATGTTGGCTTGTAGGAGAACCTATGGGTTGGGAGAGAAAGGGATGGATTTAAAAATTATTGCAATGGTAACCTAGCCTCAAGGAGAAGGGAATTCTCCATGCTCCTTTCTTTTCTCATGTCTTTGATTTTTGCCCCCTTGAAAGTTAATATGATTGGTTGGATTTCAGGACAGAATAAAGGAATTATTTCTAGAGATTAATATTTTAAAGTATTACAATTACACCTGAGTCTGGTTTTCCCCTCTCCTCCTCCTCCTCCTCTCTCTCTTCCTTTTTTCCTTTTTCTCTTTGTTTCATTGTTTTTCTTCCTTTTCTCTATGCATTAACACCACCAAGGAGGCTTGGAGAGTTAGTCTCGTTCTCACCCTCATACTCTGTGTCTTACCATTTTTTCCCTATGGCACTGTCGGAGGTGCAGACATGAGGTCGATTATATTCAAGAGTCATGCTTGGGGAAGGGAGGAGAAACAAGATAAAGGGGCTTTGACTCAGGACTCCTTCAGTCTACTATCATAAGAAAAAGGAGATTTCCAAAGAATTCAGACCAGATCTCTAGTTTATTCAAACCTGAGTCAAAGCCTCATCTAATAATAAAGTTACTTTTCTCTCTCTCTTTTTTTTTACCTTTTCGTACCTACAGCTCCTTTAAATTAATTTTATAGAGAAATAGTTGGTTTGAAAAATAATTCAGATATTTTTGTGTCCTTTGAAACAATATTACCTTAAGAACACCTAAACATTCTTGCAGCATTAAATTAAATAACGCATGCCTTATTCATAACATGTTATAAAACAGCCATTTAAATAAGATTTATATGCATTGAATTGTAAAAGGGCCTAGAAGATATTGTCATTTGACTAAAAATTGTAAAGTAAAAGAAGTACAGACATTATAAAAATCCACAAACCATCACACCAAACTTTGAATGGTCAATAATATTCACTTAAGGGTGAGTGTGGCAACAGTGATGGATTGTGACAAAGATCACACATACCACATTTTCTTTGTCTACTCATTGATAAGTGAACACTTAGGTTGGTTGTATATCTTTGCGATTGTGGATATTGATCTTTCCTGCACAGACTAAAGAACACAGCTGCAAATGCAATGATGCACAAAGGAGCCATGCATCTGAGTAAGAACCTGTCTACTGCCCATGGCTCTCAAGTGCCAAATAATGCAAAATAGCCCAAACGACAACACCAAAAATAACTTTACTAATTATCACCTTCTGTAAACCAAAATCAGGAATTCAACAACAAACATTCTGTATGCAGCCTTATGCCTCTGAAATTTTCCAGGAGTGAAGCAAACTGACTATACTAAACTTAGACCACAGTTAAAGTAATACCAGCTCTCCTGGATGAGAAAAAATAAGCACAAGAACTCTGGCAGTTTAAAAAAAGTAAAATAAAAAATAAAAAACAGACTGTCTTTTTACCTCAGACAAGCCCACTAGCTCCCCAGCAATGCTTCTTAACCAATCAGTTGTCTGAAGTGACAGACATGGAATTCAGAATCTGGATAACAAGAGAGCTCCTTGAGATCAAGGAAAAAGTTGAAACTCAATTCAAGGAAGACAAGCAATTCAGTAAATTGATTAAAGAGCTAAAAGACAAAATAGCCCTTTTAAAAGAGACCCAAACTGAACTTCTTGAGGTGAAAAATTAACTACAAGAATTTTATAATACAGTTGGAAGTATTAACAGTGGAATTGATCATGCTAGGAAAAGAATCTCAGAGCTTGAAGACCAGTTCTTCAAATTAACTCAGTCAGACAAAAATAAAGAAGAATTGAGAAAAATGAACAAAGTCTTCAGGAACTATAGGATTATGTAAAGTGACCAAATCTATGACTCACTGGCATTCCTGAGAGAGGAGAGAGAATAAGCAACTTGGAAAATGTGTTTGATGTTATAGTTCATGAAAATTTTCCCTAATCTTGCTAGACAGGTTGACATGCAAATTCGAGAAATATAGAGAAGCCCCACCACATGCTATACGAGATGACCATCCCCAAGGCACATAGTCATTAGATTCATCAAGTTCAATGAAAAAAACAAACAAACAAACTCAAAAAGCCAAAAATGTAAAAGCAGCTAGAGAGAAGCGGCAGGGGCAATTCCCGATCAGGCTAGCATCAGACCAAGCAGAAGAAACCTTGGAAGCCAGAAGAGATTGAGGGTCTATTTCCAGTATACTTAAAAAAAAAAAAAAAATTCCAACCAAGAATTTCATATCCTGACAAGCTAAGCTTCATAAATGACAGAGAAATAAGATCTTCCTCAGACAAGCAAATGTTGAGGGAATATATTTCAACTAGACTAGCCTTACAAGGGGTTCTTAACAGAAGTGTTAAACATAGATTAGAAAGAACAATACCTACTACCACAAAAGCACACTTAAGTGCACAGCTACAGGCACTATAAAACAACTACACAATCAAGTCTACACCACAACCAGCTAACAACAACATCACAGAATCAAAATCACACACCTCAAGACTAAATTTGAATATACATGGGCTGAACACCCCATTTAAAAGACATAGAGTGGAAGCCTGAATAAAAAGACAAGATCTAACCATCTGTTGTCTTCAAAAGACCCATTTCACATGTAATAACACCTACAGGCTCAAAGTAAAATGGTAGAGTAAGAACTACCATGCAAACAGAAAACAAAAAAGAGCCAGATTTCTATTCTTGTGTCAGATAAAATAGACTTTAAATTAATAAAAAATAAGAAGGACAGTGAATGGCATTACACAATGATAACAATAAATGTATTCAACATTGGAGCACCCAGATTCATGAAACAACTTCCTCTTGGCCTATGAACAGACTTAGACTACCATGCAATAATAGTGGAGACTTCAACACCCCATTGACAGTGTTAGCCAGATCATATTAGTAAAAAACTAACAAAGACTCTCTGGAATTAAGATTGACAGTTGACAAACTGGACTTCATAGACATCCACAGAACACTCCACTCAACAACCACAGAATAATTCTCATCTGCACATGCAGTGTATTCTAAGTTCTCCCACATGCTCAGTCATAAAGCAAGCTTCAATAAATTTTAAAGAAATTGAAATTATACCAAGTATAACCTCTAATCACAGTGCAATAAGAATAGAAATGGAAACCAAAAGATCTCTCCAATCTACACAAATACGTGGAAATTAAACAGCTTAC